>NW_005871069.1:9356074-9388729 GCF_000147115.1 Myotis lucifugus
GAGCAGGCTGGCAGGCAGAGTGGTTAGGGGCAATCAGGCAGGCAGGCAGGTGAGCAGTTAGGAGCCAGCAGTCCCGGATTGCGAGAGGGATGTCCGACTGCCGGTTTAGGCCCGATCAGGATAGGGCCTAAACCAGCAGTCAGACATCCCCTGAGGGGCCCAGATTGGAGAGGGTGCAAGCCGGGCTGAGGGACACTCCCCCCCCCCCCCCCATGCACGAATTTTGTGCACCGGGCCACTAGTAATTATATAAACCAGAAAATTAATACTGTTAGACTATTATTGATTAATCTTCAGACCTTATCCAAATTTCACCAACTGTCCTACTATCACCCTTTTTCTGGGTCAGGATCCAATCCAGGATTCCATATTGCATTCAGTTGTCATGCTTCCATAATGTTCTCAGATCTGGGAAATTTCTGTCTTTATCTTTCATTATATTGACATTTTTTAAAGTGTTCTGAGCAATTATAGTTTTGCTTTTCCACTGCAAAGTTATTACTTTTTCCTTGTGTAATTAATAAGCTATCTTTGAGGGATATACTTTGAGACTCTGTAAATAATCTGTTTCTTGTCATATTTTCCCTATTAATGTCAGCATCCATTAAGATTCACTGCCTATAACAATTATTACTATGGTATTTGCTAATTAGTGATTTTCTATTTCCATAATTTATTCTACATTTATTCACTGCAATTCTAATGTAAAGAAGAACTGTTTGTACTTCCTTATTTATTCAAGTATTTGTTTATATTGGTGTGGATTTTTCTATTTATTTAGTCCATGGGTTATAATTTAATACTATATTTATCTATTATGGTGCTCCTTTATGCCAGGTTTGGCCAGTGGGAGGCTCCGCTTCAATTCTAATAATTTCGGTTTCATTCCAACCTTCCCTTTTCTGTTCTTTTTCTGACAGTGAAAAACTAGCTCCCATTAGCCACAATATATTTACTTATTTGTTAAAATCTAGTATACACATAATCATCCCAGAATTGCTAACCAGTAACTCTGTGAAAAACAAATTTTCTATACATTTATTTTAAGCTACCACAATCCTTCTGGGATGAAAATAAAGAAGGAATTAAAACACAAGGAAGAAAGAAAGAAAAACACTTAAGTACTTCTATATATAGGATCTCATTTGAATAGAAATTTCATCATGGCTTATACCAAAAAATATACTATGATATATGTTAATAACAATTATATCCACATTATACATGTTAGCAGCTATTATATGCATATTATATACTTATATTGTAAAAATTAATTTTAGTACCCTTTTCTTTGTATAGTTTGGTGAGAATAGGTCTCAAGCCAGCTGTGTTGTTAACCCATTCAATAATCCCACACTCATCATTCAATGGAATAACTGCATATGTTCGGATATGAAGCTCTCTTCTACGAGATTCTGCATCTTTTCTTAAGCACTATAAAAAAAAAAACACACACCATAAACTTAAAAATTAAAAATTTCTAAATGTTATATCAAATATATCTAAGATTGCTCATTTCATAGCAAAAGAAGGTCAATAAAAGCTTACCATGTAGTGTAGATGAATAATTTTTCATAATGATAGGCAAGGAAACTGATTGGACAGTATCCCTAATCTCTTTCTAAATCATTAAAAATGACTTGGGTAAGTCCTTTTATAAATTATTAACCAAATGTGTCAACAATATTATGTTAAAAAATATTATAGTTGTATATTTGATAATGACAAAGTATTCTTTTATTTTTATTGCTTCCAAAAATATTATTAAAATATTAAGTACTTAGGCACAGAGACTGCTGTTTAATTTTAATTCTCTCAAAAATGCATAAATAAAAGTATGAGTTTTATGATATCCCCAGTTTACTGTTACAATTTAATAATATAGCTTCATTTGAAAAATTCTCTTCTAGCGTAAGAAAGCTTTTCACATCTCATCTGATTAATCCTGAAACATATCAGGTAAGGAATAAAGCGTATTTTGTTTAATTCTGGACCTGTATGAAATAAACTAAATATACATAACTATAATTGTAACCTGTCCAATTCAAAACCACATCACTGACCAAAAACGTATTTTAAACTTTAGGAATAAGTAGGCTTCATAAATGTCAACAAAACAGTATGACATTAGAATCACATGTAAAGCCTCCTTGAATAACAAGTCAAACTCTAGTTTTTCACAATCAGGCTACTTTTCTGACCATGTTAATGTAGGAGAACAGTAATAAAATAACCTAATCAGTGACAAAGCCTATCAAGATAAATACAGAGCCCTGGCCAGGTACATCAGTGGGTTAGAGTATCATCCCGATACACCAAGGTTGCAAGCTCAATCCCCATTCCGGGCACATAGAAGAAGCAACCAATGAATGCATGAATAAGTAGAACAACAAACCGATGCTTCTCTCTCTCTCTCAAATCAATAATTTTTAAAAAAGACAAATACATAAAGTAAAGCCAGTCCACTTGATAATCTCAACCAGAAAAACACTCAGAGAGCTTCAGGGTGAACATACTAATAGTTTAATAGTAAGTAAATTAAATTATAATTTACCGAACATTTAAAATAAAAATATTCATTCCCTTCATATTGCCTTTGAAATGGATTTTTAATATGGCATTAATTTTTAACTTACTTTTGATTAAACTAAGGAAAAACCATAATTGTCTTTGTTTTTAATGAACTCATCTGCTGCCATATCTTTTCCATATTAAAGGTCCATACCTTTTTCTGCTTATAAAAGAGGTACTAGTGAAATGTGGGAAGGGGGGTGGAGAATAGGGAAAAAAGCTTATAAAAAAGAGTAAGTTTCATCCTTCTACAGTATGGCTTATTTTTACAATAGACAAACAGATTCTGTGCATTTGTAATACCTGTTTACAGAATAATTCAAAATAACTAAGACCATATATTTTTAATGAACCTTTAATAAAATTTCTCATACCATTTATGAAATAGAAATCAAGTATTTACCAATAAAATAAACAAACAAAAAATACTAATGATCCACCTTTAAACAGCGTATTGATAAAATAGAAAGAACCTAACATTTTCTTTCTAGCAATGAAACATAAAACGTAACTAAATCTGATATAAAAGTATATTATAGATCATTTAAACATTAAATAGAAAATATTTTCCCTCATTAATATAACATTCACTTTTCTCAGTATAATGCAACTATCTTATTTTTTAAAAATTAAGTGAGTGCTGGCCAGTATCTCAGTGGTTAGAGCACCAGCACGCGCACCAAAGGGTCATGGGTTCAATTCCTGTTCAAGGGCATGTACCTGGGTTGCAGGTTTGATTCCCGACGTGTTTCTCTTTATCTCTCACCCTCCCTCCCTCCCTTTCAGTCTCTCTAAAAATCAATGGGGGGAAAAATGGTTAAGATGATAAATTTTATGTATATTTTATCCCAATTTAAAAATTAATTTAAAATGAAAAGCAGTATATTTTATTCTTGTTTTTAAGACTGATCTATCTCCATACTGAAAAGCCTGTATCAAATTGACAGTAATTATGGTAATTATAAAATAAAAGCAAACTATCTCCAAACCTTATTAATCAAGGAATTGAATTCCATTAGTCTACAATCCTTTCTCAGGTCATCTTTTGGCTTACACATCATGATGTAGAACTTTCCATCTGATCCTTTTAAAGATATCTTCTTTGGTTTCTGAAGAGAAGCAAGAATTTCCACCTAAAAGATGATAAGTTATATATAAATTAAGGTAAAATTCTTTGTATAAGTTTCTATGTATTATAAATATTGTGTTACCTAACATAATAAAAAGGAGAAAAATCTATATTATGTGGTAAATTTATTCTTTTAACTATTCCTTTCATCTTAATTATCTACGATGTATGAAAAGAATGGTTGCCCATATGTAGAGACACATTTTCTCCAATTACTAATGACTATGAAATAAAAGGATTATTTTATCAGCAATGTAAGTACATACACACCCAAATTTAGGCAGCCCTTAAAGTAGTCACAAAGTTAAAAAAAATTTAAAATATTTTTTAGGACCTTTCTTCAAAGGCTAAGACACTGTTGTTAAATGTCTTTAATCATAACAAATGTTTATCAATTGAAAGTAACTTGATTATTTTAAAAAGAAACTCCTCCAAATTCAAATCTAATGAATAAGTCTACCTAATAATATTAAGTTAAAACAAACCATGACTATAAGTAATAAGAATGCTTGCATTATGTGATTTAATAACTGGTTCTGAAGCAGTTAAACAAATGTTTTAAAACAGAAGCATTGTAATAAATTTGTTTTCAAAAGTATTTACTTAGAAATACTCTACTACCATTTCTTTAAAACAGCCACACATCATACTTCAAAAAAAGAATCAGGCTCTTCCTAGCTGAATTTCACTTTCTTATAAAATAGAAACAAAAGATTGTTTGTTTGTTTTTTCCTGTTCTCTATATTTAAGACAAAAGAAGAGTATGGAAAAATCAAATTGTGAAAAAAAATAAAGATTATACTCATACTAAAAACAAATGTGAGCATGTGAAAAATCAAAATACTAGGCTGAAGATGGGATTTTTATCACTTAATTTTATTTCATCAATACAAGAGAGTGTTACTTTTCTGTATTTTCAATCACATTTTCTTTGCCAATAAAATACACTTAGTCTCTGAGAAAAGACACTTTTAAAATTAATTTGAAAATTTTAACTAAATTTAAGAAACATAGTTATAGGTATATAAAACTGAAGTTTACCGTATCATCAAAACCTGCAATATAAGCCCAATGACCAGGAAATGGATCATGGTTAGCATGGGTGCCCAGAATTGATGGAAGAGTCGGTATCATGACTGATTGTAAAGGAATGAGGATTTCACTAAATGTTGCTTCTTCTACCAGCTTTTTAAGCATTTTAAAATGAGTATTCATGCTTAATGTGGAACTATTTCCGTCCACCTGGGGGAGGAAAATTGTACATTTTAATTTCTCTGTTTACCTTGAAATATAGAATCTCTAGTTTCACCCAAAATAGAATTTCACTTCTACAGTATCTTAATTACAATAGCTCCACAGTCTGTAGTTTTCTAAGTATTTTTTTTCTTATCTTTATTTTTAAGTATTTTTAATACATCATCTTATTTTAACCACTCTGTATTCTTTTACCTAATCAACAACAGTAGGACTGTTAAATGACTAAAGGAGATAATAGAGGCTTATAATCCATTATCAGACATTACAAAATTCAAACAGCTCTGTAAATAAAACTGTTTTTTTTTTGTATTACATCTCCTTTGGCAGCAAAATAATACCAAAATTTTGCACTTAGTGCAAAAATTAATACGTTCCACTATAAAAATAATTATATATCTAATTATGACACTCAATATAAAGTAATGCACTGTATTCCCTTTAAAAATCTGAAAGATTCTGAATTCCTAAATGTAGCTGGCCACAAAAGTTTCAGGTAAAGAATTGGAATCTTATAAAAGTGTCAGTGTTTAAAAAACATTGGCCATTATCATCACAATGTTTTTGACAATGTCAAGTGCATCAGAAATCCAATAGAATTAATGCAAATAGGAAAACAGATTATTCTTTCAAGATGTTTATTGTTGAAGGGAAGATGAGAGATAAGGTAACCTTGTATTTTCTCACCTATAAACAGTTAATAGTGAATATTTGTAAAGAGAAATACAGTTATTAACTATATAAAGGTGTCTCTCTCACTTCTGGTAACTAGCCATACACCCACCTTTGACTTTCCTACACATTCTTTAGGATTTTTTTCCCTCCAATTCCTTAGGTACAAGAGTGGGTCAGTCCTATAAGCATGTCCAAATTCTACTCACAAATTTACTTTAAAAAAACGTAGTTATTAAAGTAGATAATAACCATCTACTTAGTTTCCTATGAGACCATGAGCACTTCAAGACAGAAGAACATGTCTTATGCATCTTTGTTTCCCTCACCATAATGTTTGTCTCCTGGTAGGTAATAAAATGTGTACTGAAAGAATAAAAACCAAATCAAGAACTCCAATTTCTTTCCTTTCATGTAGGTTTATGTAATAAGTTTAAAAGTTTAAAGATATGACAGAAAACAACCACAGAGACAATTTGAATTCACTGCATATTTTACATGGCTTATCTCATATCTTCTCCTTAAAAAAATTACTTTTCATAAACATGGATAATTTACTCTCAGAAGAATTTACATTAAGAACTTTTAGAAATTTGGAGGATATTTGAAGAGAGGGACATGTTAGAAATTTTAAAATCAGCTTTATTAGGGTAAACTGCAGATTTAAAGCATACAATTTGATGACTTCTGCTATCTGTGTATACAATATATGTTATAATTTTAACTTAATCAAATGAAAGAAAACCAGCTAAAATCATCTAGAAGTTTTGTATAAATTATCCAACATTGGTCTATACAGTAGTAAGATTTATGACAATACCGGTTTATTGCACAATTCTAGAAGCTTATCTGTCAGACGAGTTGCATCTCCAACAAACTTTTCTAAAGATTTTTTCATATGAATGGCTTTATTTAGGATTTCCTTGCATCTGTTCACACGCATGGGATAAGAAGACTGTAAAAAAAAAGTCAAATGCAATTTTATACAAGATTTTAAAAAGATTAACAACAAAACTTTTAAGAAAAATCAACTTCGAAAGTATTCATGATGTGACTATACTGATTCAAATTTTTTGGAAATCAATTTGGCAATATTATCAATAGTCATAAAAATGCTGCTATCCTATGACCTGATGAATTTACTTCTTAGAACCTACCCCGAAGAAGGAAACAGAAATGAGAATAAATGTTGATGTGTCTATATGTAATACAATAGCAAAAAAGTGTAAACAACCTTAATGATCAACAGTGAAAATATAGATGGCTAACTACTACAGAATTCTATATAATAAAAGGCTAATAGGCAAATCAACCGAAGGGCAGAACGACCAGTCACATGATGTGCACTGGCCACCAGGGGGCAGACACTCAACACAGGAACTACCCCCTGGTAGTCAGTGCGCTCCCAAAGTGGGAGTGCCGCTCAGCCAGAAGCTGGGCTCATGGCAGGCGAGCGCAGCGGCGGTGGAGGGAGGAGCAGGCCTAAGCCATGAGTCAGACATCCCCCAAGGGCTCCTGGACTATGAGAGGGTGTAGGCAGGGCTGAGGGACCCTCCCTCCCTCCAGTGCACAAATCTTGTGCACTGGGCCTCTAATACTACTACCGAATTTTATATAATTATTAAAATTATGTCTTTGAAGAATATTTAATTACATGAAAACAGACTTATGGTAACAAACTTAAGTGAAAGTAAGAAATTATGTATCTATGTAATCAAAATTAGAGCTAAAATATGCACATATAAAATTACATCAAAATATTAAAAGTGCAAATTTTTTCCTTTTTATATATCTGTATTATTTTTTAAATTCTCTGAAGTATTTATTAAACAAACATATTTACCACGTTGTAAAGTTCTATTAATAATGCAAAAACATTTTTCTACCTAGTATTAACAGTTCTGGTACTTAGGATTAAACCACTTGGGAAAAAAATAGGTTGTTGTTTTTGTTTTTTAATTTATTTTTATTTATTTCAGAGAGGAAGGGAGAGGGAGAGAGAGATTGAAACATCAATGATGAGAGAGAATCATTGATTGGCTGCCTCCTGCATGCCCCTTACCGGGGATCAAGCCTACAACTCGAGCATGTGCCCTTGACTGGAATCAAACCTGGGACCCTTTAGTCCGCAGGCTGACGCTCTATCCACTGAACCAAACTGGCTAAGGTGGTGTTTTTGTTTTATGTGTGTGTTTTTTTAATCTTCACCCGAGGATATGCTTTTGATTGATTTTAGAGAGAGAGAAAGGGAAACATTGATGTGAGAGAGAAGCATCAACTGGTTGCCCCACACATGCGCCTGACCAGGGATAGAACCTGCAACTTAGGTATGTGCCCTGACCAGGAATTAAACCTGCAACCTTTTGGTGTACAGATAATGCTCCAACTGATTAAGCTACCTGCCTAGGACATGTTGCTACTTTATACCAAGCACTAACAACTTATATACCTTATAGAAAGCATGCTGAATTCTTTGATCTTAAACCTACTAGTCAATTCATTTGGTATGGTAGATATTTCCAAAGTTTTAAATGAAACATTATGCGATAATTTGTTTTTTAAATATTTATGTTTACTACAAATCTAATATAAAAGAGAAACCCTGGTACTCACACCTACATATTAGCATTAAATAATTAATGCCATATAAGAAGGGGAAAAACCCAATGTTGTGATTAACATATTACCTTTGAGACAGCTGTCATCATCCACATTGCTTGCTGAGGATAGGCCAGAAACACTTTGGCTACAATTTCCATCAAGACAACAAAAACTTCATCATGAGAATGACAAATTCGAGAGATCAACTGTGAAAAAGCAGTTAAAAACTGATATGGAGCTAACTGACTTGTGTGTTCTGTGATAACTTTATTTATTTTAGCTAAATCATTTCTCATTTGGACACGATCAGACCGGCCAGCTAGAAGAAAAATCAAAGTAAAAAAAATAGAAGTTAGAAAGAATAAAACAATATATCACTTCATTTCACAGAAGAAAAATTTTGTTTTAAAAACAGCTTTAAGATATAAAGTAATCCCCTCTATCCACTGTTTTGCTTTCCATATTTTCAATTACCGACAGTCAACTGCTGTCTGAAAATATTAAATGGAAAAATCCAGAAATAAACAATTCATAAGTTTTAAGTTCCACACCATTTTGAGTAACATGATGAAATCTCATTCCATCCCTACTCTGTCCTCCTTAGGACATGATTCATCCTTTTGTCCAGTGTCTTCATGCTGTACATGCTAGTCACTTAGGTCTCTCACTTATTAGATCAACTATTAACATATTACAGTGCTTGTATTCCGATAACCCTCATTTTACTTTAATAATAGCCCTAAAGCACAGGAGTAATGACCCTGGCAATTCCTATATGCCAAAGAGAAGCCCTAACATGCTTCATTTAAGTCAAAAGGTAAACGTTCTCAACCATCTGGAAAGGGAAAAAAAATCATATGCTGGGTTTGCTAACATCTACTAATATAGTAAGAAGACTCTTCTATCCATGAAGTTTTGAAGAAGGAAAAAGTGCTTTGTTAAGATAGAAAATGTATTAAATTTGTGGATGGAAGACATGCACAGAAAACCTGTTTTGACTGAGAGTAACGTGTTGCACCAGCAAGCAATGAGCCCATACAAAGACTTCAGCAAGGGAACCCCTAAAATGAGTGAAGCCAAGCCATTTACTTCAAATAAGGGATTGGTTACACAGATTTAGGAATAGATTTGGACTGAAAAATATAAAAATTACGGCAGAGGCTGCATTTGCCAATGAAGAAGCTGCTGCCACATTTCCAACAGAGTTGAAGAACTTGATTAGGGTTTGGTACTACCAATGGTTTCAGATATCCACTGGGGTCTAGGAATGTTTCCCCCATGGAAAAAGAGGGACTACTGTGTGCTATTCTCATGTACAAAACCAGGTCATGTGCCAATTTATGAAAATATAGTTCTCTCTGTCCACATAGGAAAAAATATTTAGGGCCATTGAAAAATTCAAGGGCTTTTAATTTTCACTAGAAACAAACAAAAGAAGCCACAATCCATTGTAATTTTTATGGTAAATTATTTGGCTTAAACTAATATTTTTCAATATCTGTTAGCTTCATCAAAGAGTGAGCAGATTTTCAATTGCAGGTCCTGAACTGCAACTACTTAAAAAGTCTACGTTTAGGTATTTAAAAAGCAAAACAAACCAACAAAACAGAAACAGAAACAGATTCATACGTATAAACAACAAACTGATAGTTGCCAGTGGGGAGGAAAGTCAGGGGAAGGGTGAAAAAGGTGAAGGGGAATAAGAGGTACAAATTTAAAAAATAAGTCTAGGGCCCTGGCCGGTTTGGCTCAGTGGATGGAGGGTCGGCCTGCGGACTGGGGGGTCCTGGGTTTGATTCCGGTCAGGGGCATGTACCTTGGTTGCAGGCACGTCCCCGGTGGGGGGTGTGCAGGAGGCAGCTGATCGATGTTTATAACTCTCTATTCCTCTCCCTTTCTCTCTGTAAAAAAATCAATAAAATATATTTAAAAAAAAATAAATAAGTCTAGGGCAGTGGTTGGCAAACTGCGGCTTGAGAGCCACATGCGGCTCTTTGGCCCCTTGAGTGTGGCTCTTCCACAAAATACCACATGCGGGCGCACATGTACAGTGCAAATGAAACTTCGTGGCCCATGCGCAGAAGTCGGTATTTTGTGGAAGAGCCACACTCAAGGGGCAAAAAGCCCCATGGGGTTACGAGGCCGGGTTTTTCGACCCCCGGGCCTAGGGGTTTTTTATTTTTGTCTAGGGGATGTAATGTACAGAATAGAGAATATATTCAATAATCCTATTTAATAAAAAGCTAATATGCAAATGGTCGTCATGCTCTCACACCTTAACAGTTCAGACACTCAACATTGGAGAGAGAGGAATGGGGACCAGCCAGGCACAAATGAGCTCACAAGAGAGGAATGGAGACCAGCCAGGCACAAATGAGCTCGCAAGAGAGGAATGGGGACTAGCCAGGCTGCGGCCCAGCAGAGGGACAAGCCGCCCGCCCCATGGTCCCAGGAGCCAGTGGCTGCACCTGAAGCCCGGGAGAGGGACAAGCCGCCTGCCCCGCAGTCCTGAGTGCCTGCGGCCAGGGCAAAGCTGCCCGTCCACGGTCCCCTGCGGCCAGCCAGAGGGAGGGAAGCCCGGGTCCAGGTTGCCTGCAACCAGCTGGAGGAGGCAATCCTGGATTGCTAGAGGCAGTTGGACATCCCCCGAGGGGTCCCAGATTGGAGAGGGTGCAGTCCGGGCTGAGGAACCCCTCCCCTCCCCGTGCATGAATTTCATGCACTGGGCCTCTAGTATTATAATAATTTCGTACAGTGACAGATGGGTACCAGACTAATCATGGTGATCACTTCGTTAGGTATGTAAATGTTGACTAACTATGTATGTTGTACAACTGAAACTAATAGAATATTGAAAGTTTACCCTATTTTAATTTAAAAAGCCTATGTTTAGTTTTTCCCCGTTTAAAATTTTTTAAAATTGATTTTGAGAGAAAGAGAGAGAGAGGGAGGAAAGGAGACGGAAAGAAACATCTTTGTGAGAGTGAAACATCGATTGGCCACCTCCTGCATGTCCCCCCACCAGGGATATAGCATGCAACCCAGGCATGTGCCCCGACCTGGAATCAAATTAGCAATCCATTGGTGCACATGCATGGGATGACATCTAACCAATTGAGCCACATGGGCCAGGGCAGTCTTTCCCCTTTTTAACATTTAGTTTCTTGTTCACACGTATCCTATATAATAACAGCTCAGCAACCAAACGCCGAAGGACCAGACGACTGGTCAACCAGTCACTACGACACACACTGACAACCAGAAGGCAGACGCTCATGCTGGAGCTGCCCCCTGGTGGTCAGTGCGATACCACAGTGGGTGCAATGCTCGACCAACCGAGATGAGTGGCTCCTCCAGCTGTGAACCGCGGGCAGACGGGCAGGAACCCGGGCTATGATAATTGCCTCCTCACCCCAGGCTCCTCCTCACTCCCAGCCGCCTCCTCCGGACGCCCATAGGCTGTGCAGCACCGCCACAGGGCTTGCAGAGCTGACCCCAGAGGCTGAGAGGCGGGCTCATGGCCGCCGCGGGACTGAGGCCTACTCTGCCACCTCTCAGTGCTATTGTCCCTGGGCCCGGCCCCAACTGGGTCCCCTGGAGAGGCAAGTGCTCTGGTTGCAGGGAAGATGCCTGATCAGGGAGCAGCCGCTCAGAGGGTGGGTCCACAGCCACTTGGCTGACCGGGATGAGTGCCGCTCCCACAGCTGGCCAATCCGCGCAGGCCACACCCCCACACCAGTGCAAGAATCCCGTGCACTGGGCCTATAGTATAAAATAATTTTAGAATTTATTTTTCAATTATAGCTAACTTTTGTAATTTATAAAATCTTAATTATCAAATTCATTCCTAGCTTTTATTAGGTTAAACTGTGAAGCCAAATCTGATTTTATACAAAAATAATTCTGGGTTCCTTAAAATTTTACATACAAAATTATACCTTTTTCCCATTCATATGCCTTAGCACCAAAATCAAGCCATAGTGATAACATCCGTGGCATTGACTGATATATGAATTGATTTCCATATTGTAGAGATCTGCAATCATACAGAGAAGATATTATTAACAGTGTTCTTTGTTTATGTTATATAAATTAAAAATTTAAAATTTAAACTATTACTTGAGTAATATATAGCCTTCTGACAAAAATTATAGTATCATTATTTCTTCCTAGTAGAGGTTATCTTTTAACTTCTTCTCTTTCCTTTTTTCCTACTATATTCCTCACTAAGCTCGATACTGTCTGTAACAAAATTAATATAAGTTATGACCTAGTCAAAATCCTGTCAATAATTCCTTCAAATTGTCCTTAGGATCTGTGCCTTCAATTGCACTCCATGGCCCAGGTCATGCCCAATCACTCAATTTCTGGGAAATTATAACTTAGTTTCCCTAATTCTACATTTCTTCCTTTCAATAAATTCCAGACAAATATTCTTTAAATTCTAGTTTCATCATGCTCTCCTCCTATTTCTTAGAACCACATGAACGACTCTGCCTAGGATTCAAATATTCACAATCTTGTTTCTTTATAACTTTCCAATCTTAGTCTCTTACTACTCACCAGCATACATCTTCCATCAACTCCAATTTCCTCACAATCCTCTGAATAAACCATTCAAACCCTGTTTCTCTGCCAATCTGTAAAAGTCAGTAATGTCCTCTCCTTCTTAAATGTAATTATCTTTCAAATCCTACCTTCTTCATGAGGCCTACCAGGTTTCTGTAGCAATGCAGTACAAATAGGTATACTTTTTAAATCACAAAGCCAGGGGCTTGAGTTTTGACTTCAGATTTGCCCAAAACCTGGACTCATTTGATTCATTTTTGGTATCTTGATGATATAAAAAAGATATTTACACTATGTATTTGGATACCATTCTATTATACATCAATATTTAAATGTTTTACATGCTTAACGTTTCTCTATCTAATTAGATTGGAGTTCCCTGAGGGCAAATACTGATACTTAATTAGTAATAACACAGTAATTCAATCATTCAAAGGATATAAGTAAATCTCCATAACTGAGTGTACTCTTCTAAGTATCCAAATGTTTTAGTGTAATTACTATGGATAAAATGTTGTAAAATTGCCTTATTTTCTTAAACTATATTTATAGATATATCACACTATAGCTAACAGTGTTATGCACATCAAGGACTCTAAATAACTGCTTTAAAGAATATATATTAAGTAAATGTTATATACCAATACATATACTAATGCTAGAGCAAATGAAAGCTATTACCTACTTTAGAAAAGAAAAATACCCTCTGCTTATGCTTTCATTTTAAAATGCCAATATGCCAGAAATTCTGCCTCAATAACAAGCAATTAATAATCATTAATAAAAAAATTAAGTTTGGATTTTATAAAACTTGAATTCCATTGTGGGAAGGAAGGCTTGGAAAATATTACAATCCTTTCACTTACAAACAAATATTGCTTTGATTCCTGAAAATATTGAACTGAGAAGTCCAAATACCTAGTACTAGCAACTTTAAATAGATTTATTGCTCTGAAGTAAGTTACCCTTCAATGTAAAGCAATGCTAATGAGCAAGATAAAAAGAATGAGTGGAATGTCATTATTACTTGCTAGGAATTAATAATTTGTGACTATATAAACAGTAGTCGTGAGATAATACACCATTTGGCTACAATTTGCTAATAGATGAAATTAAGTTATATTTCATCTGGTATCTAGCTTAAGAGATAAGTTCTTTTTACAAGTTTGATGTCAAAATCATTTTTGTATAGATATTACCTCTTAGTTAAATAGGCTAGAAGATTCCACTGGCAATTAAATACAACCATTAAATATGTCAGATTTAGGGTCTTCTGGCATTCTAGGAAGGGGGACTCAGGGAATAAGGGTCTGAAATGGGAAGGACATGTAATTTTCATTGTATATACTTGGTACTATAAAATGTTTTTAAAATATGCATGCCTTATTCCATTAAAATAGTTTTTTTTGTTGATGTTTTGTTTTTTTGTTAATCCTCACCTAAGGATTTTTCCCCCTTGATTTTTAGAGAGAACGGAAGGGAATGGGAGAGAAACATCGACGTGAGAGAGACACATCGACTGGTTGCTGCCCACATGCTCCCTGGCCGGGGTCAGGGACCAAGCCTGCAACTGAGGTATGAGCCCTTAACCAGACTCAAACCCACAACCCTTCAGTGTATGGGCCAGTGCTCTTAACCACTGAACCAAACTGGTTAGGGCTAAAATTGTTTTTTTTAAGGAAAGAAAAAAAATTAACATCTCTTCTAATGTGATAGGTTGAATCAGTGGTAAAGCAGAAAACATCTTGAATATGCTAAGATCTGTGATAACAATTCAATGTCAATAGTCACCTAGACATATATAATCAGCAAACTCGCAGTTCTCACACTTACCTTCCGAAATGAAGCACAATATACCGAATGAGATCACCCTGCTTTTCCATTTTGTTATCTGTGACCATGGGCATCAATTTGTCATAATACTTGGCAAGGTAAAAGTGCCCATCCTCCCACTCTGGCAGGAACAAGGTCACATCCTGGAAAAGAGAACACGGGATACTCTCCTCAGAAAACCCCACATTATACTAGAAAGTAAAATATAAATAGATAATTAGAGGTAAAGAAAGACACTACATAATGATAAAGAGAGCAATCCAAAAAGAGGATATAACCCTTGCAAACATTTATGCACCCAACATAGGAGCACCTAAATATGTAAAGCAAACCTTGATGGACATAAAGGGAGAAGCTGACAGTAATCTACACTAAAAAAAGAGAAACATGCAAATGGGTGTCACTCCGCAACCCTTCCCATTGGCTAATCAGGGCGATATGCAAATTAACTGCCAGCCAAGATGGCAGACGGCAGCCAGGCAGCTTGAAGCGAACATGAGGCTTGCTTGCTTCAGTGACGGAAGACTCCAACGTTCCCCGCCGGCCTCTGAGCTTGCACTTTGAAACACTGTTACAAATATAGAAGCTAAACAAAACCCCAGAAACCTGCTTTCAGCCAGCCGGGATCTCAGAGCTGGAGTTGAAACAGTGTTTCGATTATAGAACCCAAACAAACCGGATACCTGCTTTCAGCAGCCGAGGCCTAAGAGCTGGAGCCAAGCCTCAGAGCTAAAGCGGCCCAGAATAAAAAAAAAAAAAAAAAGATAAAAAGGAGCGGTTGGGAGCTTCAGTCACCGGCCAGCCTGAAAACAGCCCTCAGCCCCTCACCCAGACTGGCCAGGCACCCCAGTGGGGACCCCCACCCTGAAGGGTGTGTGACCAGCTGCAAACAGCCATCATCCCCTCATCCAGGCTGGCCAGGCACCCCAGTGGGGACCCCACCCTGATCCAGGACACCCTTCAGGGCAAACCAGCCAGCCCCCACCCGTGCACCAGGCCTCTATCCTATATAGTAAAAGGGTAATATGCCTCCCAGCACCGGGATCAGCGTGACTGGGGGCAGCGCCCAAACCCCCTGATCGCCCTGCAGCTCTGTGTGTGACAGAGGGCGGGGCCACAACCTCCCTCTCCGCCCTGCTCTGTTCATGACAGGGGAAGGCACCCCAACCCCCTGATCAGCCCTGCTCTGTACCTGATAGGGGGGAGCTCCACAACCCCCTGATCGCTCTGCGGCTCTGTGTGTGACAGGGTGCAGCACCCCAACCCGCCCCCCACGGGCCCTGCTCTGTGTGTGACGGGGTAGAGCCATAACCTCCCCATTGGCCCTGCCCTGAGTGTGACAGGGTGCGGCGCCCCAACCCCCTGATCCGCCCTGCTCTGTGTGTGACAGGGGGCGGTGCCCCAACACCCCTATTGGCCCTACTCTGTGAGTGACAGGGGGGAGCTCCTCAACCCCCTGCTGGGCACTGCTCTGTGCGTGACAGGGGAGAGCTTCCCAAACCCCTGATGGGCCCTGCTCTGTGAGTGACAGGGGGTGGCACCGCAACTTCCCCATCGACCCTGCCTTGAGTGTGACAGGGGGCGGTGCCTCAACCCCCCAATCGGTTGTACTCTGAGCGTGACTAGGGGTGGCATCACAACCTCCCGATCCACCCTGCTCTGTGCATGACAGGGGGCGGCGCCCCAACTCCCCAATCGGCCCTGCTCTGAGCCCGACCTAGGGCTGCACCTAGGGCTTGGGCCTGCCCTCTGCCACCCAGGAGCAGGCCTAAGCCAGCAGGTCATTATCTCCTGAGGGGTCCCAGACTGCGAGAGGGCACAGGCCGGGCTGAGGGGCCCCCCCTCCCCCCCCCCGAGTGCACAAATTTTTGTGCACCGGGCCTCTAGTACAATTATAATAGAGGATCTTAACACCCCACTGACATCAATGGATAGATCTTCCAGACAGAAAATCAACAAGGAAACTGTGGCCATAAATGACACACTAGATCAAATTGATTCAATTGATACTCTCAGAGCATTTCACCCCAAAGCAGCAGAATATACATTCTTGTAAAGTGCCCATGAAACATTTTCGAGGATAGACTACATATTAGGACACAAAACAAGTCTATATAAATTTAACATGAATGAAATCATATCAACTATCTTCTGTGACCATAATTCTATAAAACTTAAAATCAATCACAGGAAGAAAAATGAAAAACAAACAAAGACATGGATGCTAACTAACATGTTGCTAAACAATGAATGGCTGAACAATGAGATCAAGAAATAAGTCAAAAGATACCTTGAAACAGCTGAAAATGAGAACACAAGAACCCAAAATCTGAGGGACACAGGGAAAGCAGCCCTTTGAGGGAAATTCATTAACATTACAGGCCTACTTCAAGAAACAAGAAAAATCTCAAATAAATAATCTAATTTTTCACTAAAAGGAACTTGAAAAAGAACAAGAAACAAAGCCCAAAGTGAGTAGAAGGAAATAATAAAGATCAGAGCAGAAATAAATGAAATAGAGTCTAAAAAAAAACCCCAATACAAATATAAATAAAACCAAGAGCTCGTTCTTTGAAAAGATACAGAAGAATGACAAACCTTTAACCAGACACAGATTCATTAAGAAACAAAGAGAGCAGACCCAAACAAATAAAACAAGAAGTGAAAGAGAAGTATTAACTGACACCAAAGAAACATAAAATATTGTAAAAAAATTATTACGAACAACTATATGCCAACAATTTGGATAATGTGGACAAAATGGGTACATTCCTAAAAACATATAATCTTCCAAAACTAAATCAGGATGTGTCAGAGAATCTCACTAGACAGATTAAAACTAGTGAAATAGAAGCAGTATTTTTAAAAGCCCCAAAAACAATAGCCCTGGACATAATGGTTCTATAGGTGAATTTTACCAAACATTAAAAAAACTAACACCGATCCTTCTCAAACTATTTCAAAAATTAAAAAGGACAAAAGACCCCCCAAGCTCATTTTACAAGGCCAAAATTATCCTAATTTCAAAACCAGATAAAGACACAACAAAGAAAGAAAATCACAGGCTAACTAAAGGCCCGGTGTATGAAATTCATGCATGGAGGGGTGGGGGTCTCCTCAGCCCAGCCTGCACCCTCTCCAATCTGGGACCCCTCGGGGGATGTCCAACTGCCCCCAGGGATCGGGCCTAAACCGGGAGTCAGACATCCTTCTCACAATCCGGGACCACTGGCTCCTAACTTCTCACCTACCTGCCTACCTGATTGCCCCTAAACACCTGGCCTGATTGCCCCTAACTGCCCCCCCTGCTGGTCAAGAAACCCCCAACTACCGCCCCCCCCAGCCTGGTCGCCCCCAACTTCCCCCATCTGCCGGCCTGGTTGCCCCATGCAGCCTGCTGTTCAGTCATTTGGTCGTCCCTCACTAACCCCCTGCCGGCCCTGTTTGGTCGTTACTGTTACTGTGACGGTGTCCTGAACAATATGCATATTGCTCAATTATTAGTATAGACTAGAAACCTGGTGCATGAAAATTCATGCACTGGAGAAGGGGTTCCTCAGCCCGGCCTGCCCCCTCTCACAGTCCAGGAGCCCTCAGGGGTGGGAGGCAACCTGGTGATCAGGGGAAGGTGACGCCCCATCACACCTCTGCTGCTGCCACTGTCGGCAGCGCAATCATAAGCCGGCCCTGGTTACCTGAGCCTCGGGAGGCCCTGGGCGGCTGGGGAGCTGAGGGGACTAGGGGAATCCAGAGGCAGGAGCGTGGCAAGGATGGGCCCACCCCCAGGAGGGGCTGAGGGGGCTGGACACCGCCATCTTGTGGCTGTGGGCACATCCATCTTTGAGGGCATGGCAGTCAATTAGCATATTCCCTCCTTATTGGCTGTGGGCACTGCCATCTTTGAGGGTGGGGCAGTCAATTTGCATATTCCCTCCTTATTGGCTACGGGTGCTGCCATCTTTGTGACGACATCAGGGTCAATCAGCATATTCCCTCTATTTGATAGGATACCCCTGATGAATATGGATGCTAAAATTCTCAACAAAATATTAGCAAACCAAATTCAGGGATACATTAAAAAGGTCATATAGCATCATCAACTGGGATTTATTCCAAAGATGCAAGGTTGGTGTAATATCCACAAATCAATAAATGTGATATACCACATAAACAAAATTAAGAATAAAAAGCATGTGACCATATCAATTCATACAGAAAAGGCATTTGATAAAATCCAGCCCCCATTTACGATATAAACTGTCAGCAAAGTGGGAATAGAGGGAACATACTTCAACATAATAAAGGTTATATATAACAAACCCAGAGCCTATATCATATTCAATGGGCAAAAATATAAGTGTTCCCCTTAAGACTGAGAAGACAGGGATGTCCATTTTCACTACTATTATTCAATATAGTACTGGAAGTCTAGCCACTGCAATCAGAAAAGAAGAAGAAATAAAAGGCTCCACATTGTAAAGGAAGAAGTAAAACTGTCATATGCAGGTGACATGATACTGTATATAGAGAATCCTAAAGATTCCACCAAAAAAACTACTTGAGCTGATCACTGAATTTAGTAAAATAGCAGGATACAAAATAAACATCCAGGAATCAGTAGCATTTTAAAAAAAGTTTTGTGTTGTTTTTTTTTAAATTGATTTTTAGAGAGAGGAAGGTAGAAGGATAGAAAGATAGAAACTTTGATGAGACCGGAACATCCTCAATTGGTTGCCTCCTGCATACCCTACACTGGGGATCGAGCCTGCAACCTGGGCATGTGCCCTGACCAGGAATGGAAATGATGATCTCTCGGTTCCTGGGTCAACGCTCAACTGATAAGTCACGCCAGTCAGGCCAGTAGCATTTTTATACACCAATAATGAACTCTCAGACAACAAAACGAAAGAAAGGAAAGAAAAAAAAGAAAGGAAAGAAAGGGAGAGAGAGAGAGAGAGAGAGAGAGAGAGAGAGAGAGAGAGAGAGAGAGAGAGAAAGAGAGAAAGAGAGAAAGAGAGAGAAAGAAAGTAAGAAAAAAGATGAAATACCTAGGAATATATTTAACAGGATATAAAAGACTGTACTCGGAAAATTGTAAAACATTGAAGAAAGAAACTGAAGAAGATACAAACAAGTGGAATCATATAACATGTCCATGGATAGGAAAAATTAATATCATTTAAAAAGGCCATACTACCCGAACAAATCTACAGATTCCCACACAATGCCTACCAAGATACCAATAGTGGCCCTAGCTGGTTTGGATCAGTGGATAGGGCGTCGGCCTGCGGACTGAAAGGCTTCCAGAGGGAACTGGGCTCTCTCAAGGTTATAAAGTTTCAATTATAGAAGATAAATAAATCCCAGAAAAAAAAAGAAAAAAGAAAAAAAGGAGAGGCTGGGAGCTTGGGTAGCCAGGGGGCGCAGCCAGCTTGAAAACAGCCCTCAGCCCCTCACCCAGGTTGGCCAGGAACCCCAGCAAGACCCCCCACCCTGAAGGCTTGTAGGTAGCCTGAAAACGGCCCTCAGCCCCTCACCCCCTTACCCAGGCTGGCCAGGCACCGAGTGGGAACCCCCACACTAAAGGGGGTGTAGCCAGTCTGAAACGGCCCTCAGCCCCTCACCCAGGCTGGCCAGGCACCCCAGCGGGATCCCCACCCTGATCCGGGATACCCTTCAGGGCAAACTAGCCGGCCCCCACCCGTGCACCAGGCCTCTATCCTATATAATAAAAGGGTAACATGCAAATTGACCCTAACAGCAGAACGACTGGGAATGACTGGTCACTGTGACACACACTCACCAACAGGGGGGAGACGCTCAATGCAGGAGCTGCCCCCTGGTGGTCAGTGCACTCCCACAGGGGGAGCTCTGCTCAGCCACAAGCCAGGCTGACAGCTGCCAGCACAGCGGTGATGGTGGGAGCCTCTCCTGCCTCCTCAGCAGCACTAAGGATGTCCGACTGCAGCTTAGACCTGCTCTCCGCTGGCAAGAGGACATCCCCCGAGGGCTCCCGGGCTGCCAGAGGGATGTCTGACTGCCAGCTTAGGCCCGATCCCCTGGGGACATCCCCTGAGGGGTCCCAGACTGCGAGAGGGCACAGGCCGGGCTGAGGGACCCCCCAAGTACACAAATTTTTGTGCACCGGGCCTCTAGTCTATATAATAAAAGCCTAAGCCTAAGTGACCGTTACAGCACAACGACCAGAACGACCGGTTGCTATGATGCGCACTGAACACCAGGGGGCAGACGCTCAACGCAGGAGCTTCCCCCTGGTGGGTCTGTGTGCTCCCACAGGGGGAGCGTTACTCAGCCAGAAGCCGGGCTCACGCCCTGGGCAAGCGCAGCAGCGGTGGTGGGAGCCTCTCCCGCCTACGCGGCAGCACTAAGGAGCAGCAGCCAAGCAGTAAGGAGCAGCAAGAGGTAAGGAGCAAAAGGTCCCAGACTGTGAGAGTGCATAGGCCGGGATGAGAAACCCTCCCTCCTCTCCCCCCAGTGCACAGATTTTTGTGCAATGCGCCTCTAGTACATTTATAATAAGTTTTGACACATACACTAATTTTTCTCAGTTTGCCCTCCAGATATACTTATCACACTTTACCTTTTTCTATCCTGTGTCTCAAAAGATTGACACTGATAATTTACATCAAAGGGTCTATGTGCCCTCCAAATATTGTTCTTCTTTTATTTTTAATATATTTTATTGATTTTTTACAGAGAGGAAGGGAGAGGAATAGAGAATTAGAAACATCGATGAGAGAGAAACATTGATCAGCTGCCTCCTGCACACTCCCCACTGGGGATGTGCCCACAACCAAGGTACATGCCCTTGACTGGAATCGAACCTGGGACCGTTGAGCCCAAAGGCCGATGCTCTATCCACTGAGCCAAACCGGTTAGGGCAATATTGTTGTTCTTATAGTTTCCCCATAATTGTTCTTTCCTCAGCAGCTGCTTCCAGCTGGGCCTCATAGAGTTTTGAGTTATGTATGTACACCATGGCCCTTAATCAAAGATTCAGGTGGCTACCTATACAGATCTATAACTTTTTGTCTGTTTAACTTCTCTTTTTCAGGTAATCTGCCTCACAAATTATAGCCACTGTCTCTTACTTTATTATTTCCTAACTTCTACATTCTTAGTTTTTTTTAAAATTTTTGTTCCCTTTTCTAACACTTTGAGGTGGTTATTTAAGGCTCATTAATTGTGAGCCTTTATTTTCTTTTAATACATGCAAATAACATTTTAAATTCCCTTGAAGAATGGCTTTAGCTGCCTGGCCAGTGTGCTCAATGGTTGAGCATTGACCCATGAATCAGGAGGTCACAACTCGATTCTTGGTCAGGGCACACGCCTGGAGTTGTAGGCTCAATCCCCAGTAGGGGGCGTGCAGGAGGCACTCGATCAATGATTCTCTCTCAACATTGATGTTTCTATCTCTTTCTCTCCCTCATCTCCCTTCCTCTCTGAAATCAATAAAAATATATTTTAATAAAAAAGAATGGCTTTAGCTGCATCACATGTCATATTTTTATTATCATTCAGTTCAAAGTATTTTTCAATTCTCATTGCAATTTGTTCTCTGACCTATGGGTTACTGAGAAGTATCTGTCTTATAACACCATCTACATACCTAGTAAATCTTAATAACTAGTAGTAAGGAAGGTATATATTGTGTTTCTTCAAAAATATTCAGGCTAGGGTAGCTAACTTTGGGGAATGAGGGTGAAAGAGTGGGTTGTGAAGTGCTAATAATATTCTACTTCTTAATCTGGGTGATGGTTTCATGAGTGTATTTACTTTTTAATAGTTCCTACAGCGATATACTTATGCTATATACGCACTAGAAGTCAAACAAGTTTCCTGACTATTTTTTAAAATTATATTTTTTATTGGCTTTAGAGAGAGAGAAAGGGACAGGGAGAGAAAGAGAAAAAAAAATTAATGTGAGAAACACTGATTGAATGCCTTCTGCACACCTCCTACTGGGGATCTAGCTGGCAACTCTGACATGTGCCTTTATCTATAATAGAACTGGTGACCTTTTGTTTCATGGGACAATGATAAACCAACTGAGCCACACTGGCCAGGGCTCTTGGCTATTTTTATACATGTATTCTTCAATCTGGACTTTAAAATAATTTGATCCATTTTCAAAAACAAAACAAAAGAATGAGTTTCTTATTGAAATTGTATTATAAATATACCTGCCTTATATTTTTTCATAACTGCATTGCTTTCAAAGTTAGCTGTTTCTTCCATAAATCGGCCTACTAGCAGCATAGCTCGACCATGGATTAACATGTCCTTACTCTCAGTTGGAGTTTTATTTTCAGGGAAACATAATTCAACACCCTTTTGAAGAACAATTAGTGCCTGGTGAACATCACCCTAAAAGAAAAAAGACAACAACAAATCTTTTAATTTAAGAACGTATTTCCATTTTTTGAAAAACAAATACAATTGTTAGGATTTAAAGTTCATTAGATATTTTATGTGTAGGTCCATTTGAGTTTCATGTTCAGCTCTTATTTCCATCCTATAAAAGTAAAATCCTAAAAAGGTAACATTGCTTCATTTCATGTAAAATTCATAATCATATACTCATTCATTTTATAGTCGATCAAAGTGCTGGGAACTGAAAATAAGTCTATATGACTGGGGATAAACAATGAATAAACCCAAATCTCTGGCTTAAAAAAGTTCACAGTCAAGTGAAGAAATAGACTATATACCTAAAATAACAACCCAATGTGTTAAGTACTATTAACAGAGGAATATACATAGACATAATGGGGTAAAGTAAAGGGAGCCCTCTAAATGTACCTGAAAATATAGGAAAATGGAGAAGAGCATCAGTCAGGAAAGGTTACCAAATGAGGAAGATCTGAATTAGGTCTTAAATAATGAGTACGAATTTTCCCGCAGAGAATTCAGTAAGAAACATTCTTGGTAGAAGGAAAAATAATTTTAATTGGTAGAAAAGTGAGTAGTCTGGTTTTAGCTGAAGCCTAAAGGGTTTGTTACTGAAACTGAAGAGGCAGACTGGAACTCAATCACAAAGGGCCTTTTGTACTTTCTAGAATTCAGACTTAATGCTAAAGGCATACAGAATACTTTGAAGGATTTTAATCAGGGGAGCAACATGATTCAACATGAATTTTAGAAACATCAGACTGCAGTAATGTATACAGAGAAATGGTGAGACTGCCAAAGAGGCTATTAACATTGTTATAGGTTACAAATGGAATGAATAAAAGCAGCAGAGACAAATAAGAAGGAGATAATTTAAAAGACATTTCTAAGGTAGATTTAGTGTCCAACTGGATGTGAAAAGTGAGGGAGGGTAGGAAGGTCAAGATGATGCCCTGATATCTTGGATGAGAGAATGTAAGAGTCCTACCTAGAAAAATAGGGAAAATGGGAGAAGAAACGGCACTGAATTATTAGATGATGAACTGCATTTTTAACATATCGTGTTTAAGGTATTACAACTTATAGAATTATACTAGCTCAGAAAATGATCAGGCACTGACCAATGCAGCCTGAATTATTACTTTCACTTCCCGTCCGTCCAGGAAACATCTTCCCTCCTGTCCTTTCTCAGCCACCATGAAGTTGGTCCAGTCACAGGTGGTACCAACTATAATCAGTAAATGTCAACTTCAGGACATGCTATACCTACTGCTAAGACTAAACTGACCTATGGGTTACTGAGGAGATATATAAATATCTGTATTAAGATATTTATATATCTTATATATAAATATAAGGCAAACATGAGGAGATATATAAATAACAACCTTTTAAATATTGGACATAAGCTTTGCAAGTTAAGATATTTAAAAAGCCTTTTTCACATTACTATAGCTTTAATCTGACTATTGGAGACTTTTGTTCTGAAGCTAAGCCCTTCCTAACAAGCTAGATTAATTGGAAGTGAATCTTGACAGTAAGTACTGACAAGTCCACACAAAACTAATTATCTGCCAAGGATGTGAATAAGGACAATGTTGTGTTCATTTAACAAATATTTTTTGATATCTTACTACATACACTCTTTATACATATAGGATGTTAAAACAAAGTAAAATTGGTCACGTCCCTCAAGAAAATAATGAAAAACATGTGAAAATTGAAAGAACTACACTTTCAGTCTTGAAATGGAAAACTATTTTGGGTCTTCAGGATAGAAAGAATAATTCCTTCCCAATTATGGTAGGTAATGATGAAAAAAGGTGACAGAAAAAGAGGGTTCTCAATTGAGATTAGACACTGTCTGTCACTCAGGCCTTTAGAAAAAGTACATAATCTGCAAAATACATATATATGATGATATTCCCTTCGTGTTACCTTGGACCACAGCCACTTTGCCCTTTCCACATACAGTTCAGCAAGTCGTGATTCTCCAGCATTGAGCAGAGCATTGTAGGCTGTCTGGTGGTGACCAGCCTTTCTAGCTACTCTGGCACTCTGTAGCCAGCATTCTCCAACCATTTCATTGTAATCTTGTCTAAAGAAATGTGACAGAACAGGAGGAAAAGAGCATTTTTAAGTGTATTCAATGACAATTAAAATACCTATTTCTAACATGGAACATTCTTAATACACTGTTTCAAAGAAATCAAAGATTTGCTAAAAAAAATACTTTTAGTTTTCTTAAAGTACTCCATTTTTATCAATAAGTCTATGAAGACCTATTAATGACTCATATCTGTACCTCCCCCTGGTAAGTTTTTTTTTAACATTAAAAAAAAGATATATTGCATGTACATGTAATTCTTAAGTTTCAACTATGTAGAGTAGCCCTGACAATTAAAAACAAAAAAATAGAGATTCAGAGAGAAAATTAGGAAAGCTAAATACCCCCAAGTAATATGCAAATACAATACTAAATTCACAATAATTGACATTTTAAAACAAAGTGTGGAAAAACCTTTTGTTGAGGCTTAATAAAGCTCTCCGGAGAGCCAGAATGGGTTCCTTGGCTCTATAGGAATTCTGGGTCATTTCTAGTCGAGCTACCCAGTTTAGAGAATCTTCTTGAGAATTATCGCCTAGAGACTCATGGAAAAGTGGTTTGATGCTATGCTCCAACTCACACAACATGTGTAATCTAGAGACAAATAGAGGCAATGTTAAAATAATATAATCTTCATCCTTATTAATCTCATATAATGCATGTATATTAAATTAGCCATGAGAATCTAAAATGTGCAGTTTTCTTTGGAAGAACTTTAACCAATACATATTCTTAGTAAATATAAACAGTAACATCTTTTCATACTGGGTATAGTATGATGTTGATTTAAATATTTAGCCCAGCTCGATCCCCAGTGTGGGGCATTCAGGAGCCAGTCAATCAATGATTCTCTCTCATCACTGATGTTTCTATCTCTCTCTTCCTCTCCCTTCCTCTCTGAAATCAATATATACATATATATATATATATATATATATATATATATATATATATATATATATATCTTTATTGTTCTTTCTTACCTCTACGTGTTTTATGTTTTATTGATGTTTACAGAGAGGAAGGGAGAGGGATAGAAAGTTAGAAACATTGATGTGAGAGAAACATTGATCAGCTGTCTCCTGCATGTCCCGTATTGGGAATCGAGCCCATAACCAAGATATATGCCCTTGACCGGAATCAAACACAGGACCCTTCAGTCTGAGGGCCAACGCTATATCCACTGAGCCAAACTGGTTAGGGCAATAAAGATATATTTTTAAAAATACTTTAAAAAATTTAGTGCTTACTATGATCCCCAAATTCTTATTAATTAACTTAGAGAATGATATATAAAACTAAATTCAAATGTAAGAAAATAAAACTTTATCACCTTTATGAAGATAAAAGAAAATATGAATCCATTATATGTCAACATAAATATTTGCCCATAAGAGGACTTGGCATAGTAAATGCCAGCAAAAAATGAGAAATGATACAGTTGATTTTTTCCTAAGAGTAATGGAAGCACTCATACTTTCACAATAGCCTATGATTCAGTCAGTATTCAAGATACAACTACAGAACAGAAATAATTTTGGTGGTCCAATCTCTGGTTTCATTAAGCTGTTACCAAAGGGGCTTATAAAAAATATAGATTATTCTAACTAAAAAAAAAAGAAAAGAAAAATTGCTTACTTATCTTTTTTTATTATAGTTCAATTAAAACATGTTTAATTATTTTCTTCAGATGAACTAACAGACCTAAAATGTTTTCCATCATTTCTTTCTTACCTCTATAAGTTAATATTCCTTTCTAGTAATGTAATGCCTACATTTTTGGGGGGCGAAATGTCAAATGCCTTTCTAAATAAGAAGGGAAGGGGACCAATAAGTAGTGAAGACCAGTGTGTCAAGTACAGATGTCTAGATTACTTAGGTTAGTTGTATAAAAAATAAACTATGAATTACATCAGGACAAATATAAGATTTTTCTAGTTATTTTTTTAGAAGTCTCAAAATTGCCTTCCCAATTAATAGAATGTATGTTAAAATGTTTTTGAAAAACTACAAGATGGCTCTGGCCGGTGTTGCTCAGTTGGTTGGAGCACCATTCCATAAACCAAAAGGTCGGAGGTTTGATTCCTGGCCAGGACACATGCTTAGGTTTTGGGTTCAAACCCTCGGCAGGGAAAGTGTGGGAAGCAACTGATTGATGTGTTGTTTTTTTCCTCTCTCTCCCTCCATGCCTCTGTCCCTCCCTCCCTTCCCCTCTCTAAAAAAGTCAATGACCATGTCTTTGGATGAAGATTAGAAAAAAAAATAATAATAATCCTATATAATAAAAGAGAAACATCCAAATTATCCATCCCTCTGCTACACTGAAGCCACGCTCGCCAGACAATCAGGAGCAAGCATGCAAATTAACCCAACTAAGATGGCGGTGACCACAGAGCTGGAGAAAGCAGGAGGCTTGGGTTGCCCCCGGCGATAGAGGAAGCCAAGCTTCCCGAATGCCCTGACCTGCCTTGGGCTATGCTCAAGGCTACAAAGTTTCAATTATAGAAGATAAATAAATCCCAGATACCTGCTTCCAGCCAGCCATGGCCACAGAGCTGGAGCGAGCAGGTGGCTTGGGTTGCCCCCAACAATGGAGGAAGCCAAGCTTCCCGCCTGCCCTGGCTGGGCCAGGGGGGCGTGGCCAGCCTGAAAACGGCCATCAGCCCCTCACCCAGGCTAGGCAGGCACCCCAGTGGGAACCCCCCACCCTGAAGGGGCTGTGAGCAGCCTGAAAACGGCCCTCAGCAGCCTGAAACAGCCCTCACCCAGGCTGGCCAGGCACCGCAGTGGGGACCCCCACCCTGAAAGGGGTGTGGCCAGCCTGAAAACGGCCCTCAGCCCCTCACCCAGGCTGGCCAGGCACCCCAGCGGGACCCCCACCCTGACCCAGGACACCCTTCAGGGCAAACCAGCCGGCCCCCACCCATGCACCAGGCCTCTATCCTATATAATGAAAGGGTAATATGCAAATTGACCCTAACAGCAGAACGACTGGGAATGACTGGTCACTGTGACACACACTCACCACCAGGGGGCAGACGCTCAATGCAGGAGCTGCCCCCTGGTGGTCAGTGCGCTCCCACAGGGGGAGCTCTGCTCAGCCACAAGCCAGGCTGCCATCTGCCAGCACAGCAGTGGCGGCAGGAGCCTCTCCCGCCTCCTCAGCAGCGCTAAGGATGTCCAACTGCAGCTAGGCCTGCTCCCCACTGGCAAGTGGACATCCCCTGAGGGCTCCCGGGCTGCCAGATGGATGTCTGACTGCCAGCTTAGGCCTGATCCCCTGGGGAGCGGGCCTTAGCCAGCAGGTGGACATCCCCTGAGGGGCCCAGACTGTGAGAGGGCACAGGCCGGGCTGTGGGACCCCCTCGAGTGCACAAATTTTTGTGCACTGGGCCTCTAGTAAATAAATAAAAAGGGAAAAATATAGAGTGATTGTGAGTTAAAGAATGAAAAAGCTATTTTGTTCAGCTATGCATGATAATAAACATAATATCGGTTATTTACTAATCAAAGCATTCTAAGCCTATCAGATGATACTTATAGACCAGGAATATAAATATGGGAACTTTGAAATACCTGACAATATACTCATATCCTCGTTGGTAAGAGCCTCTTTCAAAGCTTGCAGCTGAAAGAGGTACAATTTGTTCGGCTCTCACTAGTTTCAATGTATCATAAAAAGCTGTGGTATCTCTTTTTTTGACTGATAATAATAGCTGCCCCAGTCTGACACTCCATGTGGTAGATTTCCCATCTGAAAAAGAAATAAAGAGTTAAGGAATGAGAGCTGGGTCTATGAACAAGTTTTATTTCATTTGGTAAAATGGTCAGAAGAAATACTGAACCGATGATTTCATTTTGATAACTAAACAAAGCAATCACAAAACAAGTTGACAGATTAATTATGACTATTGCTTAGACACTTAGTCTATTTATGGCATCTTAAAACAACTTATATTTTAAGAAGTCATTTTACCTGCTGCCAAATAATTTTCCACCAAATCCCACTGTGATAACTTCCAAGCTGCTTCCACTCTGTATGTGTTTAATTCGTCTGTCCATTCAGACCTATTAAAAGAAACCCATATTAAGCTTTAATTTATTTCAATGTAAAGTGGCATTTAAAAATTATTTTTATTAGTTTAGATACTCTATATACTGCATTTATTTATTGTTCTATTTATTGTATTTGCGCTGTATTGTACTTTGTATTTGGATAGACAATTATTTTGTATTTAGATACAAAATAATTGTCTATCCAAAAGAATCTCCCAAATTTTAATCTTCCCATTTTCTGAAAACATTTCTTCAATAATTACTTGTGATAGAGCCATTTAAAAATGCCATTCTCTGCCCTGGCCAATGTGGCTCAGCTGGCTAAGCATCGTCCCATGCACTGAAATATCACTGGTGCGATTCCCGGTCAAGGCACATGCCCGGTTGTGGGTTCAGTCCCCAGTTGGGGTGCATACAGGAGGCACCCAATCACTGTTTCTCTCTCTCCCTCTCTCTCTCAAATTAATAAAGCCAAATTTTTAAAAATGCCATTTCGTGATGAATTGAGTCAAGCCATATAATAGAACAGAATTAGTGCCTGGATAATTACAAAATGTATTTGTAAGGTTAGCTCTGTGCTTCACTTGAACAAAGGGAAAGGAGGAATAAAAGCCAAATGAACATCCATGCATACAGAGGTAATCAATTCCAATAACCTGGGATTATGAGTGAAATTTAAGATAAAATTATAGGAGATGGTGCAATTGGTCAGGAGCAGGTGGGGAGTACATAGGACACCATATTAGGGCATAAGAAAGTGACAAATGATGTGTCAATGGCATAACAAAGGATATAAAAGTAGCTAACTAAAATATATACCTATTCTTTTTTAAAATATATTTTTATTGACTTCAGAGAGGAAGGCAGAGGGAGAGAGAGATAGAAACATCAATGATAAGAGAGAATCATTGATTGGCTGCCTCTTGCACGCCCCCTACTGGGGATCAAGCCCGCAACCCAGGCATGTGCCCTGAGGAATCAAATGGTAACGTCCTAGTTCACAGGTCGATGCTCAACCACTGAGACACCCAGCTGGGCTATACCTATTCTTAAACTATATCAGTAACTTTAAAATGTGAGTTTGTAAAACCAGTATAATATAGGTACTTATTTTTTGTAAGTATTCTACTTAAGTGACACTAAGATAACTAGTGATATTTTAGATCATGACTATATAAAAGAAGCTAGACTTTTGCCATGTTTTTTCTTTATTAATCATACCATTTGAATACCTGCTACATGCTAGATCCTGGGCAAGGCACAATTTTCCATTTAATTAACTAATAACAATGAAAGGCACACATATCCTCATATTATAAAAAAGGTGCCCTGGTCCCTGGTTGGTGTAACTCGGTAGGAGTGTTGTCCCCTGCACCAAAAGGTGGAGGGTTTGATTCCCAGTTGGCGTGCAGGTGGAAGGCAGCTGATCAATGTCCCTCTCCCTGCGCCCTCTCTCCCTTCTCCTCCCTCCCGACTTGTGTGGCTCAGTGGTTGGGCTTTGACCTATAAACTAGGAGGTTCAATTCCCAGTCAGGGCACATATCAAGGTTTCAGGCTCAATCTGTAGTAGGGGGCATGCAAGAGACAGCCATCATCATTGATGTTTCTATCACTCTCTCCCTTCCTCTCTGAAATCAATAAAAATATATTTTTTAAAAAGTCCTTTTTGTTCTTTCTGTAGTAAAAACACATGAAGAAATGTAACAAATAAATTAATTTCATTTTATTTCTAAAAATCCTATATAATAAAACCCTAATATGCAAATTGATAGAACAGCGGAATGACCGGTCGCTATGACGCACACTGATCACCATGGGGGCAGCTCCTGCATTGAGCATCTGCATCCCAAGAAGGAGGCGACCAGCGGCAGCGATCAGGGGGCGGGGCCGGCCAGCGGGCAGTGCCAGGCCACCAGCCAAGGCAGGTGCCGTTGGGGGCCCCCTGATCACCCAACAGATAGATCGACCCTGATCACCGACCAGCCCTAGGGACCCTACCCTATATATTGGGAACAGTCTCCTAGATATAAAATTAAAACCTAGCCAGGCTACGCTAATACTGAAAAAACAGGATGAGGCAGTGGTGACATGCATGGACTCTGGCTTGCACATTTTGTAGTCAGCCCTGATTCTGACACTTATAACTGTGTGACAAAGCCAATTACTTAACTTCTATTTCAGTTTTTCCACCCATAAGATGGGGAAAATGGTACTACTGCCTCAGAAGGATAATGTTATGTACTACTTTTTATAATCAGGGCAAAAAAATATAGCTGCCCATATAACAGCAAGATGCCTTTCACCTGTATGAAAAGTATGGTCACTGGTGCATACAGCGTCCTGGATTGCGAGAGGGACTGCCAGTTTAGGCCTGATCCCCGGGGGTCTATCAGCAATCAGACATCCCCCGAGGGTGCAGTCTGGGCTGAGGGAACCCCCCCATGCACAAATTTCATGCACCGGGCCCTCTAGTAAAAAATAACAGCATAAATATTGAATATTCTCTAATTTCTAAATATGAATACCACCATAAACAATCAAAAACAAAGAGGCCAAAAGAAATATAATAGAAATGTAATTTTCAAAACTATAATTTTTAATAACTTTACAAGTTTATCACTAGATGCCAGACAAACAAAATGTTAGAATAAAAATCTGAGGAGAATTAGTATGATTTACTATCCGGAGGGTGTGTGTATCAAGCATTATACCGAAAATGTACCAAATGACAATGAGAATCAGGCTGTAAGAACTTATCCTCATAAATGAGTACATTTAAAAGAATGATTGTGTAAGCCAAGCACAATAATGTTGGACATGTATTTGTTTAAATTGCAAGTATCACCCCCCTGAAAACACATATCCTCAATGACCATTTGCTCCAATGTGAGACAGCATCATTCACTGAATATTGAGAGGTGCTATTTTACAGATCCCAAGAAAAGATGAGGAATCTAACTGTCCAGTGTTCATCATAAGGAAACTTGATACCATGGCTTGAGCCATGATAAATTTATAAATTTCTGCAACCCTTTTACTCATAAGGTCTCTCAACTAATCTAGAGAAACACTTCAATTAGTAAAACATATAACCTATCCTTTTCCTGCTTCTGCAAAATTTCCACCATCCTATATAATAAAGAGGCAATATGCAAATTAACCCTCACACCCTCACAAGAAGGCTGCCTACAACCAGGCTGGCAGGTGGGTTATTTAGGGATAACCAAACGACTGAACAAACAGGCTATGTGGAGCAACCAGGCCAGCAGGGGGCTTAGTGAGGGATGACCAAAAGACTGAACAAGCAGACTGCATGGGGCAACCAGGCCGGCAGGAGGGGTTAGTGAGGGTCAACCAAACAATTGCACAGCAGGCTGCATGGGGCGACCAGGACGGTGGAAAGGCTGTGAGGGGCGATCAGGCTGGCGGGAGGGGCAGTTGAGGAACA
>NW_005871069.1:9388829-9449273 GCF_000147115.1 Myotis lucifugus
GGAGTACTTTTCTATAACCACCCCTCGCAGGTCGGGGGAAGAACCCAAAGCCACACCGCGCCAGTGGGGGGGGGGTATTTGGGGGTGCCTTTTTCCCCAGCGGGGGGTTTTTTGGGGCCCGACCCAACCCCCCGGGGGGGGCATTTTGGGCAAATAAGGCCAGCACATAGAAGAAGGTAGGAATGCTCACCCCGCCGGGGGGGGGGGGGGGGCAGTAAGGGGCAATCAGGCAGGCAGGCAGGTGAGCAATTAGGAGCCAGCAGTCCAGGATTGTAAGAGAGTTGTTTGGGCCTAAACCGGCAGTCGGACATCCCCCAAGGAATCCCAGATTGGAGATAGTGCAGGCTGGATTGAGGAGACCCCTCTCCCCGTGCATGAATTTCGTGCACTGGGCCTCTAGTCATTTCATAAATTCTACTACTGGAAACCATGTGACCAACAGTAAGCTTCTCTGATCTTAGACACTTCAGAATAGTGGTATTTATAAATTACAGTTTGAAATGTATAGAAACTGTACTTAGTAAAAACAGTTTTGTGCTTTTTGGTTAACTAATATCTTATTCCTTTTGACCAGATCTCACTGCCCAGAAAAGCCAGTTGGGGCTTGGTAAACACATTAAAGAACAAGGCTTTCAGGTCTCAGAGTATGGCAGCTTCAAGAGCTAGAAACTACAAACTAGAACTGTGTGACCTTCACTTTGCAACACATAAGTGTTATTTTCTGTTTGGTATTATTTGGTTTCTTTAGGAAAGGAAGGTTGCTTTGCTTTTCATCAATCCTTTGGGGAAATCAACCCACACAGTGTCGAGTGGTATTCCACATGCATTTCAGTCACAAAAGCACCCCCACCCCCCACCCCCAACACAGACAATAACGGATGCTGATAATGCAGGAGAGCTCAGACACTGTTTGGAAGTGCCTAGATGAGCCTCACCAGAAGTAAGTGAATTCTGGAAGGTTTCTGTCTTAATGCAGCTCTAATTCAAGGACGACTCTTTGGACAGAAGATAAACTGTTAAGTGCTAGATCAATTTATGAGAAAGTGCTTATCTCCAATGCATGAAAACAAAAATATTTCATTACTTTAGTAATTATTATGTCAACCCAATTCATTGATTTAAAAACTCCCCATTAAGCTACAACAAAATAAAATAATTTTTAAAAATATATTACCTGTTAGCATGCACTCCATTCACCTGAGTGATTACAGTAGATAGCTGACCAAGACCTAACATGGACTTCACTACACCATGATAATGAATGATCTAAAAATTTAAAATATTTAAAATAACAATTGTGACTTCAAATATATCTTGGGAACAAAAAACAGTTTAATATTTATTTTAAAAAATACTATTTACCTCATTGAGCTTATGCATCCTTAGCAGTCAACTTGCTTGGTATATGGCAGAGCCTCCTACCAATGTCATACAACATCTGAATTTTTTTTAAATGTAGACAACCTTAAAAACTCAAATTTCTTATTTTTTTCCAGATTTGGTCTAATTTTTGGTTCAGATCAAATATAAAAGTAAAAAGCACTCTTTACTATTTTATTTAAAGACTATTTGTCATATTGTAACAGAAAATGAAAATTCAAGGTCACAACATTATTAATGTAGATTTTGGGAATTAGTAACAAGAAAGTTAAATAGGATTATGCAATATTCTTTAAAGCTGAAAACAATGGATTGTGAAAAATAAAAACCCTGTACATTGAGACAGTGAAAATGTCAAATATGACAAAATACTCTAAGATTAGAAAGAATTTAAGCCAAAATTATAAATCAACAATTCTCAACCCCTCTCCTCATATCCCCATGAATAATTGTAGTTCATTGTTTCTAAGGGACCACTTCAGAGTTTCAGATGTTGGCAGCGAACATGTGAAATCTGAAGAAGATCCTTAGACTAGAGAATCACTATTATTATTAAAAATTGGTGCATATCTTATACTTTTAATAGCAAACTAAAATTATATAAATTTTAGAGTAATTTAATACACAGTTTAATATAAATATACTCTGTAATAATGTCATTTATTTGGGGGATATATAAGGTCATAGAAATTTGGATTAGAAGGGATCTTTGAGATCTAATGTAAGTCTCTACTTTTATCAATCTGAAAACTCAAGCTCAGAGATGATGAAATGGTTTCCAAACACACTGGGACACTGGTAGAGACAGTAGTGAACTAAGTCTTCCAGAGTTCCTTGTATAGTGTTCTTTACATTGTGTTGCATCATCTTACCTGGTCTGGTTCTAGCTGAATGGCCCTGGCAGTAGCTTTCATGCATCATCTTACCTGGTCTGGTTCTAGCTGAATGGCCCTGTCATAACAAGCAGTGGCATCCCTCAGTAAGCCGATGCTCTCATGCTCAAGGATCTGTTCTTTTAGAGACGGTTCTGCCTTTCGGATTGCACTGACTCCAGCTACTCCATCTGGTTCATGCATAGCAGCATATAATTTCTTTGTTCAACCATTGAAAACAATCAAATGAGAGGAAAAACACAACTGAAAATAATACTATCAAACCACGTTTACATGAAAAGCACCTAAGAGAATTTTTTTCTCAAAGCAGCAATATTACAATTTTATTTCCCAGCCTTTCTGTTACCGCAACACTCATTCCATTCCATTTAAATACACACCTACATTAGTAACTGTTATTGACAACAAGAGCTGTAAAGAACTTCAAGGGTCTGAACTCATTTTGAACCCAATTTCAAATAAATTCTGTTGAGTATAGTTTATGTGTTTTACTGCATTTTAAAACAAAAACATTTAAACAAGCACTTTAAAATGTTGGTATTTAGATACCTTCAAGAAACCCAAGACATCAAATCTGAGTTCCAAGGGGATATTCAGGTTAAAGATAAAAATCTATGGGGCAATTAGCACAAAGATGGCAGGGGAAAGAATGGCATGATTTAAGAAATGAATAGAGAGAGAGAAGAAAAGAGGGCAAGGGAAGAAGACTATTATATCTATAAAATAAAAGCCTAAGTGACCCTTACAGCAGAACGACCAGAATGACCAGTTGCTATGATGTACACTGAACACCTGGGGGAGCGCTGCTCAGCCAGAAGCTGGGCTCATGGCTGGAGAGCGCAGCTGGGGTGCACGACCCTCTCCCGCTTCTGCAGCAGCACTAAGGAGCAGTGAGCCGAGTGGTAAGGAGCAGCGAGCAGGCAGGCAGTAAGGAGCAAGGAGTCCCAGACTGCGACAGGGCGCAGGCCGGGCTGAGGGACCCTCCCCCTCCCAGTGCAAGAATTTCGTGCACCAGGCCTCTAGTTTATAAATAAGGAAGAACTAGCAAATGAAACTGAGAACAGAAACCAAAGTAATCTGAAGAAACCTAGAGAATGTGGTATCCCAGGAGTTGTGGGAGAAAAGCAAATGTCTTATTTAAGAAAGGAGTGGTCAAATAATGTTGTGAGGTTAAGCAAATGAGGATTTGAAAACATTGATTGGATTTGGTAACATAAGCTCACTGAATTTCTTAGCAAGAATAGTGTCAGCAGAATGGAGAAAGAAGACTTGTTGGACTGGGTAAAGACTGAATGGAAAGTAAGAAGTGAATACAGGGAAGATAGACGATTTTTTTTTTTTTAGATGATTCTTTTAAAAACTGACTGTGAAGGGAAATAGCATCTGAAGGAGTAGCTAAAATGAGGGAATTATAAAAAACTTAAATAGGAGATATCAGAGCACATCTATATACTTATATACTCTGGCTGAAAAATAAATTAATGATACTAGAGAAAGCAGAAATATTTGAAGGAGTGAAAGCCTTAAAAATTGAAACTATAAATAAAAGGATTGAATTTTGTCAGGGAATCCTTCCTTAGGAACAACAGAAGGGAAGGAAAAGAATATGGTGCAACAGCCAGTGTGCTTTCAGATTTGATAGATATTTGGTTTCTATTTTCCTAATGAACAATGAAGCAAGAACATCAGCTGAGAGTAAATGAGATGGAAGGTAAGAAATGAAGAGAAGGTTATCTTGAAGAGTGAGAAAGTGGGTTTACTAAAGAAACATTTACCAGTAGAAGAATTGAAGAGAGTATTAAAGAGTCCAGCTTATGGCTGAGATTATAAGTTAAAAACCAATTCTGTGATTGTGATATTTTTCTCCAGCAATGTTCAGCTGCTGACATGCAGATCCTGGGAAGGCATTTGGGTGAATTTATTCAGGGTTGAAGTTTTACAAAATGAGTACAATACAGAAGGATTGGAGAAAGACAAGGGAGTTAAATATCCTTGTAAAGGGAATGATTTTAACAATGAACAAAAGACTCAAACTAGATAAGGAAGAAAACAACAGGAAGAGGGCTAATATTTATCTAGACTAAAAGCTACTAATTTTCCAGTTCTCTCACCACACTTTATTTTTCTACTGAAAAAAGCCCACCAATTTTGACCTCTTATTTAAGTCCCATTGCATTAGTCCCACCTGCCCTTAGTTTCTTTTCTTCCCCACACAGTCATAACATTATCACCTAAACCACTTTTTCACCAGCACTGCCATGGCTGATGCCTGTTACAACCAGTACATCCCCCTATCAAACCACTCCCAAATTCAGGCCCACGTTTCTCACAATAATAATGGCCTGCTTGCCTTATAGTCCTTTAAAGTCCTTCCTCCATGACTGCCATAGGCATTTAGCTAAAATGCAATTCTGACTAAAGCACTTCCTGGTTCAAAGCCTCTACAATCGTCTGTGATTTATCTATCCTCTGACATTCCATATAGGCACTCTTTCTCAAATCCATAGGGATGCACTGCCTGGAATGTCTTGCCTCCTCCTTGGACCTATCATTCATTCTTTCTTTAAGACCCCTTAGATATCATCTTCAAGAAGCCCTTACTGAACCCTTTCTCAGCCACTCCCATCTTTCATCACACCCTACATAAAAGATGAGTTAAATGTCTTTCCTCAGGGCATATCTATGTCACTGTATACTTAAGATATTACACCAAATTGGTGTTTTTCTCTCTCCACTAATCTGTAAGCTTCTAAAGTACTTACAAATATCTAGTTCCTAGCACAGCATCTAAAACACTCCATAAAATGAACAATATTTCATTTCCTCATAAAAAGAGTAGCAATAAACATTATTAAATTCACAATATGAATTTCAAACCTGTAAAAATCCAAGATGCTCTTGAATATCTTGCTTCTTTTCTGTAATAAATGATTCAAAGTGCATTACAGCTCTTGTGTATGCTTTAGAGCGAAAAGAAGCTACTGCCAGAGTATCCTGAGGTATGAGGTCAAGAAAACGAGTTACACTCTGATAGTCTTCATGATCCACAGTAGATACTAGATTATAAAAAGATAATTAAATAATTAAAGACTTAGAAAATAAAATTTTAAAAGTGTTAATTTTAATTTTCTTATTTTAAATTCAATATATTTCACTAACGAAATTATCAAAATGTATTAGGGTATCATATTTAGAATGCAACTATCAACAAGATGATTGCTAGAGAAACCAAGATGGAGGCATAGGTAAACACCGGAAATTGCTGCCTCACACAACAATTTCAAAAATACAACTAAAAGACAAAACGGACATCATCCAGAACCACAGGAAGGCTGGCTGAGTGGAAATTTTACAACTAGAAGGAAAGAGAAAAGCACACGGAGACTCAGAGGAGGTGCGGTGTGGAAGTAAAGTGCAGAGGTACAGAGGCGCACTCAGAAAGGGCTGGCAGCTGAGAACGCGGCGCACGTGGAAAGGGCTGGAAACTGAGGACTCGGTTGTCTTTTTCAATCAGGAGGGAGTCTCAAGCTCCTGACTGCTCTGAACTCCAGTTCCGGGGGAGTCTCTGGGGACCCAGACTCATACAGGAGAAACTGGACTCTCTGGCATCGGCTGGAACTTGAGGGCGGCTTTCTCTCAGAGGTACTTGCAGTAATTACAGGGACACTGAGAAGCGGGGCCTCTTAGGGTAGGACTGAGGAGCAGCCATAGCTGCTTGTTCTGCCCTGTTGATCCCCAGAGACCCCGCCCCACCCAAGCTGTGTCCAGAGGCTTTTGCATATGAATGCCCTGGCCCTTTTCAATCTGAAAATTACCTAACAAACTGCAGCTGGGTCAGAGAAACCCAGAACTTCCAAAAGAAGGCCCAAGGCCCCACAGCAGCTTGCACTGCTTCACAGCTGGGCTTCTGCTGGGTAGCCTCAGGCAGAGGCTAAATTAGCACCTCCTTAGAGATCCAAGAGCCAGTGTACCCAGTGGTCAGAGTGGGACCATCCAGATTACAACTCCTCAGATCCATAAGGGACACACTCAGGGGGCAGACTCAGTGAGTAACAAAGCCCAACTGAAGCAAGTCTTGCCCCAGAAGGGTGTCTCCAGCACAGAAGTTCTCCCACTGCAGACACAGCTGATTCTCACAGCCAATTGGCCTGGAGGTCAATTCCTCCCAGTGATACCTACAACAGTCAAGGCTTAACTACAACAAGACTGTGCACAAAGCCCACAAAGAGGTGCACCAAGAGTGTCCACCTCAGGTAATTGGGGAGGCTGAGCCACTGGGCCCTATAGGACACCAAGCACAGAAAGCCACTCTATCAACACAGGGAAGCGTAAAAAATGCAGAGACAAAGAAACAGGTTACAAATGACAGAAATGGAGGAAAGCAAACTACTGGATATAGAGTTCAAAACCACACTTAGAGTGCGGCCTTGACTTACGAGTGTCCCGACTAACGAGTTTTTTGAGATACCAGCTGTCTCTCCCCGATTTTTTGCATTGAGTTGACAGAGTAATTTGAGTTAACCAGCTCCTTAACGAGCTCCTTAATGAGCTCGGTCTCTGAACGAATTAAACTCGTAAGTCAAGGCCCCACTGTATAAGGTTTTTCAAGAATTTTCTAGAAACCGCCGATAAATTTAGTAAGACCCTCAACATGTCTAGTGAGACCGCCGATAAGTTTAGTGAGACCCTCAAGAAATCTAGTGAGACCCTCAAGGTTATGAAAAAGGACCAACTAGAAATTAAGCATACACTGACTGAAATAAAGAATATTATACAGAGTTCCAACAGCAGACTAGAAGATCGCAAGAATCAAGTCAAAGATTTGAAATACGAAGAAGCAAAAAACACCCAACCGGAAAAACAAAATGAAAAAACAATCCAAAAATATGAAGATAGTGTAAGGAGCCTCTGGGACAACTTCAATCGTACCAACATCCGAATTATGGGGGTGCCAGAAGAAGAGAGAGAGCAAGATATTGAAAACCTATTTGAAGAAATAATGACAGAAAACTTCCCCTACCTGGTGAAAGAAATAGACTTACAGGTCCAGGAAGCGCAGAGAACCCCAAACAAAAGGAATCCAAAGAGGACCACACCAAGACACATCATAATTAAAATGCCAAGAGCAAAAGACAAAGAGAGAATCTTAAAAGCAGCAAGAGAAAGGCAGTCAGTTACCTACAAGGGAGTACCCATACGACTGTCAGCTGATTTCTCAACAGAAACTTTGCAGGCCAGAAGGGAGTGGCAAGAAATATTCAAAGTGATGAATACCAAGAACCTACAACCAAGATTACTTTACCTAGCAAAGCTATCATTCAGAATTGAAGGTCAGATAAAGAGCTTCACAGATAAGAAAAAGCTAAAGGAGTTCATCACCACCAAACCAGTATTATACGAAATGCTGAAAGGTATCATTTAAGAAGAGGAAGAAGAAGAAAAAGGTAAAGATACAAATTATGAACAACAAATACACATCTATCAACAAGTGAATCTAAAAATCAAGTGAATAAATAATCTGATGAACAGAATAAACTGGTGAATATAATAGAATCAGGGGCACAGAAAGGGGGTGGACTGACTATTTTCGGGTGGGAAAGGAGTGTCAGGGGTGCGGGAAGAGACTGGACAAAAATCGTACACCTATGGATGAGGACAGTGGGGAGCGGGGTAAGGGCAGAGGATTGGGTGGGAACCGGGTAGAGGGGAGCTATGTGTGGAAAAAAGAGGAACAACTGTAATAATCTGAACAATAAAGATTTAATTAAAAAAAAAACAAGATGATTGCTCAGAGAATTTTTGCTTCAACTTCACCATTATTATTTACTTTACCTTGGATAGTCATTTAACTTATTTGAACTTCCATTTCCTCATAAATAAAAGGGAAGTATTATTATCTATCCTGCCTTCCTTACAATGTTGTGGTGAGGGTTAATTATAAAACTATATGAAATGTAGAAAAGATATAAATAAGATACAAAAGATATTGAGATGAGTTATTTATTATTGATACCTCTAAAAACACTGATAAAGTATAGCTATTGGTAGAAAAAAGCAGAAATACTAAAGTAACGTTTTTAATTTTAAAGTTCAGAATTCTTTGTTAACAATCTGGTGTGTTTTTTCTGTGTTGCCTGCCATAAATACATTATCAACTATTACAATGGAAACTAAATGTAAAGGTGCTTTTGAAGTAAAACCACAAATATTTAAAAGGGTACTTGTTTTCAGCAGTCTAAGAAAAGGCATAAATTGGAAGCTTCTAAATGAGGGCAGTCCAATTTGTGAATTCTTTCTTTTTAATCTATTATTTATTTTTATTTTTTTTTTAATAATTCTTTTTTTAAAAATATCTTTTATTGATTTTTTAGAGAGGAAGGGAGAGGGATAGAGAGTTAGAAACATCGATGAGAGAGAAACATCGATTCAGCCAGCTCCTGCACAGCCCGCAACCAAGGTACATGCCCTTGACTGGAACCGAACCTGGGACCCTTCAGTCTGTAGGCCAACGCTCTATCCACTGAGCCAAACCGGTTAGGGCTTAAATAATTCTTTATTGTTGAAAGTATGTCACCTTTTCCCCCCATTCACCCCCCTCCCCTCTCCCTATTTTATGAATTCTTATTTATAAAATATTATTTATTTTTAAAATATTTTTATTTTTATTTCAGAGAGGAAGGGGGAGAGAGAAAGAGAGAGTGAGAGAAACATCAATGATGAGAGGGTCTTTGATTGGCTGCCTTCTGCACACCCCCTACTGGGGATTGAGCCCACAACTCAGGCATGTGCCCTTGACTGGAATCGAACCTGGGACCCTTCAGTCCACAGGCCGACGCTCTATCCACTGAGCCAAACTGGCTAGGGCATATTATTTTTAATAATGATTCATAATAGTATGTAGAAAACAGGAAACAGAAATAAATTTTTCCAAAATTTAAATAATCAAGATAGTAAATTTAAGAGAAATTATATTTAAAATAAGTCCCTTACTTTCATCAATATTTGTATATTATTTCAAATTATAAGAAATGCTAAGGGTATTATACTTTAGAAGCATTACAAATACTGTCCTTAAAATCTTTAATTTTCATTGCAATGTTAGTAAAAATGGTGATAACAGAGTTCGTACTTGGTTTAATAGCCCCATTTTCACATGTAGAAACAGAAAAAAACATTTAAGTGTTAAACTAATGTGAAATATATTAGCCATATTCCAGAGGGGGGAAAAAATTCTCCCAAACATATAATTATTGCCAGTTCAAAAAATTTTACAAAAATAAACTATTGTGCTTAACAGGAATGTATGCACTTCAATAGGTATAGGAACAAGAGAGAAATGCTCAGAAACTGGGAACTGTGTAAGTGAAGACCTCTTTAAGAGTTGTTAATCAATTTTTTTTTTCAATTAGCCTCAAAGCCTGGGGGGAAAACATACATGGCTGAAATATACAGAAGCAGACAGATTACATACTTCATCTACTTGCAATAAGAATGGGGAAAAAAAGGTTCAAAGACATTAAGAGTATCCATTATATTAAGAGTATCCATTACTGTCTTAATAACGTAATTCTTCTCACCAACTGCTCATATCAGAGAGGCAGGTGTCATTTTTAGCTCTAGTAGGATTCTCCTTTTAGTCACCTTACTAGGAATTGTAATATCACAGAAAAAAACTAGAACAATAGTAAGAACAGCAGGGTGTAGTGTAATAACATGTATTACGCACATCTGGAGAGTTGCTGGATACCAAACAGTGCCAGAGACAGGAAAACAAAAAGGATAAAATGAATGAAATGAAGAAAAAGGCCATGAAATTAAAATCTCCTTTGAAACTGAAAACTTAAATGTGAAAAAGATTGCAAGGAGTACAGTAAAACCTTGATGTAAAGGACTAACTTGGGCAAGGGAGTGTGTCCGTTAAAGCTGAAAGTCCATCTACACTAATAAAAGAGAAACATGGTAATTAGCGTACGACCGCTACCCTTCCCATTGGCTAATAAGCATATCCTTATGCAAATTAACTGTCAGCCAAGATGGCGGCCGGCAGCCAGGCAGCTGGAAGCGAACATGAGGCTTGCTTGCTCCAGTGACTGCAGACTCCAACGTTCCCCGCCTGACTTGCCGGCCTCTGAGTTGCAACTCTAAGCAACTATGTACTATGTTGCAAATGTAGAAGCTAAACAAAACCCCAGAAACCAGCTTTCAGCTGCCGGGATCTCAGAGCTGAAGTTATACATTGTTTCGATTATAGAACAGCAAACAAACCAGATACAAAGCCTAAGAGCTAGAGCCAGAGCTAAAGCTGGCCCAGAATAAAATTTAAAAAAGAGAAAAAAAAGGAGCGGTTGGGAGCTTCAGTCAACAACCGCCAGCCTGAAAGCAGCCCTCAGCCCCTCACCCAGACTGGCCAGGCACCCCAGTGGGGACCCCCACCCTGAAGGGTGTGTGACCAGCTGCAAACAGCCATCATCCCCTCATCCAGGCTGGCCAGGCACCCCAGTGGGGACCCCCACCCTGATCCAGGACACCCTTCAGGGCAAACCAGCCGCCCCCCAGGCCTCTATCCTATATAGTAAAAGGGTAATATGCCTCCCAGCACCGGGATCAGCGGAGCCTCGAGGCCTCCTGGCACCGGGATCAGCGTGACAGGGGGCAGCGCCCAAACCCCCTGATCGCCCTGCGGCTCTGTGTGTGACAGGGAGCGGGGCCACAACCTCCCTATCCGCCCTGCTCTGTTCATGACAGGGGAAGGCGCCCCAACCCCCTGATGGCCCTGCTCTGTGCGTGACAGGGTACAGAGCCCCAACCCCCCTGATGAGCCCTGCTCTGTGCATGACAGGGGGCAGCGCCCCAACCCCCTGATTGGCCCTGCTCTGTGCGTGACAGGGGCCGTTGCCCCAACCCCCCTGATGGGCCCTGCTCTGTGTGTGAAAGGGGCAGCGCCCCCCCAATCGCCCCTACCTTGAGCGTGACTGAGGGTGGCATCGCAACCTCCCAAATCGGCCCTGTTCTGTGCATGACAGGGGGCGGTGCCCAAACCCCCCAATCGGCCGTACCCTGAGCGTGACTGAAGGGTGGCATCACAACCGCCCAATTCCGCCCTGCTTCTGTGCATGACAGGGGGCGGCGCCCCAACTCCCCAATCAGCCCTGCTCTGAGCCCGACCAGGGGCTGCACCTAGGGATTGGGCCTGCCCTCTGCCACCCAGGAGCAGGCCTAAGCCAGCAGGTCGTTATCTCCTGAGGGGTCCCAGACTGCAAGAGGGCACAGGCTGAGCTGAGGGACCCCCCCCCCCCCCAGTGCACAAATTTTTGTGCACCGGGCCTCTAGTTATATAATAATACAGGTTTCCGAATGCACATGTTAAAAAATTGACAAATTAGTTTACCAGTTTTTACTTATGTAGACACGTTGATGTAATTAAAATTAAGTATGTATAAAAAGTTTAATTTCACAGAAGAATTTTCTATATGCATTACTGTAATTTTAAATTTATACTGAATAGGTCTAGTAGATGCGCGCATTCACCAATCGCCTTGAATAAACAAATGCACATGGCTGGTGTGTGGCTTAGTGCACTGGGAACATCAGCCTACAGGAGTTAAAACTGCAGCAGAAAAGTCAGGCCTGGTGACAGTAGAACCAATTACCACATGCAATGCAGGTGATCATTTTCTGATCATTCCCCGAACATTTACAGGGGTGACACTTGGATTTAAATATGTAGACTATAGTTGTAGATAGGTAATATTTATTTATGTCAGCTAAATTACTCAGTGTTTTTTCCCAACATATGGCCTATTTGTTAAAAATGACAGTGAATTAATAACAAAAAAAATAACCTGTTAATTTAATTATAAGCAAATCTTGGTTAAAAGCATTTAAAAATTAATAGGATGTTAATTTTCACTTATGACATATAGACCAGAAATCCTACCCATTAATAGAGGTCCACAGCACTCTCTTCGGCAGTACATATACTAAAATCGCGATGCACAGGATTGAGGCTTTACTGTATTTCACAAGTGTAAATGGACAAAGAACACTTCACTACATATATATGTATACGTATGTATATGCACATGTATATGTATACACATGCAAATACACTGAGGTGACATGCAGTAAATGAGTTAACAGTGAAGAGTAGGTTAATAACAATATTAACAAGGCACAGTTTATATATTTATCATCTTATTTATTTATTTATTTATTTATTTATTTATTTATTTATTTTAAATACATTTTATTGATTTTTTTACAGAGAGGAAGGAAGAGGGATAGAGAGTTAGAAACATCGATCAGCTGCCTCCTGCACACTCCCTACTGGGGATGTGCCCGCAACCAAGGTACACGCCCTTGACCGGAATAGAACCTGGGACCCTTGAGTCCGCAGGCCGACGCTCTATCCACTGAGCCAAACCGGTTACGGCTCATCATCTTATTTAATCCTCAATCTACTAAGAGAGATAATATTAATTCTATTTTATATAAAGAAAAATTAGGTATGTGTCTTGCCCAAGGAAATGAGACTGAGAACTTAAAAGAGAGGTTTTCCAATTATAAATTCACTACAATTACTTAGTGAAAAGGCCAAGAAAAAAAAATACATAGGTTTTTTAAAAGCTAATGCTTAAATTATAAAACTGATCCAGAAAGGAGCTAATTTGTTAATAATTAAGATTAAAAATAAACAGAAGTTATGACTCACCTATTGAGTCTACCTTATCTCTGTTTGATTTGCTTTGTGGAAATTTCTCAGCATTCAGTGCCTGAAATTTGTGCCTTGACCATTGTGTGAGATGGTCAATCATGGAGAATACAGTCTGTGTACTAAGTTGACACAGGTCAGATGCACTGTATTGGGTATTTATAGTATGCTGATCATCATGCTTTAGAACTGCCATAATTTCTGCATAAACCTGAAAGAAATCATTTTATAATTAATAATGTCTACATAATAATCATTTTACTAGTATCTAATATATAAGACTAACCATTCTAAGGCAACAACTAAAAAAATAAAACCCACCATGGCTTAATAATAAATTAGTTTTCTCATCTATAGTTAAAACCAATAAAAAGAAAACCTACTGTAAAAGAGTAATAAATGTAAACACAAAAATATTTTAAAATTCTTTTAGATCAGTGGTTTTTAACCAGTGTGCCACGGCACACTGAGGTACCACCAAGAATTTTTAAAACATGGAATACCTGACTATTTTAATTAGGGGCACTTAACTCTTTTCCCTTAGGTTGTCAAACAAAAAAAATTACAACAGCCAACACAACAATATCCATCTGGTGTGAATGAATCAAAATCTACCTATTTTCTTTGTCAGATTGGCACAAAATATATTTTTTTGGTGTGCCACAGAATTTTAGTAATTAGTTTATGTATACCATGAGATAAAAAAGGTTGAAAGTCCCTGTTCTAGATTATACAATAAATTATAATGAAACTATTTATTAACTAGTAGCAAAAAACTTAAAACAATATCTCACACTATCCACAAAGTCAATTTCAGAGTAATTAAAGAGCTAAATGAAAAATTAAAAGAATTTTTTTTAAATGTAGGAAATATATTCATGACATTGAATTGAGAGAAGTCATCATATAAAAGGCTTAAAATTAAAAAGTTGTAAGATTGATAAATTTGGCATTACATTTTAAATCTTTCCATGTAAAAGGTATAAACAAAGGTTAAAAAGAAAACCACTAACTGGGTAAGATTTTTGAAAGATATGAACTGGCACAAATTGGTCCCACACTATATACAGAACTCCTACCAATTAATTAAAAAAGACACCCACATTTTCCAAATAAGTAATGGGATATGACTAGGTAATCTACACTAATAAAAGAGAAACATGGTAATTGGCGTACGACCACTACCCTTCCCATTGGCTAATCAGCGGATCCTTATGCAAATTAACTGTCAGCCAAGATGGCGGCCAGCAGCCAGGCAGTTGGAAGCAAACATGAGGCTTGCTTGCTCCAGTGACTGCAGACTGCAACGTTCCCCACCTGCCTTGCCGGACTCTGACTAGGCCTGCAGGGGAGGGCAGTTAGGGGCGACCAGGCTGGCAGGGGAGGGCAGTTAGGGGCGACAGGGCTGGCAGGGGAACAGTTAGGCATCGATCAGGCCAGTAGGGGAGTGGTTAGGGGGTGATCAGGCTGGCAGGCAGAAGAGGTTAGGGGCAATCAGGCAGGCAGGCAGCCGAGTGGTTGGGAGCCAGCAGTCCTGGATTGTGAGAGGGATGTCCAACTGCTGGCAGTCGGACATCCCCCTAGGTGTCCCAGATTGAAGAGGGTGCAGGCTAGACTAAGGGACACCCCCCCTTCCAGTACACAAATTTCATGCACCGAGCCTCTAGTTTATAGAAAAGTAATCCAAATGGCCAACAAACATAACTACTGGGAATAATAAAAACACAAATTAAAACAATAAAATGTCTTTTTTTTTTTACCCATCATGTTGCCTAAAATTTAAATGTTTGAAAATATCAAGTACTGGCAAGTATATGGGAAATGGATAGACTTGTGAACTGGTAGGATTATAAATCTGTATGTACATTTGCTGTCTCTAATAAAATGTTAAATGTACATACTATATAATCCAACAGTTCTACTTTTTGGAATACACCCTAAACACACATACACAAACATGTCCATAAGTAAGAATTGTCATGCTCACCATAGCATTGTTTGTAAAAGCAAAACATTGGAAATAATCAATATTATTATGGCAATATTTAAATAAATCATCATACAATTATAAAATGGAAATATACTATGAGCACTAATAAAAGGTGGCACTGTCTCTCTTAATTAATTAAAACAAGTTGCAGAACAATACCTACAATATGATACTACCATAAAAAAACAAAACAGAACCAATTGCATTAAAAAAAAAAGGCCTGAAAAAAAATATATCAAATTAATTAGCAGTAATGACCTCTGAGGATTTAGGATTAGGATAGTAATTAATGAGTATACTTTGATTTATTCATCTAATTTTAATTTTTACATTAAGAATATAGTAATATGCTACTTAGGCTGTTAAAAAGAAACATTTTAAAAAGTGCTATATGTATGTAGTTAAAAAATGGAATTTACAAAATATTATAAAAGTCAATAATAAAATATTCTCCTTCCCCTACCCTAATTCACAGTACCATTTCCCAGGAAAAACCACTATTAATATTTTCTTATGTATCCTTCTCGAAAGTTCTGTGATTATTTGGGTATATATTTTATATACTTTCTGCACTAAGCATATATAATTTTTTTATAATTAAAAGTTTAAAGAGGATATTGTATGCCTTTAGACATGTACATTCATAGTATTGATTTACATTTCTTACTAATATGTAGCCTTTCTAATATATTGGACAAATGTCTGGACAAAGAGAACCCAAGTAAAATAATCTCTCTTACCTCCTGCTGATCTTCTTGATTACAACCCAACAAGACATACACTAAAATATGTGGAAGAAGATAGATGGTCACCTTGAAATCATGCTTCATCATAATGCTACAGCAGGTGAAAATTTTACTGGCAAGATCATGCCGAACCTGTAAACTCAATGGTTGAGGGAAGGTGAGTAATTTTAATGTCAAAGAAAAACATGTGAGATTACAGAGTGGGTACTCTTTTATAGAAAGGGAGGCATATGCACTCAAGCAAGGCAGCTTTCAGATCCCCGCCTCTCTTTTTACTCTAAACACCCCCAAGTGCCTGATCTACTGAGATCTCTATAGGCAATACAGCTACCTGGGCTCCAACTACCTCAGTATAAATGGTATTCACCCCTTACAGTTCATTTCTTAATGCACCATGTTTTGTTACAGATTAACTTCCTTGATTACAGTGTATTTTACTTAGCTAACATTAAGTTTAGAGCATTAATTCCCTGAGCACACAGATGAGTAAAATAACCAAAAAGTATGCTCTGGGCCAGCACATTAAACATATGTTTAACATTTTAGTAAGTAATAAACAGTGATTAACTATAGGAGAAAAAAAATTTAATAGAAAATTAAATTACTTAGGGTTAGAGTCAAATTTTATTAATATGACCTATCCTTTGATTTACCTACAGTACTATTCTCTTACAAAATTCTATCGCCTCCCTTCTTCAAATACAAATGCTTCACTTAAAAAAAATATAAAAAATTCCATTGCTAGAAGCAATTATGTTCTACATTTCACATATTATATTTTCAGTATGTTTATAAAAAAATGACAGAAATTTTCTTAAAATTACCAATATAAATTATTATAATATTTTAAACACTAACAGAAATATGAACTTTTTAAAAGTTGTGGATTATAAATATGCCTTAAACATTGTTTTTGAACCCAGAATACCTTTTTGTTTTGGGGCATGTAAAAATTTCATTATCAGAACTATACCTCTATTTTTCTATGAAATTTCAACTTTTAAAAAATCTTTATTTTTATTTTGGGGCAAGTTCAGATCATGTATCTTCTTTTAAAAGTAACCAATAAAGGGAAATATATCTTTTATTACATAAAGAATTTTTTATTATGTAATGAACTCTGATAAAGCATTAACTTCCTTTTAAACAGTATTTTACAACTTAAAATTAACAAACATAAAGTAATAATGTTTAGAAACACATTAAGACCACAGTAATTTGATAAAACAATGACCTGCTTACTCAGAAACTGGTAGCAATAGAGAAATTGTTACTCTTTATTAGTAAATATTTTCTACAAAAATTTATATCATTGTCAACACAAATATTTCAATGCCTCCTGTGTGTGCTATGTATTCAGATAGATGTTCTCATTTCTTTTAGACTTTCTGTGTTCAGGGAACAAATTCTTAACAGAATTCTCTTACCTTTGTTATAAGATAACCTGCCCAAGATGCTGACCATTCTGCAAAGTTATTACCTAATTTACTTAAGTAAATTGGCTTCTTTACTCCAGACCAATCTGTTGACTTCTGAGAACTCTTGTATCTGTAATTTTGAAAATTTGTGTATTGAAAAAATATATAATTATATAACCATCTGTTAAGATCTTTAATAAAAAGAAAGTTGAAGAAACTATCAACTCTACCACTGACTATCCCACTGTGCTTTGTCTTTACTGAAATCTAGTTAAAGATACTACTTTTCCTGTATCTTTCTTTTTAAATTTATTTATTGATTTTAGAGAAAGGAAGAGAGACAGGGAGAAAGGGAGAAGGAGAGAGAAATATTGATTTGTTGTTCCACTTATTTATGCATTCATTGGTTGATTCTTGTAGGTGCCCTGACCAGAATCAAACCTGCAACATTGGCTTTAACCAACTGAGCTACCTGGCCAGGGCTTTTCTACATTCTTTTTAATGGTGGGATGGAAGGTCATTCTTAATACATGCCAAACACTTCAAAGGATTCCAGTAGGACTCCTCTTCCTCAGTACTCCTTTCAGATCCTTTGAATGCCCTTCTTATCTCCTGTAAGAAAGATCTTTTCCTTTGAGCTTCAAGTCACTCAGGAATACTATTCTCTTCTCTACTCCTCATTAAGGGCATCTACCAATTTCATTGATTATCAAGCTCATTAGTAACTTTAGTACATTGCTCTGTTTTCTTTCTTCCCCAAGTTGTATCATCCTGAGTGGCTTCAATGTCTGGATGGACATCTAATTAAACTTGAAACTTCTCAATGACTTTCTCCTCACTTTATCAGAACACCCTGGCCAATACAAAGAAACGTCATCACTTCCAAAATGAAGTACTTGAACACTTTACTCGATGGCTACAGTTTCCCAAATTTCCAGTTCTTTCACCAAGTTACTCTAATAAAGATCTTCTCTCTCACTGAGATCTTTTATCCGTTGACCCAGCTAAACTCTCCTTATCTATACCTTCCTTTCATTACCTCTTTCCCCAACCAGCTTGGTTTTCATTGTCCTTTACTTCAAGCACTCTCTTGATAACATCCTCTACCCATTCTACTGCCACACTGTCTCTACCAGCTGTACTCATCTGCCAACCTCCAAACCTTGGGTAAATCTAAATGTTTGCCTTCACTGTAATGATATCCAGGCCACTGGACTAATAGCAGAAAAACAATTGCTTATGAGGTCGGTACTGCTGTATATTCTTAATTTTCAACATCAGTGCACCTTTCTGCAGCCCAGAAATCCTTCTAAGCTTTGCATATTAGCTCTCTCTTGTTTTCCACAGTGGCTATGTCAAATCCTCACTTTCCCAATTACATCTATACCAACTCCACTGCCACTTACATCAACAGGGTCATTTTCTATACCTCATACTTCATGGAGAAAATAAACCATTGCTTCCCATAATCACATCTGTAAACTTAGCTAAGTTATATCCATAATTTTATCTTCCCCTATTACAAAGGAAAATATTTTACTTCCTCTAGGTCTAATCACTCATTAGGAATATGGCTATCATCCTCAGGCTATATCAATTATCAATTCTCCTCTATAACTTCAACATGATCCTATTTGCTCCTCAGCATTAACATTTAAACATGATCAAATAGCTCTCACCTAGCCCTAACCTGTTTGGCTCAGTGAATAGAGCGTCGGCCTGCAGACTCAGGGGTCCCAGGTTCGATTCCAGTCAAGGGCATGTATCTTGGTTGCGGGCACATCCCCAGTGGGAAGTGTACAGGAGGCAGCTGATCGATGTTTCTCTCTCATCGATGTTTCTAACTCTCTATCCCTCTCCCTTCCTCTCTGTGAAAAATCAATAAAATATATATTTTTTAAAAAAATCAATAAAATATATTTTAAAAAAAGAATAGCTCTCACTTTACTACGTGTGTAGCTTTTAAGGGGAGTGGGTTGCTTGTCAATCACCAATTAAGGTTAGAAAATGAGAAATATAATAAATGCCCTATAGTGAAGGTCCCCTGCAAACATTATATATTTCACCATATTTTAAATATCTAAAAAAATTGGAAGATCCAATAATCTCTCAATTAACCATCACTATTTTGAATCATCTTAAGTGTAATTCTCTAGATGATTTTACCGAGCTTTATAATGAACTTAGCAAGAAAACTGCTAATATTAGTATTCGAGCCAGATTCTATTTAGTCACAGCCAAATTTTTTTTTCTGAAAATTATTTTGATGGCAACTTTGAACTGTAGTTGATCTCAGTTCTAAAAATAAAATCTCCCAAAGACAGCCATCCTTTAATCCAAGTTTAGTGATTGCATATTAATGCCCTAACTGAAAAAAAAAAAAATTAAAGGAGAATATAGAAGTTTAGGGCAGCAAAAAAATATATATGGTTTTAGGAAATTCTTTATTATTCCCAGGCCCAATGAAACAAATATCAAGAAGTCTAAGCTATATAAGTGACCTGTAGCTTAATCTGGTATCTTGGTGTTTTATTTTGTTTTTAAATATGTTTTTATTAATTTCAGAGAGGAAGACAGAGATAGAAACATCAATGAGAGAGAAACATTGATCAGTTGCCTCCTGCATGCCCCCTACTGGGGATGTGCCCTGACAGGGAATCGAACCTGTGACCTCCTGGTGCATGGTACAATGCTCAACCACACCAGCCAGGCATCTTGCTGTTTTATACAAAAGCTTTCAAACAAATTTCCATTAAAACTGCCCCGCTAGTGACCTTTTATTTTATGAGTAAAATTTCAATGAGCAGATCCCAGCCAGATAAATCTCCTAACTTCCACCATTGAGAGACTTCTTAGAAGTTCCTTCAAGGTCTCAGATATAAAAGTAGAAGGATCATAAGAATTCTCATTGCTCTGCTAAGATCACTCTTATAAATGACCACTGAAATGTTGCCTCTTATGAAAGAACTAGAGGCCCGGTGCACGGATAAGTGCACCGGTGGGGTCCCTCGACCTGGCTTGCAGGAATCTGGCTGAAATCGGCAGTCCGACATGCCCCGATGCAGTGGTTCTCAACCTTCTGGCCCTTTAAATAGTTCCTCATGTTGTGACCCAACCATAAAATTATTTTCGTTGCTACTTCATACATTACAGATGTTGCTACTGTTATGAATCGTAATGTAAATATCTGATATGCAGGATGGTCTTAGGCAACCCATGTGAAAGGGTTGTTCGACCGCCAAAGGGGTCGCGACCCACAGGTTGAGAACCGCTGCCCTAATGGGTCCCAGAGTGCAACAGGGTACTCTGCAAAGTTGTTGTCATAAGGCAGCTCCTGCGTTGAGCCTCTGCCCCCTGGTGGTCATTGCATGTCATAGCTACCGGCCAGTTGGCTGGTCACTTAGGCTTTCATATATATACTAGAGGCCCGGTGCACAAAAATTCGTGCACTGGGGGGACCCTCAGCCCGCCCTGTGCCCTCTAGCAGTCCGGGACGCCTTGGGGGATGTCCACCTGCCAGCTTAGGCCCACTTCCCAGGGGATCGGGCCTAAGCTGGCAGTCAGACATTCCTCTGACAGCCCAGGAGCCCCCAGGGGATGTCCAACTACCAAGGAGGCAGGAAAGGCTCCCACCACCACCGCTGCACTCACAGCCTTCAGCCCAACTTGTGACTGAGCGAAGCTCCTCCTGTGGGAATGCACTGACCACCAGGGAGCAGCTCCTGCATGGAGGGTCTGCCCCCTGGTGGTCAGAGTGTGTCATGGAAACTGGTCGTTCCTGGTTGTTCCACTGTTAGGGTCAATTTGCAATTTCCCTTTTATTATATAGGACATAAATAAAAAGTTGGCAATGTTTGCTTCTTATGGAAAATGAAAATGAAATAGGCAGAAACGTTACCTTCTACTTTATATGAAATAGGCAAGCCACCCTACCCCTTGCAAAAGAGCAAGCTGGGATTCAAAAAGCATTTATTATTGAGTATCAATGAAATATTATGCATTCTACCAGGTAAATTTTAAAATTATCTTCTTTATTTTTAACAATGACTGTTCAAGGTAAATAAGACCGTCCATATTATCAAGACAAAAAAATTGAGACTTTGAAATGTTAAGTAACTAGCAAATGCAGAGCCAAGACTCAAATTTAGATCTATGTGACTCCAAAGACTATAAACTTTCCACTAGATCACAGAAACTCTTAAGCATCTATCTATATAGGCAATAAAATACGGAATACAGAAATAAATAAGTGTAGTATCCTCAAAAAAGAAAAACCAAAATTTAACTGTGGAATTTTACTTTATATAATAAAATATATCTTTAAATGATGCTGTTCATAAGAAATAAAATGTTTTGCCCTGGCCGGTGTGGCTCAGTTGGTTGAGGATCATCCTGTGCACCAAAAGGTCGCTGGTTCAATTCCCAGTCAGGACACATATCCAGGTTTCGGGTTCAATCCACGGTCAGGGTGCATATGGAAGGCGATTAATGGATGTCTATTTCTCCCCCTCTCCCTTACTCTCTCTCTATAATCAAGAAAAACAGTCAGAGAAACCAAGATGGCGGCATAGGTAAACACCGGAGATTGCTGACTCGCACAACCACTTCAAAAATACAACTAAAAGATGGAACGGACATCATCCAGAACCACAGAAAGGCTGGCTGAGTGGAAACTCTACAACTAGAAGAAAAGAGAAAAGTATACCGAGATTCAGAGGAGGTGCGGTATGGAAGTAAAATATAGAGGTACAGAGGCGCATGCGGAGAGGGCTGGCGGCTGAGGACACGGTTGTCTTTTTCAATCGGGAGGGAGTCTCAAGCTCTGAGCTCCAGTTTTGGGTGAGTCTCTGGGGACCCAGACTCATACGGGAGAAACTGGACTGTCTGGCATCGGTCTGAACTCGAGGGCAGCTTTCTCTCGGGAGTGCATGCAGTGATTGCCGGGACACTGAGAAGCAGGGCCTCTGAGGGCAGGACTGAGAGCAGCCATAACTGCTGTTGATCTCCTGGGACCCCGCCCCGCCCAGCCCAAGCCTTACATGGAGGCTTTTGCTTATGAAAGGCCTAGCCCTTTGAAATCTGATAATTACCTAACAAATTGCAGCTGGCCCAAGGCCCCAGGGCAACTTGCATTGCGTCACAGTTGGCTCCTGCTGGATAGCCTCAGGCAGAGGCTAGATTAGCACCTCCTTAGAGATCCAGGAGCCAGTGTGCCCGGTAGTCAGAGTGGGACCATCCAGATTGCAGCTCCTCGGATCCATAAAGGACACACTCAGGGGGCAGACTCAGTGAGCACCAAAGCCCCATTGAAGCAAGGCTTGCCCCGGAGGGGTGTCTCCAGCACAGAAGTTCTCCCACTGCAGACACAGCTGATTCTCACAGCCAATTGGCCTGGAGGTCAATCCCTCCCAGTGTTACCTACAACAATCAAGGCTTAACTACAAGACTGTGCATAAAGCCCACAAGGGGGTGCACCAAGAGTATCTACCTCAGGTAATTGGGGAGGTTGAGCTACTGGGCCCTATAAGACACCTAGCACAGAAAGCCACTCTATCGACACAGCGAAGCATAAAAAAATGCGGAGACAAAAAAACAGAACACAAATGACAGAAATGGAGGAAAGCAAACTACTGGATATAGAGTTCAAAACCACAATTTTAAGGTTTTTCAAGAATTTTCTAGAAATCGCCGATAAACTTAATGAGACCCTCAAGAAATCTAGTGAGACCCTCGAGGTTGTGATAAAGGATCAACTACAAATTAAGCATACACTGACTGAAATAAAGAATATTATACAGACTCCCAACAGAAGACTAGAGGATCCCAAGAATCAAGTCAAAGACTTGAAATACGAAGAAGCAAAAAACACCCAACCAGAAAAGCAAAATGAAAAAAGAATCCAAAAATACGAAGATAGTGTAAGGAGCCTCTGGGACAGAACAAGCGTACCAACATCCGAATTATGGGGGTGCCAGAAGAAGAGAGAGAGCAAGATATTGAAAACCTATTTAAAGAAATAATGACAGAAAACTTCCCCTACCTGGTGAAAGAAATAGACTTACAAGTCCAGGAAGCGCAGAGAACCCCAAACAAAAGGAATCCAAAGAGGACCACACCAAGACACATCATAATTAAAATGCCAAGAGCAAAAGACAAAGAGAGAATCCTAAAAGCAGCAAGAGAAAGGCAGTCAGTTACCTACAAGGGAGTACCCATACGACTGTCAGCTGATTTCTCAACAGAAACTTTGCAGGCCAGAAGGGAGTGGCAAGAAATATTCAAAGTGATGAATACCAAGAACCTACAACCAAGATTACTTTACCCAGCAAAGCTATCATTCAGAATTGAAGGTCAGATAAAGAGCTTCACAGATAAGAAAAAGCTAAAGGAGTTCATCACCACCAAACCAGTATTATACGAAATGCTGAAAGGTATCATTTAAGAAGAGGAAGAAGAAGAAAAAGGTAAAGATACAAATTATGAACAACAAATACACATCTATCAACAAGTGAATCTAAAAATCAAGTGAATAAATAATCTGATGAACAGAATAAACTGGTGAATATAATAGAATCAGGGGCACAGAAAGGGAGTGGACTGACTATTCTTGGGGGGGGAAAGGGGTGTGGGGGATGCGGGAGGAGACTGAACAAAAATCGTTCACCTATGGATGAGGACAGTGGGGGGGTGGGGTGAGGGCAGAGGGTGGGGTGGGAACCGGACGGAGGGGAGCTATGGGGGGAAAAAGAGGAACAACTGTAATAATCTGAACAATAAACATTTAATTTAAAAAATAAAAAATAAAATCAAGAAAAACATATTTAAAAAATTAAATAAAATGTTTAAAACTTGTATAAAGATAAAAAAGTTATCTAGCATGTAAGTATGCATACTCAAGAGCTTTTCTAAAGAACTAGAGGCCCAGTGCCGGGCGTGCACCCTCTTGCAATCCAGGAACCATCGGGGGATGTCGGCCTAAGCCAGGAGTCGGACATCCTTAGTGCTGCCACAGAGGCAGGAGAGGATCCTGCCACTGCCACTGCGCTCGCCAGCCATGAGCCCGGCTTCTGGTTAAGCGGTGCTCCCCTGTGGGAGCACACTGACCACCAGGGGGCAGCTCCTGAATTGAGCATCTTCCCCTCGTGGTCAGTGTGCATCATAGCAACTGGTGGTTCTGCTGTTTGGTCAATTTGCATATTAGCCTTTTATTATATTGGACTAGAGGCCCAATGCACGAAATTCGTGCAAGGGCCTTAGCCCTAACCCCCACCCGCAATGGCCGGGCGCCTCTGCAGCCTCTGCTGCGGCCCCCGCCCACGGCTCTTACTGCCACTGCCTTGACCCCTGCCTGCTGCAGCTTTTTCCCGAAGAAAGGACGTCTGGTCTAATTAGCATATTACCCTTTTATTATTATAGACTAGAGGCCCAGTGCATGAAATTTGTGCGCTGGGGGGGGGGGGGGTGTCCCTCAGCCCAGCCTGCCCCCAATCACAGTCCAGGAGCCCTCATGGGATGTCCTACTGAAGGCTTAGGCCCGCTCCAAACCACAGTCTGGCCTCCCTCTGTGGGCTGATCAGAAGAAGGCACCACCCCCATCACCCTGCTGCTGCTGCCACTGCCGGCCACCAAGGTGTTTTCAACACAGACTCCAGTCACTCCACCATGAAAAAATGACAACTTTCTTTAGGCATTTTCAAGATGTCTCTTTCATAGGATATGCCATTTCTTTCTTTCTTTCTTTTTTATCCTCATCTGAGGATATTTTTCCATTGATTTTTAGGGAGCGTGGATGAGAGAGGGAAAGACAGAGAGAAACATCAATGTGAGAGGGACACTTCGATTTGTTACCTCCTGCATGAGCCCTGACCTGGGCCCTGTCCAGGGAGGAGCCTGCAATCTAGGTACATGCCCTTGATCAGAATCGAACCTGAACCCTGCAGTCCCCAGGCCGAGGCTCTATCCACTGAGCCAAACGGGCTAGGGCAGGATATGACATTTCTTAGCCCCTCTAGCAGCGGACCTTCACTTTTTCCTCCAGGAGTGAGGTGGAAAAACCCTAGATCACCTTCTTGAATTCTTATTACCAAAGTTATCAAGAACACTGAGAGTGGTGTACAGGGAGCCTAGCCAATGAGCTGTAAGAAAAGGTGTTTCCTCTGCAGCTCACATGCAGAGGCGGGCCTCCTGGGGCGCTGTCTCCCAGTGGCAGCAGCCTGTGCACGCTCTCCTGCCTCTCAGCTCCTGCTCCCGGGCCAGCTGGGGTGCTGTCTCCCAGCAGTGGCGGCCTGGGCACGCCCCCTTGCCTCCCCGCTCTGGGGCTGCGCCATCCATGGCTTGCCTCACAGCCCACAGTGCCCTCCGGCGCATCTGCGAAAACAACCTCCTCCTGAGCTGGTCGTGACTGTTACAGAGTCCTGGATAATTTGCATATTACCTCTTGATATATATAGATTTTACTACAAGGCATGGTATTAAGGCTCAAAGTAGTAATTTATCCAAGGTCACATATCCAATTAGCATGTGGCCTAGACTACCTAAAATTATAATTTCTAAATAAAATAATTAATAATTTATCTGTTTCAAAAAGAAGATTAGAAAATACTTTTTGCAAAAATAGAGGGAGAGGCATTCATATGTCATCAGCAGCGGATCCTCTTCTCAGATTTTCCATGTCTCAACTGTGGAATCTGAACCTCAATAATGAGGTTGTGAAGATGAGAAATGTGAAGATGAGAAAAGAAGGGAAGAGAATCTGAGTTTTATTTTTTGTTTATTTATTTTTTAAATATATTTTATTGATTTTTTTTTTTTTTTACAGAGAGGAAGGGAGAGAGGGATAGAGAGTTAGAGACATCGATGAGAGAGAAACATCGATAAGCTGCCTCCTGCACACCCCCTACTGGGGATATGCCTGCAACCAAGGTACATTCCCTTGACCAGAATCGAACCTGGGACCCTTCAGTCCACGGGCCAACGCTCTTTCCACTGAGCCAAACCAGCTAGGGCGAGAATCTGAGTTTTAGTTACCCGAAAACTTGTCAGGAGTGTTGGCAGACTGAAGTCAAGGAAGAGTGCTAAAGATGCACTTTTAAAAAACCAAAGATAGGATCAACAATTCCTTGAAGAAATTCATGCCATGAAGGAATAGAAAGTAAATATAGTAACTAAATCTGCTCTTGGTGATGATATCAATTTTGAACAAATTTGCAAAAAGCCTGATTCTAATGTGACTGAAAGAGCAATTGCCAGACTACCAATGCACCCTCTTCTGAAGGAAAAAACAGATGTGCTAAAAGCTTGTGTCAAAGCCTTTAAAGATCCAAGACAAATTCATCTAGGAATGCTTCAGACAAAAATCACTCCAAGGACACTTCATATTCAAATGATAATGCCATTAAGTTACAGCATGAAGGAATTATTATCAGTGAGCAAAATGACAAAGAAGCTAAAATATTGGCAATAAAACCAATAAAGAGTTCAAAAGAAAAAATAGCCATGTTGGAACATGGGCCCAAAACAATGGACATTCCAAATTCTCCATTAAAGCCTTCTGAAAAGAATTATGTAGTTCCCTCTGAATCCCAGAAGACACCTGCTGACCCCAAAATGAAAACATTATGTAAAATCACACACAAAAAAGTCCTATAGCTCACTTGGTGGTAACAGTGATGGTGAATTACATGAAAAGAGAAGTATTTTGATCACAGCATAGAAGAAAAGCTTTAGAATCTTCCATGTCTGAGGACAGCGATAGTGGTGATAATTTCTTCATTGGAAAAGTCAGACAGACATGAAACAAAGAAAGCAGTTGTCATGCTTCAGCTTTGAAACAAAATCACCACCAAAAGTGTTCCCTGAAGAAGATATACTTGAAACCCATCAGGGCATAAAAATGACAAAAACGAGCCAAGTACACAAGCAAGAAAGTTTGAATTACAGCTTTTCCAAGGCTATAATGGCTTTAAAAGAAATTACAGAGAATAGGCACAGAGAAAACCAAATGAACTTCAGCTCAAGGATCAGTTTTAAGAGTGCACAATGAGGACCTGAAAATACAAGACAAACATAGCTGCCTCAGCATCCTCATGGGAAGCAAGGAGGAGGAGAAAAAACAAACAATTTGCTATGTTTCAAGGGGAAAAAATTACATTTGATGATTAGTACCTTTTTTTCTGAACATTTCCATCTAAAAATTCTTTTTCTTCTCTTTGATTTTTACCAGCCCATTATTTAAACTCATATTTGAAGAAGTCTCTTTGGAGGGGCCTAGAAATATGTTTGTTGTTGTCTTTATTTCTCTTTTTTAAGTGTGTTCAAGTTATGTTTATACAAACCTTCCATAAATCAACTGTATACATTGGTTTTTATTTGAGAGGAAGAGAGAGGGGGAGAGAAATAGAAACACCAATGATGAGAGAGAATAATTGATCGGCTGCCTCCTACATACCCAACACAGGGATTTGAGCCCTCAATCTGGGCATGTGCCCTGACTGGGAATCGAACTTTGACCTCCTGTTTCATAGATCAACACTGAGCCATGCAAACCAGGCTCATAAATTGGTTTTTAAAAATATGCTCAGACTGTTCCTTTTTGTTTGTTTGTTTGTTTGTTAATCCTCACCCAAGGATATTTTTTATTTATCTTTTTATTTAATCATTTTTTTTGAAGTATTACATAGTTCCTCCTTTCCCCCCCATTAACCTCTCCCAGCTCCCATCCCCACCCCCAGGCCCTGACCACAGAATAGTTTGTGTCACAGTTTACCAGGTGTACTGGTTAATAATGCGGATTTTTTTCCATAGATGGAGTTACACATATGTTATATATATGCGATTTGATATGTATGCTATTTTGTTGTATTGACAAAAAGCTTCAAAACTTCATACGTCAAATTTGCTGAAAGTGTTAACATCATAGATATTTTTATGCTTAAAAATTTCAAATTTCATGCCAAAAAAAGAGCAGGTGTGGGAAGTTTTAATTCATTACTTTATTTTGAAGAAAAGTGCTGCTGAAAGTTATTGTATACTGCAGGAAGCTTATGGTGAACATGCTCCATCTCAAGATACTTGTGAACACTGGTTTAGACGCTTTAAAAGTGATGATTTCAATGTGAAAAACAAAGAACGTCCAGGTCGGGAGAAACCAAGATGGCAGCATAGGTAAACACCGGAAATTGCTGCCTCCCACAACAACTTCAAAAATACAACTAAAAGACAAAACGGACATCATCCAGAACTACAGGAAGGCTGGCTGAGTGGAAATTCTACAACTAGAAGGAAAGAGAAAAGCACACTGAGACTCAGAGGAGGTGCGAAAGTAAAGTGCAGAGGTACGGAGGCGCACGCGGCAAGGGCTGGCAACTAAGGACGCGGCTGTCTTTTTCAATCGGGAGGGAGTCACAAGCCCCTGACTGCTCTGAACTCAACTTCCGGGAAGTCTCTGGGGACCCAGACTCATACGGAGAGAAACTGGACTGTCTGACAGCGGGCAGAACTCGGAACTCGAGGGCGGCTTACTGTCAGAGGTGCTTCCAGCGATTACTGGACACTGAGACAGGCCTCTTAGGGCAGGGCTGAGGATCAGCCATAGCTGTTTGCTCCACCCTGTTGATTCCCTGAGACCCCGCCTCACCCAAGCTGTGGCAGAGGCTTTTGCATATGAATGCCCTGGCCCTTTGCAATCTGAAAATTACATAACAAACTGCAGCTGGGCCAAACAGACCCAGAACTTCCAAGAGAAGGCCCAAGGCCCCACAGCAGCTTGCATTGCTTCACAGCTGGGCCTCATCTGGGCACCTCCAAAGCCCAAACAAGGAAGGGGAATCTGCAGATCTCTTCGTAGCTCCTGCTGGGTAGCCTCAGGCAGAGGCTAAATTAGCACCTCCTTAGATCCAAGAGCCAGTGTACCCAGTGGTCAGAGAGGGACCATCCAGATTACAACTCCTCAGATCCATAAGGGACACACACAGGGGGCAGACTCAGTGAGCACCAAAGCCCCACTGAAGCAAGTCTTGCCTCATAAGGGTGTCTTCAGCACAGAAGTTCTCCCACCGTAGACACAGCTGATTCTCATAGCCAATTGGCCTGGAGGTCAATTCATCCCAGTGATACCTACAACAATCAAGGCTTAACTACAACAAGACTGTGCACAAAGCCCACAAAGGGGTGCACCAAGAGTGTCCACCTCAGGTAATTGGGGAGGCTGAGCCACTGGGCCCTATAGGACACCTAGCACACAAAGCCACTCTACCAACACAGGGAAGCATAAAAAATGCGGAGACAAAGAAACAGATCATAAATGACAGAAATGGTGGAAAACAAACTACTGGATATTGAGTTCAAAACCACGGTTATAAGGTTACTCAAGAATTTTCTAGAAACCGCCGATAAATTTAGTGAGACACTGGAGGATATGAAAAAAGACCAACTAGAAATTAAGCATACACTGACTGTAATAAAGAATAATATACAGAGATCCGCCGAAACCGGTCTGGCTCAGTGGATAGAGCGTCGGCCTGCGGACTGAAGAGTCCCAGGTTCGATTCCGGTCAAGGGCATGTACCTTGGTTGTGGGCACATCCCCAGTGGGGGGTGTGCAGGAGGCAGCTGATCAACGTTTCTCTCTCATCGATGTTTCTAACTCTCTATCTCTCTCCCTTCCTCTCTGTAAAAAAATCAATGAAATATATTTTTTAAAAAAAGAATTATATACAGAGATCCAACAGCAGACAAGAGAATCCCAAGAATCAAGTCAAAGATTTGAAATACAAAGAAGCAAAAAATACCCAACCAGAAAAGCAAAAAGAAAAAGAATCCAAAAATTTGAAGATAGTGTAAGGAGCCTCTGGGACAACTTAAATCGTACCAACATCTGAATTATAGGGTGCCAGAAGAAGAGAGAGAGCAAGATATTGAAAACCTATTTGAAGAAATAATTACAGAAAACTTCCCCTACCTGGTGAAAGAAATAGACTTACACGTCCAGGATGCACACAGAACCCCAAACAAAAGGAATCCAAAGAGGACCACACCTAGACACATCATAATTAAAATGCCAAGGGCAAAAGACAAAGAGAGAATCTTAAAAGCAGCAAGAGAAAGACAGTCAGTTACCTACAAGGGAGTACCCATATGACTGTCAGCTGATTTCTCAACAGAAACTATGCAGGCCAGAAGGGAGTGGCTAGAAATATTCAAAGTGATGATTAGCAAGAACCTACAACCAAGATTACTTTACCCAGCAAAGCTATCATTCAGAATTGAAGGTCAGATAAAGAGCTTCACAGATAAGAAAAAGCTAAAGGAGTTCATCACCACCAAACCAGCATTATATGAAATGCTGAAAGGTATTCTTTAAGAAGAGGAAGGAAAAGGTAAAGATAAAAATTATGAACAGGAAATACATATCTATCAACAAGTGAATCTAAAAATCAAGTGAAAAAAAAATCTGATGAACAGAGTAAACTGGTGAATATAATAGAACTAGGGGCATGGAAAGGGAGTGGACTGACAATTCTTGGGGGGAAAGGGGTGTGGGGGAGCAGGAAGAGACTGGACAAAAATCGTACACCTATGGATGAGGACAGTGGGAGGGGTAAGGGCAGAGGGTGGGGTGGGAACTGGGTGGAGGAGAGCTATGGGGGGGTGGGAAGGAACACCTGTAATAATCTGAACAATAAAGATTTAATTTAAAAACAAATTTTAAGAAATAGACAAAACTGAAAGACCTAAGGTAGAATGCCATCCATAATTACATGTATGAAAAAAAAAAAAAAAGAATGTCCAGGTCAACCAAAAAAGTTTGAAGACCAACAATTACAAGCATTATTGGATGAAGATGCATGTCAAACTCAAAAACAACTTGCAGAAAGATTACAGGTTGCTCAGAAAACAATTTCCTATCCTTTACAAGCAATGGGAAAGATTTTAAAGGTAGGAAAATGGGTGCCACATCAACTGAATGAAAGACAAATGGAAAACCGAAAAGTCATCGGTAAAATGCTGCTTCAACGGCACAAAAGAAAGTCTTTTTTGCATCGAATTGTGACTGGCGATGAAAAGTGGATTTATTTTGAGAATCCCAAATGCACAAAATCATGGGCTGATCCAGGTCAACCATCAACATCAACTGCAAGGCCAAATTGCTTTGGAAAGAAGACAGTGCTCTGCGTTTGGTGCAACCAGGAAGGTGTGGTGTATTATGAGCTTCTAAAACAAGGTGAAACCGTTAATACTGACCACTACCGGCAACAAATAATCAATTTGAACCACACTTTGATCGTGAAACGACCAGAATGAACCAGAAGACATGGCAAAGTAATTTTGCTTCATGATAACGCACCATCACACACTTCAAAACCAGTTAAAGACACGTTAAAAGATCTTGCCTGGGAAGTATTAACCCACCCGCCGTATTCACCAGACCTTGCTCCTTCAGATTACCACTTGTTCCGATTGAGGGCACATGCACTCTCTGAGCAGCACTTCAAAACATATGAAGAAGTGGAAATTTGGTCTCTGAATGGTTTGCCTCAAAACAAGAAAAGTTCTATTGGGACATTACCCATAAATTACCTGAAAGATGGGGGAAATGTATAGCTAGTGATGGACATTACTTTGAATAAAGCACTTTTGATGTTTCTCTTGAAATTATCGTGTTTTCTTTGATTACAAAATCCGCATTATTAACCGGTACACCTGGTATACATATATGCATACAAGTTCATATGTTGATCACTTCCATCCCTCCCCTGTCTTCCCTCTGAGGTTCAACATTCTGTCCATTGAATTTTTAGAGAGAGTGGAAGGTAGGGGAAGAGAGAGAGAGATAGAAACATCGATGTGAGAGAAACACATCAACTGGTTGCCTCCTGCATGCGCCCCAACCAGGATCAAGCCTACAACCGAAGTATGTGCCCGTGACTGGAATTGAACCCAGGGCCCTTCATTCTGGAGGCTGGCACTCTATCCACTGAGCCAAAATGGCTAGAGCCATACTGTTCCCTTTTTAAGAGAATTTAAGATTATAACTCTCAGATTTCCTCATTTGTGCTTATCATGAAATGTATCTAACTAGATTAGGTCTGTGTTTCTTTTCTTTGAAAATAAATGTTGAGGTTCATTTCAAATAATAATAGAAAAATATAAGGAAATTTTAGCTATTTAAAATAGATCACCTCTGCTAAAAGTTATTCTTGTTAGCAAAACTAAGATTAAGATAGTAATGCTTATTAGGGTATACATATAATAAATTATACAAATAAGTATAATTTTTATTATAGCTTTAAAAAAGTAGAGGTAGAAAATGTCTTTATGAGGAGAAATTGGCTAGGATTGAAAATCTGTTATCTCTAATTGAGATTACCTTTAAACTCTTAAATTTCTATATTAATTACACCTAACAAAAACTTCAACTCATATTCAACTTAAAGTAGATTTTTCCAAAGTATTATGTTGGCTGAATTTTTAAAAAATAATCCTTTTAGCTTCAATAAATATGCCTAAATATTTAAAGTTACAGAATTTAACTAATGGGCAAACTGTACTTTCAATTTAACAAAATTATAAATAAACATAAACCACAGTGGAAAATACATATTAAAACATACTAAAAAAAAAACCTTTGAATGCCAAAATACTATATCAAAAATAAAATTAACTTTAGCAATTAGACACAATTTTATGAAAATAGTTTTAATGAGTCCACCAACCTAGTATTTAGATGAGGTTCCAATATTTCCCGAACATGCTCAGGAAATTTCCTCCACAATTGGTGACCTGGGCTGTCGGTCGGCATCTCTCTACAGTCATAAATCGAAAGTAACTCCTACAAATGCATATTTTACATTTTTAAATCTCTAGTAAAGATGGTAAACCTTTACATTCACTAACATTCCACATATGATAGGATTAAATAAACACAGAAAGATACACAGAATTATAAAATGGGGTTATGGACCTGCTTAGGACATTTATTTCAGTGCTTAGAACCATTTAGGTGACTTATTCAAGGTCACAAAGCTGTGGTAATACTTGAACATGAAGTTTGTATTTTATATATAATATGTATTAAAATATAGGATTGAGAGGTATTTGGGAAGAAAAATATCGAAATTTCCTATATTTGCAAAAGTATAATTCTTAGAATTTAACCATTTTTGAAATTTTTGCTTGTTATATATTTATTTATTTTTAATTTATCACCATTTTTGAATTTTAATGAAAGTAACTAATAATCCACAATTCAAAAATTCACAAAATATCTCAAATTCTAGATATAAAATATTGAGCTTAAAATTTTTAAAAAATAAGATGTAAATGTTAAAGATCAATTTACTATTCAAGCCCAGGAATTAAATGTTTATATTTTACCTTCCTGAAAATAAAATTATTGGGATTTTATACATGAAGAAAAAAATTTTTATCTCTAATATCAATCTTCAAAACTAGACAAATATGTTAGTGTTTTGTATCTTCCATCATAAATTACTCTTTCTTTCAAACTCCATTAAAAATGACCATATGCATAGCTTTTTCCTAATACTTACAAAATATAAGCATTATATAGCAAAATGTATTTTATATTTAGTATTTTTAAATTAAAGTAAGGAAATATGTAAAAAGTCCAAATACAGAAATATCCGAAACTCACTTTCATTTAACTTTAAAGTGTTATAAAAATTTTATTTGAAGTCAGCTTTCTCTTATGTTTGGCAAAGTTGCTTTAGCTCACAGAAGCTCTCTTCATCAACCTTCAGTGACAGACTTACTAATTCCCCAACTTTTGGGTTTCAGGACCATTTACAGAAGCAATCAGCAGAGACCTCTACAACTTCTATCTTCGTATCTACTCAACTTGGCAATATCAGTATCACTGCCCACATGCTCTTTTTCTCTTGTTACTACAGATGGATTGTTTTTCTTGTTAATTAAGGTTACTTATCCCTTTCACTTCTACACTACGTTCCACATCTCTTTACCTACTTAAAATAGCATTACATTATCTCCTACATCACTTTACTCCCTTCTGCCAAACTGTTCCCAAGCAACATATAAGCATTGTTATTTCCCCCACCTTTACTCATTCCCCAGCCACTCTCATTCTTCTACACTCAAGAGTTTCTGTAATTTCTATAATTCCCCTCTTCCCATATGTTCTTTAAAATACTCTAACAAGGCTTTCTATACTCCACTGAAACTGCTCTAATCAAGGTCATCAATGACATTTATGTTACGATAGCCAAGTCAATTGTCAATCCTGTAATCAGCATTTAATACAGTGAATCACTCCATACTTCTTGAAACACTTCTCTGTCTTCCAAAATACTACATTATTCTACCTTACTGGCAATTCCTTCTCAGTTTTAATTGTTCCCTCCTCTTCCCACTGACCTCTCATTGTCCAGAGTTCAATTACTAGAACCGGTCTATCAATATTCCCTCTCTTGATCATCTCATCCAGAATCATAGTTTTAAGTACCATCTCTATAATAAAGCTCCAAATACTTATCTGTAACAGAGACCTCTCACCATGAATGCTAGACCTGCATGTCTAACAAAACAAAAACCTTCTAATTGAAAAAAAAAAACATGAAAAAAGAAAGCCACACTGAAAAACTATTTATTATATGTATGGTAGACAAAGGGTTAATTTACATTATATCCAAATAGGTCTTACATATCAATTAAAAATATACCAATTACCAAGAGAAAAATGGGAAAAGAGCTAGAGGAAATTCATAAAAAAGCAATAAACATATAAAAGATGTTATACCTCTCTCCTAATTAAATGGAAAGTAAAATAAAATGGTAGCATTTTTCATCTGTCACACTGGTAAAAATTTAAAATTTTGATAAAAACATTTGTCAAGGGAATAGAAACCGGTGAAACTTTTTTTTAATAAAGCTCTATACTTGCTCTGAGACATTTTAATTTCTGGGTATTTATATTATTAACATATTTACTCAAAGTGCTCAAAAATATAAGTATGTTCTCTAAATCATTTTTTGTAAAAGCAAAACATTAAACATAATCTAAATGTGTTAAATAAATTTCTTAAATAAACGTATATTCATAATGAATACTAAGTCATTGAAAAAAAAATGAATTGTACTGACATGGAAATTACCCAAGACAGACTGTTAAACACAAAAGTAAATAAAATTACAGAATATCATAAGTAATATGATCTCCTTGTTTGGTGGAGAAAATATACATATTTATATAGAGAGATAATTTTTCAAAATACCTATAATAATCTGCTGAGAGGGTACACTTCTGTACTCTGAACTTTTTATTATGAACTTGTATTACTTTAATAACAAAAATATTAGTTAAAAAAATAAGAGTTTCCAAAGTATAGAATTACAAATTTCTTACTAATAGCCAGTAACATAAAGTCAGTAATGACTATATGCACTCTTACTTGAATGGCATAAGCAGCAGAATCTTGAGCTCGGCTATTATCTGCATATGCAAGGTAAGCCCTTGTCAGTTCCATCAATAATCCATAGGCAAAACTCGAATCTTCTACTCCAGTCTCAATAAAAACAAGAAAAAAATCAGATAGTTTGTATAAATTTTTCTAAACTGTATTATATCTTCCATGGTGAATTTAAATTAGAAAAGGAAAGAATAGTAAGGTAAACTAAGTTTGGTAGTAAGGCCAAAATATAATCTGTAGCGAAGAAGTTAAATCTAAGGCGTTAAAGGCTATTTATAAGATATATTAGGATCATTCAACTTTTGCATAACTCCAACAATTTGTGGGTTTTATCTTTTTAACCCTTAGAAAGAAAGTTGTAAATATGTCATTTCCTGGAGAAGCTCCAAAAAATAATATGCACCAATATGTTAAAAGTTCTGTTTAATTTCGTTTTATAGGATTTCGCAGTCATTTGAACTCAGAAAGTTTTTTATACACACACTCTTAGAACACTCTGGGAAATTAGTTTCCCATGGAAACACTCAGCAATAAGTGTAAAAATAGTAATATTTACGTAATAAACACCATGATGACCAATCACAATATAACTTGTGTCTGCACTTAGATTAATTTAAGAAATTTTAAGGTCTGAAAGCAATGTAGAGTTTTAAAATTACTGAAATTAATGTAATTGCAGGTACAAGTTATCTCGTGACCAGTCAGCAAGGTGCTAAGTTTTAAGTATTTGTCAAAAATAGATTAGGAAGTTTATTTAAAAGAACACAGCACACTAAACTGGGCTCAAACTTTACTTTTTTGGCTAAAGATCTTTACAATAGTATTAAGGAATAAAGTCAGAAGTTACCTAAATTGCCTAGTTTAGATCAAGTTAGCTAAGAATAAACTGAATAGTTCTTTATAAATGGAACATAGAAACCTCAATAGGGCTGAGAACTCTTCTTGTCATTCCAAATTACCATTACTTACCACAAATGTAAAATCTTTTCCTTGGGTTTCAGTTGTTGAAAAATCTAGTCGACCTGGATCTATTGCCCCCAACTCCCCTAAACATTCCCCACAGAGCAACCGAGCTTGAGAGTTTGCATCTTGGCAACCTTTCAAAAGCACTGTCACCAGCTGTGAGATAACAGGTTCCACTGTCTCACTATCTGTTGCATATTTTATTAGTTTTTCCTAAAATAAAAAGAGAAAGTTTATACATAGTTCTATAAACTAGTATATTTTCCTAACTAGAAAATTTTAAAAGATTAAGGAATATCTGACATAAATATTACAAAATTAAATTCTCATATCTGTAGTCTTTTTAGGTAGTTTTTGATGAATTCACATAATATAGTTCCCAATATGTTCCAAAGTATTAGAATCATTAAGTGTTTGAAAATTGTAATCATTAATCCATTAAACAGTTACTATTACTACATCAGTATAACTGAGTATTATTACATCAGCATAAAAAAAATAACTAAGACAGTTCTGCTCCGAAGTTCACAACCTAATGGGAAATAGACATGTAAACAAATAATTAAAATATCATATATGTACAATGACAAATATATTTACAAGGTAAAGAAGTAATGAAGAAGAAGGAAAAGAACTCAGGATAGTCAACAGATATTTCAGCAAATAAATTAAGGAGGAACAGCTATTAGTTAAAATCAGAAGACTGAAAAATATATAAAAAACTACTAGAGAAAGAAAAAAAGATAGGGGAAAGGGTTCTGTGAAAATATTTTAAAAAGAGGTAGGAAGAAAGATTAAATATATGTTGGTTTAAATAATTCTTTTTCATCTATCTCTATAGGATGCTGTAATAAAAAAATGTTAAAAAGAGATTATTCTAAAGCCAGTTAAGGGTTAGATATTGTACTTGTGTGACCACTTTATTTTATTTTTTTATTTATTATTTATTTTATTGTTGTTGTGTGACCATTTTAGATACTTCATTTATATAATTTCCTTTCTAGCAAAAGTCAAGTATATATGAGCATCTCAAATTCTATGTTAAAACTGTGACTCAAATTAGAGTAATATATTTCAAAAGAAAAAAGACATTTTATCTCATCTGGAATCTTCAAAATGCAATCACTTAAATAACATTACAAGTTAATTCAGATATAAATACATAAAAAGAGGAACCAATAATCAACAAATAGCTAATATAAAAATTAGACATTTATTCATTTATTAAAATTAGAAAACAGGAAAATAACACTTTAGTTGACAAAGATAAATGCAGTTCATATTCAAGATAAATTATGAAACACTAAATAAAAGATGATTTAAATGATATATAATGGAATACTACTCAACCATAAGAAAAGATGAAGTACTGCCATTTGTGACAATATGGATGGATCCTGAGAATATCATGCTAAGCAAAATAAGTCAGATAGAAAGTCAAGAACCATATAATTTCACCCATATGTGGGATATAAAACTGAAAACAACAGATGAACAAATAAGACAAACAAAAACTCATAGACTCAGACAACAATATAGTGGTCACCAAAGGGAAGGAGAGTGAGGATTAGTAAGGGGGAAAAGGGGGCCAAATATATGGTGATTGAAGGAGATTTAACTTTGAGTGATAAACACAAAGCAATATACAGACGATGTATTATAGAATTGTACACTTCAAACCTATATAACTTCAGTAACCATTGTAACCCCAATAAAATTAAAAATTATATATAGATATATAAATATGTATCTCCTAAGTCCTTAAAAAATGTTTTCACCCTACTTCATACTAGGTTAGAAAAAAATGGGTTTTATTTTTCTGCAAAAAATGTTGAATTCCAAAAGAATTTTTAAAATGAGTATACTAGTATGTGCAATGCATCTACTAATATTTAGACAAGCTTTTTAACATATAGATGCAATTATGTCATTTTCCAAATGTTTAACAAGTCGTCAAAACAAATCCATGGACACTCCAATTATTTGAAATGTCATTTTTATCATATCCTAAAAGTCCATATACACTTGGTTCTATTTCAGGACTTTCTATTCTTTCCTACTGATCTGTTTATTCATGTACCAGTATCACCCTATATAATAAAAGAGAAACATGTAAATTGACCGTCCCTCTGCTACGCTCACCAGCCAACCAGGAGAGTATGCAAATTAACCCAACAAAGATGGCGGGTTAATTTGCATACGCAGGTGACGAGCAGCCTGGGTCCCGGGAACATCCTTGGGACCCAGGCCGCTCCTAGCCTGTAGGCCTGCACATAGGCACTGAGCAGCTGGGGTCCTAGAATGCCCCCAGCCACTCCGGGCCTACAGGCGCAGGCGCCAAGTGGATGTCCCCGCCCCGTGTCTGCTTCCGTGTGCGCCGGCACCAAGCGGCGGCCCGGGTCCAACGCCTCCCCGCGATAACGGGGCGAACAGGCCAGGCATCCCCGCAATCAATCGCGGGGCGAACAGGCCAGGCCAGGCCTCTCCGCAATCAATCGAGGGGCGAACAAGCCAGGCCAGGCCTCCCCGTGATTCCACGCGAAGAAGCCACTCTGCTGACCAGCCTGCACTATGGACCTGTTTGGGTGAGTGGCATGGAGTCCGGGGCCTCTAGGCTGCAGCCACGGGAAGTCTCCCTCTCCCCAGAGTTAGGAGCACCAGCCCAGGTCCACCCAGTGGCCTGGTCCTGACTGCGGGGGTGAGTTCCTGCAGGCTGAGGTTTGATCCCTAGGCATTAGCAGTAGGAGACCAGTGCCTTTGTTATTGATGTGTGTCCGGGATTTAATTGGACAAATGCCAGCGGTCCCGGCCGCCAGCTTAGCAAAATCTTTTAGGAGGAGAATTCTGTCTGGGTTTCCTGAAATTCCCTCAGCCACTACTCACACCTCTGTAAAGGCGCAGGACAAGTGAGGCCCCTTAAATAAAAATCAGAGGTCTCCAGCAACAGTGGGCCTCTCTCATCACAGTCATTTGGACTGGATGGCATTTGAGTATTTATCCAGGCACCATGACAGGGAACACACAAGCTCAAGTCATGATCTCTGCCCTTAAATAATTCACAATCTTATTAGAGCGAGTGGATGATAAAAGCGCAGTAATGACATCAGAATGTAAGGCAACAATACAGAGAGGAACAAAGGCAATTGCTAGGATGATTTTCCAACAATTAGTACAAAGAGTATGTGCTGTGAATTAAATAAAAAAAATATGTGTGGAAGTAGCTGCTTCATGAGTATGGGATCCCTTCCTATTTTAAAGAAAACTGAGTTCCATGTGAACTGTGTAATATGCTATGATATCTGAGGCACAGGACAAGGGAGGCCCTAAGTGTACTATGCTTTGATATTTGAGTCATTCTTTATTGTTCAATGTTATTTATTTCTGCACGCCTCAATTTTATAATAGTTAAATTACTAGAATAATACATCTTGATATAAAATATTACTAGAAGATCAAATGATCTGTTGATATTTATTGTAATTTTCAATAAATGAACACAATCTCTGGTATGCTAAAGTGATAGGTATTATAGAAATATTCAGATAGGGAGACCTACAGGCTTGATTACAAGTGAGGCTTACTATCACAACTCAAATTTATGGCTTAAAAAAAAAAAAGCAGGGAGCCAACTAGAAACTGAACCAAATATAAGCCCTTGAAGGGCAAATGTAAATTGGATAAGCTTTGCTATTACAAGAGCAAAAAGAAAAAATTCAGATGCAAGAATGAGAAGCACATTGCATCCACTTTAAGTTGCTGTTAAAGAAAAAGAATGATATACTATGAAAATAATACAGACTGTAAAGAGATTTGTTCAAAGAGGATTTCCTAGTGCAGGTGGTATTTCAGTTAAATTTTTTAAATGTGAAGAGGTTAGCTAAATAAGAAAAAGGTGTAGGGGTCCCAAATTGCAGAGGTTGCAGACGGAGCTGAGGGAACCCCCACCCCTGTGCACGAATTTCATGCACCAGGCCTCTAGTCTTATATAATAAAAGGGTAATATGCAAATAGACTGAACTACAGAATGACCAGAATGCCTGTGGCCCCTTGTTCCAGCCGGCCCTGCCACCCAGCAGGAACTCCGACCCCGATTGGGGACAGGCCCACCAGAAAACAGCCCATGAGCCCTCGCCCTGGTGGGCCCACCCCCTGCCTCAATCAGCCTGCTCCCAATGGCCATCAGGGCGGGCCAGCTGGACCCCACCAATGCAAGAATCCGTGCATGGGGCATCTAGTTATATTATAATTATGGAGGTTACAGAGTATATTAACCCTTTTCGGTCCAACCTCCAGGCTGACTCGACAGACCAGGCGCTCGGAGTAGGTCCAACGTCGAGCAATAAGAACATTAAAAAGTTCAACATTCAATCCCTTCAATTAATTTGGACCAGACTGTTTGAATTACAAAATAACATTGGACCGCAAAGGGTTAATGCCTGATAGGCTACTGAACTCTCAAAGCTGCTCTTTATTTTTTTTTCCGGAGTTTTCCTAGCTATTTTTACGTTTGTTTTTCCATACGAACGTTAGTATAAACATTTCTAGTTGAAAAAAACAAACAACTTGGCATTTCTTTGGGATGGCATTCAGTAGAAAGTATTAAAATCTTTATAATATTGTGCATAACCATCCTGACCGGTATTCCTAAGTGGTTACAGCATCAGAGCATGGACCGAAAGGTGGCAGGTTCAATTCCGATCAAAGGCATATTCTTGGGATGTACATTCAATCCCTGACTCCAGTTGGTGCACATGCGGGAGGCAATCAATCAATTTCTCTCTCTCACATCAATGTTTCTTTTTCTCTCTTTCTCCTTCACTCTCTCTCTCCCTTCCTCTCTGTCTCACTCTCCCTGCATCCTTCCTTCCAACCTCCCTAAAAATCAATGGGAAAAAATATCCTCAGGTGAGGATTAACCAAAAAATAATAATAAATAAATAAAATAAATCTGCTACATTTTTGTGTCATTCAGGGATATTTTAAAGTTTTCCTCTTATTTGCTTATACGTTTATTGTGATGCTTATTTTTAAGTATATTATCTTTCTCAGTTACTACTATCAATTGGGTTTTTCACCAAGTCTTCTATCCAGTTATTGCTTGTTATGATGATTGATTTTTATATCCTCCTACATTACTGAATTAGTTTGTTGTTTGAAACAGTTTTAATATAAATTCTCTACAGTTTTCAAAGTATATTAGTATATCATCTGCAAATAGAGTTTTGCGTCTTTTACAATTCATGTGCTTCTGATTGCTTTTCTCTTGTCTAAATTCATTTGTCAATGTAAATGTTAAATATTAGTAGAGTCAATAAGCAATCTTACTTTTAGTGGGAGTGCATCTATTTCCTCATTAAGTATCTGTATCTGTGTATATGTATACATATACGCACATATATGTATAATGCATACATTTATAATACAGTAAAGCCTCAATTTTGTGGACTTCGATTTAATAGAATTCAGATTTAAGGGACAAAATTTCTGGTCCATATGTGGTATATGAAAATTAACACCCTGACACATATGTAATACCTTAACCAATAAAGAAAAAAAAAGAAAATTAACAGCCTGTTAATTATAAAATGCTTTTAACCAAGATTTGCTTATAATTAAACTAAAGGCCCGATGCACAAAAATTTGTACACTCGGGGTAATTCCCCAGCCCGGCCTGTGCCCTCTTGCAGTCTGGGACCCCTAGGAGGATGACCACCTGCTGGCTTAGGCCCACTCCCTGGGGGAATGGGCCTAAGCTGGCAGTCAGACATCCCTCTGGCAGCCCGGGAGCCCTCAGGGGATGTCCACTTGCCAGCGAAGAGCAGGCCTAAGCTGCAGTCGGACATCCTTAGCGCTGCTGAGGAGGCAGGAGAGGCTCCCACCACCACCGCTGTACTGGCAGCCATCAGCCTGGCTTGTGGCAGAGCAGAGCTCCCCCTGTGGGAGCGCACTGACCACCAGGGGGCAGCTCCTGCATTGAGCATCTGCCCCCTGGTGGTCAGTGTGTGTCATAGTGACCAGTCATTCCCAGTCGTTCTGCTGTTGGGGTCATTTTGCATATTACCCTTTTATTATATAGGAGTTCCTGGCCAGCCTGGGTGAGGGGCTGATGGCTGTTTGCAGGCTGGCCACAGCCCCTTCAGGGTGGGGGTTCCCCCTGGGGTGCCTGGCCAGGCTGGATGAGGGGCTGAGGGCCGTTTTCAGGCTGGCTAAGCCCCCCAGCGGGGACCCTCGCCCCATGAGGGTGTGGCCAGCCTGGGTGAGGGGCTGATGGATGTTTGCAGGCTGGCCACAATCTCTAGCCACCCAAGCTCCCAGTGGAGGCTGGCTGGGATTTACTTATCTTCTATAATTAAAACTTTGTTGCCATGAGCAGAGGCCACAGCCGGCTCAGGGCAGGGGGTAAGCTTGGATTCCTCCATCGCCCAGGCAACCAAGCCTCCTGCTTGCTCCAGCTCCGTGGCTGCTAGCCACCATCTGGGTTGGGTTAATTTGCATAAAGTCGCTCTGATTGGCTGGAGGGCATGGCTTAGGGCGTAGCGAAGATACGGTCAACTAGCATCTTTGTCTTTTATTAGTGTAGATTAACAGGACTTTTCTGTTATCAATTCACTATTATTTTTAACAAATTTTAGCAAAGAGCCCATATGTTGGAAAAAAAACACTAGTAATTTCCAGAACATACATAAATTATAGTCTATATATTTAAATCGAAGAGTCACCACTGGTAAACAATTTTCGGAGAATGATTAACATGTGATCACGCTGCACTGCATGTGGTAACTGGTTCTGTTGTCACCTGGCCTGATTCGCCAGCAGTTTTAACTCTTTCCAGCTGATGTTCCCAGTGCCCTAAGCCATGCTCCAGCCATGTGCATTTGTTTACTCAAGGGGACTGGTGAATGCAGGCATCTACTAGACCTATTCAGCATAAATTTAAAATTACAGTATACATAGAAAAATTTTCTATGAAATTCAACTTTTCATACATATTTAATACTACACAAATGTGTCGATATAAGTAAAAACAGATTTACTAATTTGTCAATTTTTTAACATATGCTATGGAAACCCTACATTATATAACGGACTTTAGGCTTTAATGGACACCCTCTTGCCCGAATTAGTCCATTATATTGAGGTTTTACTGTATACTATTACTGAGATAGTGCCCATCAATTCCTATTTTCATGAATTTTTTTTATCTCAAGTGGATGTTATAGTTTGTCAGAGTCTGTTTCAGCATTTGAAGAAATAGTATGATTTTCTTTTTCAATGGATTAATACACTGAATTATATGAATGGATTGCCAAATATGCACAATTCTTTTTTTAAAATTTTATTTCAGTGTTTAAAGTAGTACATATGTCTCCTTTTTTTCCCCACTGACTTTCCCCCAGCCACCAGTACCCTCTGGCAGTGTCTTGCGTCCATTGGTTATGCTTATATGCATGCATACAAGTCCTTCGGTTGATCTGTTACCTTCACCCTCCAACCCTCCCCAGCCTTCCCACTGTAGTTTGACAAACTGTTCAATGCTTCTTTGCCTATATATCTATTTTTGTTCATCAGTTTATAATGTTCTCTATATTCCACAAATGAGTGAGATCATGTGGTATTTTTCTTTCACTGACTGGCTTATTTCACTTAGCATAATGCTCACCAGTTCCATCCATGCTGTTGCAAATGGTTAGAATTCCTTCTTTTTTACAGAGGCATAGTACTCCATTGTGTAGATGTACCACCGTTTCCTAATCCACTCATCTGCTGATGAGCATTTAGGCTGTTTCCAAATCTTTGCTATTGTAAATTGTGCTGCTATGAACATAGGAGTGCATATATCCTTTCTGATTGGTGTTTCTGTTTTCTTGGGATATGTTCCTAAAAGTGGGATTATTGGGTCAAATGGCAGTTTCATTTTTAAGTTTTTGAGGAAATGCCATACTGTTTTCCACATTGGCTGCACCAATTTGCATTCCCACTAGCAGTGAAAGAGGGTTCCTTTTTCTCCGCATCCTCACCAACACTTGTCTTTTGTTGATTTGTTGATGATAGCCATTCTGACAGGTGTGAGATGGTACCTCATTGTTGTTTTGATTTCCATTTCTCAGATAATTACTGACTTTGGGCATGTTTTCTTATGCCTCTTGGCTTTCTGAATGTAATCTTTCGAAAAGTGTCTATAAAGGTCCTTTACCCATTTTTTGATTGAATTGTTTATCTTCCTTTTGTTAATTTGTATGAGTTCCATGTAAATTTTGGAGATTATACAATTATCGGAGATAACATTGGCAAATATGTTCTCCCATGCAGTGGGCTTTCTTGTTGTTTTGTTGATGGTTTCTTTTGCCGTGCAGAAGCTTTTTATTTTGATGTAGTACCATTTGTTTATTTTCTCCTTAATTTCCATTGCCCTAGGAGCTGGATCAGTAAAGATATTGCGACGACAAATGTCTGCTATTTTGGTGCCAATGGCCTCACCTAAGATTTTTATGGTTTCCCGTCTTACGTTTAAGTACTTTATCCATCTTGAGTTTATTCTTGTGTATGGTGTAAGTTGGTGGTCTCGTTTCATTTTTTTGCAGGTATCTGTCCAATTGTCCCAACACCATTTATTGAAGAGACTGTCTTGACTCCACTGTATGCTCTTGCATCCTTTGTTAAATATTAATTGAGCATAATGGCTTGGGGCGGTTTCTGGGTTCTCTGTTCTGTTCCACTGGTCTATATGTCTGTTCTTGTGCCAGTACCAGGCAGTTTTTAGAACAGTGGCTTGGTAATACAGCTTGATATCTGGTATTGTGATCCCGCCAACATTATTCTTCCTTCTCAAGATTGCTGCAGCTATTCGGGGTCTGTTTTTATTCCAGATGAATTTTTGCAGAGTTTGTTCTAGGTCTTTGAAGTATGCTGTTGGTATTTTAATGGGGATTGCATTGAATTTATAGATTGCTTTGGGTAGTATGGACATTTTAATGATACTGATTCTACCACCCCATGAACATGGTATATTCTTCCATTTGTTCATGTCTTCCTCTATCACTTTTTTCAGCCTCCTGAAATTTTCTGAGTACAGGTCCATTATCTCCTTGGTTAAATTTATTCCTAGGTATCTTAATTTTGTTGTTGCAATGGTAAATGTGATTGCTTTTTTAGTATCTCTTTCTGTGAGTTCATTATTGGTGTATAGAAAAGCCATAGATTACTGAGTGTTAATTTTGTATCCTGCTACATTGCAGAATTCATTTATTAAGTCTAGTAGATTTTTGATGGAGTCTTTGGGGTTTTCTATGTACAATATCATGTCATCTCCGAATAAGGACAGTTTTACTTCTTTTCAAATTTGGATGCCTTTTATTTCTTCTTCTTGTCTGATCGCAATGGCTAGTACTTCTAGTACTATGTCGAACAGGAGTGGTGAGAGTGGGCATCTCTGTCTTGTTCCTGTTCTTAGGGGAAATGGTTTTAGTTTTTGCCCATTGAGTTTGATGTTGGCTGTAAGTTTGTCATATATGGCTTTATTATGTTGAGTTATGATCCTTCTATTCCCACCTTGCTGTTTTTATCGAGATAGGGTGTTGGATTTTGTCAAATGCTTTTTCTGCATCAATAGATATATATGATTATATGGTTTTTATCTCTCAATTTGTTTGTGTGATGTATCACGTTTATTGATTTGTGGATATTGTACCATCCTTGCACCCCCGAATAAATCCCACTTGGTCATGGTGTATGATCTTTCTAATGTAATGCTGGATCCGATTTGCTAAAATTTTATTGAGAATTTTGGCATCTAAGTTGATGAGGGATATTGGCCTGTAATTGTATTTCTTTGTATTGTCTTTATCTGGTTTTGGAATTAGGGTAATGCTAGCTTCCTAGAAATAGCTCGGAAGTGTGCCTTCCTCTTGAATTTTTTGGAATAGTCTGAGGAAGAAAATTTGATAAAACTATGCTGTGAAACTGTCTGGTCCAGGGCTTTTGTTTGTTGTATGTTTTGATTACTGCTTCAATTTCCTCCATCGATACTGGCCTATTCAGATTTTTTTATTCCACCTGGTTGAGTTTTGGAAGTTCGTATTTTTCTAGGAATATGTCCATTTCTTCTAGGTTGACCAGTTTGTTGGAATAGAGTTGCTCATTGTATTTTTTTTATGATTCTTCGTATTTCTGTAGGGTCTGTTGTTATTTTGTCTCATTCTTTTCTGATTTTATTTGGGTCCTCTCTCTTTGCTTCTTGGTGAGCTTGGCTAGAGGTTCATTAATCTTGTTTATCCTTTTAAAGAACCAGCTCTTGGTTTCAATGATCTTTTGTATTGTTTTGTTGTTTGCTATGTCATTTACTTCCAGTCTGATCTTTATTATTTTCTTTCTTCTGCTCACTCTGGGCTTTTCTTATTGCTCTCTTTCTAATTGTTCAAGTTGAAGATTTAGATGGTTTAGTACTAGTTTTTCTTATATTTTGAGGTAGGCGGGTAATGCTATGAACTTCCCTCTCAGGACTGCTTTCACTATGTCCCAAAGATTTAGGATTGTTGTGTTTTCATTGTCATTTGTTTCCAGTATGTTTTTTATTTCTTTTTTGATCTCTTTGGTAACCCACTAATAAATAGTATGCTATTCAGCCTCCAAGTGTTTGAATTTTTGTAACTGTTTTTACTGTAGTTGACTTCTAATTTTATGCCATTGTGATCTGAGAAGATACTTGATATGATTTCAATCTTCTTGAATTTGGAAAGACTTTGCATGTGTCCCAATTTGTGGTCTATCTTTGAAAATATCCCATGTGTGCTTGAAAAGAATGTATATTCTGAGGTTTTGAGGTGGAATGTTCTAAAGATGTTGAATAAGTCCATGTGATCTAGTGAGTCATTTAGGATTGCTGTTTCTTTGCTAATTTCTTGTCTAAGGATTTATCCAGTGATGTTAATGAAGTATTAAAATCTCCCAGTATGATTGTATTCCTGTGAATCTCTCCCGATATCTTCCAGAAGTTTTTTTTATGTATTTGGGTGTTCCTGCATTGGGTACATATATGTTTTTCCATAGTTATATCCTCTTGGTATATTGATCCCTTTAGAATTATGAAGTGGCCTTCCTTGTCTCATGTTATGGTCTTCACTTTGATTTCTTTTTTGTCAGATATAAGTATTGCTACCCCAGCTTTTTTTTTTTCATTTCCATTTGTTTGATATTTTTCTATTCCTTCACTTTCAGTCTGATGGGGGATCTTCTGTAGGTAACTCTGTCTCTTTCTTGTAGCCTTTAAGATGCTCTCTTTGTCATTAACATTTGCCATTGTAATTATGACGTGTCTTGGTGTGGGTCTTTTGCATTCATCTTGCTTGGGACTCTCTGTAATTGTGCAACTTTTTTCTTCCCCACATCAGGGAAGTTTTCTGTCTTTATTTCTCCAAATAGATTCTCTAATCCTTGCTGCTTTTCTTGTCCTTCTGGAACCCCTATTATACATATGTTACCTCATTTCATGCTATCCCAAAGCTCCCTTAAGCTCTCCTCCTGCTTTTTAAGTGTTTTCTCCAGTTGGTGTTCAGATTGGACTTGTTCCTCTACCTTATTTTCTAACTCACTAATTCGGTTCTCCACTTCTTCTAGTCTACTATTTAAACCTTCCATGGTGTTTTTGATTGGAGCTATATCACTTTTGATTTATTCCTGATTTTTGCATAGGTTGTTAATTTTCTCATCCATCCAGTCTATGAACTGTATGACCATTACTCTGAATTCTTTTTCTGTCATAATGCATGCCTCAGTTTCATTTATTTCTTTTCTTGGTGATTCCTCTTTTTCTTTCCTCTGGGGATTGTGTTGCTGTTTCCCCATTCTAACTATCGCCAGAACGTCCAAACGCCGTTTGGACGGGGGCCTGAGCCATGTGCAGTGGAAGCTTCGTGCCACGAGTGTCCTTGAAGAGCTCCGACCCCAAGACATGTGGCTGCCAAGGGTAGGTGGGAGCCACACACGCCAAGAATCAGAGTCACCAGCGCTCAGTGCGGCCTCATTTGCACACCTAAAATCAAGGACCCTGCATGCGTCGCACTGAAAAAAAGTCACTACGGGCGTACACCAAAAATCAGAGTCCCCTAGCGCGCACCACAAGTCAGAGACCCCGTGTGCACGCTTGGAATGGGAGTTTCTATTGCTTGGTGCGGCCTTATGCCATGAATCAGGGTCCCTGTGTGCGCGTACACTGAGAATTGGAGTCACACGCGCTCAGTGTGAGTGAACTGACAATCAGGGAACCCGAGCGCGCACAATAAGAAACAGAGTCATGCCCTAACCGGTTTGGCTCAGTGGATAGAGCGTCAGCCTGTGGACTGAAAGGTCCCAGGTTCGATTCCGGCCAAGGGCATGTACCTTGGTTGCAGGCACATCCCCAGTGGGAGGTGTCCAAGAGGCAGCTGATTCGATGTTTCTCTCTCATCGATGTTTCCAACTCTCTATCCCTCACTATTCCACTCTGTAAAAAATCACTAAAATATATTTAAAAAAGAAAAAAAAAGAAACAGAGTCATCATGTGGGCTTGCCGAGAGTCAAGTCACTGGTGCTCAGTGCTGCCTCTCGTGCGGAGAATCAGGGTCCCCAGACTGCTTGGGGGGCTGAGTTGCACAGCCGCCCTGTGTCGGGAGAGGGCCCACTCCTGCACCACGGGAAAGACTCCCATGTGCCCATATATGCACCATTGTAATCCTGGAATAAATTACAATCGTTCCTGAGTGTTTTCTTAATGTGAAACTGAATCCTGTTTGAAAATATTTCATTTACATTTTTGCTTTGATATCTGTAAGTAATAATGATCTTCAATTCTATTTATTTTATGCTATCTTTATGAAGTTTAGTGAACATTTTTATACATTGCTCCTTAAAAAAAAATATATATGCTTTTGACCCGACTGGCATGGCTCAATCGTTGAGCCTCAATCAATGAACCAGGAGGTCACGGTTAGATTCCAGGTTAGGTGTATGACCAGATTGCAGGATTGGTCCCCAAAGTGGAGCATGCAGTTTCTGTCATTTTTAAAAGATAATTTCTTAGTTTCAACTGTTATTTGTGTCCGATCATTTCCTATTTTCACATTTGTGATTTCTGTTTTTTGTTCTTTAGGTTAGAGATGTATCTATTAAGCTAGTTTTCTTCAAAAAACCAGAATTCTTATTTATTAATTCGTCCCATTTTTCTCTTTTCCACATTACTTTTTGCTTTTATTTTTTATTACTCTCTTCCTGTGCTACCTTTTCTTAAATAAACAGCTTTATTAAAATTTAATTCACATACCATAAGTTCACTCCTTTAAAGTATAGAAATCAGTGGTCTTTCATATATTCACAAGGTTTAAAATATTTACAAGTGCAACCATTACTTCTATTTAATTACAGAACATTTTTCAGTTTTCTTCTTACCAACTTAAAATAAATGTATCCAGGTACATATTGATTCTAAACTAAATTAAACCTCACTTTTAAAAAATATCCTTTAACAATCTGTAGCCATTATATCTTATTCAAACTACACAATCAGACTTTTAAGACTCCTGCAAGTGCACTTACTTTCTTACACTGCATAGTTAATCTATCAGCATTGGAGCTTTACATTAAAGGAACGTTTGTAGAAAAAGTGTGGCAGTTGTGGCTTTTCCTTAAGAGTATAAGAAATCTCCTTGAGTTCTCAGCTTTAGCAATTTATATATAAGAGGTGATGATCAATATGAATTTTCATTGTTACACCATGACCATGTCAAATGCTTAGAAATAATTTAAACTGCCAAGAGGAGAGATCCTTTGCTAGTCATACATCCCTACATTAAATTTAAAAGCTTGAGGTCCACTGACACATCAGAGGCCGTGCAGTTCAATAATTTTTATTTCCATGTCTGAAAAACATGTTATAACTATCACCTACCTGAAATGTCATGTGCTAAAATTACAAAATTATGTTCAGCAATAGATCGAAGTTAGAAACCATTTTAGATGGAATCTTCACTCACTGTGATCAACCAATGAACTTGTATGCATATTTGTATACCAGGTGTACCGGTTAATAATGCGGATTTTGTAATCAAAGAAAACACGATAATTTCAAGAGAAACATCAAAAGTGCTTTATTCAAAGTAATGTCCATCACTAGCTATACATTTCCCCCATCTTTCAGGTAATTTATGGGTAATGTCCCAATAGAACTTTTCTTGTTTTGAGGCAAACCATTCAGAGACCAAATTTCCACTTCTTCATATGTTTTGAAGTGCTGCTCAGAGAGTGCATGTGCCCTCAATCGGAACAAGTGGTAATCTGAAGGAGCAAGGTCTGGTGAATACGGCGGGTGGGTTAATACTTCCCAGGCAAGATCTTTTAACGTGTCTTTAACTGGTTTTGAAGTGTGTGATGGTGCGTTATCATGAAGCAAAATTACTTTGCCATGTCTTCTGGCTCATTCTGGTCGTTTCACGATCAAAGCGTGGTTCAAATTGATTATTTGTTGCCGGTAGTGGTCAGTATTAACGGTTTCACCTTGTTTTAGAAGCTCATAATACACCACACCTTCCTGGTTGCACCAAACGCAGAGCACTGTCTTCTTTCCAAAGCAATTTGGCCTTGCAGTCGATGTTGATGGTTGACCTGGATCAGCCCATGATTTTGTGCATTTGGGATTCTCAAAATAAATCCACTTTTCATCGCGTCACAATTCGATGCAAAAAAGACTTTCTTTTGTGCCACTGAAGCAACATTTTACCGATAACTTTTCGGTTTTCCATTTGTCTTTCATTCAGTTGATGTGGCACCCATTTTCCTACCTTTAAAATCTTTCCCATTGCTTGTAAAGGATAGGAAATTGTTTTCTGAGCAACCTGTAATCTTTCTGCAAGTTGTTTTTGAGTTTGACACGCATCTTCATCCAATAATGCTTGTAATTGTTGGTCTTCAAACTTTTTTGGTTGACCTGGATGTTCTTTGTCTTTCACATTGAAATCATCACTTTTAAAGTGATTAAACCAGCGTTCACAAGTATCTTGAGATGGAGCATGTTCACCATAAGCTTCCTGAAGTATACAATAACTTTCAGCAGCAATTTCTTCAAAATAAAGTAATGAATTAAAACTTCCCGCACCTGCTCTTTTTTTGGCACGAAATTCGAAATTTTTAAGCATAAAAATATCTATGATGTTAACACCTTCAGCAAATTTGACAAATGAAGTTTTGGAGCTTTTTGTCAATACAACAAAATAGCATATATATCAACATATGTGTAACTCCATCTATTGAAAAAAATCCGCATTAACTGGTACACCTAGTACATTCTTGCCTCTGTCCATTCCAGGTGAACAGTTCTTTGGACATCTCTTATCCTGTCATCCTGTTCTTTTAGGTTACATTTTTAGCTATAGTTTTTATGTTGGCTTTTTCCAATGCTGTGGATTTCTACCAAATCAAAACTATTCTAAGTCCCCCCAAATTTATTAATCTGATCATAATTTTGCTTTTAACGTAAAAAAGATAAATTTTTGTGAGTGACACCAAATGCATATTTAAATATCATTTCATTCATTTCGATTTAATGTTCTTTTGCTTTTTGTAATCAGAAGTGGCAAGTTGTCTAGGCAACTGATTATTTCAACTAACGCTGTTATATGGAAAATGTGGGTATGAAAAGCCTACCAAAAAATACAAATAAACATTAGTTCCTCCACTGAGGTAATATTCAAGTAAGATCCCAAAAGTGATTGTGGAGGGGAACATTGCTTTCTCCACAAGATGGCCTTTGATAACATGCTCCTACATGAGGTCTCCCTGACTGTGGGAGAAGTCAAGCCTTGCCTCTGTCAATTTTATTATATGTACATTGGTAGGCAACCAACTGAATTCTTCATCCCCAAAAGAAGGATAATTTGCCTACACAGAATAATAAAAAATGATCTCTCTCTTCTGCTAAGTCTTAAAACTTGAAGACAATAACTTCTTTAATCTAAATTCTGCAGGTGGAAAAGTAAAATAGAGATATCTTTAATGTTTCAAACTTCACTACAGCAGAGATTGTAATAAAGTTAAAAAGTGTCATTTTAGTCATTGCAGAAATGAGCATTTTGTTGCACCCTAAAATGGTTTTTCAGAAAAAATTATAGCATGGAAAAGCCAGTTATGCAATACAGATTGACTATATCTAGAGAGAATTGACTTGAGATATGTAAAGAGCCTATTTAGATGCCATGTAATCTTAATTTTTGGTAAATAAGTGACATCTATATTTCTTGGAATTTGTGTGCAAAGAAAGGTGAAAATGTAGTTTTAAACACACACAGGTAGGCAACTTGACATACATGTGTAGACATGTTGACATAACTAAAACCAACTGACTTAAAGGTAATCATTTAATCTAACATTTAGAATTAAGTAGAAGCTAGTTTTAAAATAATGATTTTGAGATTTTAAAAAAGATAGAAAAATATATATTGTCATTCTATGAGTTAAAAACTGATTGTTTCACTCTGGCCAGGTAGCTCAGTTGATTAGAGTGTCGTCCCAATACACCAAGGTTGCGGGTTCGATCCCCGGTCAGGTCACATATAAGAATCAACCAATGAATGCATAAATCAAGTGGAATAACAGATCCATGCCTCTTTCTCTCTCCACCCCAGCCCCATTCCTCTCTCTCTCTCTCTCTCTCTCTCTCTCTCTCTCTCTCTCTCAAATTAATCAATCAAGCCCTAGCCGGTTTGGCTCCATGGATAGAGCGTCGGCCTGTGGACTGAAGGGTCCCTGGTTCGATTCCAGTCAAGGGAACATGCCCAGGTTGCAGGCTCAATCCCCAATAGGGGATCGATCAATGATTCTCTCTCATTACTGATGTTTCTGTCTCTCCCTCCCTCCCTCCCTCCCTCCCTCCCTCTTCCTCTCTGAAATTAATTAAAAAAAGTTTTAAAAAAAACTGATTGTCTATATCATTATTTAGACCACATTTGTGTTTTAAAGTACTCCCAATACGTTTATTAACTAATTAAGTTAGACTTAGCCATACAAAGTGGCAGTGCAGAACCGAGCTATTTGATGGTTTCAGTTCAACAAAAATGAGGAAGCAAGCCTCTGAGCAGCTTCATCCCATAACCCACACTTCCCTTGCTGCTGGTGTGGAAACATTAAGTGAAACCAACGAATATATTGGTCCTGGCCAGCTCTGCTGAATGGAGGCAGACTCAGAATAAAACTAGCTGAAATGAGGAGCCAGAGATATGTAAATATACCAAAGTAGCTCAGCCTCCAACTTAACTTATATTAATCAACTTACTAACATTCATATTATAATTGTCTTTTGTTAGCTAGGATGTCAACTAGATTCAGGAATACATGTTTGCAGTGATTGTATTGGTTTAGAATGGAGAATTTTAGGATCTTCCAACACTGTACTAAAACATTTCAATAAAATCATGCTACTTCTTTCAACAAAAGAAACTAGAAGACCTTTAAGTATGGAATCCAGGTAGAGGTTTGGGGCAAGGGTAGCAGAGTAGTTTCAATGTAGTATAGGGCAAAGAATGAGGCTATAACATTGACCATATAGATACAGATATAGAGGTAGATAGATATAGATATATTTGTGGGATATTTTTTGTTGTTGTTAATCTTCACCCAAGGATATTTCCCACTGCTTTTTTAGATAGTGAAAGAGAGAGAGGCAAGGGAAAGGAGAAAGAGAGCGGGAGGGAGGGAGAGAAACATGGATGTGAGAGAGACACATCAATTGGTTGCCTCCTGCATGAGGGAATGAACCTACAACCCAGGTACATGCCCTTGACCAGGGATTGAACCCAAGACCCTACGATGCTAGGGCTGACGCTCTAACCACTGAGAAACACGGACCAGAGCTAACATTGATAATATAGAACCACAGTTGATATGACATAAATCACACACTCAAGGAGATTCAAAGCTCTTCACATATGGTAGGACCATCTCCACACTGGCTGCTCCCCACATTGGTTATATAAGCTCACTGACCCAGAAGCATGTAGTCATTACCATCATGTATATCTTTTGTCCTAAATAAATGCTTCTTTCTATCATGAAAATAAACATAACACTAACTCATGAGGGTCTTAAGACTCTCACATCTTATCATATGGATTCTTAATATGCAAAATTAAGTTAAATTTTTCCATTTTATATTTATAGTGATCTGGCATTTTAAGTTCAGTTCTCACATCATCAAGATTAGGGATAACCTACATTATATTGACATGGAAAAGGATAAATAAAGTTCACCAGCCCCAGGAAAAAGTGAATTTAAAAATTTAGCTTCATCAAAACTAATAAAATGTAAAATGGCAAAATCTCTAAAATTTTATATGACAGCTATCTATAGGAAATTATATGAGAAGTCTCACATAAACTGCTGCTGTTAAAAAAAAAAACATGCATCCTTACTCAGAAAGACGCAGAACCTACCATATAACCATCAAATCAAGGCCTTTCAAACAAGAAACCTTTGCAAATCACTGATATTCAGTCTCAAAGGATACCACATGGATTGCCGATTCTAAATCAGGTATTATAATCTAAATAAAACTAAAATCACTTTATTCACTGAACATACTGAATCGCAAGCAAATACGCCAATCTGTCATCTTGTCTTTAAACTTCCACACTTTCTTTTTTATAGCCTTTTAATTGTATCTTAGGATACCTGATTTTTATACAAGGTTTCCTTCAAGCTTGTAAGAGCATGAATACGAACGTCTACATTTTCATGTTGGATTGCTTTCATCGATAGCTGCAGAGTTGTCTGAAGATCATTACTCTCAGAGGTTTCCTACATAAAAAGCACAGAGAGGTACATCTAATCCATTAACCACTTCAGGAACCAGTGGAAGGCCTAGAGTCCCTAGAGTTATCATTAAAGTAGTTAAGTTACACCCCTATTAAAAGCAGTTTTAAAATATAATTTCAATCTCTTCCCTTGGATAGCATGTCATTTTAATCAATTCTCAGGGAAAGGGATTTCATTCTATCATCTTTAGAGCTGGAGGAATACATTTTTCCAATTACATATGAATTTACTTATCTAAAATAAATCCCTTTCTTGGTAAGAAATACAAGTTTCCCTTAACTTACAAAGGGCTACATAATAGCCTTGAGCCAAGCCTATAGATTATGCAGATAATTCACCCCTTCCTTACTCCGACTACTAATTTTCTTATAACTATCATGAATTACCTTTTAAAGGAGAAATAAAGTCTGCAGAACCTATCATGGGGTCTGTAGTAAATACCTCTGTCACTATGACCCAAGGTCAGGTATTCCACTTTCTGCCCTAAAATTCTATGGAATCACCACTAATAATTTTACAAATCCAAGTTCACTGGACTTCAAGATGATGGAACTATAGATTATTCCCCTTCTAAAGCTCAGAAATCAGTCAGACCTAAATTTCCATACCATAGTTTATAGCACAACATAATTAGAATCCCACAGCTTTTCTTTCTTTACCCAGGACATGCAGCCATGGTAGCTTCTTTTGGGGGCTATATGTAGGACATATTGGCCTAGGTAATAAAGGCTCTCTGTTCTACCTAATGCTATTACAGCTTTTATCTAAATGCTAAAACTTTCTTCTAAAAATCATGGATTTATGATAGAATTATCTAGTCACCAGGAATTAGCCATTAGAATATGACTATATTATGCCTAGGTATGAATATAAAGAATCTCTTTCAATGTATTGGAATTTGGGAATAATTTTGTATCACTGATCTAAATTATATATATAAAAAATAATTACCTTTCTGTATTCCTGTAGAACTGCTTTTATCTTTTTTAATTCTAGATGGTCAGGTAAAAAATATATTTCATGAAGAAAATCTTGTACAGCATCCCTAATTGTCAATTGGAAGAAAAAGAATTATTTGCAAAGAGAATGCACACTAACAATATATAAAAAGAGGCTAAAATTAAGGCCAACTTAACGCACATTTAAAAGTGGTAGTTAATTACTGACATTCAAAGTATTCTTTCTAACCATGTCTAGGGATGCTCAGCTAATTAAGAGTAGCAAATAATCAAACCTAAGAAAAAAAACAACCCTGTGGCAGTCTGTGAATAAACTATATTTTTTGTATACACACACGTATAGTAACTTCCTCTTTAATTTGTGCTTGGTGTGTGACCTGCTTTAACAAACAGAATATGGCAGAAGAGATTCTGTGCCAGTTTAAGGCCTATGTGTCAAAAAAGTCTTACAGCTTCTAGCTGGGTTTGTGCTCATAAGAATCCTGAGTAACCACATAAGAGGTCTGGCTACCAACAAGGACAGGCTACATGGACAAAAAGGCTCTGAGGTTACATGGAAAAAGGGAGAGGCCCAGTCAAGTCTAGCAGAAGACTGAGTGCAGTCATACCAATGACTATTCACAAGACCAGCCAAAGAAGCAACCAGCTGAACCCAGCCCAGACTGCAAAAGTATGAGTAAATAAAAATGCTCATTGTTTTAAGAAGCTATGTTTTGGAGTGCAGCAATAGATAGCCAAACTCTCATTAAACATTAAACAGACTGTCAAACTACAGCAGGAAGGCTGGGGAGGGTTGTGGGGGGAGGGGGAAGGGGGGTAAGAGATCAACCAAAGGACTTGTATGCATGCATATAAGCATAACCAATGGACACAAGACACTGGGGGGTAGGGGAGGCTGGGGGAAGGTCAAGGGTGGGGGGGGAAGGAGACAAATGTACTACTTTTTGTAATATTTTAAGCAATAAAAAAAAGAAGAAAAAGAATTTTAGAGAATATTTCAAATAATTCCTATTGACACAATTTTTAATCTGCTTCAAATACAATACACGAATCTTTCTGGGTCCAAATAAAGTGTTTCTAAATTCTGGTCTCACATAACTCAATAAATTCAAGTAAAGAAAAATAATAATAATTTCTCGTCTTCATTAACTCATGCAACAAATATGCATTAACTAACTACTATGCACTAGACACTGAGTTTGTAACAATAAAGAAAGCTGAAATAATTTCCTCACTCAAGGAGCTTAAGATCTTCTATCTAGCACTGAGTAAAAAAAAATTTTAATGATGGGAGAAATGATTCCTCTATAATAAAGATAAGCTATTTGCATGATAATACAAAAAGTATTTAAAAAGTAGTCTGGATCAGTGATTATGCAGTTCTATAATGTACAAAATAGAATACAAGCTTTTGATTTAAAAAAAAACTACATTAGCCTTTTCTTCTGTGTTTTCAGAAAATTTCATTATTTCCAGTAACATTGGACAGTTACTGGAAATAATGGGAATAGCAATTACATGAGTAAGTAGGTAAATAAGTAGTACTTAAATCCTAACTTTTCAGAAGCAAATAAACACACCAGTAAGTGGGATAATGGAAAAAATTTGAAATGTATGGGACAAAATTCTGGGCTAAAAGGCAGCTTGCATGAGAAATAAAAATGGAAAGGAATAATGTGTGTTCTTGGAATGAAAATGAAAAAAAAGTTCAAAATAAACAATCTGGATTGGTTACAGCCTGTCTGTTTTGGAAAATCTTGAGAAATGATTTTAAGAAGTATGATGTGGCCAGATTTTGGAAAGCCTTGAATGCCAAAATAAGCAATTTGGAATCTGTCAATTAGGAAATGGAGAACCACAAAACGCCTCTGCATGATATAAAGTTCTAGATAAAGAAATGCTTTTAAATAGGACCAATATAAAGAAATGTAATAAAAGCTTAAAGGAAGGGAGACTGGTTTGAAAGTTAACCTAATGAAGTAGTAAGAGTTTCAACTGAGGTAAGCTATAGAAAGTAATGAATATCCCTCTTAACTTTCTCATGTTACTCAATTATATGCCTTTTAACTGTGAGAAGGTAAATTCAGCTTCACCTTTTTCAAAATTGATGAAAAACAATTCAGTTGATGACCTACTAATTAATAAATTTAAAATATACTTATAATGGAAATCATGTCACAACTGAAATAGCATCACCTCAATATGTCTTAAAATATGTCAATATACTTTTTTTACTGATGAACGCTAAATTAAACAGAATATGAACAGTTCTACATTATCAGTAGTAATCCTAATACCATGAGACAAAAAATACAGTAATAAAAAGTTGCTACATTTGTTATCAATTTCAGTTACAATACCTGTTTTCAATGATAAGGTAATGAAATATAGCTGCAGTTTCCTTAGGCTGGATGTGTATGAGAGGTAACAAAGCTACTATCACATGACTGAGAAGGGAGCCTAGATAAACATGATCCAGACAACGAACAAAGCAGTCCCAAGCTCTATGGAAAAACAACAAACAACAAAAAGTAAAAGTTAAAAGTCACATTATTTTTATTATTTGTAAAGCTCTTTCAATGAGTTATTAGGTAAACAAACAATAGTACATACAAGTAATAAAATTACAAGGGAGCTGTAAAAATGGATTAAAGTGCAGTACTGTACACTCAAATACTTAATATATGAAGTAAAAAAAGGTAAAAACAGTACTTATAATATGCTACCTTTGATGAAGGATTAATATAAAAAATGTATGTGTGTATTTGCTTATAGTTTTAGAAAGGGGGGGTTATACAAAAGTTAATAAAAATAGATTCCTCCAGGCTTCAAGAATGGAAGCTAGATTCTCTGAGTGTAACTTACAAGAAATTTGAATTTGGGACAGTGTAAATGTGTTATGTGACATTAAAATTAAATAAAGAGTAAAAGCAATCTCTAAAAATGTTAAGCAAACTGAAATAAATTAACCTAACAAAACCATTAGTGGTACCTGCATTCAGAAAAGTTACTTCACATGACTTCAAAACATATTATTATGACTGTACATCTACAGTAAGTTATAGTCTAAGGACATATAGAACCTCCAAGAAATTTAAACTGCACTCAGTAGTCTTATTGCAGCAGTAGTATTTAAATTAGATTAGCAATCAAGAAAACCCTACAAATCTCAATGGCCTAAAAGTAGTGTGGGAGGGACTTAAGGGGTAAATCTGTTTATAAGAAATACTTAAAGGGCTAAACAACTAAATGTTTGACATGTGTACCTTTTATGGATTGTACGTTATATGGATTCTGACTTAAACAAACCAACATTTTTGGGAAAAACCTCTTTGAGACAACTAAGGAAATCTAAATATAGATTGAGTTGAGATGATATTCAGGAATTCCTATTACAGTAGGTCCTCGGGTTACGTTGAAGATCCGTTCCTACCGTGCAACGTAAGTCGGAACCCACCTACATAAGCACCTATGTCACTCATGTGGAGCACATACACAGCAGTAATGAAGTGAAACAGTAAAATAAATTTAAAAGAAAGATAACAATTCCTGACCTTTACTTGTGGTAAATAAATAATAAAAAACATAAAGCACATATGTACATACATTGAAATGACGGAACTTTTTTTTTTTATAAATACTGTAAATGGGAGATGGCGACGTAACCACAAAACGACGTACATCGAGTCCAATGCCTACTTAGTATAATAATTCATGATGGCTACATTTGAGGTATTTACAAGTACAATGATGTGACACTGGGGTTTTCTTTAAAACATTCCAACTAACAATAAAAATGGCGGAGGTGGAAGAGTATATAAGGCTAGAGGCCCGATGCACGAAATTCGTGCAAGGGTAGGCCTTTGTAGCGCCGCTGCCTCAGTCCTCGCAACCCAGACCACCATGGCCTTCGAAGTCCAGGCCACCTCGGCTGCTGCCTCACAGCCCCAGCCGCCTCAGCTGGCCCTTGCAGCCCCGGCTTCCTCTGGAAGGTGGTCTGGACGGTCGTTCCGCTGTTTGGCTGTTTGGTCGATTTGCATATTACACTTTTATTATTATAGAATAGAGGCTCGGGCGCACAAAAATTTGTGCTCTCGGGAGGGGA
>NW_005871069.1:9450103-9502012 GCF_000147115.1 Myotis lucifugus
CCTGTCAACACAGAGCCGCAGGGCATCAGGGGGTTGGGGAGCTCCCCCCTGTCACACACAGAGCCGCAGGGCGATCAGGGGGTTGGGGAGCTCCCCCCTGTCACACACAGAGCCGCAGGGCGATCAGGGGATTGGGGAGCTCCGCCCTATCAGGCAAAGAGCAGGGCAGATAGGGAGGTTGTGGCCCCGCCCCTTGTCACACACAGAGCCGCAGGGTGATCAGGGGGTTTGGGCGCTGCCCCCTGTCACGCTGATCCTGGTGCCGGGAGGCCTCGCTGCTCCGCTGATCCCGGTGCCGGGAGGCATTATTACCCTTTTACTATATAGAATAGAAGCCTGGTGCACGGGTGGGGGCCGGCTGGTTTGCCCTGAAGGGTGTCCTGGATCAGGGTGGGGGTCCCCACTGGGGTGCCTGGCCAGTCTGGGTGAGGGGCTGAGGGCTGTTTTCCGGCTGGCGGGTGACTAAAGCTCCCAACAGCTCCTTTTTTTCTTTTTTTTTTTATTCTGGGCCAGCTTTAGCTCTGAGGCCTCGGCTGCTGAAAGCCGGTTTCTGGCCTTTGTTTTTCCTTCTGTATTTGATACAATGTTGCGGTCCGGCTGGCTGAACCTGGCTGACTGAAAGCTGGTTTCTGGGGTTTTGTTTAGCTTCTTATTTGCAACATAGTACATAGTTGCTTAGAGTTGCAGCTGAGAGGCCGGCAACTCAGGCGGGGAACGTTGGAGTCAGCCGTCACTGGAGCAAGCAAGCCTCCCTGTTCGCTTCAGTGCATGGCTGCCGGCTGCCATCTTGGCTGACAGTTAATTTGCATAAGGATATGCTGATCAGCCAATGGGAAGGGTAGCGGTTGTACGCTAATTACCATGTTTCTCTTTTATTAGTGTAGACTAGAAGACTGATGCACGAAATTCGTGCAAGAGTAGGCCTTCCTTCCCCTGGCTGCTGGCACAGGTTTCCCTCTGGTACTCAGGACCCGGTCTTCCCTCCGGCCGCCGGCAGGCACCCATGGCCCAGGCTTCCCTCTGGCCGCGAGCAGGCACCCAAGACCCAGGCTTCCCTTGCAGCCCCGGCTTCCTCCAGAAGGATGTCCAGTCTAATTAGCATATTATGCTTTTATTATTATAGATTAGCAATGTTGACAACTGCCGAGGTTGAAAAACAGGTATGTGGAGAGATTCACTATATTATTCTATGTTTCAGTATTTACAACATTTCACAGTAAAATGTTTTTAAGGAAATACATTCCCTTTCCAATACAAATCGGCTTTCTATCTTAATTATTTATGGTTTGAACCCAATTTCCCTCAAGGAGATAAGGATTCAGGTTAGTATTCCTGTGAAATGCAAAACAAAATCTAATAAATTAAGGCAGTTACTTACCTGCAACACAATTCAGGAAAATCATCCTTGAATCGAAGACCAGTTCTCAAGGTGGTCATCATCTTCACCCGCACAGAACTGACATGTTTGGGTCCCATCAGTTTCATCAAGGACACCAGACTGTTCAAGGCCTAAAAAGTAAGTAGGGCTTTAACATCTTATTTATAGAAATAAGATGACAGGAGGAGATGAGCAGTAAAAACATTCTAATCTTGGAGTAGTTATCTATTCTCTGGAAACACAAGGTCTAATACAGCGGTTCTCAACCTGTGGGTCGTGACCATTGGAAAACACATATACATAACAGATATTTACATTACAATTCATAACAGTAGCAAAATTACAGTTATGAAGTAGCAACAAAAATAACTGTATGGTTGGGGGTCACCACAACATGAGGAACTGTATTAAAGGGTCACGGCATTAGGAAGGTTGAGAACCACTGGCTAATAAATGCTGTCCAGTTCATTTTGTCCAACGTCTTATGTAGGAATTAAGAGTTTGAAAAATATGAGTTCTGTTTTGTATGTTCTTTCCCTTGAAGGTAATTTGTTGTTTTAGGCCTGCTGGTCTCCTCTAGCCAGTGATTTTTCAAATTTATTAAGAATACAGTATCTGTCCTGGCCCAGTTGGCTCAGTTGGTTGGAACATCATTCCTTACACCAAAAAAGGTTGTGGGTTCAATCCCCAGTCAGGACATAAATGGGAGGCAACTAATATATGTTTCTCTCTCTCTCTTCCCCCCCTCCATCTCTCTCTCTCTCCCTCTCTCTAGATAATATAAATTAAAAAAAATCCTTGCTTGAGGATTGAAATATATATATATAAAACTTTCTATAAATCCATCCCAAACTGCTATATAGTACATGCATTTTTGTCATAATGGTACTAAGTTCAAGATGCTCTGAATTTAGTGAAACAAATAAGTAGCTGGTAACATACCCAGAAAATAATACACACATTCCATTGTGTGTGAAACACATAATCAGACTTGTATCAACAACTCCAGATTATAATGAAGGGGTAAAGGAACTGCCTAGATGACATTAACTATATGCCAAAATATGCAAGCTCTTTGTGATTTAAAAAAGACTCTAGTTTTCTTAAATTTGAGATTCTCTCACTTGGGAAAACAATAAGGAAGATTCCATACAGATGAACTAGAAGTTGTTTGGGGGATTAAATTTATCAGTTAACACCAAAGAATGAATACTCGTTGCTTAAGTTCATAGAGTTTAATATTTTACCATGTTTTTCTTGGCTCCTTAAGGTTATTAAGGGTAATACAGACTGAAATAAAATTCTATTCAAAAATTTTTACTATAATTTTACTGACTGCAGTGATAGAAAACAAAGCATTATTTAAACTTCTATCCTAATCTATGGACAAAAATTTCCAGTGGTCAGCAATCATAATTAAACGATACTGTGCCAAATACATTTAAACATAAACTGACAAGTAACTAACACTACTTTACTTACTGTAGATAACTCAGCATTTTTGGTATTCAAAAACAGCATGGACCATGAGCCACATCAGACCAATGTGGACTAATAAATTCAACTATGCAACCGTTCTTTGAGCTATCAGTGATTGGTGGTCTCTTTTTTCCCACTGAGCTAAATGCTGTGATTAGGTGAGCCTGAAACTATTGGGGCCAATACCTGGCACTTAAGCATAGAACAATCCAAGGATATTTGAGCTAAAGCTGTAAAAAAGAAGGAACTCTTACCTTTTGTGACAGCATGGATGAGCCTGAAGAGTATTATGCTAAGTGACATAAACCAGTCAGAGAAAGACAAATACCATACGATCTCATTTATGTGTGGAATTTAATGAATAAAATAATCTGATGAACAAAATGCAACTGGAAACATGGACACTATGAAACAGACTGGCTGGTACCAAAGTAAAGTGATTGGATAAAGAAGGTGAAGAGATTAACTAAACAACATATATATTCATACTCTGATGCAGACAATACTTTGGTGAAGGCCAAGGGAAAGGGAGTAGGGAGGTGAAGGGTGGCAAAGGGAAGGAAGAGGGGGACACCTGTAATAATGTCAACATTAAAAAAATTTTAATACATTTTTAAAAAATAGAATAAAAAGAAACTGATTGTAGAACACTGTGTTCAAAATCAAACAATACCTGAAGCTATATTATCCCTCTACTTTTAGTTACAGAGCCAACAAATTGCAGTAAGCCAATTTGGTTTGGATTTTCTGTACCTTATTTAAAAAAGAACTGCAAATAATATAATTCCTCTTTTTAGACTCCCCAAAAGCTTACACAAGTTGTTCAGTAATACAGAATATCACATTTCATTATTTCTTATCTTTGAATGTTTGTAGGTAGTAGCAAAAGTCATGTCTCCTGCATATTCTACATGAGTTCTATTTCATCACTCTGCAACTCAACTATCACTACCTACCATTTTCTTATCTTCAATGCCAACACTGGAGCTCAGTAACTGCATGTTAAAAAAAGCCAAAATGCCCAACAACTTGGGTTGCAAATAATCAGCCTAAGGGGAAAACAAACAAACAGATAATTATGTAAAGTTTATACAGATAAAATTTTATAAACCAATAATTTGATTCTTTAACTACCATCATTTCTATTTTGCCTATTAGAATAACAGAAATAGATACTTGGTGAATTAAGTTTCTCCAAATGCATATTATTTTCACATCTAGTATTTTTTAAATTCATGAAACTGATTTATAACCACCATTACAAAATATGATTAAATAGTGCTCGCTTCAGCAGCACATATACTAAAATTGGAACGATACAGAGAAGATTAGCATGGCCCCTGCGCAAGGATGACACGCAAATTCGTGAAGCGTTCCATATTTTTTAAAAAAAATATATGATTAAATAGTACTGTACAAGAAAATAAGCTTTTGAATTCTGGACTGAGCTGGGGTGGGATCCTCAGGATCTGATTCACATCAGGATCCAGAGTGGAGAGGACATTTATCTTAAGGAGAAGACTAGGAAAGACAACTGACTGTCATTCTAGAGAGCATTTAGAGCTAAGCTGGGAAAAAAAAAAAGGTACCCTGCCAAAACAATGGTCTAACATAGGGGTCAATATCCCCTGAGGTAATAGTGGTAAAGAAATAATTCACTAATTCATGGTTCCAGCTCAGGCTACGGGCATCAATAGTTATAGATTAGGTATCACTATGATGGCACTTTATTTATGTTTATTTAAAATATTTTTATTAATTTCAGAAAGGAAGAAAAAAGGAGAGAGACAGAAATATCAACGATGAGAGGAAATCATTGTTCGGCTGCCTCCTGTATGCCCCCGACTGGGGATCAAGCCCAAATCCAAGCATGTGCCCTGACCAGGAATCAAACCTGGACTTCCTGGTTCATAGGTCAACACTCAACTACTGAGCCACACTGGCCAGGCTGAATGTGGCACTTTGTATTAATTCTTTCTTTTTTAATTTTTTAATATATTTTAGTGATTTTACAGAGAGGAAGAGAAAGGATAGAAAGTTAGAAACATCGATAAGAAAGAAACATCAATCAGCTGCCTCCTACTAGGGATCAAGCCCATAACCAAAGTACATAGCCTTGACCAGAATAGAACCCGGGCAGGCCAACACTCTACCCACTGAGCTAAACAGGTTAGGGCTGTATTAATTCTTTCTTGAAAGAAGGTCCTAGAGGAGACTTTAAGTCAGCCAGACCTGGGTTTGAATCCCAATTTTGATACTTCCTAGTGCAGTGATGGGCGAACCTATGACACACGTGTCAGAGGTGACACGCGAACTCATTTTTTTTGGTTGATTTTTCTTTGTTAAATGTCATTTAAATATATAAAATAAATATCAAAAATATAAATCTTTGTTTTACTATGGTTGCAAATATCAAAAAATTTCTATATGTGACACGGCACCAAAGTTAGGGTTTTTCAAAATGCTGACACGCCGAGCTCAAAAGGTTCGCCATCACTGTCCTAGTGTGTGATTTTGGATAAGTTACTTAACTCCTCTGATTCTGTAAAATGGGAACAAAGAAAGCACCTATTACATACACTTGTAGAGGTTAAATATAACATGTGTCAAGCACAGAGAATACAGTAAAGAGTTAAATAAATTTAAGTTGTTAATATTATAACAAACTTGGAATGTGAGTAATTTGCAAAGAATATTCCTCTCTTTCAAACTCTTTATATACAGTCAGGAAAAGGTGAAAGAAAAAGAGCTGCGGAAAAGTAGCAATTAAAGTATTTTCCAACTCTGGAAGAAATGTGTATTGCTTGATGGTGAAGCACCTGATTTGGGAATCTCAAGGTTACATACACTGCCAAGGGGAGGGGTGGAGTAGGAGGTGTGTGCCAGCACATAATAGAAAATAAGTTTCCTGTCCAAGGTGTCTCTGTAGATGCTGGGATAAATTTTTCTCTTGCCAAACATAGAGAATCACATGTCATTCAAGCCTAAATTACATTTAATTTGCAAACTTCTGATTTGGCCTAAACTTATTTTTAGGCTTAATAACCCATAATTCACTAATTGCATGGTTCCAGCCCAAGCTTCTTAAATAAAAAGCAGACACAGATGATACTCACAGAGTATATATGTCAACATTCTAATTTTAAAGACCTTGAATTTAGACAAAGAGTTCATTCATCTACCACTCACCAAATATTTATTATCTATGCCTAGAATACTATGCCAGGTTCAGGTACATAATATCAGCAAATTACTTTCTCCCTACTAGTTTAAATGAGAGACTAATATGAGTGGAGGACATAAATAAGTAAATACGTAAATAAGTTTACAATAAGTGCTATATGGAAATAAGCATGATCACATGAGAGAGAGAAGAGCTAGGATGAGAGAGTTCAGATAAGAGGATCAGGAAACTCTTGAGATCTAAGAATGAGAAAGAGGCCCGGCCAGCATGGTTCAGTGGTTGACCATCGACCTATGAATGGTTGATTGATTCCTGGTCAGGGCATATGCTGGGTTGCAGGCTTGATCCCCAGTGTGGGGCATGCAGGAGGCAGCCAATCAATGATTCTGTCTCATCATTGATGTCTCTATCTCTCCCTCCCTCTCCCTTCCTCTCTGAAATCAATAAAAATATATTTTAAAAAAAAGAATGAGAAAGACCCTAGCCAGTTTGGCTCACTGGATAGAGCGTCGGCCTGGGAACTCAAAGTTCCCAGGTTCGATTCTGGTCAAGGGCACATGCCTGGGTTGTGGGCTTGATCCCCAGTGTGGGGCGTGCAGCAGGCAGCCGATCAATGATTCTCTCTCATCATTGATGTTTCTATCTCTCTCTCCCTCTTCCTTCCTCTCTGAAATCAATAAAAATATATTTTTTTTAAAAAAGAAGAATGAGAAAGGTCCAGGAGATTATTTCAAGTATTATTAATCTAATAGACTAGTCCAAAGGCTTTGAAGCAGGAAAAAATTTGACATGCTTAAGAAACACAAATAAAACAATGCTACAAATTAGGGAGAATGGAAGAAAAAAAGTTGTACAATATGAGGGTGGAAAGTTAGACAGATCACATACAGTCTTACAGATTTTACTTTAAGAGCAATGAAAACCATAGAAGAAATTTCGGCAATGATATAAGTTTAAGTTGTAAAAAGAGCACTTTGCTGTGTAAATAACTGAGTAAAGTTGTAGGACGAGAAGAGTGAAGGGAGAGAATAGTTAGGATGTGTTGCAGTTGTCTGGAAGAAAGATGATGGTCACTTGCATGAGGGTAGTGGCAGCAGAGATGGAAAGATATATTTTGGAGAGAAATGTGACAGGACTTCTGATATTATAAAGCATAAGGAAATGGAGGGCTTGTGAATGCCTCCCAGGTTTTTATTTGAGCAACTAGGTTGATAGTGGTACCATTTTCTGAGATAGGGAAGACTATGAGATAAACAGATGAGAGAAGGAAAGCGAAGATTTCTAATGGACATGTTATGTTTAGACTTGAGATGCTTATGACAGGGAAGCAGAGATGACAAAGAGGAAGTTGGATAGTCTCTGCCATCCTCTCTCATACTCAGATCCATCCTCTGCCCTTTTCTGCACTGCTATGTACGTGGGAGGCTTACCAGATTTCATCCTCAATATCCCTCTCTCTGGCCTCCCAATAAATTTACTCAACAGGAAGCACCAATGGAGGAACTGAGAGCAGGAGGGAAAAGCATGACACTTAAATTTCCTGCCCCTTCTTTGTTTTGAGGTGTTTCTGGTGGTGGCTACATCCCGGTATAGTGATAGACCTCCCCCCACACCATAATTCTAGCACCCCACCAGGTTCTGGTAACACCATTTCCTCTCCTTGCCCAGGACTAAGAGGAGCACAAATTTTCTACACACTGGATTCTTTAACATTACCTGCTCGCTCTCTTTAACGTTGACATGACAATAAAAATAGACCCTTTGTTGGGGTAGAACCAAGATGGCGACATTGGTAAAAGCCTGTAATCACTGCCTCCCACAACCACATCAAAATTATAACTAAAATACAGAACTATCATCCAGAACTGCCTGAAAGCTGGTTGAATGGAAGTCCTACAACTAGAGAAGTAAAGAAGAAAACACATTGAGACTGATAGGAGGGGCTGAGGCACTGAATGGTCTGGTCCGTGTGCCACTTTTTTAATTGGGAGGGAGCACATTCAGAAATTTAAACTGGAGAAAATAAATTGTCTCTGACTGAACTGGTACATACTATGGTTCTACTGGCATATTATCATGCTTTGGCAAGCTTCATTTTTGGTAGTAGTCTCTGCCATCCTCTCTCAATCCAGAGAGAGTTCCAGAAATCTCCAATGGATTCAGGCTAATATCAGTAAACAAGTTCTGTGTTTGTGACCTTACTAATGACAACATAAAGAATATATCCCTTACAAGCAACGACTTTGGGAATGTATATTCTCTGAGCTAGAGGTCTTACTGGAAAGAATGAAAAGGCAACAAGAAGAAAGGGAAGATGAAGACGCATCTCAGGAAGAAATGACCACTTATTTTGAGAAGAAATTCGTTTCGTTGTCTCTGAAGATACTTTTCATTGATTTCCCCATACAGATTTGGAGGATGACATGATTAGACCACCTGAGGTCTCCCGATTCTGGGTAGGTAGACTTTGTCAGACCAGAAGAGCATTTGCCAACATCCTGAGCTCAGACTATACCTGGGAAAGTCATGGGTTCTCCCGGGTGAACAGACTTTATTCTGACATTGGACATCTTCTTGAAAAGTTTCGCATGATCTACAGTCTCACCTACAATACTACAGCCACCCACAGGATGTTGACACAACCATGCTGCAAAGAGCTTTATTTAACTATATTCACTTCATGTTTGGAATCAGTTACTTGAAAGAAGCCTGAAGGTTTACATTAAAACAGTGACCTGCTATACTGAGAGAACCACCAAGTGCATGAATGATAGTTACTGGCGTCAGTTCACTCAGAAAGGTTCACGTCAATTTACAATTAATGGAAGCATGGATACAAACTGAACTTTCATAAGCTTTTAGTACCATAACTCGGCATTTGACCTGAAGCATCACCTAGGGCAGTGGTTGGCAAACTGCGGCTCATGAGCCACATGCGGCTCTTTGGCCCCTTGAGTGTGGCTCTTCCACAAAATACCAACTTCTGTGCATGGGCTACGAAGTTCAATCGCACTGTACGTGCCCACCCGCATGTGGTATTTTGTGGAAGAGCCACACTCAAGGGGCCAAAGAGCCACATGTGGCTCTCGAGCCGCAGTTTGCCGACCACTGACCTAAGGGAAATATCATAATGGAGGCCCAGTGCACGAATTCGTGCACGGATGGGGTCCCTTGGGGTTGGCCTGTGGAGATCGAGCTGAAACCCGCAGTCCAACACCACCTGCCACTCTTGCTCATCCCGGCCCCGCTGCGCCTGCCTCGGGCTCGCATCCAGTTAGTCCTGATCAGGAGAGGCTCAAGCAGCCACAGCAGTGCTCACCAGACATGAGCCCTGCATCTGGTGTCGGTCCCAAGGGGGACGGAGGGGAGCCTGGACTCACTTGGCCCTCCAGGAGGGTGGTGAAGCACCCTTGCCGGCCCAAGATATAAATACATCCCACTGATGTTTGCACTGGTTGTCAGGAGCCACCTGGCAGCCACTTTTATATCGTTTCTTCCTTGCCGAGCATCTAGGGAGGGAAAGCAGCCATGGTACCCGAGACCAACCTCGAGGAGGCCAGCAGCACTGTTGGGATCATGCTGGCGGCACCAGTCCATCGGTGCCTGGCCTGTTCTCCAGAGATTGGACCTGCAGGACTACTGAGGGAGTGAGTGGCTGTTGCCAGGCTGGTGGGCCGCCAGGACAGGTTGGTCAGCTGAACGGCGCTCCCACTGTGGGAGTGCACTGAATGCCATGGGGCAGCTTCTGCATTGAGTGTGTGCCCCCTGGTAGTCAGTGCATGTCATAGCAACCAGTCGATGAGAGTTTGTCGGCTAAGTCTTTTATATATGTACTAGAGGCCTGACGCACGAAGATTCGTGCAAGAATAGGCCTTCCTTCCCCTGGCTGCCGGCACCGCCTCTGCTCTGACCAGAACCGCCTACTGCCTTCGCTCCGGCCGGGAGCCTCCTTTCCGCCTTCGCTCGGCCTTTCCACCTTCATGTGCTGCCCAGAGGCCCGGAATGGCTGGGGAGGGTGGAATGCCTGTGTCGTCACCATGGTGATGACGCAAGTGGCCCGGCCTGGCTGCAGCCATCTTTGTTGTGTCCATTTGCATATTCCCTCCTTATTGGCTGTGGGCGCTGCCATCTTTGTCGCAAAGTGATGGTCAATTTGCATATTCCAGCTTTATTATATAGGACTAGAGGCCCAGTGCACAAAATTCGTGCACAGGAGGGGGGTACCTCAGCCCAGCCTCACCCTCTCGCAATCTGGGACCGCTGGCTCCTAACCACTCACCTTTCTGCCCGCCCTTTTGCCCCTAACCACTCTCCTGCCTGCCTGATTGCCCCTAACCACTCTCATGCCTGCCTGATCACCCCTAACCGCCTCTGCCTTGGCCCCCGCCACCGCAGCTTCGTCCAGAATGACGTCCGGAAGGTTGTTAGGCTGTCCGGTCTAATTAGCATATTACACTTTTATTATATATATGGATTTGTAAAAACCTTTTCACATAAGATATACATCAGAAGTTGTTTGTGATGTAGCATCAAAAATTATTCAATTCTCTGTGTCAAAGTTTAGCTGGTTTATACAATGATATGTTTTCTTTTTCTTGATGCTTACCCTTACAAACAATTGCAAAAATAGTATTGAGGAGCACTTTGTATTTTTTATAGTTGGAGTTCTGGAAACTGATCATAAATCATTAACCTGGTTTGTTAATGCTTAACTTTAGCACTTTGGGGTTTATGTGTACGTGTATTTCTCTATCCATCTTTTGTTATTGTTGTTAAATAAGGAAAAGTGTTCAAAATCTGCTGAATCGCTTATTTGGATACTAGAATTCAGCAAAGAATAACCTCCTCTGAACATTCTCACCTTTTCATGTTGTGTCCTAAATCTGGTAGAAGAAAGGTATGCTCACAGGACACATACCTTTGTCACCACAGATGGTTTGTCAGGCACTGCTTGGATTTCTTGTTTGTTTTAGTTTAGTTTTTTTTTTCTTACTGCTATTGTTGATAATACGAAATGTGATACAGCCATGTCCATAATTTAATGGGAAATTAATCATGATGAATTTTATGGCATGCTACTAAAATGCCAAATTCAGCTATTTTCTTTCTCTTCTGAAACCGAAGTTTCAGTTTCCTATATCAGATGTATATATTAAAAGTGGGATTATGCATAAAAAGGGGGGAAAAATAGGAAAAGGACTGGAAAAGACACTTCTCCAAAGATGACATACAGGTGGCCAAGAGACACAAGAAATAATGCTCAATGTCACTAATCATCAGAGACTTGCAAATTAAAAGCACAATAATAAAGCACCTCACATTTGCCAGAGTAGCTACCATCAATAAATCAACAAATGACAAGTGCTGACAAGGATGTGGAGAAAAGGAAACCCTAGTACATCATTGTTGGGGAATGTAGACTGGTGCAGCCACTGTGAAAAACAGTATGAAGTTTCCTCAAAAAATTAAAAATGGAACTTCTTTTTGCACCAGCAATCACACTTGTGGGATTATATCTTAACACATTAAGCGCCTTGTCAGTCACCAGTGACTGACACTATACTTTCTGTGCAGAAGACAAAACAAGCTTGGCGTTTATCATGTTAAGAATCCTGAAACAGTGAGGGAGAGAGTATCAGTGAGTGAGGGTGCAAAATGGGAGTGTGTGAATGTGTGGGGTGTGTATGTGTGTAAGTGAGAGACAGTTAGATTCTACAGGACGTTGGAAGTTGGCAGACCAGGCTCCCCTAGCCGGCAACCTCTGCTACTGCTGCAATCTCTCCTGGGGTGTTGGGGGCCAGATGTAAGCTGGCAAGGTCCTTGCACCTGAAGGGGCTAGCAAGGCTGGGGACCCTTACCCACACAGTTTTTCCAGACTTGTTTGGATGGCGATTATCAGTAGAATGAGAGCAACATTTGTAGAATGAGAACAGCCTTTCATGGCTTACCAAGAAGTCTGTAACTATTTACTGAGATCTGCTGTACTGAGAACTTGTCCTTCTGCTGTGTCTCTCCCTTAGAGATTAAGAGGAACAAAGAATACATTCCTCTTGACAGACCTCCTATTCAGTGTGTTGTGTATAAATAAGATTGTGTGGCTAATAAACTCGCTTCAGTTCTTCGAGAACTGGGGTCCTCCCGACCCCGCTTTCCTGTCTTTCTTTCTTTTCTCAATTCCCACCTCCCTGCCTCAGCCCGGCTCAACCCTGTCAGGCTGGCCCTGACACTGGGGCAGCCGGCTCTGCCTCAAAGCCCGCACCATCATGAAGTGGAAAGATGCTGTGACTGGAAGCCCAGGCTCACTTCCACCCAGGGTACCCTCAGACACCACCAGGAACCCTACAACCACTCCGACCAGGCATGTACTACCTCAGCTGTGGATCAGGAACACCAAGACTAAAGCCTCCCTAAAAGTTCCGGAGCACACTCCCCACCCACCAGCCAGACGCTTAAGCCCCAGGGACCACGACTGCGCAAGAAAAGCCAAGCCTTACACAACAACCCCAGGCTCCGCGTGTGCAAACAGCCAAGCCTTACACAGCAACCCAGGGAATCCACATCCGTGCCAGAACAGCCAAGCCTTACAAAGCAAACACAGGCTCCACGACCATGGACAAACAGCCAAGCCCGATGCAGCAACCCTAGGTGCATCATGCAGCAACCCTGGACAGTAGCAGCTACCAAGCCCGACACAGAAATCCTAGGCACCGCAAACAAATGTGAGCAGCCAAGCCCTACGCAGCAACACCAGATGCCTCACACAACAATCCCGGGCACTGTGACCACACAAATTGCCGCCAAGCCAGACGAATCAATCCCGGGCCTGGTGACTGTGCAAGCTGCCGCCAAGCCCACCGCTGCAGTCACAGGCACAGTGCAACTCAACAGCTAGATCCTTCGGTGAGAGCAAAAAGGGAAGACAAAGAAACAACCCCAAAGGAAAGAAAAGGAAATGCCAGAAAAGGAACTAAATGAAATGGAAGCATGCAATTTGTCAGGAAAAGAATTCAGAATAAGGGTCGTACAGTTCATAAAGAAGATGTTTGAGAAAATCAACAATTTATGTAAGAATTGAGAGAAAAACCCTAACCTGTTTGGCTCATTGGATAGAGCATCAGCCTGCGGACTCAAGGGTCCCAGGTTCGATTCCAGTCAAGGGCATGTACCTTGGTTGCAGGCACATCCCCAGTAGGGAGTGTGCAGGAGGCAGCTGATCAATGTTTCTCTCTCATCGATGTTTCTAACTCTCTATTCCTCTCCCTTCCTCTCTGTAAAGAACCAATAAAATATATTTTTTTTAAAAAGAATTGAGAGAAAATAAAGAGTAATATAGCGACAATAAAAAACACTATGGAAGGTTTCAACTGTATACTAGAAGAAGCAGAGGACTAAACTCGTGAATTATAAGACAGGGCAGCAAAACACATACAATCTGAATGGCAACTGGAGAAAAAAATTAAAAGGCAGGAGGAGAGCCTAAGGGAGCTTTGGGACAACATGAAAGAAAGCAACATACGTTTAATAGGGGTGCCAGAATGACAAGAAGGGGAGCAAGGGTTAGAATACCTACGTGAAGAAATAATGTCAGAAAACTTCCCTAATTTGGGAAAGAAGAGAGTCACACAAGCACTCACAAGAGAGTCCCAAACAAGATGAAAATGTTACGATAGCAAATGTTAAGGACAAAGAGAGAATCTTAAAGGCTCTAAGAGAGAGACAGAGAGTTACCAAAAAATGATCTCCCATTAGATTATCAAATGATTTCTCAACAGAAACACATCAGGCTAGAAAGGGATGAAAGGAAGTATATAAATTGATGCAGGGCAGAGGACTGAGTCCAAGAATACTCTATCCAGCAACACTATCATTCAAAATTGAAGGGGAAATCAGGAGCTTCACAGAAAAAAAAAGCCAAAAGGAGTTTATCATTACCAAGTCAGCAATGCAAGAAATGCTAAAAGGACTGTTGTAAAAAGGAGAAATAAAAAGGGAAGAAGGAATACAGGCACAAAAAATAAAATTGGCTACAAACAAGTACCTAGCTATAATAATAAAAGCGTAATATGCTAATTAGACCAGATGACCTTCTGGACGAAGCTACAGCTGCGAGAGAAGCCTGGCTCCCGGGTACCTGCTGGCAGCCGGAGGGAAGCCCAGGTCCTACATTCCTGCCGGTGGCCAGAGGGAACCTGGGTCCCTGGTGCCGGAGGGAAGCCCGGATCCTAGATGCCAGAGGGAAGCCAGTGTCGGCAGCCAGGAGAAGGAAGGCCTACTCTTGCACAAATTTTGTACATCAGGCCTCTAGTCAATAATAACCTTGAATGTAAATGAACTGAATACTCCAATCAAAAGACAGCGAGTGGTGGAATAGATAAGAAAACATGACCCATATATATGCTGTCTGCAGGAGACCCACCTCACAACAAGGGACGCATACAGACTGAGAGTGAAGGGATGGAAAAATATCTTTCAGGCAAATGGAAATGAAAAAAAAGCTGGGGTAGCAATACTTACATATCAGAAAAAATAGACTTCAAAGTGAAGGCCATAACAATAGAAAAGGAAGGCCACTTCATAATGCCAAAGGGATCAATACAACAAGATATGACTCTGGAAAACACATATACCCCCAACACAGGGGCACCCAACTACATAAAAGAAACTTCTGGAAGAAATCAAGGGAGAGATTGACAACAATACAAGTATAGTAGGGGACTTTAATACCCCACTGACATCACTTGATAATTCCTCTGAACAAAAAATCAGCAAAGAAACAGCAATCCTAAATGACTCACTAGATCAGATGGACTTAATTGACATCTTCAAAATATTTCACCCCAAAGCTAAGGAATATACATTATTATCAAGTCCAAATGGGACATTTTCAAAGATAGACCACATATTGGGTCACAAGCAGTCTCTCCAAATTCAAGAAAACTGAAATCATATTAAGCATCTTCTCAGACCATAATGACATAATATTAGAAATCAACAACAATAAAAACAATGAAAAAATTCAAACACCTGGAGGGTGAATGGCATGCTATTACACAATGAGTGGGTTACCAAAGAGATCAAAGAAGAAATTTTAAAAATCCTGAAAATGAATGACAATGGAAACACAACAGTCCAAAATCTATGGGACTCAGTGAAAGCAGTCCTGAGAGAGAAGTTCATAGCTCTATAGGCCTACCTCAAAAAACCAGAAAAGCCCTGATCGGTTTGGCTCATTGGATAGAGCGTCGGCTTGGGGACTGAAGGTTCCCCGGTTCGATTCGTCAAGGTCATGGACCTTGGTTGCAGGCACATCCCCAGTAGGGGGTAGGCAGGAGGCAGCTAATTGATGTTTCTCTCTCATCAATGTTTCTGACTCTCTATTCCTCTCCCTTCCTCTCTGTAAAAAAATCAATAAAATATATTTCTTTAAAAAAAACAGAAAAAAATGGTAATAAATTATCTAACCCTGCAACTTAAAGAATTAGAAAGAGAGCAACAAGAAAAGCCCACAGTAAGCAGAAAGAAGGAAATAAAAAAGATCAGAGCAGAAATAAATGATATAGAGACCAAAAAAACAATACAAAAGATCAATAAAACCAAGAGCTGGTTCTTTGAAAGGATAAGCAAGACTGGTGAACCTCTAGCCAGGCTCACCAAGAAACAAAGAGAGAGGACCCAAATAAAAAAAATCAGAAATGAAAGAGGTAAAGTAGCAACCGACCCCACAGACATACAAAGGATTGCAAAAAAATACAATGAACAGCTCTACTCCAAAAAAAACTGGAAAAGGTTGACAAAATAGACATATTCCTAGAAAAATACAAGCTTCGGAAAGTCAATCAGAAAGAATCAAAAAACCTGAACAGGCCGATAACTACTTATGAAATTGAAACAGAAATCAAAAAAATTCCAGAAAACAAAAGCCCTGGATCGAATGGCTTCACAGGGGAGTTTTACAAAATAGTCAAAGAAAAACTAAAACCTATTCTTCTCAGACTATTCAAAAAAATTCAAAAGGAAGGCACACTTCCAAGCTCTTTCTATGAAGCCAGCATTACGCTAATCCCAAAACCAGATAAAGACACTACAAAAAAAGAGAATTGCAGGCTAATATCCCTGATGAACATAGATGCTAAAATCCTCAACAAAATTCTAGCAAATCGGATACAGCATTACATTAGAAAGATCATATATATACCATGACCAAGTGGGATTTATTCCAGGGATGCAAGGCTGGTACAATATCTACAAATCAATTAATGTGATACATCACATAAAAAAATTGAAAGACAAAAATCACATAATCATATCAACTAATGCAGAAAAGGCATTTTACAAAATCCAACACCCTTTCCTGATAAAAACTCTCAGCAAAATGGGAATAGAGGGATCATACCTTAACATAATAAAAGCCTTATATGACAAACCTACAGCCAACATCATACTCAATGAGCAAAAACTAAAACCATTTCCCCTAAGAACAGGAACAAGACAGGGATGCCCACTTTCACCACTCCTGTTTGACATAGTACTGGAAGTGCTAGCCATAGCGATCAGACAAAAGGAAGAAATAAAAGGCATCCAAATTGGAAAAGAAGAAATAAAATTGTCATTATTCTTTAGAGAACCCTAAAGGCTCTATCAAAAAACTACTAGAATTAGTAAATGAATTCGCCAATGTAGCAGGATAGGAAATTAACACCCAGAAATCTATGGCTTTTTTTTTTTACACCAATAATGAACTCACAGAAAGAGAAACTAAAAAAACAACCCCGAGAAGCATGGATCAGACCATCAAATCTCAGAGGGAAGAAAGGGGAGGGCAGGGTAAACAGGGAGAGATCAACCAAAGGACATAGACATCAGGGGGGTGAGGGCATGAGTGGGGGTGGGGTGCAGGGGCAATGGTAATACCTTAATCAATAAAGAAAAAATAAATAAATAAAAATCCCATTTAGCATTGCAACAAAAATATTAAGATACCAGGAATAAACTTAACTGGGGATGTAAAGAACCTGTACTCTGAAAATTACAGGATGCTGTAAAAAGAGAGAGAGGAACACATAAACAAATGGAAAAATATACCACATTCATGGATTGGTAGAATCAACATCATTAAAATGTCCATACTACCCAAAGCAATCTATAGATTCAGTGCAATCCCCATTAAAATACCAACGGCATATTTCAAAGACCTAGAACAAACTCTCCAAAAATTCATCTGGAATAAAAAAAGACCCTAAATAGCTGGAGCAATCTTGAGAAAGAAGAACAAAGTTGGAGGGATCACAATACCAGATAACAAGCTATATTACAAAGCCAATCTTCTCAAAACTGCTTGGTACTGGCACTAGAACAAACATATAGACCAAAGGAACAGAACAGAGAACCCAGAAATTGACCCAAGCCATTATGCTCAATTAAGATTTGACAAAGGATGCAAGAGCAAACAGTGGAGTCAAAACAGTCTCTTCAATAAATGGTGCTGGGAATATTGGACAGATACATGCAAAAAAAAAATGAAAACAGACCACCAACTTACACCACACACAATAACAAACTCAAAATGGGTAAAGGACGTAAATGTAAGATGGGAAACAATAAAAATCTTAGAAGAATCCAAAGGCAGCAAAATACCAGACAGTTGTCATAGCAATATCTTTACCAATACATCTCCTAGGGCAAAGGAAACTAAAGAGAAAATAAACAACTGGAACTACATTAAAATAAAAAGTTTCTGCACAGCAAAAGAAACCATCAACAAAACAAGAAAGCCCACTGCATGGCAGAACATATTTGCCAATGTTTCTCCAATAGGGTTTAATCTCCAAAATTTATAAGGAACTCAAACAACTTAACAAAAGGAAGATAAACAATCCAATCAAAAAATGGGCAAAGTACCTATATAGACACTTTTCGAAAGAGGACATACAGAAGGCCAAGAGACATATGAAAACATGCTCAAAGTCACTAATCATCCAAGAGATGCAAATCAAAACGACAATGAGGTACCACCTCACACCTGTCAGAATGGCTATCATCAACAAATCACCAAAGACCAGTGCTGGCGAGGATGCGGAGAAAAAGGAACCCTCTTTCACTGCTGGTGGGAATGCAGACTGGTGCAGACACTGTGGAAAACTGTATGGCGTTTCCTCAAAAAATTAAAAATGGAACTCCTATTTAACCCAGTAATCTCATTTCTAGAAATATATCCCAAGAAGACAGAAACACCAATCAAAAAGGACACATGCACCCCTATGTTCATAGCAGCACAATTTACAATAGCTAAGATTTGGAAACAGCCTAGGTGACCATCAGCAGATGAGTAGATTAAAAAACTGTGGTTGCCAAAACCTGTCTGGCTCAGTGGATACCGCCCTTGGACTAGAGGGTCCTGGGTTCGATTGTGTTCAAGGACATGTACCCTGGTTGAAGGCTCGTTCCCCAGTAGGGGGTGTGCAGGAGCAGCTGATTGATGTTTCTGTCTCATCGATATTTCTAACTCTCTATCCCTTTCCCTTCCTCTCTGTAAAATCAACAAAATATATTTTAAAAAACACAAAACAACAACAAAAATAAAACTGTGCTGCATCTACACAACGGAATACTATGCTGCTGTAACAAAGAAAGAGCTCTTACCATTCACAACAACATGGATAGACATGGAGAGCATTATGCTAAGTGAAATAAACCAATCTGAGAAAGATAAATATCATATGATCTCATTCATTTGTAGAATGTAATCGTATATAATAAAAGGCTAATATGCAAATTGAGCGAACGGCAGAATGACCAGTCGCTATGGTGCACACTGCCCACCAGCGAGCACATGCTCAATGCAGGAACTGCCCCCTGGTGGTCAGTGCGCTCCCATGGGGGGAGCGCTGCTCAGCCAGAAACTGGGCTCACGGCTGGCAAGCACAGCAGCAGTGGTGGGAGCCTCTCCCGCCTCCGTGGCAGCGCTAAGGATGTCTGACTGACGGACATCCTATGGGGAGCAGGCCTAAACCGTCAGTCGGACATCCACCGAGGGCTCCTGGAATGCGACAGGGCACAGGCCGGGCTGAGGGACCTCCCCCACAAGTGCACGAATTTCATGCACCGGGCCTCTAGTGAATAACATAAACTGATGAACAAAAATAGATCCAGAGTCATAGAAGCATCTAACAGATCCTTAAACATCAGAGCAAAGGCTGGGGAAGGGTGGGGTGGGGGGTAAGAGATCAACCGAAGGACTTGTATGCATGCATATAAACATAACCAATGGACATAAACAGTTGGGGGTGAGGGCATGTGCTGGGGGGCTGGGAGTGGACAGAGAGAGGTCAATGGGGGGAAAAGGACACATATGTAATACTTTAAAGAATAAAAAATTTAAATTAAAAAAACAGAAAACCTAACTGATGAGACCTGGCTGGTGTGTCCAGTGGTCAGACCGTTGGCCAGTACACTGAAGGGTCACAGGTTCGATTCCAGTCAAGGTCATGTACCTGAGTTGCAGGTTTGATCCCCACTCCAAGTTGGGGTGCATGTGGGAGGCAAACAATCGATTGGTCCATCTCACATGTCTCTCTCTCTCTCTTCCTCCCTCTCACCCTACATCTTTCCCTCCCCCTCCTCCCTCCTTTCCACTCTCTCTAAAAAATCAATGGAGCCCTAGCTGGATTGGCTCAGTGACTAGAGCATTGGACTGCGAACTGGAAGGTCCCGGATTTGACTCCAGTCAAGAGCACATGCTTGGGTTGCGGGCTCAATCCCCAGTAGGGGGCGTGTAGGAGGCAGCCGATCAATGATACTCTCATCATTGATGTTTCTATCTATCTCTCCCTCTCCCTTCCTCTCTGGAATCAATAAAAATATATTAAAAAAAATAAAAATCAATGGAAAAAATATATCCTCTGGTGTGGATTAACAACAACAAATTAACTGACGAACAAAATAGAAACAGAGGCCTGGATACATGAACAGACTGACAGCTGTCTGAGGGGAGGAGGAAGAGGGGGACTGGATGAATGAAGGTGAAGGGATTAGCCAAAGAACATATATGCATAACCCATAGACACAGACAACAGTGTGGTGATGGCCAGAGGGAAAAGGGGAGGTGGGCAAAGGGGGGATGGGAATGGGGACATCTGTAATAGTGTCAACAATAAAAATAAAGTTAAAAATAAAATGTGGTATAGATGCCACATAGGAAAGGATGGTCAGTTGCATTGAATGCTACTGAAAAGTTGAATGAAATTGGAAAGGAGAAGTAACTACTGGACTTGACAGTAGGAAGACTGTTTTTGACCTTGACAAGAATTTCAGGAGAATAATGAGAACCGAGTCGAACTAGAATGGGCTAAAGAATGAATGGAAAAGGAGAAAGCAGAGATAGAAATCCTGAGAGTCTCTTGAAGGAAGGAGGGCAATCAAAAAAAAAAACATAGTAAGCCTTGGATTTACATGTTTTCAGATGAAAACATAAAATAGTAAAATGACTTCAGATACAAATTTAAGATAGGAAAAGATAAAAAGGTTAACATATCCTGTAATTTCCCTTAAATCCAACAGTGGATTTAAACATTGTTAGAAAAGGTTTTAATATGTTGTTCCAAGAAAGGGGTAGTTGGGGAGAGATACAAATGTATTCCAATCTACAGTTCATAAGTAGTGAAGACACATAAACATTTTACCCAGTGAAAAAATAAAATCTAAAATCATTTGAAAATATCAATTTTTCAAGCTAATATATGTTGTTAATGCCTTGCTGTGATCATACAATTTAAATTTCAACCTTCTCAAAATTAAACACCCAATTTAAAATTTAAACTCTTATCTGGCATTTGAAAAATGCACAAAACAGATGTTTTACCAGTATCATAATTAAGCTACAAAAAGGAGGGAAAAAACCACATAACACATTTCTTACCATTAGTTCAGGTGATATGCTATCTCTTGGGCCCTGATATGGATCATCACTAGATGCAAACGAAGCAAGGATTGACAAACCATTGAAAACCTGTTGATAGTTTTCTCCAATCCGTAGCAATAATTCATTATGCAATCCTTGGAAATCTTGTCTCAACAGGCTCCCCAGTTCAATTTCTGTTTCATTCTAATCCAAAGATACAGTTTTTTAAAAAAAATTAAGAACTTTTATCCATACGAATATCCTAAAAATAAGTATACTGATTTTTTAATATACTATTAGTAAATCAAGAACTCTAGATCAGGTGGTAAGATTTACTGATGATATTTTTAAAAGACAATGGATAAAGATCTGAGTTGTCCAGCTATAGAAACAGCAAGATGCCGAATGATTTCTCAGACTCATTTTAAAGACATAGGCCATGGAGTGCCCTAGCTGGTTTGGCTCAGTGGATAGAGCATTAGCCTGGGGACTGAAGGGTCCCAGGTTCAATTCCAATCAAGGGCACATGCCCAGGTTTCGGGCTCAATCCCCAGTGGGGGGCGTGCAGAAGGCAGCCAATCAATGATTCTCTCTCATCATTGATGTTTCTATCTCTCTCTCTCCTTTCCTCTCTGAAATCAATAAAAATATATATTTTTTTTAAAAAGACATAGGCCATGGAAATTATTCTAATCTTGTTCTTGGTCTCCCATGGGCTACAGATAATGAAGAGAAATGATCAGATTTCATTTGGAAATAAAATTTAAAAATGAAATCCTAGTTTTCTATAAGGCTTTAAATTAAATTCCATTAACTCCCTGAAAAGAAATACCATTATAGTACAGTGGCTTAGAGCACAGCCTTTCTAGTCAGACTGCTGAAATTTAAATTCCAACTTTGTCACTTATTAATTGTGCTGTAACTTGAACAAGTTACCTCATCTGACCTCTCTCTGCCTTAGTTTCCTTATCAATAAAATGGAAAAATGTTAGTATCTTTATCTCATTAGGTAACAGTGAATGAAATGATACATAAGTTTTTTTATCAAAGTTTCTGACATGCAGTAAGCACTCTACAAATATTTTATTATCATTTCACCTCTATGATACAGATTTTTTTCTCAAAATTAATAAATATACCAACTCTCATGTGGAGAGAGATCAATTGCTGGCATATCATTAAATACATGAAATAAATTAACATCAGAGGAAATACTAAAGTCACATATGCATATTGTACAGGTTCTCCTGTTCCCATGTAGTCTCGTAGTCTACAAATACCATTGCTAATCTGACACCAAAAAGATGCACAGCTATTATTTTAAATTAAAAAACTACCAAGAAACTGAGCAAAATTGTAATCAGAGCATTAAGTAAACTAAATGCTGACATTATACTACATTTAAAGGAAACTGCTTCTTCCTATAGATAAAATTACTTGCATATTATTCATCAACTTATAGTTCCAATCGATTAAAAAATCCTAAAATGAAATTAGCTGAGAAACTGATCCATGAATGGATGATTATCATATGCCATTATGGTGAAATGATCAAAGAAAATAACAAAATAATAATTCTATTTATATAATAAGCTCCTCTAGTCCCAGGACAAAGCTTATTTGCATAATACCATTTAAACTTATATTACTCTAGGATAGGCTATAAATTAACCACTCTCCTTCAGACAAAAATGTTACTGCAGCTTTCTTTAATGCTAATTTATTTTATTGTTGACAGTATTACAGATTTCTCCCATTTCCCATCCCCTCTGCCCCCTCTGCCCAGCCACTACCCACCACTGTAGGTCTTTACCACCCATTGTTTGTGTCCAAGAGCTTTTACTTCCTTGGATAAGTTTATTCTTAGCTATCTTATTATTTTTTTGTTGCAACAGTAAATGGGATTTTTTTTTTAGTTTGGCTTTCTGAGAGTTCATTATTGGTGTATAAAAATGCCATAGATTTCTGAATATTAATTCTGTATCCTGCTACATTGCCAAATTAATTTATTAGGTCTAATAGTTTCCTGGTGGAGTCTCTAGTGTTTTCTATGTACAATATCATGACATCTGTGAATAATTACATTTTCACTTCCTCCTTTCCAACTTGGATGCCTTATATCTCTTCTTCTCTGATCACCATGCCTAGGACTTTCAGTTCTATGCTAAGAGCAGTGAAAGTGGACATCTTTGCCTTGTTCCTGTTCTTAAGGGAAATGCTTTTAGTTTTTGCCCATTGAGTATGATGTACCGGTACGTTTGTCATATATCGCCTTTATTATGTTGAGTTATGATCCCTCTATTCCCACTTTGCTGAGTTATTATCAAAAAAGGGTGCTGGATTTTGTCAAATGCTTTTTCTGTATTTATTGATATGATTATATAGATTTTATCTTTCATCTTGTTTATGTGATGTATCACATTTATTGATTTGCCAAAATTGTTCCAGCCTTGCATCCCAGAAAAAAACCCACTTGATCATGGTGTGTTTTTAATATATTCCTGGGTTTGTTGTGCTAATATTTTGTTGTGGATTTTAACATCTGTGTTCATCAAGGATACTAGCCTTTTCTTTCTTTGTAGTGCCTTTACCTGGTTTTGGAATTAGGATAATGCTGGCTTTGTAAAAAGAACTTGAAAGTGTTCCTTCCTCTTGAATTTTCTGGAATAGTTTGAGGAAGATAGGTATTAGTTCTTTGAATGTTTGGTAGAACTCGCCTATGAAGTTATCTGGTCCAGGACTTTTGTTTGCTGGGAGTTTTTAAATTACTGTTCCAATTTCATTAGTTGTTATTGGTCTATTCAGGTTTTCTGATTCTTCCTGATTGAGTTTTGTAAATGTGTATGTGGGAATTTGTCCATGTCGCACAGGTTGTCCAATTTGTTGGCATATAGTGTTCACAGTATTACCTTACAATCCTTTTTTCATTTCTGTGGTGCCCATTGTTATATCATCTCTTTCTGATTTTATTTATATAGGCCCTCTCTCTTTGTCTCTTGACAAGTTTGGCTAAGGGTTCCTCAATCGTTCATCTTTTCAAGGAACCAGCTCTTGGATTCATTGATCCTATGTACCGTTTTTTTAATCTCTATGTCTTTTACTTCTGGTCCAATCTTTATTGTCTCCCTTATAGTTCCTCTGGGCTTTTCTTCCTGTTCTCTTTCCAATTCGTTTAGTTGTAGGGTTAATTTATTAGTGCTTTTTCTTGTTTATTGAGGTAAGCCTGTAATGCTATGAACTTCCCTCTGAGGACTGCCTTCCTCTGTCCCATAGGTTTTGGGTGGTTGTGTGTTCATTTTCATGTTTCCAGGAAGCTTTTAGTATCTTTTTTTATCACATTAGTAATACACACATTGTTTAATAACTTGCAATTTAGCTTCCATGTATTTGGGTGTTTTTGAGGTTTTTTGTTGTTATTGTAGTTGACTTCTAACTTCATGCCATTGTGATCTGAGATGCTTAGTATGATATGAATCTTCTTAAATTCGTATAGATTTATTTTGAGCCCTAACGTGTTCTAGCTTTGAGAATGTTTCATGTGTGCTTGAGAATATTGTATATTTCCTTGCTTTGGGGTGAAATGTTCCGTAAATATTAGTTAGATACAGTGTTATCATTTAAGTCATCTGTTTCCTTGCGGATTTTTTGTCTGGAAGATCTATCCCAGTGATGGCGAACCTATGACACACGTGTCAGAGGTGACATGCGAATTCATTTTTTTGGTTGATTTTTCTTTGTTAAATGGCATTTAAATATATAAAATAAATATCAAAAATATAAATCTTTGTTTTACTATGGTTGCAAATATCAAAAAATTTCTATGTGACACGGCACCAGAGTTAAGTTAGGGTTTTTCAAAATGCTAACACGCCAAGCTCAAAAGGTTCGCCATCACTGATCTATCCAGTGATGTCAGCGGGGTGTTAAAGTACCTTACTATGACTGTATTGCTGTCTGTCTCTTCCTTAAAGTCCATCAAGAGTTTTTTTGTTTTGTTTAAGGTATTTCAATGCTACTGTTTGGGTGCGTGTGTGTTTACATGCATTTTATTTTCTTGTTCAATCATTCCCTTTAGTATTATTTAGCCTTCTTTGTCTCTTATTATAGCCTTTGTTTTGAAGTCTATTTTGTCAGATATGAGTATAACTTCCCCAGCTTTTTTTCCTTTCCATTTGCATGGAATATTCTTTTCTATCCTTTCACTTTCAATCTGTAGGTATCTCTTGTTCTGAGATGGGTCTCTTGTAGACTTACATAAATGGATCATGTCCTCTTTGGAGAAGTGTCCATTCAGGTCCTTTGCCCATATTTGAATTGGATTCTTTATCTTCCTTTTGTTGAGTTGTATGAATACTTTATATATTTTGGAGATTAACCCCTTATCAGATGTATCATTAGCAATTATGTTCTCCCATATAGTGGGTTCCCATTTCATTTTGATGGTGGTTTCTTTTGCTTTGCAAAGCTTTTTAGTTTGATGTAGTCCCATTTGTTTATTTTTTCCTTGGTTTCTCTCACCCTAGGAGATGTATCCATAAACATATTGCTACAAAAGATGTCTTACATTTTACTGCCTGTTTTCTTCTAAGATTTCTATGGTTTCGTCCCTTACATGTTTTCTTATCCACTGAGTCACCCTATCTCTTTTGATTGGAGCATTTATTCCACTTACATTTAAGGTTATTATTGACTAGAAGCCCGGTGCATGAAATTCGTGCAAGGATGCGGTCCCTAGGCCTGGCCAGCAATTGAAGTGCGAGCGTCTGGCGTTTAAGGGCAGGTCCCAGCTGACATCTGGGCCCTGAGAAGCACCTGGGCACCCAGGTCCCCACGCGACCCCCTCGGCCTGAGTCACAGCACCTGAGTCCCTATGCGAAGATGCAGTGAGCATGGCCAGACGCCGTGAGCTGGGGCATAGCGTGGGCCTCTGGGCTGACCAGCGGCACCACACAGAAGCCAGGTGGGCAGTGTGCTCTCTCCCAGCTGGCCTCGGAGACCGGCTCCTGTGCAAACCAACAGGAAACCTGACTGGCCCCCATGGCCCCAGCAGCTGTGGCCCAGCTCACCTGGGGGAGGCAGCGTGGGTGCAGGGGGGGACTCTTCGCAGGTGCCCGGCACCTGAGCATGGGGGCTTTCCCTGCGTGTGAGCCCTGGCATCCTAGTGGTCAGCACACATCATAGCAAGCAGTCAAACTCCCAGTCGAGGGGACAATTTGCATATTAGGGTTTTATTATATAGGATAGGTATTTATTGTCATTTTTATTTTCTTTATTTCTATGATCCTCTCTCTCCTTTTTTCTTAAAACAGTCCCTTTAACATTTCTTGCATTGCTGGTTTAGTGGTAATGTATCCTTTAATTTTTATTGTTTTGTCTGGAAAGTTTTTTATTTCACCTTCAATTTTATATGAAAGCCTTGTTGGATATTATAGTCTTGGGTTCAGGCCTTTGCTTATCATTACTTTTGTGGTCTGAAGTGTTTCTATTGAGAAGTCAGGTGACATTCTAATGGTATCTCCTTTGTAGGTAATTTTCTGTCCATCTCTTGCTGCCTTTAGGATTCTTTGTCTTTAACGTTTGCCATTTTAATTATGATGTGTCTAGATGTGGGTCTCTTTGGGATCATTTTGACTAGGACTTTCTGTGCCTCCTCAACTTGTGTGGTATTTCCCTTCACCAAGTTGGGGAAGGTTTCTATCATTATTTCGTCAGTTTCTCTGTTTCTTGCTCATATTCGTCCCCTTCCGGTATTACTATGATATGGATGTTATTAGGTTTCATAATTTTTCCCAGAGCTTCCTTAAGCTATAATCCTGCTTTTTAATTCTTTTTTCTATTTGCTACTCTAATTGGGTATTTATTTCTATCTCGTCCTCCAAATCACTTATTCAATCCTCTACTTCATCCAATCAACTTATAATTTCTTCCAGTGTGTTCATAATGTCAAATATATTATTATTCTTTTCGGTCTGGTTCTTGTTCATGGTTTCTCGTTACTTTTTCATGTTGTTGTAGTTTGCATTAAGTTCCTAAAGCATCTTCATAACAATTGCTTTGAACTCTATGTCTGAAAGGTTGCTTGCCTCCATTTCATTTTTTTTCTGGAGACTCCTCCTTGTCTTTCATTTGGAGGTTGTTAATTTGTCTCCCCATTTTAGCTGTCTCTCTGTATTCATTTCTATGTAAGAGATAGAACTGTTATGTCTCCCTGTCTTTGTGGGATGGCCTTATATACAAAGTGTGTCGAGGGGTCCAGTGGTGCAGTCTCTTTGATCTCCTGAGTTGGATGCCCTACAACTGCCCCTTCTGTGCATTATTTGTGCTCTCCTGCTGTAATTGGGACTTGATTATTTATGTCCCCTTCGTGGGAGGAATCTCCCCTCTGACTTGCTGACAGTGAAGCTCAACACCAATCTTGCTGTGCTAGTTGTTATACAGGTGCTGACAGAACAGAAGACACAATAGGATGGAGCAAAAACACCTTGAAAATCAAACTACTCAAAGCAACAACAGGAAAGTTTAAGAAGGAAAAAGAAGAAAAAGAAAAGCAAAATTAATTAAGTAAAAAGAATATTAAAAGACACGAGACCAAAAACTTAGAGGGGATATAAAGACAAAGGGAGAAAGAAGAAGAAAAATGGCATTATGGGATCAAAAAGGAAGCTAAAAAATCTAGTATAGGAATGAAAAAGAAAAGGAAACAGAAAAATTAAATAATAATAGTGAATTTATCATACAGTAACAATGGACATATTAAGATATAGATAAAAAGGCAAAAAATGAAAAAAGAAAAATAAAATAAATTGAGAAAAATTAATAACAATAAAAAAGACAAAATGAGAATACAATCAAAGGAAAGAGAGAAATTAGAAATATACAAGAAAATAGAGAAGAAAAAATGGGAAGAAACAGACAAAAAGAAACAAAAGCCACCCCACTCCCCCCTCCCCCCCCCCCAAAAAAAACACAAAAAACCATACACACTCACACACTCCAAAACTTTTGGTCCACTATTTGTGGCGCTTACTAGATTTTGCTCTGATGTTGTTGAATTTGGTCCCTTGGTGTGTCTAACCTGGGCCTCTCAGGAGCTTCCTTGGCAGCAGGCCAATGTGAGTCACTATCCTTTTCTGGCCCTAGGCAACCTGAGGCCTGATACATTGAAGCCCATAGCCATCCAGCAGGCAGGGTCTCCTTAGCCCAGAGGCTGAGTCTGCCTCAAGTCTCATGCCTTAAGTGTCCCTGTTCTCCCTTCCTCCACAAGCTGGGCTCTGTAGGGGTATCCTGGTCTTAGCCAGGATGGTTTGATCAGACTAGTGTTGGGAGTGATGCCAGTAGCATGCACTTCCTCCCCTTCCAATGCCTCAACCTTGCTTGCCTTGCTGGCTCCTCCTCATTGGCGCCTGCAGAGGCACAGATTCCCAGCCCTGGGCTGTTCATTACCTCAGGTCGCTGAAGCTTGGGTCAGAAGCAGCTGTTTTTCCAGTGGGAAAGAGGGCTTCTCCTCCGTGTTCAAGTTGGCAGGGCTGATCCTCCTACCTGGTCCTACTGTTCAATCCCCTTTCTGCTCCACAGCATGAGATGCTTCAAATCTGCAGCCTCTTCAGGTACTCTGTTCTAGTAGGTCCAGGGCAGGGGAGACTACATCCACCTCCATGGCCTTCAGCGCAGTTCCTGCCCCCGAGCCCTGGCAGTGAAGCAGAGCAGCTGGGTTCTCGTGCTGTAGCGGCAGCACAGCAGGGGCAAGAGTCCTGTTGGGTCAATGTCAGTCACACAGGTCCAGGCAGTGTCCCCAGTCAACACGTGGGGCTTGGGGCTGGGTGCACATAGGTTCGGGCCTGGTTCCGGCGAGTACAGGTGGTGGAGAGGCTAGGCTGCTGCTCCCCACAGCCCCAGGAGGACCTTATAAAACTTTCAAGATGGAGCAGTCTCCAAATCAGAGCCGTGCCCAGGAATGGCTATGGGAGTTGCAGCAGCTACCAGGCCAAAAGAGCCCAAACCTCCTGCCCCTAAGACTCCCGCACGTGATCTGACTGACCCTCACCTACACCCACACCCACGACCACCTGCGCACTTGCCATCTTACTCCCTCACTCACACTCTCAACCTCATTCAGGTCCTGCTGGCCACCATGTTGGAGTGTCCTTTAATGTTAATTTAGTAAGAGTAAAGTAGATAGATAGATAGATAGATAGATATTCAATTACCTTTAGGTAATGAAGGGCACGTTCTAATTCATCCTTGGAACAGGAACAAACCAAGTGAGAAAAAATATATTTGAAGTTATTTATTAAAATCTCTCTACGATTGACATTTAATTGTTTTCCTAAAGTTCGAATGAGAGCAGATGCCGCAGGGCTTGCTTTGGCAGCAAGGTCAGGAAGCAGAAGTTGTAATGTCCTCTGAAAAAAACACACACTACAATTACCAAAAAGTACATTTGTCCAGGCAATAAAATATTCACATAAGCTATGTGCAAAAATATTTTAAAATGCCACACAAATTCAAAGTCCACATATGACATTTGAATTCCTATTTACCATTTATTCATTCAACATATATTTACCAAGCATATACTACAATTCAGGCATTACAGATAAAGCAGTGAAAAAACAGGCAAGGTTCCTGATGACAGAGTTTAAAATGTAGAGTGGAAGAGACAGACAATAAATAAGCTAATGTATAGGTAAAGAAGATACTTTTTCATGAGTATGTGCTAAAATATACTTATGATCTAAGGATAAGTTCCAGGACTGATTTATTATTTGAGCTAACTTATTTTTATTGATTTTTTTTTTAATTCTCACCAGAGGATATTTTTCCATTGATTTTAGAGAGTGGAAGAGAGAGGGAAAGACAGAGAACTATCAATGTGAGAGAAACACATCGATTGGTTGCCTCCTACATGCGCCCTGACCAGTGCCCGAGCCGGGGAGCCTGCATTCAAGGTACTTGCCCTTGACCAGAATTGAACCTGGGACCCTTCGGTGCACAGGCCAACGCTCTATCCACTGAGTCAAACTGGCTAGAGTGTTTTTATTGCTTTTAGAGAGGAAGAGAGAAAGAGAGAAGGGAGTGAGGGAAAGAGAGAAAGACACTGAGGTGGAAGAGAAACATCGATCCGCTGCCTCTCATATGCACCCTGACCAAGGATAGAACCCACACCCTAGCTATGTTGCCCTAATTGGGAATGGAACCAACAACCTTTCAGTATATGGGACAACGCTCCAACCAACTGAGCCGTCTGGCCAGGGCGATATTTTAAGTTGTTTAAGTTAGAAAGTTGGTGCTACAAGTACTGAAGAAAACTTTTTTAACAACACCCACTGTCCCAAAACAGGAACAAATCTATTTTGATTTTGGCCTATTTCCCTTAAGATCTTGCTCATAAAATATACTCAAAATTCCAAACATAAAATGGTTAACTTTTGATTTACTCATTCAACATGTAACCTATGAATACCTACTCCATGTCAGTCACTGAAGATGTGACAATGATCAAGATTTAGGCCTGCCTTCAGAGATGCTTACATCCCACTTGTATTATGTCTTTCAACTTAATATTAATCCTTTAAGACTTCTAAACATTATAAGGTAGTTTCTACAAAGCATTTATAATATTCTATGACTTAAATATTAGACATTTAGATTCTTCTCAGGGTTTTATAGGTGTACAATGCAGTATGCAGATGATGTCTTATTGAGTTGTACCCCTGAAACCTGTATCCCAATAAATTCAATTTAAAAAAATCTTGCCCTGGCCAATATTGCTCAGTGGTTAGAGTGTTGACCCATGCACTGAAGGGTTGCAGATTCGATCCCCAAGCTCTGCTTGGGGCCAACTGCGAGAAGCAACCAATCGATGTCTCTCTCTCACATCAAAGTTTCTCTCTCTTTCTCCCTCCTTCTTTCCCTCCCTCCCTTCCACTCACTCTAAAAGTCAACGGGTAAAAAATCCTTGGTTGAGGATTAACAAAAAAAATTAAAAATAAAAATATTTTAAACATCTAGAATAAATACAAAATATTGAATTAAAAACCTCAGTTAAGTCAACTATACTATGGGACTTACGGTAAGGAAACGATTAAGATCAGGAAAGTCAAAAACATTGGCAATTTCAGACAAGGTATTTAAAGCCATTTCTCTCTGGTGAGCCATATCTTGTTTGCGCATCTCAGCATTCTGGCATGCAGTACTAGGAAGTACTGCGATCTGACTGGAGTGGAGGGATTCCACCAAAAACTAGAGCAAAATGATTTGTTAGTTTTAACACAAGGAAAAAAATTTAACTAATACTTTTCAAGGTAACATAACAGAAAGTACCAGACAATGTTCTAAACATATTACCTGAATTAACATTCATTTAATTGTTATAACAACCTTAGCGGAACAGATTATGTGTAATCTCCCTTTTACAGGTAAATAACCAGGCTTTCTTAAGAAACTTGAATATCTTACACCAATAGAGGGCAAAGCCAATATTTTAACATACCTTAACTTTTCTGCTTCAACCTTTTCACAAAGTACCTTTTCCATAATATCAAAGCATAAAAAAAAGTTTATCATCACTAAAAGGAAGGCTAAAAAAGGCATCTCTTAATAGATTAATAATAGAGCATGATAATCCAATATATTATTATAAAATGATTTTTCCTCTCTACATCTTTAGTCCAAGATACTAAAATATAAAACTGGCAAGATTTAGATCCTCTTAAACAAACTGAATATATCATTTTAAAAACAGTATCTTTTAAGGTAAGAAAAATAAAACATATATATATTCTTTTTAACACTTGCAAAGCACTGCTATTTCCTATAGTCAAGACCAATGCTGACTCTCACCTGACAGATGGGTTTCTTATACTGGCTGAAAAAGTTTTGCAGTTTAACACTTTTAGCTGCAACCAGGGCTCTAATTTCTGTGTATGCTGCTCCAGAGACAGATGCTGACTTGGATAGTAAACAATGCAGTAAGTGCAAAAGTGCAAAAGGTACCAAATCTCCTTTTGCTGCCCTAAAATTAAAAATAAAAAAGTTATCATCAGTGTCTCAAAAATAAATGGAAATCCACAAATAAATGCATGCTGATGTCACATTTCTTTCTATAATACCACATCTCTCATATCACCATTTCAAACATCAGGCAAATAAAAATGACCAAAATAAGGAAGAATAAAAATGCTGCCAAATATACCTTCCAATATCCCCTGTTGTAAGAATCAAGGTATCCTTCAGCTCATTATTTCTTGATATTTGAGCATGTGTATATGCTTCCTTCATTCTTAAGACAAAAAGCTAGAATAATAAAATTAATTAATTAAAATTTTTATTTTTATTTTTATTTTTATTTTATATATAAGTTATTGATTTTTTACAGAGAGGAAGGGAGAGAGATAGAGAGTTAGAAACATCGATGAGAGAGAAACATCGATCAGCTGCCTCCTGCACACTCCCCACTGGGGATGTGCCCACAACCAAGGTACATGCCCTTGACCGGAATCGAACCTGGGACCCTTCAGTCCGCAGGCCAATGCTCTATCCACTGAGCCAAACCAGTCAGGGCTAATTAAAATTTTTAAGGCCAGGTTTATGAAAACACAAAAGTTTAAAAATAAAAATTATCAAACCTCTTTTATAAATCCATCTTCAGAGTCCAAGGATTCTAATATATGCTTGATATTTCCACTAAAAGCCACTCTAACATCCTTGTCTGGATCTTCCATTAAATTTAATAAAGTTCCAAGAACTGTTTTTACATCTGTTTCATCTTCTCTAAAATCAAGGTGCTTACAAAGATGACACAAATTATCTATGAAAGCTAAAAAGCAAGAGCATATTAACCCCTAACTTAATACATTAAATATCAAGAGTTTTATTGTAATAAATATGGTCAATAAATAATATGCTTCTTAGAATTCTAAGTTGCCTTATCCTGTTAATATTTAGTATTTGAATTTGAAGAGCACATCAAATTGTGGAAGATTAAAATGAACTTATTTTAATATCTTTATACTTAATAAAAGTTATAAGTAACAAATCTAAAATAAACTCTAGAAATTTTTAAGTTGTAAAATTGCTAGTCACTTATGATTTTATGTTACCAAGATAGACATAAAAGTACATTTCACTAATCTGAAGAACTGTGAACTCAGGGCAATCATCGCCTTACTGTTAATCTTACATTAAAATATTTAGGTAAGAGATCAACCGAAGGACTTGTATGCATGCATATAAGCAAGACACTGGGGGGAAGAGGGGGAGGGCATGTGCGGGGGGTGGGGGTGGGGGTAGGGAAGGCCGGGGGAAAGTCAATGGGGAAAAAAAGGAGACATATGTAGTACTATCCGTAATACTTTAAACAATAAGATAAAACTTAAAAAAATATTTAAGAAGTCAGAGAAACTACCTATCACATACTGTTTTGAAAACTTGACAAGTTACAAATTAGAATCCAAATCAATAGGTCTTCTAAGTATTTGTATAAATCTTATGCTCCCAACAAACTCATACACCATTACCATTGGAAAGTGGTCAAGAAGACACAATCTATAGCCTCAATTGGGCATTTCTAACTATTTGAAGTTCTGAAGGGCCAAGGTAGTGGCATGGAGCACATTAAGAAGGTCCTGGTATCTCCAAAGAAACTCACTACATTGAACCAAAACATCAGGTATGCCCCATTATGCTGTCATATCACAAGAGCATTTTAAAATCCAAATATTACTTCCCTTGTTAGTTCTATGATACAGTCATCCCATTTATAAATAACTAGAGGCCCGGTGCATGAAATTCATGCACAGGGGGTGGGGGGCCTGCACCCTCTCCAATCTGGGACATCCCTCTCACAATCCAGGACTGCTGGCTCCCAACCGCTTGCCTGCCTGCCTGATTGCCCCTAACTGCTTCTGCCTGCAAGCCTGATCACACCCTAACCACTCCCCTGCCAGCCTGATCGACGCCTAACTGCTCCCCTGCCAGCCCGATTGCCCCTAACTGCCCTTCCCTGCAGGCCTGATTGCCCCCAACTGCCCTCCCTTTCAGGCCTGGTCCCTCCCAACTGCCCTCCCCTGCTGGCCATCTTGAGGTGGCCATCTTGTATGTTGGGGTGATGGTCAATTTGCATATTACTCTTTTATTAAATAGGATCAATACTTGAGCAAGTCTGAACCTATCAAGCAAGTCTAATTTTTTAAGGCTTCAAGCTAATTTTATCACTGATTTTAAAAACAGAGGTTAAATGTGTTTTAAAATATTAAATAACAAATCACTCACCAAGTTTCACTAGACTAGGTACTTTTTCTTTCAGTAGAAAAAGGAATGGCTTGAAAACAGAAGCTCTTAGTCGAGAAGATAAACATTCATGTTGAGAAGTGACTTTTAAGCTCTTACAGAAGTCAATATGTCCATGTTCAGAAAAAGGTTCTATTAAAGAACTTGTCAAATAAAACATGCCATGAAGTGTACAGACAAGTTGACCAAGTATAGAGGCAAATTCTTTCTTGACAATATCAGAATCATCTTTAACTTTATCTCTGGGGGCAAAAAAAAAAAAGGTACTAAACCTTTTTGCTTAATTGTGTAGTCTAAATAGTCTTACTTAATTTGGGATAAAAGTACTAGTAAGACAAAGCCTCGAAGAAAAAATATTTAAATTCTAAAACAAAAAGCAACATTTGCTCTATTAATAGCAGCAATTAACATACATTTACAAATGTGATCTTTCCAAACAAGTTATATACTCAAATTAAAATAGGAATACATACATAAGAATCTTGGGAACTGTGTGATAAGAATTCTGCTTCTGAAATAATATAAAAAATCCATTAACACAACTAGTCCTGATTACTTCATGGGAACTCTGCAGGGCCCAGCTGTAAACTGCTATTCGCCATTCAAGGAATATTCTTCTTGGAAACAGAGTTAGAAGAAACACACATCGTGACTGAGCCTGTGGTGCTGAAAAATTAAGTCTATTATATAAGTTTTCTAAGTGTTAATTTTATATAAGTATATATATACATATATATGTATACACACATATTCATTCTTTCTTAAAAAGTAAAATAACATCTAAAATACATATATTTAATTAAAAGCTCATTTTCCAAAATTAAAACATGTTCATAGAAAAAAGTCTATGTACAATATTACTACATAATAAGAGAAATGCAAATAGAAAAGCACACCCATCAGATAACAAAAGTTTGTTTTTAGATAGTTACCTCTTTGACATTGACATTTTTTCTTTTTTTTTTAGATAGCAAAAATTTTTAAGTGAGGATGGGAACTCCCATAATTCTGCTAACAAGACTGTAAATTAGAAAGACATGTTTGGACAACAATGTGGCAGTATAGATTTGAGGATGTGCAAATCCTACACATTTTAATTCTTTACATGTCTAACTCATTTTGAATCATTAAAAATGTACCTCCCCTTTTAATTACTGAAAAAATAGAAATAAGTGTTAACAGTCCCATATAGAAATGAGTTAAACCAAGACAGATCACACACACAGAATTTTGTGAACACTTACAGAAGCTATCTGAAGTCCTCTGGCTTAATGTTAGAAGATTAGTGGCAAATGTGGTCAATTTTAAAGAGCCATCATCAGAATGGGAATAAATCCATGGAAGTGAGAGCATTCCACATAAATCTTCCAGAATATGATCTTCAAATGAAGTTTTTACTACAGAAACACATAACAGGTGATTAATTATCTTTTCCTTAATTGTATTCACCTGTGTCTTTTTATCAATTAAAAACAGATGTTCCAGTCCTGGCAGGGTGGCTCAGTTGATTGGAGCCTCATCCCATAAAGCAAAAGGTTGTGGGTTTGATTCCCAGTCAGGACACATACTTGGGTTGTGCGTTTAGTCCCAGGTTGGGGCACGTACAGGAGACAACCGATAGATGTTTTTTCCTCTCACATCGATGTTTGTTTCTAAACATCAAGTGGAATTAGAACAAATATTCAGTTAACAGCTGTTCTTAATAGATATAATGCTCTAAGGCCTGTGAACCCCTCAAAAATTAAATGTGACTTCCTAAAAATATACATCTATGTATTTTTAAAGATCATAGCATTCTTCAGATTCTCAAAAAAATTTTAAAGTTATAATTTCTATTGACTGAAAACGTATAATAAATCAATATATTACACAAATTTCACAATTGGAAATTACTGACAAGCTTAACAAAACCGAAATCAAGAAAACTTTCGGTTATTCCAAACACTTGTTCATTTACACCTTAGGCAAAAGAGATTTCTATACTGATTATCTCTGAAGGTTATTTTGAATTACTACTTACTTGTACTCACCTTGAATATAAATCAAAACATCATATATTTTCATCACTTTATCAATAACTGCTTCCAGATCAGGTTTCTGAACACATTCCAACAAACTCCTACAGCTCTTAAGCACTTTTGTGTAAAAATCCAAAGACATCCAAGTAATTACTACTGAAGTTTTCTTCTTACACTTCTGGTGACAGTCTTTGAAATTATGGCTGCAGTTAATACATTTTTTAAGACATGGATTAAAATGAATTGTTAGTCAAAACTAATAATATAGTAACCCAAAAGAAATTGTAAGTATGAAGCTAACATATAATTTTAAACCAATTCAAAGTAAATATGTAAATCAATTAATGTCATTATTTTAATTTTAATCTCTTTATGTCTCTCTAAGCACTCTAAGGATTTGGTAAAGAAAATTAATCTAGGATATTTTAATCTGGCATCACCAGGCTTAAAATTGACCAAAGATATACCTTCATAATTATTAATTAAATCTTTTCTTAATAATAGAACAAGGGGAGACTTCGGCCTAATTAGTTATTCCTTCAAGTTATCCCAAATTCTAAATTAAAGGTAACATTAATCAATATAGTTTCTGTAAAATTTCTTCCAGCCCGGGTGGCATGGCTCAGGGGTTGAGCATCAACCTATGAACCAAGAGGTCACCATTTGATTCCCAGTCAGGGCACATGCCCGGTTTGTGGGCTTGATCCCCAGTGTGGGGCATGCAGGAGGCAGCAAATCAATGATTCTCTCACATCAGTGATGTTTCTATCTCTCTCTCTCTCTCTCTCTGAAATCAATAAAAATATATTTTAAAAAAGAAAAAATAATAAAAAAATAAAATCCCTTCCATAACTTTGTATTGGCTAGTTAAAAGAGTAAATCAGACCAGAAGAGTCACAGAGATGTAGATTACTGCATAGGGAATATAAGCAATACAGTGGGGCCCTGACTTACGAGTTTAATTCGTTCCGTGACAGAGCTCGTAACTCAAATTACTTGTATGTCAAATCTTAAAGTGAATGAGTGAGACACGTGATGCTGGGCTGATGTTGTGGCATTCACTGTGACGTTCGCTGCGCCACCTAGCGGTGGGGATCTGAAGCTGGCTCGTAACCAGAATTTTAGCTAGCAACTCAAAGCAAAAAATCGGCCGAGAGACGGCTCATATCTCGAAAAACTCGTTAGTCGGGACACTCGTAAGTCAAGGCCCCACTGTAATATCATAATAACTATGTTATCAGAGGGACCCATTCTGTAAAGTACATGATTTTCTAACTACTATGCTGTCCATCCAAAACTAATACAGAATAATATTGAATATAAACTGTAATTGGAAAAAAAAGATTAAATCAGGATATACAGAACAAATGATAATGTAAAAAAGTAACAATGTGCAACTGAAAAAAAGACTAAATCTCAGAGAGACAGCTAGCTTATTATTTCTTCTGGTAGAATAATTAACCTATATTAAAAACACTGAACTGAAAATATACCTCTGAGGAGTTCTAAATTCCTACTCTTATTATCAAAGGCAAATGTTCTTTTAACTTAATGTTTGACTAAAAGAACAGTGGCTTTTGAGTTGCATAAAAATGTATTCTGCTACTTTCTAAACATGTATGCCCAGGAAAGTTAGTTTAGACTTCAAACAAAAAAAAGCCTCAATTTCACCAAGCCTTAATAATAGCATTTACCTCACAGAATTGTTGTAAAAATTAAATAAGTTATAAATAGTACTTATCACAGTACTTTGCATTTAGCAAGTACTCAATAAAAAACAAATTTCTACTTTACTGAAAAGCTTGTGTTTTCAGGTCACACAAATCAATTGAATGAGGTCTCCTAATAAATTCAAATTTATTACAGGAAACCCACCCAGAAAATACAAGTTTCTTTACCAGTCCATGTTTTGAGGAGAACAATAAACAGTACACAGAGCAGTCAGTTGTAAGACAACAGCAATTCCTTCTAACGTCTCAGTAACAGGATTCTTTAGACTACTGCAGTCAAGGAGGGTCTGAAGGGATTCAGCTTTCTGTTTCAGTGCACTCCATAATATGCTCTTTTTGTTCATATCCACATGATTGATTCTGTAATTATAACCACAGTATATATTCATATTTAATGTAAATTTGGTTCAAATATGAAAAATATGTAAAACAAAAGATAACATGCAATGACAAATACTAAAATGTATCCTAAAATTTAAAACACTCACTTATATATGGAATCTAATGAACAAAATAAACTGACAAACAAATAGATCCATAGACATGGACGCATGGAACAGACTGAGGATCCTCAGAGGGAAGGGGGGAAGGGCAGGGGCAAGAGAAGGGAAGAGATCAATGAAAGAACTTATATGCATATATGCATAACCCATGGACACAGACAATAGTGGGGTAAAGGCCTGGGGAGGGGATGGAAGTGGGGAGGAGGGGGATTAATGGGAGTAAAAAAAAGGACATCTGTAATACAACAATAAAGATAAATTTAAAAAATAAATAAATAAAAGATTCAGAACAATTTTCAGGGCTGTTTGAAATACAGGAATTCAGATATTTTTCATATATTAAAAAGTTAAACTAAATAGGCAGGTAAGACTTTTAAAAATATTTTAAATAACCATATTCAGCCATGAAATTTTCATACTAACACTATTAAAATATTTTAAGCATTCCTTTGACTACCTTTAGAAAGAAACAATGTTCTTTGTGTATTTAAGTTGAAGCACTAACTAAAGGCAATTTTTAAGAGTAAATAAAGTTTTACTAAATGACTAAATAAAAAATGAATGAAGGTCATACTCCTCAGTCTGTTTTGTTGCTCTTTTAGAAGAGTTCAGAGATGAGCTGAGTCGACGCCTTTTGGGTGATATTCCATCACTTTTACTGCTGAGATTTTCCTGTTGAATTTGAACTTCCTCAATAATTTCCATACTTTCCATTTTTAAGGCTGCATAAAGTGGGCCCAACAAATACTGAGGAAGCAAAAAGAACTTCAAAAATTATCTCTTAGAAAATGTTTATATTCATAGACAGCAAATATGCATTAGGTATTGGTTATAAGTTTTCTAATAAGGTAAACTATTTTTGGAGTCTCATCAGGCAAAACAAAGACCTAAGTTAATCTATTATTCACAGTCTATATATATCAGTAGTTCTTTATAACTATGTTTCTATAGTCTTTTTTTTTTTTTAATATGGAACGCTTCACCAATTTGTCATCCTTGCGCAGGGGCCATACTAATCTTCTCTGCATCCAATTTTAGTATATGTGCTGCCGAAGCAAGCACTGGTTCTATAGTCTTAAAAGGCATGACAAATCCTCCTATACCTTGTTTATCCCTCTATCAAAATGCCACAAAAAAATTTCTATAAGGGAACTACTAACTTCTTTCATACTACCAATCCAGAAAGTCTTATAAAATAAATGAAAATATTTAATCAAGTTACTGCATATCTATTTCATTATACTGCCTATCTCCCATAGTCCAAACAGGAAAAGAGGGATAATTTAGCATGACTAGTACTATGCACCCATAGGTTTTCTAAGTTATTGATTACAATCTGTCAAAGATAAAATCTGTTACTGCTCAAAGTTTATGTAATAAGTTGTTCACTGGCCCTCTTCTAATTAATAATGCAACAAACATGCATACACTTCACAAATTCTACTTTAAAACAGCTGAATTTGGCCCGGCCAGTGGCACAGTGGTTGAGCATAAACCCATGAACCAGGAGGTCACGGTTTAATTCCCATGCCCAGTTTTCAGGAATCAATCCCCAATAGGAGGTATGCAGAAGGCAGCTGATCAATGATTCTCTCTCATCATTGATGTTTCTATCTCTCTCTCCCTCTCCCTTCCTCTTTTTGAAATCAATAAAAACATATTTCTTAAAAAAAAATTTGACTTTGGAGGTTCGTTACCAAGTAAGTGAACAAATTCTTCTAAAATCAAAGTAAAAATCTATTATAGGGAGCCAAAGTAGATCATGAAAATCATTTCATTTTAAATGTACATTATTAAAAATTTGTATTTTTGCCCTAACCAGTTTGGCTCAGTGGATAGAGCGTCGGCCCTCAGACTGAAGGGCATGTACCTTGTACCTCAATTATAGGCTAGATCCCCAGCCCTGGTCAGGGCTCAGGTGGGAGGCAACCAATCGATGTCTCTCTCTCACTTCGATGTTTCTATCTCTCCCCTCCCTTCCACTCTCTAAAAATCAATGGGGAAAAAATATCCTCAGGTGAAGATTAACAAAAGAAAAAAAATTTGTATTTCCTCATTATTTTATCCTGCATATATGCATATACAAATTATAAAAAAAAATACATACCTAACAAGTAACCTTTAAAATTACTTACCTCTGCATCTACCTGAATTCCAAGCACATCTACGAGAGTTCTGCAAATATTTTTCACATAAACCTTCCTAACTTGTAAAGCAGATTCATACCCAGCAGGCACATATTTAAGGAAATACTGCAGTAAATGGCAAAAAGCTCCTTTTAGCAAATCAGACTTAAGCCACATAAGCACACCATTTTCAAACATGACACAGAGTTTTTCCAGCAGCATATTTAAATAGACAGGTTCAATATTTCTATAAGCTTCTGCTTCAAAGGGGAATAGTGTCTTTATCAGCTTTGATAATGGATCTTCATAGAGTTTCAACTGGTCAGCATCCATTTCTACAAGGTGTTTTAATAATTCCAAAAATGAACTGAAAAAAGTGCTAGCCAGTTGTGCTGGAAGTCCTCCAAGCTCAAAGAGTTCAGTTAAAAGGCTAATTGACAAGGATTTAATTTTTGGACTACCATACTCCAGCAGAACACATCCTATCCGCCAAAGTAAGAGTTCTTGTCTTCTAAAAAACACAATTGCAATAATACGAATAAGAACTGTTAATAAAGTGACTTCAATAAATTCTAAATTTTGCATGTTCGTAAACTTTAAAGGAGCTGATTGTAAATATCCCACATGTTCATCTAATTGACTTAAAAATCGGCTAAGTACCACTGGCCATTCCACAAAGTGTCCCACTGCATTTCTTCTGTGGAGGTCAATCAAGTCTTCAAAAAGATGTAATAATTCCTTTGTCAGTACTCCAAAAATAGCAGGACTCTTGGTTTTAAAAAGAAACAATAATGAACAGATGACTTCACAGATTTTCTTGTGTAACATATGACAGGATGGAGTTGCTGCAATCCGCAGAAGTCTTCTTATGATCCAATTACTAAAGTCTTTGAAATAAACAAACAAAAAAGATATTTACTAATTAAATTGCTAAATGCCTGATAGTTTATTTTTAAAGTACAAACTTCACTAACAAAATAGTCTAAAACATTCTCTATACATGGAAATATAATAATTTAGAATACCAATTTTGATGTCAAACAGACAAGGTCCTAGCTTTCCACTTACTAGCTGTGTGAACTTTCAATTTATCTGAATCTCTAACTTCATCTATGAAAAGGGAATAATAACATCTACTTTATGTGTTACTGTGAGGACCAAGTAAGATAATGCATGTGAAATTCTCAGCATAGTGCCTGAAGTTAAATAAATGCTCAATAAATAGTAGTTATAGTTATTAATACCCCTTCAACAAGTATTTATTGAGTGGCAACTTTGTCTAAAGTGCACAAGAACAAATCAGTCCTAGTCCTGTCCTCATAAATTCTAAAATATAGTTTCTGAAACTTTTTGACTAAAGCTAAGAGATACACTTTATATTATGACCCAGTACACATAGGCATATTTAAATGTATGAAACAAAAGTTTCATGAAACAGTATTTATTTTTATTATATGCAGTGTACAATGTTTCTAGTCTATTATATTTTATCTTCATAACCGAAACTATTATGGGTCATGATTTATTATTTAAAAAACAGTGTGGCAAAGAATACAGAAATACAGGTATTTATAATATAATTTAAAAACCACTACGATAGAAGAAATGCAGAACACTTTGTATTAAGAAATCATTAAGAAGGAGCAACTAAACCAGTCCTAAGCCAGGCAATCAGGAATAGTGGTCAGAAAGGCTTTTTGGAGGACATGCTATAAAGTTGAGTCTTGAGATTCAAGCAAAAAAATTTAAAATACTGTGCATAGTACATAAAAATAAGAGATGTTTGCTTTCCATCTCTTTAGGACCAAGCCAATAAAAGGACAAGTAGTGGGGAAAATAAGGATAAGGTCTAGAAAAAATTTCAACATCTAGAACAGGTGTCAGCAAATTCTTTTTTTATTGAATTTATTAGGATGACATTGGTTAATAAAAGTATATAGATTTCAGGTTTACAATTCTATAATACATCATTGTATATTAGTTCACCACCCAAAGTCAAGTCTCCTTCCATCACCATTTATCCCCCCATATCCTCTTCTAACGCACACCACCTCCCTTTCCCTCTGGTAATCACCATAATGTTGTCTGTCAATGAGGATTTTTTTGTTTTTTTTTTGTTTTTTGTGATTGTGAGGCTGGGTGAAAAAGGTGAAGGGATTGAGAAAAACAAAAATTCAGCAAGCTTATTCTTTTGGGTTTTTTGGGTTTTTTTTAATCCTCAACCTAGGATATGTTTTTTATTGATTTTAGAGAGAGAGAAAGGAAGGGAGAAAGAGAATCATCAATGTGAGAGAGAAATACTCATCAGCTGCCCTCCCATCCCACCCCATCCCACCCAATCCCACCCCATCTCACCCTATCTCACCCCATCTCACCCTACCCCTGTATGCACCCTAACCGGGGATTGAAACCCCAACCTAGGTGTGTGCCCTAACCAGGAATCGAACCCACAACCTTTTGGTATATGGGATGAAGCTCTACCCAACCGAGCCACCTGAACAGGGTGCAAAGTCATTCTTAAAGAACTAGATAGGTTTAAGGGCCATGTGGTCTCCAAGTGAACTACTCAGGGTTCTCAATGTTGTCTTTTCAGTAGTTACTAACAATAAGTAAATGAATGAGCATGGCTGTGTTACAATAAATAGTGTTTACTCTTTATAAAAACAGGCAGCCTAATCTCCTAGATTAGGCTATTGTTTTTTTTTGTTGTTGTTTTTTTTAATTTTTCGCTAAAAGTATTACAAAGGGTATTACATAAGTGTCCTTTTTTCCCCCCCGCCCTTGACAGGACCCTGCCCTCCCTTACCCCCCAGTGTCTTATGTCCATTAGTTATGGTTATATGGATGCATACAAGTCCTTCGGTTGATCTCTTACTCCCCTCCCTCCTGTCCCCCAACCCTCCCTGGCCTTCCCACTGCAGTCCCTCAAACAGTTTGAGGCAGCTCTGCCACTGAATTTATTATTGTTCAAAAGTTTGTAATGGTCTTAATTATCCATGAAAGAGTGCGATCATGTGGTATTTTTCCTTCATTGACTGGCTTGTTTCACTTAGCATAATGCTCTCCAGTTCCATCCATGCTGTTGCAAATGGTAAGAGTTCCTTCTTTTTAACAGCAGCATAGTATTCCATCGTGTAGATGTGCCACAGTTTTCTAATCCATTCATCTACTGATGGGCATTTAGGCTGTTTCCAGATCTTAGCTATGGTGAATTGTGCTGCTATGAACATCTGGGTGCATATATCCTTTCTGATTGGTGTTTCTGGTTTCTTGGGATATATTCCTAGAAGTGGGATCACAGGGTCAAATGGGAGTTCCATTTCCAATTTTTTGAGGAACCTCCATACTGCCTTCCATAGTGGCTGCACCAGTCTGCATTCCCACCAGCAGTGCACAAGTGTTCCTTTTTCTCCACATCCTCTCCAGCACTTGTCGTTTGTTGAATTGTTGATGATGGCCATTCTGACAGGTGTGAGATGGTATCTCATTGTTGTTTTGATTTGCATCTCTCGGATGATTAGTGACTTTGAGCATGTTTTCATATGTCTCTTGGCTTTCTGAATGTCCTCTTTTGAAAGGTGTCTATTTAGATCCTTTGCCCATTTTTTGATTGGATTGTTTATCTTCTTTTTGTTAAGTTGTATGAGTTCCCTATAAATTTTGGAGATTAAGCCCTTATCAGATATGACGTTGGCAAATATGTTTTCCCACAAGGTGGGTTTTCTTGTTGTTTTGTTGATGGTTTCTTTTGCTGTGCAGAAGCTTTTTATTTTGATGTAGTCCCATTTGTTCATTTTCTCTTTAGTTTCAACTGCCCTAGGAGCTGTATCAGTGAAGAAATTGTTTTGGCATATGTCTGAGATTTTGTTGCCTTTGTATTCTTCTAGAATTTTTATGGTTTCCTGTCGTACATTTAAGTCCTTTATCCATTTCGAGTTTATTCTTGTGTATGGTGTAAGTTGGTGGTCTAGTTTCATTTTCTTGCATATATCTGTCCAATTTTCCCAACACCATTTATTGAAGAGACTATCTTGGCTCCATTGTATGTTCATGCCTCCTTTGTCAAAAATTAATTGAGCATATTGGTTCGGGCTAATTTCTGGACTCTCTATTCTATTCCACTGATCTATATGTCTGTTCTTGTGCCAGTACCAGGCAGTTTTGAGAACAGTGGCTTTGTAATACAGCTTGATATCTGGCATTGAGATCCCACCAACTTTGTTCTTTCTCAGGATCGTTGCAGCTATTCGGGGTCTTTTTTTATTCCAGATGAATTTTTGGAGAGTTCGTTCTAGATCTTTGAAGAAGGCCATTGGTATTTTAATGGGAAGTGCGTTGAATTTATAGATTGCTTTGGGTAGTATGGACATTTTAATGATGTTGATTCTACCAATCCAAGAACATGGTATGTTCTTCCATCTGTTTATGTCTTCCTCTATCTCTTTTTTCAACGTCCTGTAGTTTTCTGAGTAGAGGTCTTTAACCTCTTTAGTTAAGTTTATTCCTAGGTATCTTAATTTTTTTGGTGCGATGGTAAATGGGATTGTTTTCCTAATCTCTCTTTCTGAAAGTTCACTATTGGTATATAGAAATGCCTCAGATTTCTTGGGGTTAATTTTGTATCCTGCTACATTGCCGAATTCATGTATTAAGTCTAGTAGTTTTTTGATGGAGTCTCTAGGGTTTTGTATGTATAATATCATGTCATCTGCAAATAAGGACAGTTTTACTTCCTCTTTTCCAATTTGGATGCCTTTTATTTCTTCTTCTTCCTAATTGCAATGGCTAATACTTCCAGTACTATGTTGAACAGGAGTGGTGAGAGTGGGCAACCCTGTCTTGTTCCTGTTCTTAGGGGAAATGGTGTTAGTTTTTGTCCATTGAGTATGATGTTGGCTGTGGACCTGTCATATATGGCTTTTATTATGTTGAGGTATGACCCTTCTATTCCCACCTTTCTGAGAGTTTTTATCAAAAATGGGTGTTGGATTTTGTCGAAAGCTTTTTCTGCATCAATTGATATGACCATGTGGTTTTTTTCTTTCAATTTGTTTATGTGATGTATCACATTTATTGATTTACGGATGTTGTACCATCCTTGCATCTCTGGGATAAATCCTACTTGGTCATGGTGTATGATCCTTCTGATGTACTGCTGGATCCGGTTTGCTAAGATTTTGTTGAGGATTTTGGCATCTATGTTCATGAGGGATATTGGCCTGTAATTCTCTTTCATTGTGATGTCTTTACCTGGTTTTGGTATTAGGGTGATGCTGGCTTCATAGAATGAGCTTGGAAGTGTTCCTTCCTCTTGAATTTTTTGTAGTAGTCTGAGGAGGGTAGGTTTTAGTTCTTCCTTGAATGTTTGATAAAACTCCCCTGTAAAGCCGTCTGGCCCTGGGCTTTTGTTTGCTGGAAGCTTTCTGATGACTGCTTCAATTTCTTCCATAGTTATTGGCCTATTGAGGTTTTTAGATTCTTCCTGATTGAGTTTTGGAATGTTGTATTTTTCTAGGAATTTGTCCATTTCCTCCAGGTTGTCTAGTTTGTTGGAGTAGAGTTGCCCGTAGTATTGTTTAACAATCATTTGTATTTCTGTGGGGTCTGTTGTTATTTCGCCTCTATCATTTCTGATTTGGTTTATTTGGGACCTCTCTCTTTGCTTCTTGGTGAGCCTGGCTAGGGGTTTGTCAATCTTGTTTATCCTTTCAAAGAACCAGCTCTTGGTTTCATTGATTTTCTGTATTGTTTTTTTGGTCTCTATTTCATTGATTTCTGCTCTAATCTTTATTATCTCCTTCCTTCTGCTCACTCTGGGGTTTTCTTGTTGCTCTCTTTCTAATTCTTTGAGTTGTAGAGTTAGATGATTGACTACCATTTTTTCTTGTTTTTTGAGATAGGCCTGTAGAGCTATAAACTTTCCTCTCAGGACTGCTTTCATTGTGTCCCAGAGGTTTTGGATTGTTGTGTTTTCATTGTCATTAGTGTCCAGGATGTTTTTAATTTCTTCTTTGATGTCATCGGTAACCCAATCAATATTTAATAACATGCTATTCAGCTTCCAAGTGTTTGAGTATTTTGGGTTGTTTTTATTGTAGTTTATTTCTAACATTATGCCATCGTGGTCTGCGAAGAAGCTTTTTATGATTTCAATCTTCTTGAATTTGGGGAGACTTTGCTTGTGACCCAATATGTGGTCTATTTTTGAATATGTCCCATGAGCACCTGAGAGGAATGTATATTCCGCAGCTGTGGGGTGAAGTGTTCTGAAGATGTCAATTAAGTCCATCTGATCTAGTGAGTCATTTAGGATTGCTGTTTCTTTGCTGAGTTTTTGTCTAGCGGATTTATCCAGTGATGTCAGTGGTGTATTAAAGTCCCCTACTATGATTGTATTGTTGTCGATCTCTCCCCTGATATCTTCCAGAAGTTTTCTTATATATGTGGGTGCTCCTGCATTGGGTGCATATATGTTTACCAGGGTTATATCTTCTTGTTGTATTGATCCCTTTAGTATTATGAAGTGGCCTTCCTTATCTCTGGTTATGGCCTTCACTTTGAGATGTATTTTGTCAGATATAAGTATTGCTACCCCAGCTTTCTTTTCCTTTCCATTTGCGTGAAAGATATTTTTCCATCCCTTCACTTTCAGTCTGTGTGAGTCCCTTCTAATGAGGTGGGTCTCTTGTAGACAGCAGATGTATGGGTCATGTTTTTTTATCCATTCAGCCACTCGATGTCTTTTGGTTGGAGCATTTAGTCCATTTACATTTAAAGTTATTATTGAAAGGTACTTGTTTGTAGCCATTTCTTTTTTTGTGTGTGTGTGGCTGTTTTCTTTCTGAGCTTGATGTTTCTTCTTTTTACACCAGTCCCTTTAGCATTTCTTGCATGGCTGGCTTGGTGGTGATAAACTCCCTTAGCCCTTTTTTGTCTGTGAAGCTTCTTATTTCCCCTTCAATTTTGAATGATAGCCTTGCTGGATAGAGTATTCTTGGATTCAGTCCTTTGCTTTGCATCACTTTGTAGATTTCCGTCCATTCTTTTCTGGCCTGATGTGTTTCTGTTGAGAAATCATTTGATAATCTAATGGGAGATCCCTTGTATGTTACTTTCCGTCTCTCTCTTGCAGCCTGTAAGATTCTCTCTTTATCCTGAACATTTGCCATGGTAATTATGATGTGTCTTGGTGTGGGTCTTTTCGGGTTCACCTTGTTTGGGACTCTCTGGGCTTGTGTGACTTTTTTCTTCCCCACCTCAGGGAAGTTTTCTGATATTATTTCTTCGAATAGGTTTTCTAATCCATGTTCATCTTTCTGTTGTTCTGGCACCCCTATTATTCGTATGTTGTTTCGTTTCATGTTGTCCCAAAGCTCCCTTAGGCTCTCCTCCTGTCTTTTAATTTTTTTCTCCATTTGCATTACAGTTTGAGTGTGTTTTGCTTCCTTGTCTTCTAATTCACTAATTCGGTCCTCCGCTTCTCCCAGTCTACTGTTGATACTTTCAATGGAGTTTTTTATTGAAGCTATGTCGCTCTTCATTTCTTCTTGGGACTTACTTAAGTTGTTGATTTTTTCATCTGTTTCTTCTAGCTTCTTGCATAAGTAGTTGAGTTTTTCATCTGTTTCTTCTTGCTTCTTGAACATCTGGTGCATGTACTCTAGGAACCTTATTCTGAATTCTTTTTCCGTCATGTTGCATATCTCTGTCTCACTTAGCTGCTTTTCTGGCGAGTCCTCCTTTTCTTTCCTTTGGGGGTTTCTTTGTCTACCCATGTTTGATCTCACTGACATGACTAGTTGTTGAATCGTTCAGTGGCTGGACCCTGGGAGGCAGTGGCTGCTCCCTGGGTGGCAGTGGCTCCTCGGGCTGTGGTTGCTCCTTGGGCGGTTGTGGTAGCAGCGGCTCCTCTGTTGATAGCAGAGCCTCTGGTGGGTGCTGTTCACAGCTGTGGTGGCTCTTCTGGCTGGTGGAGGGAGGCTTCACACACAGCAACTGTTCCCCAGGCAGAGCGTATGGTGATCAGGAGGCCGCTGTTGCTTGAATCTGCTTTCCGTGGAGGGATGCAGGTCTCCGCTGGGCTCTTGTAGTCGCGCTGCTTGCGAGCCGTTGCCTCCGGGTTAGTAGCCGCAGGGTTAGTAGCCGCTCTCTGGATGCCGGCAACCGCTTCCCAAGATGGCGCGGTCTCGCCGCTGCCTCAACTCTGCCCTTGTAGTGGGAGAGCAGCCACCCAAATCCAGGCTATTGTTTACTAATGCCTAATCTAGAAGGAAGAGCTTACCAAAACCAGAAAAAAAGAAAACAGCTAAAGTATTCAATAGCAAATAAACAAATTTAATTACTTCTGTTCCATTGTGGGTATCTAGTTCTAACAAATTAAAACAATAAGGATGCAGAAAATAAAATTAACCATTACCATTTTACTTCCTCAATTTATAACAAATTTGACTAAAATATGTCTATCAATATATATATTATATTTCAGAAGGTAGCTTTCAAAAAACCAATTGCAAATGAATGTACAAATAGCAGGACTTACCAATACAACAGCCTTTGGCCTCATTTTGCTCATGGCTTCCATTCACATTTACAAACATAAGAGGGGAGGACTTCATGATATGCTGGATGAAATCAAGCAACATCACAGAGGTTGGCTGAGAGTCAGTTTTCTTTACAAGCTCTAGAGCAACTAAAAATACAAGATTCATTTTAAAGAGTTGTGACAAATTAAACAACAGTATTTTGTTAAAAAACTAGACTTTGGTGACCATAATTATAGTGCTCATGGTAAATTGATGGGGCTAACCATTACAATCCTACCTAATTTTGAATGTTTAATAACCATGCTCATTTATCTATTATACATCCATTCATCAAATATGTACTACAAGCCCATAATATACGCCTGGCACTGTGGTAAAATCTGAAGATAAAAAAAAAAAAATCATATTCAGGTGACACAAATAAACTAATAATTGTAATATAATATTTAATTGCAGTAATGCAGCATAAAGAAAACAAGTGTGTGGGAAGATGCTGTGAAGGCATCTTGATTCCTGGATGGTGAAGAGTTAGTAAAGCACAAGGGGGGTGGGCTAGCAGTTTAAACATATCTTGCAAATATTCAGTAGTTCTTTTGTTATTTTTCAGCAAATAATTTTACTGATTGAAAAAAGAAGGGGTAAATAACTATCACAAACCATAAAATTTGTGCCAAATTTGGAATTAAATTTATATACCATGAGCCAAATGGCACTCTATATTACCCCTTCAATGTAATTTTAATAGATATATCAGATATGACAGCATTCTTGCCAAGTTTCTAATTTGTCTCTTTTTTTTTAATGTTTTTATTGATTTTTAGAGAGAGGGGAAAGGAAAAGAATAGAGAGATAGAAATATCAATGAGAAAGAAACTGCCTCCTGCATGCCCCCTACTGGCGATGGAACCCCAAATCCATGCATGTGTTGTGACCAGGAATGGAACCAGTGAATCTTGTTTCTTAGGTTGACGCTAAACCACTGAGCAACACTGGCTGGGCTGTAATTTGTCTTTTAGATTGCCCCAGATAGAAAAAACAAACAGGAGTTGATTCAACAACTTACAAAGTTACCAGTTTTTATGGCATTTGCTGTTTTTCAACCACTGGCACAAGACCTAGCTAAAATAAGTCCACATCATCAGAACTGACCAAATATTTTTTATCTATAATAATATCTTATATCAAAGAACTCATTGTAAGCAACAGAAAATATAGATAACAAATAGGAAAACAGATTTCTTTTAGGAGCCTAATTGACATTATATAACAAATACTGTAAATAACTTGCTTGAAAATAGTTAACTATCATAAATACTAATTCCATAAACCTACATGGAGAAAAATGCTTGCAAAACATTGTATATATGGAAAAGAAAACAATTTGTAAAGTTTATATAAGAAATAGTTATTTCTTACCAACATTTACATCTGTGAGTATTCTGTCAATAAACTGACATAGAATTTGTCTTGGCTTCTGCACAACTGTATTATATTCCTCTGCACTGGCACTAAAATACAAATAAAAAGTTTTTAAACCGTTAAATGGAGTCACAATTTCACTTGTAAAAAATTCTCTAAAGTTGAACTTAACAAATTTGTTTAATTTTAATGTTGACATTCACAATATTCCTCTGTTTAAAAATGAAAGGAAAATCTAACTTAACAAGGAAAAAAGAACATGCTAAATGACACCACAGGCATCTAATTTGCAAAACCTAAATTTCCCTGCCCAATATAGTAGCCACTAGTCACATGTAGTAGGAATTCAGCACTGGAAATGTGGTTAGTCCAAATTGAGATGCACTATAAATATAAAATACACATTGGATTTTGAATGTATGGTACAAAAATTAGTATAATATCTCATTGATAATTTTATGTTAATTATTAAATGTTATCTGGATATATTACTGAGTTAAATAAAATAATTTCATTTACTTCCTTACTTTTTATAATGTGGCAACTAGATCATTAAAATTACATATGTGTTTGACCTGATAAATATATCAGGCTAATTTTTAAGTTGATAATTTTGCTTGACCTGCAAATCCTATATAATAAAAGAGAAACATGCAAATTAACTGTCCCTCTGCTATGCTCAAGCCACGCCCATCAGCCAATCAGGAGTGAGTATGCAAATTAACCCAACTAAGATGGCAGCAGCCATCGAGCTGGAGTGAGCAGGAGGATTGGGTTGCCCCCAGCGATGGAGGAAACCAAGCTTCCGCCTGCCGTGACCCGCTCGGCTCCGCTCAAGGCTACAAAGTTTCAATTATAGAAGATAAATAAATCCCAGAAAAAAAAGGAGAGGCTGGGAGCTTGGGTCACCAGGGGGCATGGCCAGCCTGAAAACAGCCATCAGCCCCTCACCAGGCTGGCCAGGCACCCCAGCGGGACACCCCCACCCTGAAGGGGCTGTGGGCAGCCTGAAAATGGCCCTCAGCCACTCACCCAGGCTGGCCACACCCCCATGGGTGAGGGTCCCCACTGGGGGGCTTGGCCAGCCTGCAAACAGGCATCAGCCCCTCACCCAAGCTGGCCAGGCAAGCCAGTGGGGACCCCCACCCTGAAAGGGTGTGGCCAGCCTGAAAATGGCCCTCAGCCCCTCACCCAGGCTGGCCACAACCCCATGGGTGAGGGTCCCCACTGGGGGGCTTGACAAGCCTGAAAACAGCCATCAGCCCCTCACCCAGGCTGGTCAGGCACCCCAGCGGAACCCCCACCCTGAAGGGGCTGTGGCCAGCCTCCAACAGCCATCAGCC
>NW_005871069.1:9502522-9507300 GCF_000147115.1 Myotis lucifugus
GTAGCCGTTTATTTCTTCTTCTTGTCTGATTGCTATGGCTAGCACTTTTAGTACTATATCAAACAGGAGTGGTGGAAGTGGGCATCCCTGTCTTGTTCCCATTCTTAGGGGAAATGAGTTTAGTTTTTGCCCATTGAGTATGATGTTGGCTGTAGGTTTGTCGTAGAAGGCTTTTATGACGTTGAGGTATGATCCCTCTATTTCCACTTTGCTGAGAGTTTTTATCAAGAAAGGGTGTTGGGTTTTGTCAAATGCTTTTTCTGCATCGAATGATTTGATTATGTGATTTTTGTCTCCCAGCTTGTTTATGTGATGTATCACATGTATTGATTTGCGGATATTGTACCATCCTTGCATCCCCGGAATAAATCCCACTTAATTATGGTATGTGATCTTTCTAATGTAATGCTGGATTCAATTTGTTAGAATTTTTGTGGGGAACTGATATAGGGTTAAGCCTCGGACTGACCTGTGGGCAAAGTCATAAACAATTCCCAGCTTAGAGAGCACAGTCCTCTTAGCATAATTAGGCTTGACCTTGTATAAAGCTCCCTAGATCTTACTCGGGAAGCTAATGGGCTGAGGGAAGTGCAACAAGAACAAAAACAAGTGAAACTTACAAGAACAAAAACAAACGAAACTTACAACAGTGTAACTTACTGTGTAACTATGGAAACCACTACCTTGTTTACCGCTCACTATAAAATAAAGGCTCAGCTTGCCTTGGGATCCTCTCTCTGTGGCCTCAGCCAGGCACAGGGAAGATCCACGGAGACTAAGGAAAGCTAGAGAGTTCTGAAAGCTGTCTCTGTGTAAAACCTTCTTCGCCGACTCCGTCCACACCTTTGGGAACCCCTGGACCCCATGGGGCTGGACCCCAGCATTTGGTGCCCGAACAGGATTCCCCTAGGTAAGCCCCCCCGCACTCGGGACGGATAGGACTCCACCGTAGGGTGCTGCAGACCCCCCTATAGAGGATAAGTAGGGTAAGTGGGTGGATAGTACAGAACTTAGACTGAGAAGATGGGCCATACTGAGTCTAAGGAAAGAAGACTCTGTATCGATCTTTTAACACATGTTTGCTACCAGAGGAGTTAAGGTTTGTTCCAGTCAAACAGAGCGTTTTTTACAAGAAGTCTGTTTATGGTTTCCTGAGGAAGAAACTGTTAATTTAGAAACTTGGACTAATGTAGGAGAGCAATTAAAGAATTATTACAGATACCAAAGATCTGAAGAGATCCCAACAGATATCCTTTCCCTCTGGAATTTAATTTATGACACCTTGGCACCAGAGGCAGAAACGATTGAATTTTCTCAAACTTTAAATAGTCCCTCTGCTCCACCTAGAGAGGACACATCATTATTGTCTCCAGTTCAATCTAAGAGTGATTTAACTATGCCTACTGATCAGAAGGAGAATAAATATCATAAACATGACCCTTGGTCCTTTCCAGTCAGTAGAGAGGAGAAAAGCCCTCCCATTCAAAACAGGCTCCCTAAATTAGAAAGGAAGCCTAAACCAGGTCCTCCGGCTCCTATGAGCTCCATGTCTAAATTTCAAAGGGCAATAAGAGAAGCAGAGGCTAATGGAGATCTTGAATTCTCACTCTGCTTCCCAGTTGCATATGAGAATGAGTTTGGTGAGGACGAAAACCCCACCTGGGAGCCTATACCTTACAAAATACTTAAAGAATTAAAATTGGCCTGCTCTGAATATGGACCTCTAGCTCCTTACACACTAACCTTGGTAGAAGCCCTAGCCAGTAAATGGATGACTCCTTATGATTGGTCACAGGTTTGTAAAGCCTGTCTCTCAGGAGGCGATTACTTATTATGGAAAACTGAATATGATGATCTTGCTAAGAGAGCTGTAGCCACTAGCAGAAATTCCAGTGGAGAAGTAACCCTAGACATGATATTAGGAGAAGGTGATTTTATCACGGCTCAGGAGCAAATGTATATGCCCAAAGAGGCACTTATTAAAGTAAACAGTTGTGCAGTAAATGCCTGGAAATCCCTACCCTGTACAGTAGGAAAAACAACCACCCTTACAGAGGTTAAACAGAAGGTCGAGGAACCGTATCCGGATTTCCTTTCTCGCCTCATTCAGGCAGTCAAGAGAGTAATCACTAATGAAGAGGCAGCCGATATCCTAATCAAACAACTGGCTTTTGAAAATGCTAATAATACCTGTCAGGCTTTATTAAGGCCGATTCGCAGAACGGGAACTATAAATGATTCTATAAAACAGTGTGCTGATGTAAGTCCAGCATTTATACAGGGTGTAGCTATAGCTGCAGCTCTCAAAGGGGAGACATACCCTCAATATGTACAGGGCATAGGACAAACCAGTAATAATAAAAGAAATATAAATTGCTACTCTTGTGGTCAATCTGGACACTTTAGCAGAGAATGCCCAACTAAAAATAATAATACTCAGGCTTCTCAACAGCCTAGAAATACATCAGGGAACAATATTACTCCTCCAAAAACTATTTGTCCCCGATGTCAGAAAGGATTTCATTGGGCAAAGGAATGCAGATCGAAATACAATAAAAATGGTCAGCCTTTAAATTCTACAAACCTCTCCCAAGGAGGATCTATCCCATCACCTCAATCGGGAAACTTGAGAGGGGGCCAGCCCCAGGCCCCTGCAATAACAGGGGCATCAACTCTCAACACTCTCAACCCCTTTGTAAATTTCAATCAGTCAGTAACCTCTTCAGGGCAACCCAGGCAGTGCAGGATTGGACCTCCGTTCCACCACCCACGCAATACTAACCCCAGACTCGCAGGTAACAGCCATTCCTACAGGTGTGTCTGGGCCTCTGCCTGAGGGAACACTAGGCTTAATATTAGGACGGAGCTCCACCTCGCTACAGGGGATCTTAGTCATCCCAGGAGTTATTGATGCAGACTTCACAGGAGAAATACAGATTTTGCTTTCCCCGCCCACCACAACTATACAGATTCAGCCCAACCAGAGAATTGCCCAATTACTCCTGTTACCAATACATAAAATAGGGACAGCTATTACCCAGGAAACCAGAGGGGCTGGAGGCTTTGGATCTAGTGATGCAGCATTTTGGATACAAGAAATCCATGCTGCTAGACCTACAAAAATTTTACAAATTCAAGGAAAACCAATTGAAGGTCTTTTGGATACAGGAGCAGATGTTTCCTGCATAGCAGGGAAGGATTGGCCCTCTTCGTGGCCCACGCACACCACCCCCACTTCCCTAATAGGACTAGGCAAGGCATCTAATGTAAAAAAGAGTTCTCAGATTTTAACTTGGGCTGATGAAGATCAACATTCAGGAACATTCTGTCCCTATATAATTACAACTATCCCCTTTACTTTATGGGGAAGAGATATCTTGTCTCAAATGGGAGTTCTGTTATATAGCCCCAATGACAGAGTAACATCACAGATGGTAGACATGGGATTTAATCCAGAAAAGGGATTAGGAAAATAAAAGCAAGGAAGACTATATCCTATAGAAGTAATACCTCACACTCCTGGACAGGGACTTGGATATCAGGATTTATAATTGGGGCCATTGCCCTTAGGACTGCTGACCCCATAGTCTGGAAATCATCACAACCAGTATGGGTTGAGCAATGGCCCTTAACATCTGAGAAAATATCAGCAGCCCGACAATTAATTGATCAGCAATTAGCAGAGGGACATATAGAGCTATCAAATAGTCCCTGGAACACACCCATATTTGTAATAAAAAAGAAATCAGGCAAGTGGGGACTTTTGCAAGATCTAAGGGCCATAAATGACACCATGGAAGATATGGGCTCCTTACAACCTGGATTGCTCTGTGGTGAAATGTTCTGAAGATGTCAATTAATTCCATCTGATCTAGTGAGTCATTTAGGATTGATGTTTCTTTGCTGATTTTTTTGTTTATAGGATTTATCCAGTGGTGTAGTGGAGTATTAAAGTCCTCTACCATGACTGTATTGTTGTCAATCTCTCCCTTGATATCTTCCAGAAGTTTTTTTTATGTATTTGGGTACTCCTGTATTGGGTGCATATATGTTTAACAGAGTTATATCTTCTTGTTGAATTGCTCCCTTTAGTATTATGAAGTGGCTTTCCTTATCTCTTGTTATGGCCTTCACTTTGAGGTCTAATTTGTCAGATATAAGTATTGCTCCCCCAGTTTTTTTTTTAATTTCCATTCACCTGAAAAACCTTTTTCTTTTTTTTTAATTAAATCTTTATTGTTCAGATTATTACAGGTGTTCCTCTTTTTTCCCCCCTATAGCTCTCCTCCACTTAGTTCCCACCCCACCCTCTGCCCTTACCCCTCCCACTGTCCTCATCCATAGGTGTACAGATTTTTGTCCAGTCTCTTCCTGCACCCCCACACCCCTTTTGCCCCAAGAATTGTCAGTCCACTCCCTTTCCATGCCCTTGGTTCTATTATATTCACCAGTTTACTCTGTTCATCAGATTTTTTATTCACTTGATTTTTAGGTTCACTTGTTGATAGGTATGTATTTGCTGTTCATAATTTGTATCTTTACCTTTTTCTTCTTCCTCTTCTTAAAGGATACCTTTCAGCATTTCATATAATACTAGTTTGGTGGTGATGAACTCCTTTAGGTTTTTCTTACCTGCGAAGTTCTTTATCTGACCTTCTATTCTGAATGATAGCTTTGCTGGATAAAGTAATCTTGGTTGTAGGTTCTTGCTATTCATCACTTTGAATATTTCTTGCACACTCTCTTCTGGCCTGCATAGTTTCTGTTGAGAAATCAGC
>NW_005871069.1:9509742-9512102 GCF_000147115.1 Myotis lucifugus
GTCTTCTTAGCTCACCTGATGCTTGTCCTCCGCATTCTCTTAGTCCTACTGTTGATGCTTTCCTATTGAGTCCTTTATGCAGCGATGTCATTCTTCATCTCTTTTTATTATTATATTTCTAATATTTTTAATAAATCTTCATTGTTCAGATTACATTTGTTCCTCTTCTTCCTCCCCCATAACTCCCCTCCTCCCAGTTCACGCCCCACTCTCCACCCTCACTCCCCACCCACTGTCCTCATCCATAGGTGCACGATTTTTGTCCAGTCTCTTCCCGCATCTCCCATTCTCCTTTCCCCCCCAAGAATAGTCAGTCCATTCCCTTTCTATGCCCCTGATTCTATTATAATCACCAGTTTATTCTGTTCATCAGATTATTTATTCACTTGATTTTTAGGTTTACTTGTTGATAGATGTGTATTTGTTGTTCATAGTTTATATCTTTACCATTTTCTTCTTCTTCCTCTTCTTAAAGGATACCTTTCAGCATTTCATATAATACTGGTTTGGTGGTGATGAACTCCTTTAGCTTTTTCTTATCTGTGAAGCTCTTTATCTGACCTTCAATTCTGAATGATAGCTTTGCTGGATAAAGTAATCTTGGTTGTAGGTTCTTGGTATTCATCACTTTGAATATTTCCTGCCACTCACTTCTGGTCTGCAAAGTTTCTGTTGAGAAATCAGCTGACAGTCATATGGGTATTCCCTTGTAGGTAATTGAGTCTCTTTCTCTTGCTGCTTTTAAGATTCTCTCTTTGTCTTTTGCTCTTGGCATTTTAATTATGATGTGTCTTGGTGTGGTCCTCTTTGGATTCCTTTTGTTTGGGGTTCTCTGCGCTTCTTGGACCTGTAAGTCCATTTCTTTCACCAGGTGGGGGAAGTTTTCTGCCATTATTTCTTCAAATAGGTTTTCTTTTTTTTTTTTTTAATTTTTATTTTTCACTATAAGTATTACAAAGGGTATTACATAAGTGTCCTTTTTCCCCCCAAATAGGTTTTCAATATCTTGCTGTCTCTCATCTTCTGGCACCCCTATTATTCTGATGTTGGCACGCTTGAAGCTGTCCCAGAGGCTCCTTACACTGTCTTCGTATTTTCGGATTCTTTTTTCCTTTTGCTTTTCCGGTTGGGTGTTTTTTGCTTCTTCACATTTCAAATCTTTGACTTGATTCTTGCTCTCCTCTGGTCTGCTATTGGGTGTCTGTATAATATTCTTTATTTCAGTCCGTGTATGCTTAATTTCTAGTTGGTTCTTTATCATAGCATCGAGGGTCTCATTAGTTTTCGTGAGTCATCAAGTTTATTGGCTGCTTCTAGCACATTATTGCAAGCCCTCAAAATTGCATTTTTTAGCTCCATATCCTCCATTTCTGTCATGTTTTTTTGTCTCCGCATCTTTTATGCTTTCTTGGTGCACCCCCTTGTGGTCTTTGTGCGCAGTCTTGTTCTAGTTAAGCCTTGATTGTTGTAGTTAATACTAGAGGGATTTGACCACCAGGCCGACTGGCTGTGAGAATCAGCTGTGTGGAAAACTTCTGTCCTCTGGGGAGGTGCTAATCTAGCCTTTGCCTGAGGCGATCCGGCAAATGGCTCTGCGCAGGGCTTGGGCGGGGCGCGCTCAACAGGGCGGGCGGAGGGAGCAGTTATGGCTGCTCTCAGTCCCGTTCCCAGAGGCTCTGCTTCTCAGAACCCCAGCCACGGCTGCAAATCTCGGAGAGAAGGCTGCCCTCACGTTTCAACTGATGCCAGACAATCCCGCTTCTCCCGTTTGAGTCTGAGTCCCTAGAGACTCGCCTGGATCTGGAGCTCAGAGTCTGAGACTCCCTCCTGATTGAAAACGACAACCGTGCCCTCAGCCACCAGCCCCGCTTTGCGTGCGCACCTCCGCACCTTTATATTTTCCACATTGCGCCTCCTCTGAGCCTTGGTATGCTGTTGTCTTTCCTTCTAGTTGAAGAGTCTCTCCTCAGCCAGCCTTCCTGTGGTTCTGGGTGATGTCCATTCCGTCTTTTAGTTGTATTTTTGAAGTGGTTGTTTGCGGCAGTAATCTCCGGTGTTTACCTATGCCGCCATCTAGGTCTCTCCCCTATTTTATTTTATTTTAAAAAAATATATTTTATTGATTTTTTACAGAGAGGAAGGTATAAGGATAGAGAATTAGAAACATCGATGAGAGAGAAACATCGATCAGCTGCCTCTTGCACACTCCCCACTGGGTGGGTACGTGCCCGCAACCAAGGTACATGCCCTTGACCGGAATCGAACCTGGGACCCTTGAGTCCGCAGGCCAATGCTCTATCCACTGAGCCAAACCGGTCAGGGCAACAGTGAACACTTTTGATGACTACATCCTGCTTCTT
>NW_005871069.1:9512202-9518745 GCF_000147115.1 Myotis lucifugus
AGAGGCGTTAGGGGAGGTTCAGGTCACCACGGGAGCACTTGGGGTTGATCAGGCTACAAGGGAAGGGCATTTAGGGGAGATCAGGCCCATGGGGAGGGGCAGTTAGGGGGGTGATCAGGCCTGCAGGGGGAGGGGCAGTTTACGGGGGCCATCAGGCCAGCAGGAGGAGCAGTTAGGGGGCGATCAGGCCCGGCAGGCAGAGGCGGTTAGGGATATTCTGGGAAGGCAGGGGGAGCAGTTAGGGGGCATCAGGTCAGCAAGGCAGAAGCGGTTAGGGGGTGTTCAAGCAGGCAGGCAGGCGAGCGGTTAGAGCCAGCGGTCCAGATTGCGAGAAGGATGTCCGACTGCGGCAGTCGGACATCCCCCGAGGGTCCGGATTGGAGAGATTGCAGGCCGGGCTGAGGGACCCTTCCCCAAGCACAAATTTCGTGCACCGGGCCTCTAGTCCTATTTAATAAAAGCCTAATATGCAAATTGACCAAACAGTGGAATGACCGGGGGAATGACTGGTCACAATGTCGTGCACTGACCAGCAGGGGTAGATGCACAACACAGGAGCTGCCCCCAGCCCACAGGCCCGAGGCCAGCCAAGGTCAGTGCCAGGAGGGGGCCCCTGATCACCCTGCCGGTTGCCCCGCAGAGGGAGGCAACCAGCGGCAGCAGAGGCAGGGCCGGCCGGCAAGCAGGCCAGTGCCGCCTCCTGATCGACCCACTGGTCGCCTCCCGCAGAGGGAGGTGTTGCCTCCTGCAGAGGGAGGCGACTGGCGGTGGCAGCGGGGGGCGGGGCTGGCAAGCAGGCAGCACCAGGCCAACCAAGGTGGGTGCCAGTGGGGGCCCCCCAATCACCCTGCCAGTCACCCCACAGATTGGCACTGATCACCAGCCAGGCCTAGGGACCCTACCTGTGCACAAATTTTGTGCTCTGGGCCTCTAGTGTCATATAAGTTGAATCATATCTTTGTCTTTCTGACTGACTTATTTCACTTGGCATAATGTCTTCAGTTTGTCCATGTTGTAACATGTGTCAGAATTTCCTTCCTTTTTAAGGATAAATATTCCATTATATTTATATACCTTATTTTGTACATTCATCTCTCCATAGACACTTGGGGTTGCTTCTATCTTTCTACTACTGTGAATAATGCTCCTATGATCATGGGTGTATAGATGTCTGCTCAAGTGCCTTTCGATTCTTTTGGGTGTATACCTTGAAGTAGAATTACTGGATCATTTGATAAATCTGTTTAACTTTTTGAGAAACTCCCATTCCATTTTCTATAGCGACTGCACCATTTCACATCCAGCAATGCACACGGGTTCCAATTTCTCCTATCCTCACTAACACTTGTTATTTCCTGCTTTTTTAATATTAGCCATTTTCATAGGTAAGAAGTGGTATATCACAGTGGTTTTGATGTGCATTTCCCTAATTATTAGCAGTACTGAACATCTTTTCATAGGCTTTGTGGCCATTTGTATTTCTTTGTACAAATGTCTATTCAAGTCTTCTCCCCATTTTTAAATCAAGGTTTTTTTTGTTGAGTTGTAGTTCTTAATATAGTCTGGAAATTTGATGTATCTTTATCAGATATATGATTTGCAACATTTTCTCTCTATATGTCTTTACACTCTCTTGAGACTGTCCTTTGATACACAAAAGTTTTTAACTTTGATGAAGTCTATTCTTTCTTTTGGTATTGTGCTTTTGGTGTCAAACCTAAGAAATCATTGCCAAGTCCAATTTCTTGAAGCTTTCCCCTATGTTCTCTACTAAGAGTCTCATTTTTAGTATTAGATTTTCATTTAGGTCTTTGATTCCTTATAAGTTGATATTTTTTATGTCCTTTGGATTTTCAAGTTTTAGTGTAGAGGTGAAGGCAGAAGCCAGATTGCAATGGGTTGAAAAGAAAACAAAATGTGAATATTGAGAATAATATGCTCTCATACTCTTTCTAAAGCTTCACCATGAAATCGAGAATTGAGATTAGTTAGTGGTAACTAAAAAAATATATGTTGTCAAAAGGGCTGATTATTTTCCCCATAGATGGAAATCAAGAGATAATCCTTGTACAGAAGGGGTACTTCGTGCATTAATATAGTATGAAAGGATGAGTACAAATGCTATCACGTTAATAAATTCAAAAGGAAAATAAAATAAAATAAGATCCTGCCGGAAGTCAATTCCAGCATGTACAGCAGGGATGAATCAATCATCTGGAGTGGCTGAAGGGCATTTCCCCAAACCTGAAAAGGGATGACTGCTTGCTGTCAGATAGCTCAGGGCATCTTAATCTACATGTTATTGCCTCCTACTGGCCAAACACCTGAACAGCCGGAGGCATTTCCTCAAATCTGACAAAGGACTGTGTATATGAAACCCTACCCTTTGAAGTGTATATCTCCACCTTGCCTCAGGACAACTTGTGTTAATAAAAAGTATGGGGTCCTAAGACAAGAGAGCTTAGTTTCCTAAGCTAGGCTGCTCTGACCCTCAAATGCCTTTCAAAATTATGCTTCATCTCTGGACTCTTTAAGTTACACATAGCCTTTCTCCAGATTGCTGAACCCTTCTAGATGCTGGAACAAGAACCGCAGCATTAAAGGCACTCGAGACAAGGACGGAAATCTGGAAAAGAAGGATTCTTCGCCTGAGCAGAAACAATGGTATGGTGGTAAGATTGAACTGTGTGTAACACTTGTACTAGCTTTGGAAAATTCGCAAAACCAGAGTGGGCAAGGAAAATCTTTTGTTTTAAGTCAGATTATAATGGGGAAAAAATTGGTTAAAAGGCAAAATTATAAAGAAATTGGAATATTAAAAGGTTCTTTTTTAAATCAGGCTGAAAAAAAGGGTGCTGTGGTCATCTTTAATGTGGTTTCTTGTTCAAATCATAGAATACCTAATTTGTTTTGAGGATCGGAAAATCTGTAATTTCTAAAAAGCCGCCAGATCCTCAGCTTCTGATCTCAAAAGCAGCTGGAGAGGGCGGAGCCATCAGCTCTCTCACAAAGAGATTACTTACAGCTTTGTTTAAAAATTACCAGAGGATGCCTTGGGAAAACCAAAATTTGGCTAAGGTCACCTTGGGTGCTAGTTATTACTTTGGAAATCGAAATAGGAAAAAATTTAACCCTTTGCACTCCGAACCATTCTGGACATTGGCTACCAGCTACTCGACGCTACTTTGCGGCGGAAACGTGCATTTACAGACCCTCGTATTATTTAGTATAATTTTGGAACCAAGTAACGTATTATAATGATATTGGACTTATATGAATTGGGTGACATCGAGGAATGTATATTTGCAAAAAAAACAATATTTTATTGTTTATAATTTTGTACAGTATGATAAGTTTTGTAACACTCCCCAATATGCATTGCAGGCTGATTAGTGCATGTTTGACAGTAATAAGTGGTTTGACGCCTGCCACCAGGTGTTTTCCTGTTAGAACACACAATGCAGTCCCGTTTTCTTTGTCCCACATCGGGAATATGTAGTTTATTGTTTAATCCGACACAAAACCCGCTGACATTTCTTGTATATATCTTAGTAATTTTACGATATTTTGATTTAATTTCTTGTGCCATTTCAAGATAAAACTTCAGGGAAACATGCATGTCTCAAAAAGTTGCGTTGAAATAACTCAATTCCCCATAATCACTAATAAACTGCAATGTCCCCTGAGAGGGGACATCCGAGTGATATGCTAGAATTCCGATGTCCCCTGAGAGGGGACAGCGGAGTGCAAAGGGTTAAAATCTGTCTTTTTCTATTAAGCATGCCTTTAATTGGGAAAAGAAACGCGGCCAAGTCAGTTGCTGAAATCTCCCCCAAAGCAAACAGGATGTGGGGGAAGGGAGACACGTGGTGACGCTGTAATATGGACGCCCACTCACCAAGTATTCTAATTTAAAGTCTCCTTCTCGCCATGAAAAGTTTTACAAAATTTAGAAATGTGTCTGGGATTTCTGTGCACGAGTAAAGAGAGAAGTTAGCTTAAAACAAATGTGCGCACAGTCCAATTTCGGATTTTAGAGTTTTGAACTAAGCTTAAATCTCGTTACAAATGGTATAGAATAAAACCCGACTGGTTTTTGCAGGAGGCCGCCCATTGTCTTCACTAGCAGAGAAGTGCAAACAAGGATCCCGGAACACTGGTGAACCTTGAACCCATGGCAAGGGCCAGAGTTATGCACCGACTGTCTAGTCCTCACAATGGGGGCTCAAGCTATTTCCTGACCAAATAGTCTCAGAGTAAATCCTTCTAATATTTACTGACCTTTAAGATAGTCTGTCTGCTACCGCAATTGCCTGCCTGACTAAGGGCTTTATATGTATCCAAAGTTGAATAAAAGGCTGGCGAGGCCTGGGCACCAGGGGAAGTCCTTCCGCTTGAGTTGGACTTGCCTGCCTGGCCCACCAGTATTTCCAAATTATCTCTTGTCTCGTCTCTTTCATTTGTGTGCGGCTCCTCTTCCAGATCCTGAACCCTGAACCACGCAGGACGTGGGGGAACTTACACACATCTGGTGCCTCAACGAGGGACATCTGGAGAAGACTTCGCCTAGAGCGAAAAAACGAAGATTCACCGGCAAGGTGGGAAAGAATTCATCATATAGGTGGGCACACCGTATAGGTGGGAAGATGTTTCACCGCACAAAGCCCACGATCAGCTGCAGAATACGTGAATCTGTAAGTAGGGTGGGTACGTCTTTCTATTTAGGTCTTTCTATTTAGCCAGGCTAAAGGACAGGATTTGGCTTAAAAGTAAGAAACTTTATTGTAGATTTTTGATTTGCATGCTTAAGGAATTAAAGTTTCAGAAGATAATCTCTTACAGTTTTTGCATGTTATAGAACATAACCCTTGATTTCCTGAAGAAGGTACATTAGGTCTTGAATGTTGGGAAACAGTTGGTCAAAACTTGGAAAAAAGGTCAGCAGCAGGGAAAAACTTGCCTCCAAACTGTTTCTCCTTGTGGAACACAGTATTTCATTTGCTAGAGCCTTTTAAAGAGACTAGAGAGGATAAACCTAGCTGAATGCTCAAATAACTCATGAAACGTTAGCAGGGCTGAGAGAGTATAATGACGTGAAAAATCAGCTAAATTATGTGCAGAAAGCTTATAAGCAAATTAGACTTTGTGGTAAAGCTTTTCAGTGATAATGTGTTGATGATAAAGGGCCAGTTGCTCTTCTCCCTGTAGAAGCAGAGAAGCAGGAGAAGCCTGCGGAGGCAACACAAACCTTACCTGTTATCTCTAAAAAAAAAAAAAAAAAAAGGTGGTGCTTTTAAAATCCCCTCCCCCTGCCTTCTTGCCAAAAACATAGTTTTCCAAAGCCTTTGGTAACTTAAGGACATTGCTAAATTAAATAATAAAAATTTAAATATCTAGGTATTTTAAAATGACAAAAATACTGAAATATTAACCCGAGTTTACCTCAAAAAAAAAATCTAGAGGATAGAATTGAATCTATTAATTAAATATGGTTTAATTTTATTTGAAATTTATTCTTAAAAATATAAAGGTTTTACTAATCAAGAAATGTTTGACTTGCCAGCTCTAAAAGTTAAAGAATCTAAATTAAGTTGGAAGAAATCATATAGTTGTAATAACAAAATGCCTAAAGTATAGAAATTTATGTTTGAGAAAATAATTTTTGTGTTTTCTCTGAAATAATTAGGAACTCAAAATATGTTACTTATTGGTCTAATTTTAAAAAAGGAAGATTAATTCTGTGATCCCAACTGAATTTAATACAAAAAAGGAGTTTAAATTTAATTTATATCTTTTAATAATTTTTATAATCTTTAAATATATATTTGATGGTCTTTCCAGGTTAAATTTCAAAGCTATAACCAAGGGATGATTTTTGGAAAACTCCAAGGACTTAGAGTGATCCAAAAAAGAATTTGTTCTCTCTTATTAAAGGAAATATTTTAAATTTAGACAATCTAACATACTTGAAATCACATGGAAAGCTTTATCAAATAAAAATTAATAACTATATTTTACTTATATACATATATCTTAAATGTTATGAAGACTTTGGCCTCTAAGAAGGGCAAAATAGAGTGACGGTATATTTCTTAGATACAGCCAAATTTTTCAGCAGCGGAAATTTAAAAGACAAAAAACTCCTAACCGCCTGCATTTTAAATAGACTGGAGGTGAGGCAGCATTTGTGCCTCATGGATCAAACGCATAAATTTACTTGCTTTGCCTTTTTTAATAAAGATATCTACTTTAATTACTTTACAAATTAGCTTTTTAAATTATAATCAAGGTTTCATATAATTTCAGCTAAATGAAATGCCAATATTTTTATAAACAATTAAATTCTAATAAATCCCTCTGAAAGTTACTAAGACTACACCCATGATCCCTTTGTATATGCAAATAAGCCTAAGGGGATACTCTTTAAAAATATAATTCTAAGCTCAATAAAAAGGAGAAATTTGAAAATTCTGAAATCTCTTCTGCTAATATTTACAGGGTAAATTAAAGATTATTATTAAAATACTAAATCTGACCTTACTA
>NW_005871069.1:9518845-9521526 GCF_000147115.1 Myotis lucifugus
CACCACCCCCTTTAAATTTTGTTTGGGGTGTAAAAAAGGAGAAGAAAATTTGTTCTTTTAAAAAGAAAATTTCTCTAAAGTGGTCCCTAAATTATTTGTTTCTGGAAGGGAATATAAGGAAGAGAGTTTTCCTTCTACACCACATAAAAAACCTGGAATTAAAAGTCCATTTGTTTTGGGCTTCAAGGAAGGGAAAGGTAGTAAATTTGGGTTTTTTGTCCCCCCTGAAAAAAAACTTACGTAAAAGTTACTCAAAAGACTAATAAGCCGAAAATTTTAATTAAATGTCATTTACTGTCTATACCCTAGGACAAATTGAAAATAAATAAATAAATAAACCCTTATTTCAGACTAATTTAAATTGGCAAATTAAAATAAGTGAATATTCATAAAAACTTTGTTGTACTGAGCAGGAAACTGTTCGTGAAGCATTAAATAATTTTTTATTGATGGTTCATCTCATAGTAAATTTGATTAATATGCAATGAATCCAAACCAGTCATATTTCTGTGCATAAAATTAAAATTAAAAAGTTATCAAGATTGCATTGCAAAATTTCTAAAAGCCTCTTAATATTATTTAAATCAAAAAAAGAAGGGGATAGTGGAATAATCCCCTGTGAGTAAATCACATCAAGAAAATTTTTTACTTTAAAAATTATTTTTCACTTGTAATGCTGAAGACAAGACACCCATGAAAACACACATGGCGTCAAAATAAGCCAAAGGAAAATGGTTTGGGCACAATGAAAAGCAAGGATCCCAAGTCTAGTTTATAAAAAGATTCCTTTATTAACCTTTGGTTGAGAATATGTTTGTATATTTCCAGAAAACTCCTCCAAGCCCATGTGGATTCCTGCAACAACGGATCCCGGAGAGGAACTGACAACACATGAAGACAAGAGGAGAGGCAGTCCAGAGATGGAGATGGTGAAGACGCCTTGCCATGCTAGCAGTCAGCAGCTGTGCGTCGCTGCAGGTTGCCCAGGAACAAACCAGAGAAGGTCGGACCTGCATTGCCACTGTTTGCCCACCATCCAGAACTAGCATATCATTGCTGGCAAATACACATAAGGAACTGTTGGACATTGAAATTGGGACTCAAAGAACTGTTGGTCCAGAAAGAAACTTACTACAGACTGATTCATTTGGCTCTCAGCATAACCACTATTGCCTGTCTCATTTTTGTTCTCACTTTTGAAGAATTACTAAGGAATAGAAACGGGGGAGATGCAGGAGGCCGCCCATTGTCTTCACTAGCAGAGAAGTACAAACAAGGATCCAGGAACGCTGGTGAACCTTGAACCCATGGCAAGGGCCAGAGTTATGCACCGACTGTCTAGTCCTCACAATGGGGGCTCAAGCTATTTCCTGACCAAATAGTCTCAGAGTAAATCCTTCTAATATTTACTGACCTTTAAGATAGTCTGTCTGCTACTGCTATTGCCTGCCTAAGGGCTTTATATGTATCCAAAGTTGAATAAAAGGCTGGCGAGGCCTGGGCACCAGGGGAAGTCGTTCCGCTTGAGTTGGACTTGCCTGCCTGGCCCACCAATATTTCCAGATTATCTCATCTCGTGTCTCTTTCATTTGTGTGCGGCCCCTCCTCCAGATCCTGAACCCTGAACCACATGGGACATGGGGGAACATACACAGTTTTCCTCAGAAAGATGGCGGATTTGACTCAGGAAAAGATACAGGCTGGTTCTAGCAACAAGATTTTTATTTCCATAATAAAGATATGTAATGCTAATGAACCGTGTTCAAAAGTTAATCTTAAAGCCGCCAAGAAAATCAGCAAATTGTCTGTTACAAAATTTGCCAAAGAAAATGCCTTAAAATAATTATACTTGACTCTAGAATCTGAAAATTGTTGAAACATAGATAAAAAATATCTACACTAATAAAAGAGAAACATGGTAATTAGCGTACAACCACTACCCTTCCCATTGGCTAATCAGCATATCCTTATGCAAATTAACTGTCAGCCAAGATGGCGGCCGGCAGCCATGCACTGAAGCGAACAGGGAGGCTTGCTTGCTCCAGTGATCGCGGACTCCAACGTTCCCCGCCTGCCGCTGCCGCCGGCCTCTCAGCTGCAACTCTAAGCAACTATGTTGCCAATATAGAAGCTAAACAAAACCCTAGAAACCGGCTTTCAGTCAGCCGGCCTTCAGCCAGCCTGACCGCAACATTGTATCAAATACAGAAGGAAAAACAAAGGCCAGAAACCGGCTTTCAGCAGCCGAGGCCTCAGAGCTAAAGCTGGCCCAGAATAAAAAAAAAAAAAAAAAAGAAAGAGCTGTTGGGAGATTCGGTCACCCGCCAGCCTGAAAACGGCCCTCAGCCCCTCAGCCAGGCTGGCCAGGCACCCCAGTGGGGACCCCCACCCTGATCCAGGACACCCTTCAGGGCAAACCAGCCGGGCCCCATCCATGCACCAGGCCTCTATCTTATATAGTAAAAGGGTAATATTCCTCCCGGCACCGGGATCAGAGGAGCAGCGAGGCTCCTGGCACCAGGATCAGTGTGACAGGGGGCAGCGCCCAAACCCCCTGATCGCCCTGCGGCTCTGTGAGTGACAGAGGGCGGGGCCACAACCTCCCTACCCGCCCTGCTCTGTTCGTGACAGGGGAAGGCGCCCCAACCCCCTGATCACCCTGCTCTGTGCCTGATAGGGGG
>NW_005871069.1:9529011-9531068 GCF_000147115.1 Myotis lucifugus
GAAAATGTAAAAAAAAAAAAAATCGTGAGTCAGACCGTGGAAAGCATCCAAAATATTCCGTAGTAACGCAGAGGATGAGTCGATTGAAGATTTTTTTTATAATACCAACTTTATTCTAACTCTAAGACTTAAAAAGGCCCTTATAGAGAAAGATGATTTACAGGTAATATCCCTAATGAACCAGAGATTATAAAATTTGAAACAAAATGTAAGCAAATTGGATCCAGAATATATATCCAAAATAGATCATACACCATGATCAAGTGGGATTTTATTCCAGGGATGCAAGGCTGGTACAAAATCTGCAAATCAATAAATGTAAATCATCACATAAACAAACTGAAAGACAAAAATCACATGAACATATCAATAGACACAGAAAGAGCATTCGACAAAATCCAATACCCTTTTTGATAAAAACTCTCACCAAAGTGGGAATAGAGGGAGCATAACTCAACATGACAACGGCCATATATGACAAACCTACAGCAAACATCATACTCAATTGTCAAAAACAAAAACCCTAAGAACAGGAACAAGACAGGAATGTCTGCTTTCACCACTCTTATTCAACATACTAATGGAAGTCTAGCCAGAGCGATCAGATAAGAAGAAATACAAGGCATCCAAATTGGAAAGGAGGAAATAAAACTCTCATTATTTGCAGATGACATATTGTACATAGAAAAACCCTAAAGATTCCAACAAAAAACTACTAAATTTAATAAATGAATTTGGCAGTGTAGCACAATACAACACCCAAAAATCGATGGCTTTTTTTTATACACAAAGAATGAATTCTCAGAAAGAAAAAAACTAAACAAACAATACCATTTACCATTGCAACAAAAAAATAAAAAAGCTTAGGAATGAACTTAACCAAACAGGTGAAAGACCTAAAACTACAGGATGCTAAAAAAAGAGATAGAGGAAGAAATAAACAAGTGGGAGATTATATCATGTTCATGGATTGGTAGAATCAACATCGTTAAAATGTCCATACTACTTACCCAATGCAACCTACAGATTCAATGTAATCCCTATTAAAATATCAACAGCATATTTCACAGAGCTGGAACAAATACTCCAAAAATTAAAAGGAACCAAAAAAGACCCCGAATAGCTGCTGCAATCTTAAGAAGAACAAAGTGGGAGGGATCACAATAGCAGATGTGAACTTATACTACAAAGCCACTGTAATCAAACAGCCTGGTACTGGCACAAGAATAGGCATATAGATCAATGGAACAGAACAGAGACCCCAGAAGTTAACCCATGCCATTATGCTCAATTAATATTTGACAAAAGGAGGCAAGAGCATACAATGGAGTCAAGATACTCTCTTCAATAAATTGTGCTGGGAAAATTGGACAGATACATGCAGAAAAATGAAACTAGACCACAAACTTACTCCATAAGTAAGAATAAACTCAAAATGGATAAAAGACTTCAATGTAAGTCATGAAACCATAAAAATCCTAGAAGAAACCAAGGCAGCAAAATTTCAGACATCTCTCATAGCAATATGTTTACATTTACATCTCCTACGGCCGTGGTCGGCAAACTGCGGCTCGAGAACCACATGCAGCTCTTTGGCCCCTTGAGTGTGGCTCTTCCTAAGCCTTAGGAGTACCCTAATTAAGTTAATAACAATGTACCTACCTACATAGTTTAAGTTTAAAAAATTTGGCTCTCAAAAGAAATTTCAATCGTTGTACTGTTGATATTTGGCTCTGTTGACTAATGAGTTTGCCGACCACTGTCCTAGGGCAAAGAAAACTATGGAGAAAATAAACAAATGGGACTACATCAAAATAAAAAGCTTCTGCGAAGCAAAAGAAACCATCAATAGAACGAAAAGGGAGCCCACTATATGGGAGAACATATTTGGCAATGATACATCTGATAAAGGGTTTATATCCAAAATATACAAGAACTCATACAACTTAACAAAAGGAAGACAAACAATCCAATTAAAAATGGGCAAGGACCTAAATAAGATACTTCTCCAAAGCAGACATATAGATGGCCAGAGACATAGAAAAATGCTCAAAGTC
>NW_005871069.1:9542320-9543773 GCF_000147115.1 Myotis lucifugus
TGCACTGCTGGTGGGAATGCAGACTGGTGCAGCCACTGTGGAGAACAGTATGGAGTTTCCTCAAAAGTTAAAAATGGAACTCCCATTTGACCCAGTGATCCCACTTCTAGGAATATATCCCAAGAAACCAGAAACACCAATTAGAAAGGATATATGCACCCCTGTGTTCATACCAGCACAATTCACCATAGCTAAGATCTGGAAACAGCCTAAGTGCCCATCAGTAGATGAATGGATTAGAAAACTGTGGTACATCTACACAATGGAATACTACGCTGCTGTAAAAAGGAAGGAATTCTTACCATTTGCAACAGCATGGATGGAACTGGAGAGCATTATGCTAAGTGAAATAAGCCAGTCAATGAAAGAAAAATACCACATGATCTCACTCATTTATGGATAATAAAGACCATTATAAACTAATGAACAAAAATAGATACAGAGGCAGAGCAGCCTTGAATAGACTGTCAGCTGGAAGGCTGGGGAGGGTTGGGGGGCGGGTGGGGGGGTAAGAGATCAACCGAAGGACTTGTATGCATGCATATAAGCATAAGCAATGGACATAAGACACTGGGGGGTAAGGGAGGCCAGGGAATTGTCAAGGGGGGGGGGGGAAGGAGACATATGTAATACTCTTTGTAATACTTTAAGCAATAAAAAAAAAGAAAGGTAACTGTTGATGAAAGAGACTATAAATAAATCTAAGATATTATTTTTATTAACACATCTCATAGAGGTAGAGATGAGGAAAGAGAAGTATTAACAAGCTATTTCTATATTAAAGCAAAACATTATTGAGAAAAAACATACTAAAAGCTTAGCATTGAGCCTGAATGATGAATCTGTACATCACCTTCCCAAAATGAGCACTTGTATTCTTCTTTTAGAAAGGCATATGTTAGTTTATAAAATATTAATACCAAGTATGCCCTCAGTACTCATGCAAAGTGAAAAAATTTACATGCACAAAAATAGGATGATTCTGTTAAGACAATTATAGCACCTTCATTTATCCTCTTCTATATATATAAAAGGCTAATATGCAAAGTGTCCCCTTGGGAGTTTGACCCTGAGACCAGGAGTTCGATTGCTCTCTATGATGTGTGCTGACCACCAGGAGGTGGTGCATAATGAAGGAAGGCCCCCAGCAGCCCTGATCTCCAGCCAGGCTTAGGAACCCTACCCGTGTACACATTTCATGCACCAGGCCTCTAGTCCTATATAATAAAGAGCTAATATGCTAACTAGACCAAACAGCAGAACAACTGGCCGGAGGACCTTTTGGATGAAGCCAGGAGGGGACAGGAAGGGAGGGGAGGGAAGGGGAAAGGAGAGAGGGGGGGGAAGGGGGAGGAGAAGGAGGAGAAAGGAAAAGGAAACACAGGACAGGACAGACAGGACAGACAGACAGACAGACAGCGACCGGGAAAGCCCTGCCTCCTAGTGCTGTGGG
>NW_005871069.1:9546876-9549035 GCF_000147115.1 Myotis lucifugus
AGAGACAAAAGGCCCATCGAGACATGGGGAATGAGTAAACAGGATCAGAGAGCAAGGAACAGGGAGAGAGATGCACAGGGTGAGACAGACAGACACAGAGAACCCAGGAAGGCTAAGGGAGGGACTCAGCCCTAAGGGCAGAGCAAGTGTGCTGAGAAATCCTGCTTCGGGATGGTGAATCCCTCCACCTCCAACTAAGGACCCTGGGGCTGAGCTTGCTCTCTTCTGTGCTCTAGTTTCCTTCAGCATAGACATGGCTGAACTGGCCTCAGGGAAAGGGCTGGAAGGATGTGGCAGGCAATGGACTGAGTACTCAGGACCAGGGTCACTGAGGGCTAGGGATCCAAGACCAGATAGAGAGAGGAGGACCTGGAGGTGTTCCCTCCCAAGTCCCCACACACCTTCTTTTTTTGAGTGAAGCCTGAAACCTGAATCCCCAATCCTGTGCCAAGGCTCTGGAGAGTGCCCTAGTGTGAGTTCCCTAACCTCTCTGAGCCCTGGCTATGCCACCTGCAGGAGAAGAGCACTGGTGGCTGAGGTTTGGGAAATGGCTCAGGGGGCTGAGGAGACAGAGTACTGTTTAGGACACCTAGGTTTGGCGATTACATCTGAAATCCCAGGGATTTTTGGCCTTGGCCCCTGCTCCTGGCTTACATTTATGTAGGACTTGCCACCCCTCCTCTCCTCATCGGTGCCTGGTACTCGCAAACCTTCCCAGTAGCCAGTGTAGACACACAACTGAGGACACACAAAGATATCCCCAAGCCAGCTGTAGACAGTTGGGCAAACACAGACATGACACAGGGTGCTGTCTGTGGACAGGGATAGAGCTTCCCAGCCAGTAAGAGAGCTCATTCATTCAGCGGAGCAGTGGCTCCGTGGGCGTGTTCACCCTGGGTGCAGCTCCAAACTGAAAGCCTGGGATAATTAGAGCTAATTATATGTGTGCAAACAGCCGCAGCAGAGGCCATGGGCCTGGCCACCCCTCCCCCCGCCTGCCCCCTGCGATCCAGCCCCAGCAAAGGGGCTTTGCTGGCACAGCTGGGGTTGAGCGCCTTGGGGAGGGAAGGGCAGGTGGATAGCCCCCAGGGGTTGGAGTGAGCCCTCGGTCTCCAGAGCACCCTCACCCCCACCCCCCACCTCCCATGATTACACACTCCAGTGCACGCTGGGGCCCTGGATGCCCCAGATGGCAGGTCGCGACCAGGTTAGGAATTGGACCAGAACTTGGTCCGAGCTCCCCTTGGCCTTGTGCTGAGCGGGTCCTGGCGGCATGGGCCCCAACACTTGGGTCCTTAGCTTTCTATTATCTCGGCCTCCTGAGCATTCCCCTCTCTGCAAAGATTTGAGACTCGGCTCTCCTTGTATCCTGCCACGGGGAGTGCCTGTCTGGAGCTGAGGCCAAGGGTGAGGAAGGGACAGAGTCTGATGTTTGGCTGTTGGTGATCAGTTTGTTTCTGCCTGGATGCACCACAGGACCCCAAAAGGGTGACTTTTCTGAGCTTTCATTTGCGCATCCACACCGTGCATGCCTCCTCTGAGACTCGGAGTCCAAGGGGAAGGAGAAAGGTGCGAATTCCTCATGTATGAATGAGGCTTTATACTTTGAACTGCTAGCCTGAATCAGTGATCTAATTTTGTGGTTTCAGGAGCCTTTGTTGGGTTGGGTTGGAGTGGTGGCAGGGTAAGGTTTTATATTTCTATAGAGGCCTGGTGCACGAAATTCGTGATTGAGGGGGCGGGTCCCCTCAGCCCAGCCTGCACCCTCTTTAATCCGGGTCCCCTTGGGGAATGTCCGACTGCCGGTTTAGGCCAATCCCTGGGATCGGGCCTAAACCGGGGGGGGACAAGCTTTAGACATCGGGAAACGTGGCCTCAATTTGGTCAACCGCTGGCGGCCGGCTGGGCAACCGTAACTGCCCCTCCTGGAGGCTGGACCCCCCCTCAGGCCCCAAAGGGCAGATGGATCCCATAATTGGCCCTTGGGAGGGGGGAACCCTAATGCAACCCCCTGGAGGCTTGCCCCTTCAATTGCCCCCCTTGCCGCTTGGGCCACTCCCAAAGTAAATTGCCCCCCCTGCAGGCCAAATCGGCCCCCTAAATTGCCCCCCCACTGCTGGGCCTGGGTCAACCCCCTAATTGCCACCCCCCCTTGTTGG
>NW_005871069.1:9549135-9550605 GCF_000147115.1 Myotis lucifugus
CTGCCAGCCTGGTCGCCCCATGCAGCCTGCTTATTCAGTCGTTTGCGTCGTCTCTCACTAACCCCCCTGCCGGCCTCGTCATAGGCAGCCATCTTGTGAGGGTGTGAGGGTTAATTTGCATATTACCTCTTTATTATATAGGATAGAGGCCCAGTGCATGGGTGGGGTCTGGCCAGCCTGCCCAGATGGGGGCCCCCCGATTGGGGTTGAGGGTACCCACTGGGGGGTGGGGCCAGCCAGGACCAGGGGCCATGGGCGGTTTTCTGGCCAACCCCGCCCCCGATTGGGGTGGGGGGACCCCTTAGGGGTGGGGCCAGCAGGGGCGAGAGGCCACGGTCGTTCTGGTTGTTGTGGTCATTACACCATAACGGTTGCTGGGCTTTTATTATATAAAACTAGGAGCCCAGTGCGCGATTTGCAATCACGCACCACCCTGCCTTGACACCCAAACCTGTCCATGCAGAGCTCCAGTGCGCCTGGCCCAGCCCCCAAACCCTCTGGTCTTCTCTGGCCACTTCAAGCCCCACCCTCAGTCCCTCGAGTTGCCTAGGGCTGGGTTCTGCCTTCTCTGGGTGCCTCCCCGCTTCCGCCCTGTCTCTGGAGCAATGCAGTGGCTCCGCCCCGTCATGGCACCAGAGGAGAGCGTGGAAGCCTCCTGCCTCTCCTTCCCCTCGCACTCTGAGTGCCCCGCGCTGTGCTCCTTCCCCTGGCAGGTGGGCCACGCGGGGCACTCAGAGTGCGAGCAGTGGGTGGCGAAGGACTGGTGAGGGGGGGCGCTATGCACTCTCACCTCTGCCCTCCCCCACACAGGATGGTCCCGCCTCTTCTGGGCGCCTCCCCGCTTCCACCCTGTCTCTGGAGCAGCACCCCAGCTAATATGCTAATGACCTGGTCATTACTATTACGGTGTATCAACCATTAGCATATTAGCTCTTTATTAGTATAGATAATCTATTTTTATTGCTTTCAGAGAGGAAGGGAGAAGGAGAGAGCAATAGAAACATCAATGATGAGAGGGAATCATTGATCAGCTACCTCTTGCAGGCCTCCTACTGGTGATCAAACCCACAACCTGGGCATGTGCCCTTGACTGGAATCAAACCCTGGACCCTTCAGTCCTCAGGCCAACACTGTATCCATTGAGCCAAACTGGCTAGGGCTCTCATTCGATCTTTTAGAAACTGTATTATCTAGGTAAAGTTATTTAACCTCTCCACACTTCAGTTTTTCATCTATAAAATGGAATTTAATAATATCTACCTCACAAGATTATGGTAAAGATTAAATAAGAGGTGGTAGAGTCATAAACCAGAATATAATTTCTTAAAGTGAATGAATTATGCATCACATGCCAACCAAGATAAATCCTGAAAATGATGTTGAGGGGGAAAAAAGCAAATTGCAAAGGAATGCATAATAGTATATCACTTACATTCCATTATAAAACCACAAAAAAAGACTTCGTGTGGG
>NW_005871069.1:9550705-9562729 GCF_000147115.1 Myotis lucifugus
TATATATATATATATATATATACACATATATGTATTAAAAGTATAAAAACGGCTGAGGAGGATATGCATCAACACCAGAACTGCTATACCATTGAAGAAGGGAACAGGAAATGAAATTAGGAGGCTTCAGAATATCTGTGAGGGTTTTCTTTTAATAGGACCTGAATTAATCATGACAAATTTAGATGGATGTTATATTACTATTTGTATCTGTATGGTTAAGATATCCCAAAATGTATGAAAATATACTTTTTAAAGCTTAAGGTGAAAAATGATCAACCAAAAAGTAACAAATGTTAGGTATTATTTTTGGATCATATGAAGAAAGATTATAAAAATTACAATTATTATATGGGAGGCAATAGCTGAATATCATTGCAATTCTAAAAGGCAGAATTAGAACAAACATTAGAGACAATAAATTGGGAATCCGACTTAATTCGAAAAGGTATTTTTGTGCAAGATACTGTGTTATTTACTTATGTGACACCAAGATGAGGAAGACAAAGTTAGTTTCAAGTATGTACAATCTGTGGATGTAGAAAAAATATAATAACCCAGAAAATTACAAGCAAAGCAAAATCCTACAAGTGCCAGATTAAATATATAAATAGCATGCACTGGAAAAAATATAGAGAAGGGAGAGATCATATCTACTTTAAGCGGAGAGAAGGTAGATCAGGAGCTGACAGAGAATGTACACCACATCTGAGACAGTGTGTGAAAGATGAACTAGATTTGAAGAGACAAAGATTGGAGAAGAAGGATATATTCCAGCTAGAAATAATAGTATGAACAAAAAGCATCCTGAAGGAGAGTAGAGTGATTCAGTTTGGCTGGTGTTAAGGAACATTTAAAGTAGTCTGGAATGCTTGTACAGACCTCAGTAAACAACAGAGAGGCATTGCAATATTTTATATGAAGAGTGACACAGTCAAAGCTACATTCAAATCTGGCAGGAGGGTACAGGACAGAATAAACGGAGGGTAGTAGATCATTTAAAGAAATCAAACTTTTTTAGCAGTATATCAATAAATGAGCAGTTGATGTTATTCTAAGTAGGAATCCTTCCTCCAGGTACCCACATATTTCTCTCCACTAAACTTTTGAAGTTTTTCATACAGCTGAGTCTATTTGCTTATCTCCCACTCAGTCCTAAACCTACATACACTATACTCTTTGTCTTGCTACCCCCTCTTAAATACCTCTCACCAAAGTCACCAATGATTTTCATATGACTAAATCCCAAAAGACATCGATCAGCCCATCCTTTCTTGACCTCTCAGCAGCATTTGACAACATAGACTAATATCTCCTTCTTGGAACACTTTCTTCCTTTGGCCTGCATAATTCTAATTTAACTTCCTTTCTCTTTTTTATTCCTAAGTGACCTCATTTACTCTTAAAGCTTCCATTAACTTAACTTTCCACCTACTGATCACTCCCAAATTCTTTGCTTCTACTGAGGTCTGAACTTTTCTCTTCCAACTGAATTTTTTTTCTCTTGAATTATTCCCAGGCACTTTATTTTTTGTTTAACTTATTATTATGGAAAGTTTCAAATAGATACAAAAATACAGAGACTAGAGAACTCCCTTATGCCCATCACCAACTTCAACAGTTATCAGCATATGGTGTGTCTGTATTTCATCTATAACCACCCCTCCCACTTCTCCTGTCCCTGATTGGATTATTTTAAAGAAAATTTGAACATCATATCAATTTACCTGTAAATACTTCAGTTTGTATCTTTTAAAGATATGGACTCCTAAATATCAAAGCTATCCACTTTCCTCCAAATCCTATTACCATCATTCTACTTTCAAACTATCACTCTTGCCAAAATTACTTCAACAGTGTTCTAGCTTACCTTTCTTCCTTTAGGCTTGTATCCCTTAAGTCTATTCTCTATACTGGGAGTCTCCCGACTGTTTTAATTGTTCAATAACATTATTGAAATATTTATTTATTTATTTTTAAAGAAAGCAAATCTTGCCCTTGGCAAGGTAGCTCAGTTGGTTAGAATGTCGTCCTGATATACTAAGGTTATGGGTTCAATCCCCAGTCAGGGCACATACAAGAATTGACCAACAAATGCATAAATAAGTGGAACAACAAATCGATGTTTCTTTCTATCTCTCTCCCCCTTTCTCTCTCTCTAAAATCAATCAATCAAAAAAGAAAGCAATATTTTAAAAAATATGTTTTTTATTGATTTCAGAGAGAGGAAGGGAGAGGGAGAGAGAGATAGAAACATCAATGAGAGAGAACCATTGATCGACTGCCTACTGGGGATCAAGCCCACAACCCCGACATGTGCCCTGACCAGGCAACAAACATGTGCCACCATCTGGTGCCAGCTAGGCTTGTTGAAATATTTAAAATATGATATATATACATATATATATATATCATATCATATATTTAATATTTAGTACTGTATTATACATAAAACTCATGATAATGTAAATTTGGTTATAATACAACTGTTGATTAGTTCCTGTTTTCTTCTCATCTCCCTTTTTATAATTTGGGGTAGAGGGGTTGAAATGTGAGGGGAGACGGAGGCAGAAAGCAGAGAGGCTTAGGTGGGTCCTAGTGTGCTTGGGACTTTGGCATTTCCTAAGCCCAGTGTCCCAGATCAAGTCCACAAAGGGCATCAACCAATATCCTCTTGGAAGTTTCATACAGCACGTATGTAGAATTGCCCCCATTGATGATTAAATTAGGGTTGGAATGACCACTAGGTGGCACTACAACTCAAATGAGACCAAGATCACTTGGTTCTCAGTCAAATGCCCAAACTTGGCAGCCTAACTGTGCAAGCTCCATCATAATGCATTGGATTTTTTTACTTGGTTTGTGGTATTATGTCAAGATTTTACTATATAATTAATATCATAAAGTAAACACTAAAATGAAAATCTTTTAAAAATGAGATAAAAATACAATTTTGCAAGTTCCTTTCTACACCCGAATACACTTCAAAATACACACAATCAATAATTTGCATATTAAATAATTTTAACAATTTTAAATTATTTATTTTATTATTTAATAGTTTGCATTTTTTTATAAATTTTAAGTTTACTACTAGTCAATGCTGATGTTGTTTGGGATTGTCCTACACAACAGACAGAGCAACCTTTTAAAACCCAAATACTGTTATGCCATTCCCTTACTTCAATAACTTGACTATATATTGAATATTGTGAGACAGATTAATGGGTAAAAAGAAGCACATGTCTGTTTTTCATTGAAGAAAACCTCAAATAACAGACCAACATAACCACAAATCAACGTTCTGAAACGAAGTAAGCAGAATAATTATCCTGGATAGTCAAATTGCCCAAATACACTGGTCCAATTTAGCCAAAACATTGCAAAACAAACAAACAAACAAACATTACAAATAGCATCTAGTTCTCGTAGGGGAACTTATAGTATTTAAGAGACTTAAAAGTAAAGCTACTTGTTATCCTATTTATGTAGTAGTTTTACATCTACTAAGGCTATATTATAAAACTAGGAGTCCACTATATTTGGAGATGAACCAGAAATTAGGACATGGACTACTTTCCCACGTGTCCAAAAGATTTCTATCGCTAACGAATTATTGTCACTTATATTATTAAGTATGACACTGAATTTATATCAAACTAGAGGCCCGGTGCACAAAAATTTGTGCACTTGGGGGGGTCCCTCAGCCCGGCCTGTGCCCTCTCGCAGTCTGGGACCCCTCAGGGGATGTCTACCTGCTGGCTTAGGCCCGCTCCCCAGGGGATTGGGCCTAAGCTGGCAGTCAGAAATCCCTCTGGCAGCCGGGAGCCCTCAGGGGATGTCCACTTGCCAGCAAAGAGCAGGCCTAAGCTGCAGTTGGACACCCTTAGCGCTGCTGAGGAGGCAGGAGAGGCTCCCGCTACCACCACTGTGCTGGCAGCCATCAGCCTGGCTTGTGGCTGAGCAGAGCTCCCCCTGTGGGAGCGCACTGACCACCAGGGGGCAGCTCCTGCATTGAGCGTCTGCCTCCTGGTGGTCAGTGTGTGTCATAGTGACCAGTCATTACCAGTTGTTCTGCTGTTAGGGTCAATTTGCATATTACCCTTTTATTATATAGGATAGAGGCCTGGTGCATGGGTGGGGGCTGGCTGGTTTGCCCTGAAGGGTATCCCGGATCAGGGTGGGGGTCCCGCTGGGGTGCCTGGCCAGCCTGGGTGAGGGGCTGATGGCTGTTTTCAGGCTGGTCAAGCCTCCCAGTGGGGACCCTCACCCCATGGGGGTGTGGCCAGCCTGGGTGAGTGGCTGATGGCTGTTTGCGGGCTGGCCACGCCCCCCAGCAGGGACCCTCACACCATGGGGGTGTGGCCAACCTGGGTGAGGGGCTGAGGGCCGTTTTCAGGCTGGCCACACCCCTCAGCGATCCAAGCTCCCAGCCTCTCCTTTTTTTCTTTTTTCTTTTTTTCTGGGATTTATTTATCTTCTATAATTGAAACTTTGTAGATTTGAGTGGAGCCCAGGTCCAGCTGGAAGCCTGGGTTGCCCCTGGCAACCCAGGCTCCCAGCCCCTCTTTGCGCAGAGGCCATGGCAGGCTGGAAGCAGGTATCTGGGATTTATTTATCTTCTATAATTGAAACTTTGTATCCTTGAGCAGAGCCGAGGGCCCGTCAGGGCAGGCGGGAAGCTTGGCTTCCTCCATTGCCAGGGGCAACCCAAGCCTCCTGCTCACTCCAGCTCCGTGGCCTCCACCATTTTAGTTGGGTTAATTTGCATACTCACTCCTGATTGGCTTGTGGGTGTGGCTTGTGGGCGTGGCTTGAGCATAGCAGAGGGATAGTTAATTTGTATGCTTCTCTTTTATTATATAGGATTTGTTTGAATGGTAATGATTATTTGCAATTGCAATCATTACTTTTACTTTTTTCAAAATATTTTAATCTGTTTCATCTGCTGTTATTTTCCCAATATAAATAAAGGTTGAGGAGAAAGGTTTCTTTCTCTTTTTTTTAACAGAAAAATTAAAATTTTAATACATGTGCATGGGGAATTAACATATGTATGAAAATTCTAAAGACAGTGAGGCAACATTGGGTGTATATGACATATTTGGACAAAGGAGAAAGGTGAAGGAAGAACAAAGTATTAGATTTCAGAAGTGAGAATGGGCAATTTATAGGTCGTTGAAGATGAGAGGAGCACACATGGTAGGCAAATTCTTGCTAGACAACTCAGAAACAATGGGCCACAGAGGGTATCTAGCTAACATGCCCCTGCCTAAAGCCTGAGTAGAGAGGTTTCTGAGTTCTCAAACTTGAGAATGTATCAGAATCACCTGGAGGTCTTTTTTTTTCTAATTTATTTTTTATTGATTTATTGATTAAAGTATTACAAAGAGTATTATATATGTCTCCTTTTTTTTCTCCCCTTGACCTTCCCCTAGCCTCCCATACCCCCCAGTGTCTTGTGTCCATTGGTTATGCTTATATGCATGCATACAAGTCCTTCGGTTGATCTCTTCCCCCCCCCCCCAACCCCCAAACCTTCCCGGCCTTCCCGCTGTAGTTTGACAGTCTATTCAAGGCTGCTCTGCCTCTGTATCTATTTTTGCTCATCAGTTTATAATGGTCTTTATTATCCATAAATGAGTGAGATCATGTGGTATTTTTCTTTCATTGACTGGCTTATTTTACTTAGCATAATGCTCTCATGGAGGTCTTATTAAAACAAATTCCTGAGCACCAGAGATTCTGATGCAATGTGTCTAAAAAGAACTCAATAATTTGCATTTTTAACAAGCTCCTTTCCAGATGATGCTGATGTTAGTTGGACCACACTTTGAATTAATGTTTTAGAGAAATGGTTCTTAACCTTGGCTACACATTGAAATTATGTGGGTGGAAAGTTTTTAATCCCAGAGGTTCTGATTTAATTGATTTGGGGTAAGGCACTTATATGTATTTATATGCATTTCTCTACTTGCCAGCAAGTTCAAGCATCTACTTATATGTCTATTAATCTTTTGTGTGTTTTTTCTATAAATTATATTTTTAGTACTTTATCAATTTTAACTTGGTTGGGTCTTTTTGTTGATTTATAGGGGCATTTTAAATAAATTATAAATGTTAACCCTTTTCTGATTTATATTCTGAGAATATTTTCTCTTAGTCTGTCACTTGATTCTTGTCCTAAAGAAATTTTAATTTTTATTATGTCAGATCTATCTTTTCCTTTATGGCTTCTGGGTTTTGAGTTTTGCTTAGGAAGGTTAACCCCAAGTGTAAAAGTGTTCTGTACTTTTAGGCCCTCATATGAGGACGGAGTCAGGGGAGGTGGCAGTAAAGGAAGGCTTGGGGCTCAGAGATGAACTTCTCTGATGTTCTCCCCCGAATGGGTCACTCCTTGGTTCACCTGCTCACATGTCCCCTTATATAAAGACCTTCCGGACCACCCACCCCATCAATCTCCTTACCCCACTTCATTTTTACTCCCAGCACTATCTCCACCAGACATATGATACATTTACATGGTCAGCTGTCTGTCCTACTGAAATGTATGTTCTATGGCTATGGGGACTTCGTTTTGTTCACTGACAGGATCAAATCTCCACCTGCCAATTATTACCCAATTTGGCCTTGGTCAAGCTATTCGCCTCTCTTTTTTCACAGGGTGATTTTGACAATTAAATGCACTAATAATAAAGCAGCACTTGGCACAATGCCCAGTGTGTTGTAAGTGCCCGTAAAAAACAAACAAACAAACAAACAAAAAAAACGTGTTCTGTACTTTTACTAAGAATTTTGTATCAGTTTTCTAGTATTCATTTTCTCATTTACTTGGTGATCATTTTTTAGTACAACAACCTGTTTTCCAGATGGATAATGCATTTTTCAGGATTGAAGTCCCTTTTGCTAGTTTAAGAAAAAGGAGGTTTGTTAAGAGATATAGATAATATATAGAATCTTTGGGAGAAACAGACTTTATCATGAGAATTACCCAAATTTCCTGTCAAGGCAGTTGCTAACTCTAAAAGATTTAGAAACTGCCAAAAGAAGGACATGCCTTGCCTCTATCTCATGCAATTCAATGTTCAACCAAGTCTTACCTGACTTGGTGGAACCTAAGTCATATCTGGAACCCTAGCTACAAGTGAATCTTGAAACATAACTTTGGCTTTCTAGGAAGGCATCCAAGGAGAGAGTTGGAGCAGTCCACAGTATCTGTTACTGACTAGTCCATAATATCCCATTATTTTGATAGCCCATAGTTTCATAAGTACAGGTTTTCCCCACTATCCAAAAGTAGAGCTTTCATAAGTCAAAATGGATGGAATAAAGCAAAGAAACAAATACCATCAATTTATATGAAAAAATCTGTGGGCATTCCCAGACCCCCCAAATAAGCTAACAAATCATACCATATACACGTAATTACTTCCAGTTTTACGATAAACATGGCACCCTTATGTGCTCTCTTAGACTTTTTTGCTACCTTAGGACAATCTTGCAAATGATGCACAATTATGTTCAGAGCTATGGCAGCTTGATGCTGAGAGGCTGAGTGCGGTTCCTGGCAAGGGAGCTTGGCAGTGCCCTTGCTGCTCATGTGCATGCTGCCTCTGTAAGGACTGCTGCAAAACAAATGCTGATCACTATTTTCACCTTTTTTCTTTCTCATTTTTTATTTTTCTAAAAGCAAAGATCCTCTTCAGATTTCTTTCAGTTAGTGAAAACAAGTACCATTGTAGGTCTTTCATAAAAGTAAAGTGGCATCATGAGAACTTTACAAAAGTGGAGATATTGAGAGAACCAAGATGGCAGCAGAGTTGTGTTTACAAAAAAGTCAATTTCCGACACAACCCCTGGGTGGCAGTGTTTCTGTATTAATTTCTGGGACTAAATGGCCCCTCTGCACAGTGTTTAGACTCTTCTTTTCTTGCCACAGTTACTACTAGGTTAGAGGGACGGACTGACCCAGAGCTGGTTTCCTGCTTGTCTCTCTTTATTCTGATCCCCAGTTTCCACAAAAACAACTTTCCCCTGCAGTCTCGGTGAGTGTTTTTAAATGGAAGATCCTATGTACTGGATTTAGCAAGCAAAAGCAAAGAGGTAAAAAAAAAAAAAAAGGCAAAGGAGCCACACCAATTCACGTCTTTTTCCCCTGTCACTGCATGGCCAGCATAGAACGTCAGGCTGCCTTTTTGGGCACAGTCTCCCACGTCTGTGGGCTTAGATCTAGAGTCCCCCTCTTCCAGCAGCCCTGTGGACCCCCTTCCACATCCAAGGGCTACACTGACCCCAAGGGCCAAGGATTTGGTGGGGTGCAGTCTCCCTCTGAGACTCTATTCCCCACTGCGTGTGTTTCTTTCTCTAGCATGGATTCCAGATCTCACCTCTCTCTAGGTTGAGATCTCTGACCTTTCTGTCCAAGCATTGACTCACCAGCTGTGTTTAATTCGCCAATTCAGGGTGGATGTTATTTGATTCAGCTGTTCCTTCTATCTGCTCTGTGAGAAGGCGCAGGGCCTGTCTGCATATTTGGCGTCACTTTGTCTCCCCCTGTACAAACTTTTTAAGTGCCCACGTCCTGGGAGGCTGGAGTCCTGGTGTTCGTGGGTTCACAGCTGAGGCAGCTGGTCCCTGGGCGTTGTGGTTGTAGGGTCCCGGGAGGTATCTGAGGTCTCCCCGGTTGAAGGTAAGGCTGGGCTTCCAATCACAGCCAGTTTCCCCTTCAAGATGGCACGGTCTCTGCGGCAGAGCCTGTCGCTGCTCCGGGAGAGATTTCAGCAGCAGTAGAGGCTGCCCGGCCAGGGGAGCCTGGTTTGCCAGTCCCCAACAGTTCTGTGTGATATAGCTCTCCCTCACTCACAAATACAGACACTGCCCCCACGTCCACACACTGTCCTTTTGCTCTCTCACTCACACACTATCTTGCAGCCTGCCGTCCCATTGGCCACCATCTTGCTCTCTCTCTTCTTAGTATTTCGTAATATTTTCTTAATATTTCTGGTTTATTGATAGCAGTTTTTCTTGTTTTCCAGATTTTTTTACTTTTAAAGAGTATCTATCATTTCATGGGATTTTATGTGGGAAATAGGGTATAGGTGCATGTGCTTGATAAGCTATTATGAGCCAATCTCTATTAAATAATGTGTGTGTGTGTGTGTGTGTGTGTGTGTGTGTGTGTGAGAGAGCGAGAGAGAGAGGTTTTTGCATTATTTTATCTTCTTAGTTCTCAGATTATTCTTTTCTCCTCTAAATGATTTAAAAGAAATACAGCCAGAGTTGAACTAAATCTTAATCTTTTTCACCTATTTTTTTTCTCTATTCCCTGTATTCTGCAAAAGTGGCCAAATAAAGTAAAGATTTTATCATCATATTTCCTGGTGCTACCCAATGTCATTAAAAATTTACCCACATTTCCTGAATTGGGAGGTAATATTGGTGCATCCATGAGTAGCAGTTGATTTTCAGATTAGGATTAGGTTTGGGTGGCAGTTGGTCATTGTGATTATAAACATTGTAGAAACCATAAGGCTCTGGGGAACTAACACTAACCACATTCACAGAGATTCACTTTATAACACAGAATGCTTTTCTTGTTTTAAGAGTACGGGATATATTATAACTTTGTAGGGGCTACTTCTGATAAGTAACATAAATTTGAAGTTGGACTTGAGTTGGAATCCTGGCTCCACCATTCATTCACTCTCTGTGTTACTTAATATTTCCGAATCTCTACTTTTGTCCTTCTGAGTAAATAAGAGAAAAACCATGAAGTTTTTGGCACAGCATCTAGCACACAGGGAACATAGAATAGACATTAGAGATGATGGTAAGATGATGGTGGTGGTGATTACAGGAAGTCTGCTCTGTGTGGACCCCTTCCCAGTGTCAATGAGCCTGAAAAAGTAAATTAATAACCCTTGTGAAGTGTGATATGAGCAAAGATTGTATTTGTATAAAATGGTCTTTATTTAATTGTATTATGAGAAAAATAATTAGTATTTTTGTGTCTCCCTTACCTATAAAATGAGAATAACTTAAAAGGGTTGTCATGGATATTCAATGAGAAAACTTTGAGACCTATCCAGGTAGCTCAGTTGGTTAGAGTGTCATCCAAATACACTAAGGTTAGATTCCTGGTCAGGGCATAGACAAAAATCAATTAATGAATGCATAAATAAGTGAAACAACAAATCAATGTTTCTCTCTCTCTAAAATCAATATGTAAAAAAATTAAAAAAATAAAACATTCTAAAGTGCTTAAAATAGTTATTGGTACACAGTAAGAATTAAATAACTCCTAGGTATGTTATTAAACATCCAGGAAATCTCCACCAATGGAGCAAAGAAAAAAAAAATGCCTCTATTATTCTGTGAACAACAAACCAAACTGGGTTGGGGGTCTCAGACAATTCACTCATATGATTGCAAAGACAGACAGAAACTCCCGGATTGGAGAGGGCTCCCCTGAGGGCTCCCAGCAGGTCGGGCTGAGGGACCCCCTCTTCCCCCCTCCCCCTGTGCACGAATCTTCGTGCACCGGGCCCCTAGTTATTATTATATTACTAATATTTTATATAAGCTATAGAAGAGCCAGAAAATTATCCCTATTTCAATTTAAGTTGATTTTATTTTTTCAATCCTCAATTGTAACATATTATTAGACATAAATTTATTTGATAAAATAAGTATTTTAAATTGGAACTATTCTGGGAAAACTGAAACATCTATATATATAAACAGGGAATATGCTAATTAGCTGAGTGTCACAACCACTCAGGAGGAGGCTGCATCACAACTGCTCAGGAGGAGCTGCATGCGCAGATGGGCAGGAGGGGACTGCATGCCGCCCCCACCCCAGGCCCCGCAGGGAGGCTGGGGCTGGTGGCAGGCCAGAGTGGAGACACAACACATGGAGAGGCTGGGGCTGGGGGTGGGCCAGAGTGGAGACACAACACACAGGAGGCCTGCCCCCACCCCAGCCGACACAACGCTGAGGCCGGGGCTACGCGGGTCAGGCGCAGGTCCAGGCCCCCTGCGGAGCACCTCCTCTTGCAATTTCAATCGCGTGCTGGGCCTCTAGTCTACACTAATAAAAGAGAAACATGCAAATTAACCATCACTCTGCCACTCCGTTACACCCACCAGCCAATCAGGAGCAAGTATGCAACTAAGATGGAGTGAGAAGGAGGCTTGGGTTGCCCCCGGCAATGGAGGAAGCCAAGCTTCCTGCCTGCCTGGCCGGTCCTGGGCTCTGCTCAAGGCTACAAAGTTTCAATTATAGAAGATAAATAAATCCCAGATACCTGCTTACAGCCCACCCTGGCCTCTGCTCAAGGAGGCGCTGAAAAAAAAAAGAAAAAGAAAAAAAGGAGAGGCTGGGAGCTTGGGTCGCCGGGGGGTGTGGTCAGCCTGAAAACGGCCATCAGCCACTCACCCAGGCTGGCCACACCCCCATGGGGTGAGGATCCCCACTGGGGGGCTTGGCCAGCCTGCAAACAGCCAACAGCCCCTCACCCAGGCTGGCCAGGCACCCCAGTAGGGACCCCCAGCCTAATCCAGGACACCCTTCAGGGCAAACCAGCTGGCCCCCACCCATGCACCAGGCCTCTATTTATACTAATAAAAGGATAATATGCTAATTAGACTGGGAGACCTTCCAGGAGACCTTCCGACATTCTTCTGGACAAAGCCATGGTGGTGGGGCCGAGGTAGAGGTGGTTAGAGGCCAGGATGGGACAGCAGTTGTGGGTGATCAGGCTGATGGGGGGTGGGGCCGTTGGGGGTAAGCAGACAAGCAGTGGGGCCAGTTGGGGGTGAGCAGGCCATCAGTGGGGGTCAGTTGGAGGTGATCAGGACAGCGGGGGGGGGCAATTTGGAGTGAGCAGACCAGCAGGGGGACAGTTGGGGGTGAGCAGGCAGGCAGGCAGGTGAGTGGTTAGGAGCCAGCAGTCCCCAAATTGTGAGAGGGATGTCCGACTGCCAGTTTAGCCCGATCCCTGTAAACCGGCAGTAGGACATTTT
>NW_005871069.1:9562829-9588066 GCF_000147115.1 Myotis lucifugus
CTCGATGTCACAAGAGCGGGGTGCTCTGCGGGGGGCGCCTAGAAGGCGCAGCGAGGTTGTTATTCCACTCATGTGCCCATTTGGATTGGGCACTTCAGCCACAACTATCCAGCCCTGCCGGCGTAGCTCGCTGCAGAGCGGGCCCGGATGGACGACTGGAGCGCGACTGAGGTCCGGGCTGATCCGTATCCTCTGTGGTAGCCGTTGATCAGACTTGCCTCTCTTTCTCTCCCAGCCTGTCCAACAGCCGCGCCTCCCATTCTCTCTAGGCCTCCACCAGGGCTGCTGATGCCTTTCTGATCAGGCCCTGTGAATAGGCCCAGAGATGCTGACTGGAATAGAAACTGACCAATCAGAACCAAATCTGGGTGAATGTAAGGAGCCAATGGCTACGTAGGAGGCAGAGCTTTTGACACTGACTGGCATAGAGACTGACCAATCAGAACCAAATCTGGGTCAACTGTGAGGAGCCAATGGCTGCCTAGAAGTTGGAGCTTTTGATGCTGACTGGCATAGAAACTGACCAATCAGAACCAAATTGGCCGTCAGAGGAGGGCAGTTGGGGGTGAGATCAGGCCGGCAGGGGAGGGCAGTTAGGGGTGATCAGGTAGGCAGAGGCAGTTAGGGGCAATCAGACCGGCAAGGAAGGGCATTTGGGGTGATCATGCAGGCAGAGGCAGTTAGGGGTGATCAGGCTAGCAGGGGAGAGCAGTTAGGGGCGATCAGGCAGGCAGGTGAGTGGTTAGGAGCCAGTGGCCCAGATTGTGAGAGGGGTCCCCGATTGGAGTGGGTATAGGCTGGGCTGAGGGAACCCCCCTCCATGCACGAATTTCATGCACTGGGCCTCTAGTGGTTATTACAACCAGATAACTTTCTTTGTAATTGTTATTCACTGGTTGTGCATTTCTAATGATATACTCTATTTACTGTTTTATATTTGGGAGATACATTTGGGAAATATGTTAGTTTTATCAGCAATAAATTTACAAATCACATCTTGAGGTTTGCAACTTTTAGAAATGGGTTGTTACAGACTTTTGATTTAAAGTGTACAATTTAGCCTTGCCTGTGTGGCTCACTGGTTGAGTATTGACCTATGAACCAGGAGGTCAGGGTTTGATTTCAGGTCAGGGCACATACCTAGGTTTTGAACTCCATCCCCAGTGGGGGCAATCAGGAGGAAGCCAATCGGCAATTCTCTCTCATCACTGATGTTTCTCTCTCTCTCCCTCTCCCTTCCTCTCTGAAATCAATAAAAGTATTAAAAAAAGAATAAAGTGTACAATTTACTTTTGACAGTGTGTATTCCTATAAAATCTTTACTGCAATCAAGAGATGATTTCTATGATCCCTAAAATATTTTTAATGCCCTTTTATAGCCCATCCCTCCCTCTACCCCCAGCTTCAAGATATTTCTGATTTGCTTTGTATCACAAGAGGTTAGTTTGAACTTTATATATAAATGGAATCATACATTTGTCTCTGGCATCTGCCAGTCAGTATAATAATTTTTGTATTTATTCATGTTGAAGCCTGTATGAGTAATTATTTCCATTGCATAGATTAAACAATTTGTTTATCCATGAACCTATTGATAGGTATTGAATTCCTTCTGGTTTGGTGCTATTGTGTGAAAAAAGCTGCTATAAACATTCGTGTTCAAGTCTTTGTGTGAACATATATGTTTTAATTTCTCTTGGATAATAAGTACAAATATGTCAATGCAAGAAACGTCCATGGGGGACATTTGTAATAGTGTCAACAATAAAAATAAAATAAAACAATTTTTTAAAAAGGAAACATCCAAACTTGTAGAGAATCTTTATATGAATTTATTTGAGCCAAACTTAGGACAATTGCAGGGCAGCAAGATCTCAACTGTTCTGGAGAATGACAGTTTTGCAGTTTCTTTTATGGTATACATTTGGAATAGGGGGATGAGGTACGAAAACTTACATGGAGGTGGGAGAAAGCAAAGCAGGAATTTGATTACAGGATAGTTATCAAGATTATGGGCTTTCTTGAGGGTGGTTGCTTCAGAGGGACTTGAAAAAAGATAAATACTCTGGCATTTCAAATGTGTTAATTTAGATGCCTAAGAACAACCGGGCAGGTCTTGCTTAAGGTGAAATAAACTTTTTACTAAAAAAGTGATATGCCTGGGGTGACTACTCACCATGACATGCCCATTTAGGAGTTTATGATCAGATCACCCTGTGGGGTTACTTTCTGCCACTGGACTTACTAGTTTTATTATAGAATTCCTTTATCATTCACAAATGGAATGGCTGGCTTGTGTGGCAGATGTGTGTTTAACTTTTTAAGAAATATTTTGTGAGAACTTACATATTCAACTCCTTCTGTATATCTGGGCTCAGATAAGGATACTAAATCCATCAATTTCTCTAGGTAAAAGGCAGGAAAAAAATCCTTATCCTCCCCAAACCTGGCTCACATACTTGCATATTTAATTGCTTATCAATTCCTTTGGGTTCCTAAAATAATTTCAACATCCTTCTTTCCATCTCTCCAGCCCTACTGATACCATCTCAGGGTATCTGTTTTGTACCCAGTACTGTGCTAGGTAATGAGAGGGCACACAGTTAAAGGGGCAGCAAAATAGAGACCCCTCCTGTTGCCTCTGGAGACAGAGCTGAAGTGACCACAAGGAAAGACTATGCTGTGCAAACTCTTTGTGAGAAGTCTTGGGGCTGCATTCCATTTACTTGACTCACATGCTAGAGGAAATATTCCACCTTTGTTTGAGTGCTAGGTGTAGCTATTTACTTATTTTTAAAACAGGTGTGGCTGTTAAATGAAGAGGAAATGTTTTGTGAAATCTCAAAAAGGGGAGAAAGAAAACTTTTCTTTAGACTAGCAGTTCACAAAGCGTAGGAGGGGGACTAATAACAAGAGTTTTAAAAACGTTAGAAATGCAAATGTTGGGCCTCACTCTAGACCTACTGAGTGAAACTCCCGGTGTAGGATTTTTCCATTGATTTTCAGAGAGTGTAGAAGAGAGGGAAAGACAGAGCAAAATATCAATGCAAGAGAAACACATGAATTGGTTGCCTCCTGCACACCCCCTACTGGGGACGGAGCCTGCAACCTGGGCATGTGCCTTTGACCAGAATCGAACCTGGAACCTGCAATCCGCAGGCCAACGCCTGAGCCAAACCGACAAGCCATCCAGGTGATTCTGATCGAAGCTCAAGTTTGAGAACCACTGTGCTAAGCTCATTCCAGGGATGTAGGTGGTTATCTTTAGGATGGGAGAAGCTTAAGTCCTGCGTAACTGGGCAGCAGGGTAACATTAGCGCAGCGCCAGGCCAATTCTCCCCCTCGCCTCTACCAGCACCCTCCGCTGAGCCCAAGCTCTTGGACTTGGGTGCTTTTCCCTGGTAGCCGTGGCCAAACTCTGGTAAGTGGATTCCGACTGGGCTGGCCTGGGTGCCGGACGGGCATGCGCAGACTGGCGAGCGCAGCAGAACAGTGAGAGCAGGGAGGTAGCGGCAGAACGGACCTGCGGGCGCTGCAGGACCAACGCGGTAGGTTTGGGTGCGCGGCGGTGGGGTACCAGGGGAGGGCTGGACACGTAGGCAGAAGACAAAGCCTCACTTTGTCGCTGGCTCACAGCGGCTAGCGGGTGTCTATCGGGGTTTCCCTCGCTCGCCTGGCGGCTCAGGCGCTCTCCTGCCCATTTTGGACAGGCTGTAGCCGGCAGGTGTTACACTGTGTGTTTATGCTGTTCACACAGCCTGCGAACTGTATTATGATTGTCTGCATGAAGTTAGGTTTTTAGTTAACTTTGCTGTTTTCCTCTTTCTCTCAAACTTTGGGTGGATGGCTGCTGCTGAGGCTTTCAAATCCAGCCTGTTTCGCGTGAATTCTGTGACGGGTTTATGTGCCTTTGGACTTTTGGTGCATAGGATCAATAGGGCTGGAGTGAAATCGTATCCGCGGTTTCTGGTTTTGGTGCCTTTCCTGGAGCAGGGCGCTTCTGGGTGCGGCATTAAAAAAGTAAACTTCTAGCGAATTTCAGAGCCTAAAACGTTCTGTATTTTAGCAACATTTTTTATTTATTGATTTTAGAGACAGGAAGGGAGAGATTATTTATGCATTCATTGGTTGATTCTTGTATGTGCCACAACCTTAGCATACCCCAGGACACTCTAACCAGCTGAGCTACTTGGCCAGGGCTAGCTGTATTTTTAAGTGGAGACTCTAAAATAAGACTTTACAGCCCCACCACTTACTTTTTTACATTACTGTTATTTCAGGCCTTATTTGGTGCTATTAAAAGGAAGTGGTCTTTTGAAAAAAGAAATACTTAATCATTTTTTAAAAATGCTTTAAAAATATATTTTTTATTGATTTCAGAGAGGAAGGGAGAGGGAGAGAGAGATAGAAAAATCAATGATGAGAGAGAATCATTGATAGGCTGCCTCTTGCTCTGTCCAGGCTCAATCACTGAGCCACCTGTCTGGGCAGGAAGTGGTGTTTTAGGTGAGTAACAGTTCTCACTTTTTTTCCTTTTCGTTACTTTGTCACATTTTGTGTCTCATACAGAGATATTTTACACTGGGGCTGCGGTATTGGTTACACTCCTACAAGGCTAAGGCTGTGCTGCACAAATTTCTTGGATAACCTATCAACCATAAACAAAAATTTAGACCATGGGGTACACACACACTGAATATTATTTAGGTTAAATGTTAAATTTATGTTGGGGGGGCATATATATATAGAATTAATAAGTTTAGGAAAAAGAAATTTTTAGTTCTGGAAGAGAAACCTATGTGGAAAGGAAATACAGATACCTGCCTTTCCCTTCACCCCCCGATGAAGAATGTTTTAATGGCAGAAATAATATACAGTTGGTTTAGTTTTAGACTGTAGAGACCTTCCAGGTCAGCTAGTTCAATTGCTTCAGTTTACAAATGAGAAAACTGAGACCGATGAGGTTAAATGACTTACCGTGGCTGCTGGAGCCCCTCCTTGGCAAAGCTGGGCCTGCGACCCAGGTTTTCTGATTTTCAGGGCTCTTTTTACCATCCCCCTGCTGATAACTCTCTTCACAGTTTAGTTTGTTAAACATCTACATCTTTATACTGTGTAGTCTGGCTTAACCAGATAATTAGTTATTCCTGCTACTCAACTTGCTAGTACCTTTTAAAGTTCTTTCAAAAAGTATCCTCTAATATAAATATAAATATAAATATAAATATATATACCCTTTCACTCAAGTCCCACCTAACTATTTGCTGGTCTTGAAACTGCCCTTCTTTCCTGTCTCAGTCACATTGGGCCAGACTACCTGTTTACTTCCCTCCCTGAAGTCCTGCCCATACTGCCGGAATAGCTCAGGTGTGACCTTTTCTTAGAAGCTTCCCTTGATTACTGTGGCCAGAAAGTAGCTCTCCATGTTCTTAATCCTCTAGCATTTATTACTGTTTTCTGTGTTGCTAGAAGGCACCTCATCTTTAGATTTCTGAATTTTTGAATTTTAGCACAGTCCCAACTTCTTGACCAGTTCGTAAGCTCTTGGAGGTTAAAGTCTATGACTTAGATATCCCACCCAGCACGAAGTACAAATTTGTTTTCAGCCACTGTTTGCGAGAGGGAGGAAGTAAAGCACAAATAGTTTTTAAAGGAATTTGATGTGGATGTTGTGTAATATGGGAAGGCCACCTTAGAGCTATAGAGTTGTCAAGTCAAAACAGCGTGATGGGGTGATTCTCCTATTTTGATGGGAGATCACACATCAGTTAGGAAAGTGTTGGGGACAGAGGTTGCCCAACATAGAGGGGAGGGTTGCCCAAGGCCTGGATTTAAGCATGTCACTCCAAGTGCAGAGTGGAGAGCACAGATTTAAGAAATGGTGTAAAGGAAAAAGCATTTGGTAAAAGACTGGATGCAGAAAAGGAAAGACATCTTGAAAATTACTTTAGTTTCAGGCTTGGTATGTTGGTAATGGGGTTGTAATGTTCTTTTTAAAAGTCCCTCCAATCATGACATTCCTTTTGTTTCTTACATTTACTGGTGTGATTGTCTTATTTCCCATTCTAGATGATAAGTTCTTTGGGGGATGATCTTTAACGCCTCATAATGCCAGGCACAGTAGTTTAGTTGTTGCATGAGTAAATAAATGAAGAAATAGTGTATTTTGACAAGGAGAGGGTGGGCATTTAGGATCTTAGAGCTGTGAAGTATCACTTTATCCAAACCACTAACTAAGGTAGTTAGTGGTGTAACTGGAGCTTCTACTCAAGTTTCCTCATTACTAGCGCCATGCTTGTTTTGTTGACCCTTCCTTTTCAAGGTTGTTGACCCTAAGATGAAGTTGAAATGGCAGCAGGACACTCTAGCTTGAAATGTTTTGTGGATCTAAAGCCCTTGGAGAGCAATCTAAAGTGGGGAACTTGGTGGCCAATGGGTAGATGTCTGTCACTGGAAGAGATGAGATAAGGGGTGACTGGCCAATTCAATGTTGAGTGCACAGAGTGAGGAGGAGGCTGAGGCTGGGGTTTGGGGTATCTGCACTCGAGGGAGTTGAGGAGGAGTCTGTGTAGCTTAACTTGTCAGGACAGAAGACATAAACAGATCTACCCAAAGTCCTTGGGCTGAGAGTGTATTTGGGAGAAACATTCCACACTACCAGGAAATGGTGAGCGATAGCCATGTTGTTTATGACCCAGGAAAGTGGGGATAAGGTTGAGAGAGAGAGAGAATTGTGATCAGACTCTCTACCTGGAAGAACAAGACAGAAGGCAGTCCTTCAGAATCTCCAATCCCACTTTGGAATACTTGTGGGATTTTGCAAATCAAAACACAGCCTTTCCATTGAGCTGCACACAGCATTGAGGGAGCTGTTAGCACCTTCACAAGCAAGTTGATCACTGTCTTCAACTGCCAGTGCTGTGCTTGTCATAAAAATATTAAGAAGAGAGAGCAATTGAGGGGAGAGACAGTTTCCTGGGGGGAAGTGAAGGGTTGAGCACGTATAGCGGGATTACTTTTTTTTTTTAATTACGACTTTAGTCAAAATTGATTGGACAGCCAAATGAAAATCAGGTGGTATGTTGAGGTTAATGTCTCATACATTTAAAAATGCCCAAATATTGAAATCTAGAGTTATATACTACAATCCTATGTAAAATGACTATATTATGTAACCTTCTCAAAATAATAAAGGTAATATTAGTAATTAGTATTATAGAATGTTTTCCATTACCAGTGTACTGAACACTTTATAAGCAATATGCCATTTAGGCTTTACAAACCCTCCTGTGAAATTGGTGCAATTATTATTCCTGTTTTACAGATGAGAAAACTGAGGCTTAGATAAAAATCACATTTCTGAGGTCACACAGTTGACAAGTGGCTGAGTTGAGCTTTGATCCCAACCCTGCCTGACTTCAGGCACTGAGAGCTTAAATAACTTAATCAAATATCTTAAAATGCAAAACTTTATCGGTGGCAACCCTAACAGATGCTTAGGCATCCATTGAGAATGGTCACAGATTTTAGCTGGTGAAACTCTCAACATTCTATGAGCCAGACTTTAATCTGAGGAACAAACAACAATGATGAATCTTTCTGGTTTTTTTTGTTTTTAAAATTATTCGTAGTGGTCTTTATCTCCTTTATACTCTTGGAGCATTCCTAGAGGCAGAAACAGCACCATAAAGCTATTTCTGTTCTGCTCCCTCCTTTCAGGAGGAACTGGGGTGATAGAGGTTAGTTGATATTGATCCAGGAGATACCTCAGGGGTTGGCAGTGCGTGGGAAACCCTGCACATGAGCCTGAGGACGGCAGAGTGGCCCAGTTTGTAAGGACTTCCGCCCCTGGGGTGGTGGAATCCACTGCTGGAAGCCTTGGAATATCTGTGAGTCTTGACCCTTCCCCTCATCTCAGGCCTGTGAACTGGTTAGAATCCCCAGGGAGAATCCAGACCTGAGCACCTTCTCCTGGGAGCCTAGAGATCAGGGAGCTCTGAAGTCAGTGTGGACTTGTTGCAGTTGGAAGTGTGTGTAGATACCTCAGGTAAGGCTCCTGTTCAGACACAAGTAATTTAGAGACAGGACTATCAGGCCCCAAATTTGACCAGTGAAATTAGCTGTGAGAAAATGCTAACCTCCCCCTCCCCACATGAACCTAATTAATCTCTTTTGAGAGTTTCAAAATGGAATCCAGCTGAAAGCATTCTTCCCCTCCCTGTGCTAGGTGAGCCTTCTTTCCATTACCTGCTTCTACTTCATCTTCTCGTGGGTAGGACCTGTGTTCAGATGTGAAAGGAAAGTACGCCTGCTTCTGACCTCTACCCATTACTCGTCTCGACATCCCAAAACTCATCACATCACCCAGCTCTTTCCCTGAACAAAGGTGTGAATCAACATTTTATTTGGGATCATGATAAAATCAGGGAGAAGGAGAAAGAGGCCTTTGTGCTCCATATAGGTTGATCAGTTATAAAATGGTTATACAATTTGATTGCTGGAAATTTTGCTGACATATAAATCACTTGAGATTTGAGGCTGTGTTAACTTTAATCATCTTATTTCTTTTCAGTACTGCTGTGTCTGAAAGTTCCTGTTTGCCTTTTTTTTGGTGAGAAACACATACCATGGCTTCTGTAAAAACAAGTTGCTTTTTAGTAATACTCTGCACACAGAAAGGGTGGGAATTAGAATGGTGATTAAAAGAGTTTTTCTTTTATTTAAACACTTGTTTCATGAGAAAGTATTTTATTTTCTAGTACACTTACAGATAACTTGCTCATAAAGCCCAGTTGTGAAGGGGACTTTAGACTTTATAATAAACTAAATTTGTATGGCTTACTCTTTTGAGCAGCCCAGATCTATAAAACTATAAGAATATTGGGATAACTGACTGCATACAGATATGCTGCACAGAGGAAACATGAGAAACTGTCTTTGCTGATAGTAAGATAGATGAATGTCTTACTAAGGTGGAAGAAGTTTGTGGGGGGCTTCTTTGTGATAAAAAGTAAAAGGTTTGGGGGATGGTTTACCATAGAGACTCAAAATATTAGAGGAAATTAGATTTACTTTATTATTGAGAAACTCAATAAATTAAATTGTTTAAAGGTCCAGTCCCAGGAAATAACACATCTTTTATTAAAAAATGACAAAAGCTTCTTCAATTTGTTGGAGAACCAAGAAACACGAGAGCTTACCAGTGCTGTCAAATAGAATTTGGATTGAATTTGAGTTTAAAACATTGGCAATTATGTATAGGAAGATTAGTCCTGTTAATTACACCTTGGGCCAAGGTCTTCTTGTCTAAACCTTCTCCTCAACAATGAATTCCCATGTGGCACCCTCTGGACTGATGAATATATGAGGAAACCTATCCCCATGGATCACAATTGTAAAATCCAAAGTAATGCATGACAATCTAAAACTGGTGTTGATCAAGCAATTTGAATGCCTTAGAAAGTTCCAGCTTTATTCACATATTGTTTCCAAAGCTGGTGCTCAGACTCTAGGTTAAATTGTTGAAGTAAAAGAGAAGCAGGTTCAGAACTGACTCATTCACAGTGAATGATCAAAGGCACAAACAAGTAGACTTTGTCTCATTTCACTTTATCATCTTAAAGATATCTTTTATGGCTATATTGGTTTCTTTCTTTCTTTTGGCCCTCAATAATATATACTCACTGTGTACTTTTATAGAAAAAAATCAATGCAAACTAGAATTTTGAGGTTTGATAAATGAATCTCTACTTATGGCTTTAATTAATGCCATTCATCAATAATTTGGCAGAAAGACAGTATCAAGTTAGTACATAATTGAACCTTTAGCTAGATATGAAGTTAGTACTTATAATCTTTGAGAACAAACCAACAATTCTCAAAGGCTCCTGTGTTTTTTTCGCCTCAACAGCCTGTCAGCATTCTGTTATTGTGAAGTCTCTCTTTCTTTTCTCTCACCTCAGCTTTCTGTTCACTGGGACACTCTTTTGGTCCAGGGGAATGTTTCTAAGAGTGGCCCAGTTCTTAAAGAGTTTAAGAATATTGCCATGGCCGGGTGGCTCAGTTAGTTGGAGCATTATCCTGTACACCAAAAAGTTACAGCTTTGATCCCCAGGAGGCAATTGAATGATGTTTCTCTCTCTCACATTGATGTTTCTCTCTCCCCCTCCCCCTTTCCCTCTCTCTAAAATAATTTTAGGAAAAAGCCATATCCTCAGGTAAGGATTTTTAAAAAAGTATTATTATCAGGTCAGTGAGGTGTCAACTGTGAAACTCAGTTCACAAAAACCCAATGATGTTTTTTAGAAAAAGTTGTCATGCTAATGAATTAATTTTGGAAAAATAATGGTAATAGCAATTTGCTTGATCCCTTTTTTTAAATCCCAAAACAGGCCACATAAAGCAGGATCACCATCAGTGGAAAGAAGTAACCTAAGAATCTTTGAATGTTTAGTGGTCAACCAAAGTGAGCTGCTTCCGATAATTTACAGTTCAAAGATCTGAGGTCATTTGGCCTATGATCAGGGCTGTGGATGGAAAGTCAAAGCCTGTGATTCTGTTTCTGACCCCACGAGAAGGGAGGCCTTCTCTTTAACTGCAGGTTTGATGATTAAACAAGACATTGGATGTGAAAGCAATTAGTAAACTGTAAGATAAGGAAGTAAGGTATTTAATATAGTTATAATAAATGTCTGACTTTGCTGTCTTTCACTGATAAGTGGCCAAGACTTTGAGAATGACTTGCCTGTTTGAGGTTACTTGGCTTGGAAGTGGTAGAGATAGGACTCACATTTGTGTCTTTTAATTTGACAGAATGTCAGAGCTCAGCATTGGGACCACAGTGAAGGCCTCCTAGACAGATCTAGGGTCCCTATCCTCATGGAACTTCAGTGTAGCCCCAAATCTAGTGCTCTTCCAATTAATCTACATTTTTGCTTTTACTGACCAGAGGGAATAATTGCTTGAAATTTATATTTGGTTTTTATAAAATCCTATATGTGTTTTCTGACTGTGGAACTTTTTAAGTTACATCTCTGTTGCTATAGGTGCCTCCAATGATTGCTCCCTAAACTTCAGATTCACTTGACAGGATATTTATTAATTTCCACTGTGGAGAGAGGGGTTGGATGCCTCTCAGCATCCTTTTTGTTAATCAGAGGCTTGTTCCAGAAGAGTATTTTCTCTCTTCTACACAAAATCAAAGGGATGTGACTGAGTAAAGGGAACTGGGCTGGGGGCAGGGCTATAAGTGAGACATAGTCCTTGCACCCATGGGTCTCAGTCAGATGGAGAACACAGGGATAGCCTGTGACATGAGTGGGCACCAGGTGGAAGCATGGAATGAAGCTTTGGGGGAGCATAAATGGAGAGTAGTTAATTCTGTTCAGTGGGTTGAGGAAGGTGTTAGGACTTTTGAGCTGAGCCTTGAAAGGAAAGTACAAGTTCAATATAGAGACTAGAGTAAGAGCATTCCATGGGGGAAGAGACATCATGAACAAAATCAGGGAGACAGGGAAGAGCTGGCCCCTTCAGGAGATTGCCGGTACTTTAATGTGTTCTAAAACCCGAGCATGATAAGAATCACCTGGAGATGTTGTTAAAGAACAGATTGCTGGGCTCCAACTCCAGGATTTCTCATTCTTTAGGTCTGGGGTGAGGCCAGAGAATTTCATCTTAGCCTGTTCCCAGGTGATGCTGAGGTTGTTGATCTGGGGACCACCTGGCTAGAGTATAGGGGACAGATGGTCTAGAAAAAAATTGTTTTCTTGAAACTTTACTGTCACAAAATTGATGGTTCAAGGTGGTTATTGTGGTTATTGTTTTGTTTGTTTAATGAGTATAATTTACCAAGTGGTTGCTGCCTTGTGCCACTTTTTGCAGTCTGGAAGTTTCTTATCTGGTTCTGTCTACTCCACCACCCCCCGCCCCCCTCCACACACACACACCCTTTCTGGCTAGTTTTCCCAAGAAACCAGCCCTTTTCTTTTTCATGTTTTAAAATAACTGCTGTTTAGCCAGTGTGACCATTCCACTCATGGAAAGCTGAGTAGCCAACATCAGTTGGATGATGTTAGGGGGTGACCTAAACCAATTATGAATGACTGGTGTACTCAAGAAGTATGTGTTTGGTTTTTATTTTGTTAATTTGTGCATAATGTTAAACTTTTTCAACAAGTATGTTTGGAATGGCTAGAACTTACACAATTGCATAAAGTTCCTTCCCTGCCCTCAAAAAACATAATAGTCTTGTAGGAAGGTTAAATATGTATGAATTCATGGTTCCAGTACAGGGCAGCTGGTGCTGAAAGCAGTAAGAATGATAGAAACCAACTGTGCTAGGAGGGAAGGTGGGGAAGGGTGGGTGGGTGTGAAAGAGATCAACCAAAGAACTTGTATGCATATATGTATAACCCATGGACACAGACAATAGGTTGGTGAAGGCATGGGATGGAGGACAGGGGTGGGGAGGGCTAGAAGAGGTCAATGGGGGGATAAAGGGGCATGTAATACTTTCAACAGTAAAAGTTTATTTTTAAGTAAAAAATAAAAGGAGTTATTGAGAACAAAAAAGGAGAAAGAAACCAACTGTGACAGAACTGAGAAGGAAGGTTCACTTTCCAGTGGAACCATTATGGCAGAGTTGAGGACATGATGATTTATGCTGTCTTCTGATGTTCTATGCCAGCGATTTTCAACCTTTCCATCTCATGGTACACATAAACTAATTACTAATATTCTGCCACACACCAAAAAGCATATTACATTTTTTTGCCTATCTGACAAAAAAATAGGTATAATTTTGATTCATTCACACTGGACGGCTATTGTGTTGGCTGTTGTCATATTTTTATTTGACAGTCGCAGTGGTTCTCAACCTTCCTAATGCCGCGACCCTTTAATACAATTCCTCATGTTGTGGTGACCCCCAACCATAAAATTATTTTCATTGCTACTTCATAACTGTAATTTTGCTACTGTTATGAATTGTAATGTAAATATCTGATATGCAGGATGTATTTTCAGGGGTCGTGACTCACAGGTTGAGAACGCTGGCTAAGGGAAAAGAGGTCAGTGCCCCTGACAGTAAATAGTCAGGTATTGCATGTTTTAAAAATTCTGCGGTACATTGAATGAAAACTGTTTTATGCATCTTTGTAAGCCCTCTGAAATGAGGGAGCATATGTCTATATGAAGAAAATAATAGGGGAGGGAGCATTTGAATTTGGCATTGAAGGACAGGCAGATGCTCACCAGGTAGAGAGTGGTCAATTGGGGGAGGCCTAGGAAGGGGCATTCCAGACAAGGGGCAACTGAACCTCAGAACAGAGGTACAGCAGGGAAGTGTACATGCAGCCATTGGTGAGGACTCTGGCTGGGAAGTACAGGGAGATAAGACTGGAAAAGGAAGATTGTGGGACATTTTGAAGATGAGGGTGGGGAATTTGGACTTATTCTGTAGGCAATGCTGAGTTGCAGGCTTATCTTGCCTTACCCTAATTGCCAGCTTCCTCTCACCCCCAAAACACACCCCATTTCTCTCAGTGTACTGGTCTAACAATACTTCTCTCTGGTTCTCATTTTATTATGCAAATTTTAAGACTTGCAAAAATTAATCCGTCATTAAAGGCTCCTTTGTCTTTCAAAATTATGTAAAATATGGAAGAATAACCAATTCCAAATTCTGAGAGACAAATTATAAAAGTGAGACAAAAAATAAATGATTATAGTATTTGTTCTGGCTTGTTCTGTGAAGCTGGGGATTTCAGAAGTTAAAGCTAAGGATACAAACATGGTGTACCAAGCAGGTCCTCTCAAGCTGACTTCCAGTGCGGGGAGACTCCAAAGGTAAGGGTGAATAGCACTGTGGTCTCTAGAATCATTTTATAAATTCAAAACTATCTACTGGTTTAGTACTAGAAGAACTTGTCTGGGGATCAGAGAGCACTAAGGTCTCTTCTGTTCTTCTTTTGAGGGGATGTCCACAGATGGGAAGGATATTTGTGTCTCATTGGAGATTTTGAGAATCTTCCATGTGTGACTCCTAAAAAATATCCTGTGCAGAACAGAGAACCAAGAAATCAACCTGACTTATTATGCTCCATTATTATTTGACAAAGGAGGCAAGAGCATACATTGGAGTAAGGAGAGTCTCTTCAATAAATGGCATTGGGAAAATTGGACAGGTACATGCAAAAAGATGAAACTAGATACACAAGAATAAACTCAAAATGGATAAAAGACTTAAATGTAAGTCATGAAAATATAAAAATCCTAGAAGAAACCATAGGCAGCAAAATCTCAGACATTTCTCACAGCAATATGTTTGTGGATACATCTCCTAGGGCAGTGGTCGGCAAACTCATTAGTCAACAGAGCCAAATATCAACAGTACAACGATTGAAATTTCTTTTGAGAGCCAAATTTTTTAAACTTAAACTATGTAGGTAGGTACATTGTTATTAACTTAATTAGGGTACTCCTAAGGCTTAGGAAGAGCCACACTCAAGGGGTCAAAGAGCCGCATGTGGCTCGCGAGACAGTTTGCCGACCATGGTCCTAGGGCAGGGGTGGGCAAACTTTTTGACTCGAGGGCCACAATGGGTTCTTAAACTGGACCGGAGGGCCGGAACAAAAGCATGGATGGAGTGTTTGTGTGAACTAATATAAATTCAAAGTAAACATCATTACATAAAAGGGTACGGTCTTTTTTTTTTTTAGTTTTATTCATTTCAAACGGGCCGTAGTTTGCCCACGGCTGTCCTAGGGCAAGGGAAGCAAAGGAGAAAATAAACAAATGGCACTACACCAAATTAAAAGCTTCTGCACAGCAAAATAAACCACCAACAAAATGAAAATGGAGCCCACTGTATGGGAGGACATATTTGCCAATGATACATCTCATAAGGGGTTAATTTTCCCAAAATATAAAGAACTCATGCAACTTAAGAAAAGGTGGACAAACAATCCAATTAAAAAATGGGCAAAGGACATATGTAGATACTTCTCCAAAGAGGACATACAGGTGGCCAAGAGACATATGAAAACATGCTCAAAGTCACTAATCATTAGAGAGATGCAAATTAAAACCATACTGAGATATCACCTCACACCTGTCAGAATGGCTACCATCAAGAAACAACAAATGCTGGCAACGATGTGGAAAAAAAGGTACTCTGAAGGTGGGAATGTAGACTGGTGCAGCCACTATGGAAAACAGTATGGAGTTTCCTCAAAAAATTAAATATGGAACTGCCATTTGACCCAGTGATCCCACTTCTAAGAATATATACTAAGAATACCAAAACACCAATTTGAAAGAATATATGCATCCTTATGTTCATAGAAGGGCTATTTACAATAGCTAATATCTGGAAGTAGCCCAACTGCCCATCAGTAAATGAGTGGATAAAACAGCTGTGGTACACTTACACAGTGGAATAATATGCAGCTGTAAAAATGAAGGAACTCTCACCCTTTGAGACAGCAGGGATGGATCTGGAGAGTATTATGCTAAGTGAAATAAGCCAGTCAGAGAAAGAGAAGTATCACATGATCTCACTTATATGTGGAATCTAATGAACAAAACTGACTAACAAAATAGACCCAGAGACATAGAAGTATGGAACAGACTGACAAATCTCAGAGGGAAGGGAGTTGGAGGTGGGAGGAGATTAACCAAATAACTTATATGCATATATGTGTAGCCCATGGACACAGACAATAAATAGTTTAGTGAAGGCCTGGAGAGGGGGTGGGAGCACGGTAGAGAGGTCAATGGGGGAGGGGGGGAAGGGGGACATCTGTAATACTTTCAACAATAAATATAAATTTCTTAAAAAAGTATCCTGTGCTGAGAACTATGTTGTGGTGGGAAAAGCAAAAATGGTGAATTCTTAAGTAGAAGTTGTCACCCTGGTGCTGCCACTTGCTAGCTGACTGATGGAAGCAGTAGCTTAGTGAGTGAGTGGGACAGAGCTGACTGACTCACTCCCTTTCCCCAAGATCCATAGCGGAGAGGTCCAATGGGTGGGAGAACCTCAGGTCATTCACCCTATCTGATCCTTGGAGGTGGTTGGTTGTTCTGTTTTGTGTGGATTAAATAGGATAAAATGTGTAAGTACCATGCACATTTTGGATAAAAATCTTCTAATACTAAAATTTATTCTGTTGTAAGATTTTTGTCCATATCTGTGCCCACGTAGGGCAGGATCATGTCTTTTCCACTTTGAATCCCCTTTGCCTGGTGCATGGTTGCTGAAGGAATGGAAGATAAAAAGGAATGAATGAATGTATGGAACTATGCCAATCCCCTCCTCACCCACATACCTAATACTTTCTAGCTTTTACTTGCTTATAGAGATTTAAGATCATTATATTTAGACTATTAACCTCTTTCTGTGTTTTACTGACAGTAAATCTTGAAAGATACTCCAGCCTTATCCAAGAGACTGTTGCATAGCTTGAATTCAAAGTATAAGGATCTTTGTACATTCATATGCATTCTAAACTATTCCAGAAATAAATTTAAAAATGTATATAATGTTTTAGATATAAATCCTTGTATGTAAAACTGATTTCACCTTTAAAATAAACTGAGTTTCTGTTTCTCTTAAAGTATTTTTTATTAAGAGAAATCAGAGTAAAAGTAGGAGAGTAACATAGCAATGTGTATGAATACACTGTTTGGCTAGAAGCTTGAATATATGTTTTTTTCAGCAGTATAATGAAACAAAAACCAGAAGTTATTTTATTCTACCTTAGTTTTAGTTTCTTTAATGTTAACAGTAATTTAGTTCTTGATTACTTAAATTAGACTTGATTAGTTCATCTCTTTCATTTTGAACAAAGTAGTTTGGTTTTTAAAATTTTATTTCCTGCTTATATGCATCTGGAATATGTAGGATGAAAAAGATTAAGCTTTGGGTATAGGAAGATGGCTGCCGATGGGAAGGCAGACTGCAAGATAGTGTGTGAGTGAGAGAACGAAAGGAGAGGGTACGGAGAGTGTAAATTTGTGGGTGAGCAATAGCTATACTCCAGGGGACTGTTGGAGACTGCCGGATCAGGCTCCCCTAACCAGGCAGCCTCCACTGCTGCTGAAATCTCTCCCGGCTCTGCCATGGAGACAGCGCCAACTTGAAGGGGAGAGTGGCTGTTATCGGAAGCATATACATCCAGGGGTCCGGGAACCATGGCATCCAGGGACCGGCTATGAACCCAGGAACACTGGATCTCAAGCAGTGCGAATACATGGACTCGGAATGCCGGAAGCCGGTCCATCCTTGCTGTTTGACACAGTCGCTGCAGGGAAGAAACATCTGCACAGCATATGTTTCAAGGGACCTGGTGTATATGACATACTGTTCTTAATATGTTTGCTCACCTTCTTGGCGCTATGTGTTTTAACCAAGGTCACCTCTCCGAGAAAGGTTGTTTCCCCAGGTAGGGATTTTTCCCTGAAGTTAGGGAGGGAATAAAACCCCTTAATTAAATGCCAGGCAGGTAGTTAATCACTTTAACTACGAACAATCACCCTTAAGCTACATAATCTTTACTCCCTGGAATGGAGATAATAAACGCCCTAACCTTTGGAATAGAAATTGATAGGATTAAAATCAACTGGTATAAATACAGATGTAACAAGACAATAAAACACAGAACTTGGCTGGAGATCCTGGCTAGAGATCCTGGCTAGGCTGCTGATCACCTGAATGCTGTCTCTGTGTCATTCCTTCTTCGCCAACTCCGTCCACAACTTTGGGGACCCCTGGACCTGCTGGGGCAGGACCCCAACATGGGAAGAGCCCTGCTCCTCCTCACAGAAAGGTCAGATTTCGCCTAGGGAAAGGTGATGTCTGCAATCCAGGTTGGAGAGAGGAATGCGCGTGCGGAAGTCTATGCCTCACAAAGTCCACGGTCATTGGGGCCAGCATGATCCGTGAGTGTGGAAGGGGATCCGCAGGGCTGCTGGCAGAAGGGAACTCTAAAAATCAGCCCATAGCTGGACTGGGCACAAAAAGGCAGCCTTGGATTTTACCAGTATGCCGGCTGCTTAGTGCCAGAGGAAAAAGGACGTGCAGGAGAGATGTTTGGAGAATTGCGCGCAGAGCTGGATGTAAAAGTTGCGAGCTCCCACACTTACTCTGGCTCTTTTGTTTTCTCTTTAAATCCTTGCTTTTGATTACTAAACCCAATACATAGGATCACCCAACTAGGGACACTCACAGAGACTGCAGGGGAAAGTTGTTTTTGTGGAACCTGGGGATCAGAGCGGGAGTAACGATCAGGGAACCAGCTCTGGGGCAGTCGATTCTCCCAAACCAGTATTAAGTGCGACAGGGAAAACAAAACCTAAATACTGGCTAGAGAGAATTTATAGCCCTGAGGTCAATCCAGAAACACTGCCACCCAGGGGCTGATCACAAATTGACTCTTCTGTAAACACAAATAAAGGCGGTCTCGGAAACAAAGAAATAGTGCCTGCTTTAAAATCAGGACTGTGGTTTACAACACAGAGGAGCAATATATCCCAGGGAACTTCAATACTGTCCTGACTACCTGACAGGAAAAAGGCATGCCAAACAGAAGAGTAGAGAAAATGAATGACCTTCACTACTGCATATTTTTATTTTTTCACCTTTTACTTAAGAAACTATTTTTTTCTTTTTTCCCTCACTTGATTTTACCATTTTAATTATTATATTTTTATTTTTAATTAGTATTATTACTACTACTATTGTAACCTTTTTAAAAAAAGTGTCATTTTATTTTCTCTTTATTTTATTTTGGGATTAATGTTCTACATTCTATTTTCATTTTTCCTTTAGCATCATTTTACTCTATCTCAACTTTACCTATATGCCAACACTCCTTCCCTCACTTTTCCCCTTTTGTTGTCCTGTTACTCTATTCCTGCATTAGATTTTCCCTATTCCTTCTTTTTGCCACCTGTTAAAAATTCATCCTACTTATAAATCTAATTTCCAATCCCCTGCTCCAAGTCCATACACACTTCTCTCTTCGCCTTCTTCACTATCAAATTTTTTTCTCTCTTCCTTTATTTTTGTTTTTTTTCTGTTGTTATTTTTTGTTTTGTTTGTTTTTTTGTACTATTTTTTTGTTTTTTTTTGTTTTTGTTTTGCTTTGCTTTCTCTCTGTCCTATTGTTCTGGTTTGCTTGATTGTTGATTAGATTGTTTTGGGGTTTTTTTTTATTGTTTGTGGGATTCTTTCCATTTTTTTGTTTTGTTTTTGTCTTTATTTTTTGCTTTTGTTTTTCCTCTTCTCACTTGTTATTAGTTGTTATTTGTAGTTTGCATTCATCTCTGGGTGTTTGTTGTTTGCATTTTTTGGGATTAGTTGTTCTACTGGAGTTTTCTCCCCATATAAATAGTTCCCCCCTTTCTTTTTTACTCTCTTTCTTGTCTCACTTACTTTTTTTCCTTTTCTCAATATCATTTTTGCACTTTTTTTTTCTTTTCTTATCCCCTAATTCTCTTTTCTCGGGTGGTCACCTTTATTTGGGGTTATTAGTATTGTGAATACATTTGTGTTCAGTGCCTTGTGTGTTGTGCCTTGTTGTGTTGTATTTTATGCCTTTAAGTCAATGCAAGAGAGACAGAGCTACATAACCAGACACCTGGAGAAGAGAGATCATGGGGAGACAAAGAAAAAGCCCACAAATGAAAGAAAAGGAGGCATCACCAGAAAAGGAAGTAAACAAAAAGGAGGCAAGCAATATGTCAGAGAAAGAATTCAGAGAAATGGTCATAAGGTGGCTGAAAAGAATGGAAGACAAATTGAACAATATGTGTAAGAACCAAGAGGAAATGAAGAATCAAGAAGAAATGAAAATGACATGGCTGCTATAAATAACTCAGTAGAAAGTGTAAACAGTAGACTAGAAGAAGCAGAGGACCGCATCAGTGAGCTAGAAGACAAGGTAGGAAAAAAAAAAAACCCAAGCAGAGCAGCATCTAGAAAAAAAATTTAAAGAACAGGAGGAGAGCCTAAGAGAACTTTGGGACAACATGAAACGAAACAACATCCACATAATAGGGGTGCCAGAAGGAGAGGAAACTGAGCAAGGAATAGAAAACCTGTTTGAAGAAATAATGACAGAAAACTTCCCTGATATAGGGAAGAAAAAACTCACACAAATCCAACAAGCTCACAGAGTCCCAAACAAAATGAACCCCAAAAGACTGATGCCAAGGCACATTATAATTACATTGGCAAACACCAATGACAAAGTAAGAATCTTAAAAGCGGCCAGTGAGAGACAGAAAGTTACCTACAAAGGATCCCCCATCAGACGAGCAACTGATTTCTCAACAGAAACACATCAGGCAAGAAGGGAATGAACTGAAATATACAAAGTCATGCAAAGGAAGTATCTGAATCCAAGAATACTATATCCAGCAAGGCTATCAATCAAAATTGAGGGTGAAATCAGGAGCTTCACAGATAAAAAAGGACTAAGTGAGTTTATTACCACCAAACCAGCAATGCAAGAAATGCTAAAGGGTCTGCTGTAAAAAGAAGAAATAGGAAACGAAGAAGGAACACAGGCGTAAAGAATAAAAATGGTGACAAACATGTACCTATCAAAAATAACTTTAAATGTTAATGGATTAAATGCCCCAATCAAAAGACATAGGCTAGCTGAGTGGATAAGAAAACATGACCCATATATCTGTTGTCTACAGGAAACCCACCTCAGAAAAAAGACTCACACAGACTGACGGTGAAGGGATGGAAAAAGATTTTTCAGGCAAATGGAAATGAAAAAAAAGCTGGGGTAGCAATACTTATATCGGACAAATTAGATCTCAAATTTAAGGACATAACAAGAGATAAGGAAGGCCACTTCATAATACTAAAGGGATCAATCCAACAAGAAAATATAACTCTGGTAAACATATACAAACCCAATTCAGGGGCACCCAAATACATAAAAAAACTTTTGGAGGATATCAAGGGAGAGATTGATAGCAATACAGTTATAGTAGGGGACTTTAATACCCCTCTATCACCATTGGACAAATCCTCTAAACAAAAAATCAGCAAAGAAACATCAATCCTAAATGATGCACTAGATCAAATGGAATTAATTGACATCTTCAGAACATTTTACCCCAAAGCCACAGAATATACATTCTTCTCAAGTGCACATGGGTCATTTTCAAAGATTGACCATATATTGGTTCACAGGTAAAGTATCTTCAAATTCAAGAAGATAGAAATCATATCAAGCATCTTCTCAGATCACAATGGCATAAAATTGGAAATCAACTACAATAAAAACAATCCAAAAAAGTCAAACACCTGGAGGCTAAATAGCATACTATTAAACAATAACTGGGTTACCAGAGAGATCAAAGAAGAAATAAAAAGCATCATGTCAACAAACAGCAATGAAAACACAACAATCCAAAATCTATGGGTCATAGTGAAAGCAGTCTTGAGAGGGAAGTTCATAGCTCTACAGGCCTGCCTCAAAAAAACAACAAACAATGGTAATAAATTATCTAAACCTACAACTCAAAGAGTTAGAAAGAGAGCAACAAGAAAAGCCCACCATAAGCAGAAGGAAGGAAATAATAAAGATCAGAGGGGAGATAAACAACATAGAGACCAAAAAAAAAAAAAAAAAAAACAATGCAAAAGATCAACAAAACCAAGAGCTAGTTCTTTGAAAGGATAAACAAGATTGATGAACCTCTAGCCAGGCTCACCAAGAAGCAAAGAGAGAGGACCCAAATAAACAAAATCAGAAATGAGAGAGGTGAAATAACAACCGATCCCACAGAAATACAAACGATTATGAAAAAATACTATGAACAACTCTATTACAACAAAATGGACAACCTAGATGAAATGGACATATTCTTAGAAATATACAAGCTCCCAAAACTCAACCAAGAAGAGTCAAAAAACCTGAATAGGTCAATAACTACCGAAGAAATTGAAACAGCAATAAAAAATATTCCAGCAAACAAAAGCCCTGGTCTGGATGGCTTTACAGGGGAGTTCTACCAAGCATTCAAAGAAGAGCTAAAACCTATCCTCCTCAGACTATTCCAAAAAATTCAAGAGGAAGGCACACTTCTAAGCTCTTTCTATGAATCCAGCATTACCCTAATCCCAAAACCAGATAAAGACACCACAAAGAAAGAGAACTACAGGCCAATATCCATGATGAACATAGATGCTAAAATCCTCAACAAAATCTTAGCAAATCGGATTCAGCAATACATTGGAAAGATCATACACCATGACCAAGTGGGATTTATTCCAGGGATGCAAGGATGGTTCAATATCTGCAAATCCACAAATGTGATACATCACATAAACAAATTGAGAGACAAAAATCATAATCATATCAATTGATGCAGAAAAAGCATTTGACAAAATCCAACATCCTTTCTTGATAAATCTCTTAGCAAAGTGGGAACAGAAGGATCATATCTCAACATAATAAAAGCCCTAAATGACAAACCTACAGCCTACATCATACTCAATGGGCAGAAACTAAACTCATTTCCCCTAAGAAGAGGAACAAGACAAGGATGCCCACTTTCACCACTCCTGTTTAACATAGTACTAGAAGTACTAGCCATAGCGATCAGACAAGAAGAAAAAATAAAAAACATCCAAATTGGAAAAGAAGAAGTAAGACTGTCTATATTTGCAGATGACATGATACTATGCATACAAAACCCCAAAGACTCCATCAAAAAACTACTAGACCTAATAAATGAATTTGGCAATGTAGCAAGATAGAAAATTAACAATCAGAAATCTATGGCCTTTTTATACACCAATACTGAACTCACAGAATGAGAAATGAAAAAAACAATCCCATTTACCATTGCACCAAAAAATTAAGATACCTAGAATAAACTTAACCAAGGACGTAAAAGACCTGTACTCAGAAAATTATAGGACATTGAAAAAAGAGATAGAGGAAGACATAAACAAATGGAAGAACATACCATGTTCAGGGATTGGTGGAATCAACCTCATTAAAATGTTGATACTACATAAAGCAATCTATAGTTTCAATGCAATACCTATTAAAATACCAATGGCATATTTCAAAGATCTAGAACAAACTCTCCAAAAATTCACCTGGAATAAAAAAAGACCCCGAATAGCCACAGCAATCCAGAGAAAGAAGAACAAAGTTGGAGGGATCACAATACCAGACATCAAAATATATTACCAAGCTCGGTTCTCAAAACTGCCTGGTACTGGCACAATAACAGACATATAGACCGATGGAACAGAATAGAGGACCCAGAAATTGACCCAAGCCATTATACTCAATTAATATTTGAAAAAGGAGGCAAGAGCATACAATGGAGCCAAAATAGCATCTTTAATAAATGGTGCTGGGAAATTTGGTCAGATACATGCAAAAAAATGAAACTAGATCACCAACTGACACCATACACAAAACAAACTCAAAATGGCTAAAGGACTTAAATGTAAGACGGGAAACCATAAAAATCCTACAAGACTCCATAGGCAGCAAAATTGCAGACATTTGTCGTAGCAATATCTTTACAGACACAGATCCTAGGGCAAGAGAGACTAAGGAGAAAATAAAGAAAAGGGATTACATCAAAATAAAAAGTTTCTGCACAGCAAAAGAAACCATCAACAGAACAACAAGAAAGCCCACTGCATGGGAGAACATATTTGCCAATGTTATCTCTGATAATTGTTTAATGTCCAACATTTACAGGGAACTCATACAACTCAACAAAAGGAAAATAAACAATCCAATCAAAAAATGGGCAAAGGACTTAAATAGAATCTTTTCCAAAGAGGACACTCAGAAAGCGAAGAGATGCATGAAAACATGCTCAAAGTCACTAATCATCCGAGAGATGCAAATCAAAACGACAATGAGGTATCACCTCACACCTATCAGAATGGCTATCATCAACAAATCAACAAATGACAAGTGCTGGAGAGGATGCAGAGAAAAAGGATCCCTCCTTCACTGCTGGTGGGAATGCAGACTGGTGCAGTCATTGTGGAAAACAGTATGGCGTTTCCTCAAAATTTAAAAATTTAACTGCCATTTGACCCAGTAATACCACTTCTAGGAATATATCCCAAGAAAACAGAAACACCAATCAGAAAGGATATATGCACCCCTATGTTCATAGCAGCACAATTTACAATAGCCAAGATTTGGAAACAGCCTAAATGCCTATCAACAGATGAGTGTATTAGAAAACCATGGTACATCTACACAATGGAATACTATGCTGCTATAAAAAAGAAGGAATTCTTACCATTTGCAGCAGCATGGATGGAACTAGAGAGCATTATGCTAAGTGAAATAAGCCAGGAAGTGAAAGAAAAACACCACATGATCTCACTCATTTATGGATAATAAAGAACATTATAACCTGATGAACAAAAAGATAGATACAGAGGCAGAGAAGCATGGAACAGACTGTCAAATTACAGTGGGAAGGCTGGGGAGTGTTGGGTGGGGGAGGTAAGAGATCAACCGAAGGACTTGTATGCATGCATATAAGCATAACCAATGGACACAAGACACTGGGGGCGGGGGGGGGGGGTGGGGTGGTGAGGGCATGTGCCGGGAAGTAGGGGAGGCCAGTGGAAGGTCAATGGGGGTGGTGGTGAAGGAGACATATATATTACTATCTGTAATACTTTAAACAATAATCTAAAATTAAAAAATAAATTAGCTAATAGTAAAAAAAATTAAGCTTTCTAATTTTTTTTTAAAATATGTATATTTTATTGATTTTTTACAGAGAGGAAGGGAGAGGGATAGAGAGTTAGAAACATCGATGAGAGAGAAACATTGATCAGCTGTGTCCTGCACACCTGCTACTGGGGATGTGCCTGCAACCAAGGTACATGCTCTTGACTGGAATCAAACCTGGGACCTTTCAGTCTGCAGGCCAACACTCTATCCACTGAGCCAAACCGGTTAGGGCCAGCTTTGTAAATTTTTAATGACGGATTCTACTTATGTGTATTGTGCTATGGGACATTAAATCTTTGTTGACATATTTTTGCAAGGTAAGTATTACGTTTTCTCATAGCACTAGAATAGAAAATACTAGGAGAACTGAAAACATTGTAATTTTCTAGTAATTCAGAGGAAATGATTAAATTCTGAGGTAGTGTACTGAAAGGGTACACAATGATACACATTTTTGCAAATTAATTTATTAAATATCGGT
>NW_005871069.1:9588166-9616331 GCF_000147115.1 Myotis lucifugus
TATGTGCATAGGTTTTTTCCACTATATTATGCTCTTAGACACTATACTAAGGTATTACAAACTCAAGCAGCAGGATTCTTCAGGGAAATTAAAGGTTTCATATCAACCAGGCATTGTCAAAATCTTTTCCTTGAATAGTATTAAATGGTGTTCCAGCAGTGTTCTTGGTGCACATGATGTTACTGTTTTTTAAAACCACTACTTTATTGAGGTCTAGTTCACTCATTTAAAGTTATAGTCAGTTTAGAATATTTTCATCATCCTGTATCCATTAGCACTCATTTCTCACTTCTTACTGCACCCCTCCTTCACCCTGTGTGACAATCTAATTTCTGTATGTAAATGAGCATATTCGTGAAATTTCATACACTACATATGATCATAAAATATGTGACCTTTTGTGTCTGGCTTATGTATTTAGCAGAATGTTTTCAAGGTTCATTGATTTTGTAGTGTCAATACTTCACTCTTTATGGCTGAATAAAGTTCCATTGTGTGGATCTACCACATTTTATTTATCCATTCATCAGTTGATGGACATTTGAGTTGTTTCCACATTTTGGCTATTATGAATAATGCTGCTATGAACATTTGTGAACTAGTTTTTATTCTCTTGTGCATATACCTTGAAGTGGAATTGCTAGGTCATATGATAACTCAACATTTCACATCTTGTGGAACTGCCAGACTGTTTTTGAAAGTGCTATACCATTTTACATCTCACCAGCCATGTATGAAGGTTCCAATTTCTCCACATCTCATCAGCCCTTATTATTATCTGTGTTTTTTATTAAGGCTGTCTTAGTGGGTGGGAAGTGGTATCTCATTGTGGTGACATTTCTTTCTGTATTAAACTTTACATTTTAGAATCATTTTGATTTATAGAGAAATTAAGCAGATAGTATAGAGAGTTCTTGTGTGCCCCCACATGGACACACAGTTTACCCTATTATTGATGATTTATATTAGTATGGTATCCTATATAAAAAAAACCCCTAATATGCAAATAGACCAAACGGCAGAACGACCGGCAGAAAGACCGGTCACTATGATGCACACTGACCACCAGGGGGCAGACACTCAACACAGGAGCTGCCCCCTGGTGATTGGTGTGCTCCTACAGGGGGAGCACTGCTCATCCAGAAGCCGGGCTCACGGCTGGCTAAGGAGCATTGAGCTGAATGGTAAGGAGCAGCGAGCAGGTGGGCGGTAAGGAGCGAGGGGTCCTGGACTGTGAGAGGGATGTCCGACTTAGGCCTGATCCCCCTTGACCCAGAATGTAAGAGGGCACAGGCTGGGCTGAGGGATGCACCCCCCCCCCATGCACGAATTTCATGCACCAGGCCTCTAGTATTTGTTATAATTAATGAACCAATATTGTTATATTATTCTTTTGATGTTGTTAATCCTCACTGAAGGATATTTTTACCATTGACTTTTAGAGAGAGTGGAAGGGAGGGAGGGGGAGAGAAAGAGAGAGAAACATCAATGTGAGAAGAGACACATGGATTGGTTGCCTCCTGCATATACCCTGACCAGGGCCAGAAAGACCTGCAACTGAGGTACATGCCATTGACTGGGAGTCTAACCCACATTGGTACACAGGTCAACACTCTACCACTGAGCCACACTGGCCAGGGCTTATTATATGACTAGGGGCCTGGTGCATGAAGATTCGTGCATGGGGGGTGGGTTTCTCAGCCTGACCTGTACCCTCTCCAATCTGGGAGCCCTCAGGGAAGCCCTCTCCAATCCGGGAGTTTCTGTCTGTCTGCAATCGTATGAGCGAATTCTCTGAGACACCCAACCCAGTTTGGTTTGTTGCTCACAGAATAATAAAGGCATTTTTTTTCTTTGCTTCGTTGGTAGAGATTTCCTGGAAGTTTTAGGATATCTTCCCTTTAATTTTTCTTAGACACTCTGATTTTATGTCTCTCACTTTTTCTTTCCCTTCATCCCCCACCGCAACAGTAACTTGCTCCAGGCTCACTTTGCTCTAGTGCAGTGGTTCTCAACCTTCTGGCCCTTTAAATACAGTTCCTCATGTTGTGACCCAACCATAAAATTATTTTCGTTGCTACTTCATAACTGTAATGTTGCTCCTGTTATGAATTGTAATGCAAATATCTCATATGCAGGATGGTCTTAGGCGACCCCTGTGAATGGGGCATTTGACTGCCCAAGGGGTCGCGACCCACAGGTTGAGAATCACTGCTCTAGTGTCTAGGAGATTCGTCTGCCACCAGAACTACGATTCCCAGCATTCCTGGTGCTCCCCGCTCTGGGCTTCCGCTTCAGGTCCTGGGGCTGCCACCAGAACTACTATTCCCAGAATTTCTGGTGCTCCCTGTGCTCTTGGTTTTCCCTTCCTGCTCTGTCTCCGTCCAATGTCCTCCCACTCTGCCAAGTCCTCCAAGCCACCAGCTCTCCCTCTCTGCTCTCCGTCTGGAGAGTTCCCCAAGTTCCCCAAGTCGTTCCACTCTCCACCGGCTCTCCCTCTCTGCTCTGTGCCCGGCGGCTTGGGGAGGCATGGCTCCCTCGGTCACTGGGAGCGACTGAGGGAGCCATGTCTCCCCAAGCCTCCGGCTCTCCCGCTCTCTGCCTGGCGCCTATGTATGCAAATTAACCTGGCATCTTTGTTGGGTTAATTTGCATACACACTCCTGATTGGCTGGTAGGCATCACAGAGGTATGGTCAATTTACACGTTCCTTTTTTATTATATAGGATTCTTAACTAAAGTGCATAGTTTATTCATATTTTCTTAGGTTTTCTTTGTTGTTTGTTTTTAGAGAGGAAGGGAAAGGGAGAGAGAGATAGCAACATCAATGATGAGAGAGAATTACCGATTGGCCGCCTCCTGCATGCCCCCCATTGGGGATCGAGCCCGCAACCCAGGCATGTGCCCAGACCAGGAATTGAACCATGACCTCCTGGTTCATGGGTCGACACTCAACCACTGAGTCACACCAGCCAGGGCATGTTATATTATTCTTAACTAAAATGCATAGTTTATTCATATTTTCTTAGTTTTTTAACTTAAAATCCTTTTTCTGTTCCAAGATCCCATTTTTGATATCATATTACATTTATTTTCATTTCTCCATAGGTTCCTCTTGGCTGTGACAGTTCTCAGACTTTTCTTGTTTTTTTGTTGTTAATTTTTTTGATGACTGGGAGAGTTTTGAGGAGTAGTGGTCCTTATAGTAGATACAATGTAAGATGCCCCTCTGTTGGAATTCCAATTTTTTAAAAATTGGTTGTGATGGCATTGGTTTTTCATATGAAAAAAATAAAAGCAGTTTACTTGAAGTATAAAAATACACAATCACAGAATTGGAAACTAGCAGAAGTATGGTTAAGAAATTCTTAGGAATTTAAACAATCAGCTGCCCCTGGAAGATGACCAGAAATGTAACTGAAGATATATTTTCATAGAGAGGACTTGGTCACATTAAAAAGGATCAGATTAAGTAATATAATTTATTTTTGAGACTGTCATTAAATAGCATCTAATCTAAGGGAAAAGCGAAAAGTATATTTTTCACAGCTTTACATGTAACTGAGAATATTGTTTTGCTTGTAATAAAACATAATGTTGATAGAAATTCAGATTAATGTTAAGAAGAACTCCATGACATCAAGGCAGCAAGAGTCCAATATACAGTGAGTACTTCCACCTCTATCAGTTCCACTAACCTTGACAGGTGCCCTGTGAAGGAGGTGGAACTGTGGCTCAGAGTCTGTGGTTTGACTTACCGTACACAGCTGTCAGTAGTTGAGCTGAGAACTGAACCTAGGGATATACAAGTTTATAGCCCACTGTCTGTCAGGCTCCAGAGTTTCCAGTGGTTTTCAATCAGAAATGTATCGGAAGAACCTAAGCTTGAGTTCTTCTCTTACTGGACAATTTTACTGCCAGCCAGAGGAGATAGCATCTTTCTCTGTGTGTTCAAGGCCCACTGAAATCAGTCAGTTCAGTGAACAGCATACTTGTTAACTGCTAACACAGGAAAACAGCCTGCTTTGCCCAGGGCACTGCAGTCCACTACCACATGTGTCTCCTGAAAAAGAATCCTGAGGGTCATAATGCAGGAGGAACTGTGTGGGTGAACAGCATCCACCAAGGCTTGTCAGTGATTGCGTCACTCAATGCACATCACTCAAGGGATGTCTCAGTCAGCTCTTAAGTTTTTTTGATAAGTGAGTGGCATAAAGGATTTGGTTTTTAATATTTACCTTTGAATAGAATTAAGTGTGGTAATGATCTGTGAACACACTTGACATGAAATAATAAAGTTGCACAGATACCTGTCTGAGGAAGGTATGGAAACTTTCCTACTTATTCAGCTAATCCTTGTAAACGGCCCATTGGTTGATCACAGACTGATATAAGGTTTCTTTTTGCTTAGACTTTCTTTAGAAGTCAGGATAGAGTATGCTCTGTTGCAGTAACAAACCAGCACTGAGCTCTCCATTGATTTCTTGTTCACATAAATGTCAGTGTGCTTTTGGCTCTTCTTCATGCATCTGTTGTGTGTGCAGCGTCTCAGAGAAACAAGCTGCTGTGATTTCATTGTTTTTACGTAGGGCTTCCAGATTGTCTTAGCAGGGGAAGGAGGATCACATGCTGAAAGAATTTGGCCTTGAGGGACATAAATCACTTCTCACAGCTCATTGGCCAGAACAAGTCACATGACCCTAGGAAGTGAGGAAAAACACATAGCTATTCAGTGAGCAATAAATGCTTCTGCCTCACCTTCCAAGCAAGATAACTGGCCAGTTTGCAAAAGAAACAAAATCAAAACAGTTCCAGTAAAGACAGAAAAGTGTACTGAAATATTTAGTATTTAATTAAATTAATTCAGATTGAGGACTGTGATTTCATCTCCAAGGTAAATATTCTCCAGTTCCATCAACTTGTCTTATTTGAAATTGTGCTTACATTAGAGCCGTCGCCATGCTGTAGCTCTCTTCTGGGAATGGCTGTCACTGTACTCCCTAGGTTGAAGACAACACTCTAGATGTTGTCTACTTAGCATAGATTACAAGAGACTTAATATTTACTGTGATTTAGACACACACACACACACACACACACACACACACACATGCAACTTAAGATTTTGCAAACCTTTTTAGCTGCCACTTCTAGAAATAAGTTTATGGAGAACTGAGGCCATAATGTATTTTTTTATATAAATGCTTTTTTGCAAACTAATAATTTTCTTCAGTTATATTTTTGTGAAGCCTTTTTTTAATTTAAAAATATACTACTAGAAAATGCAGAATTCCTGTTTAGTTTACCTTCATGGTCTGCCCTTTCCTATTCTCTTCAGTGTGGCCTAAAACTCCACCATTGGAATGATAGGATAACAAAGACCATAGTCAGGTTGCGCTGACAGGAGAAGTCCTCTCTTGCTCTCTGTTTGAAAAGGCTCTCTTTTACTTGAGAACAACTATCTCTAGTAAATGCCACCACCTACCTCAGACTCTTTATGCTGACACCATATTTTTTATCCCATATTTACTGAACACAGTTTTGGGCCAGTCACTGAGCTATGCCCCAGCAGTCTTCGTCCTCATAGAAACAACAGTCTAGACTAGTGGTTGGCAAACTGCGGCTCGCGAGCCACATGCGGCTCTTTGGCCCCTTGAGTGTGGCTCTTCCTAAGCCTTAGGACAGTGATGGCGAACCTATGACACGCGTGTCAGAGGTGACACGTGAACTCATTTTTTTGGTTGATTTTTCTTTGTTAAATGGCATTTAAATATATAAAATAAATATCAAAAATATAAGTCTTTGTTTTACTATGGTTGCAAATATCAAAAAATTTCTATATGTGACATGGCACCAGAGTTAAGTTAGGATTTTTCAAAATGCTGACATGCCGAGCTATAAAGGTTTGCCATCACTGCCTTAGGAGTACCCTAATTAAGTTAATAACAATGTACCTACCTACATAGTTTAAGTTTAAAAAATTTGGCTCTCAAAAGAAATTTCAATCGTTGTACTATTGATATTTGGCTCTGTTGACTAGTGAGTTTGCCGACCACTGATCTAGACCAAAGGTTGGCAAACATTTTCTGTGAAGAGCCAGATAATAAGTGTTCTAGGCTTTGTGGGCCATGTGGTCTGTCTCAGCTACTGAACTCTTCCCTAATGCCACAGAAGTAACCACACAATACGTGAGTGATTGAGCATGGCTGTGCTCCAATAAGCTTTATTTATGGGCATTAAAATGAAAATTTCTTATATTTTTCACATGTCACAAACTATCATTGTTTTGAAATTTTTTCAACTGTTTAAGTATGCAAAAACCATACATACAGGTTGTGTGTGAGTGGGCAGTGGGCCTGATTTGACCTGCAGGTTGAGTTTGCCTCCCCCTGGTCTAGAACCAGCTTTCTGTGGTTTCTTCTCACAAATAATGAAGTGCCTTAATGATTACTTAAATTATTCAAGTTCAGTGTTTAAACATAATTAACTTCATTCAGTTCTTTCTCCCCAAAACAACTCTTCCATCAGTTATTGGTGAATGTCATTTCTGCAAATTATGTATTTTGCATAATATACAAATTTTAACATGCAATATGCAAATTTGTATATTATGCAAAATACATAATATACAAGTGAGCACATACATATATTACTATTGAGGACCACTAATTTTATGAAAATCATACTCATCAATCCTATATAACAAAACCCTAATATGCAAATCAACTGAACAGCAGAACAACCAGTCCCTATGATGCACACTGACCACCAATGGGAAGACGTTCAATGCAGGAGCTGCCCCCTGGTGGTCAGTGTGCTTCTACAGGGGGAGCGCCATTCAGCAAGAAGCCTGGCTCTGCTGCAGCACTAAGGACCCCTTGGGGGATGTCTGCCTGCTGGCTTAGGCTCTCCACAGGGAGCAGGCCTAAGCTGGCAGGTGGACATCTCCCTGTGGGCTCCCAGACTTCAAGAGGGCGCAGGTCGGGCTGAGGGACCGCCCCCCAGGTTGTGTGTGAGTGGGCAGTGGGCCTGATTTGACCTGCAGGTTGAGTTTGCCTCCCCCTGGTCTAGAACCAGCTTTCTGTGGTTTCTTCTCACAAATAATGAAGTGTCGGGCTGAGGGACCGCCCCCGCCCCAGTGCACGAATGTTGTGCACCTGGCCTCTAGTGTTTAAAATAATACCTAACCTCTGTTGTGCACTTCCTATATGTCAGGTCCTTTTTTAAGCCCTTGGCTGTTTATTTTCATTAATCTTTCCCAAAACTCTATGAAGTTGGTATTATTATCATCATCTTTATTTTTGGGCTATAAAAACCAAAATTCAAAATGACTCACGCAAGGTTAAAAATCAGAGTCTATATTCATTCCCAAGATTTATGACTCCAGAGCCAGGACTCCTAATAATATATTTACTGTGCCTTCATAGGTACTGAAATATATGCATTAAAGTAGTTAAACTGTTTTTTGTAATTGCAGTGTAAGAAAATAGAAGTGGTGAATAAAGATTAAAAGACTATTTTTCCATAAAAGCAAATATGTAATTGAAAAAGGAAACATTTAAGAAATGAGTGTTCTAATAGTTTTTGCTATTTAATTTTATCTTGTCCATGAGTAATGACTATCTTGGGATAAATATAGTGTGCTGAGATTTTTCTCTTTTCTGAGCTTCCTGAATTAATACTGAGAATCAGGGCAGGGCTGGATTTACAATAGAATTATGCATCATGTTCAGCCCAAAAATAATAATATAGATGCTTTGTATTTGTATATAGAGTTTACAAAATATTCTGTTACATGTGACACATTATGGGGAAGCACTTTGTAACCTGCAAGTTGTAGTCCAAAAGAATTATTGTTGGTCATTTCAGTGGGCCATTTTACTGTAGATATAGCCTTAGCCTTAGTTTTATTGTCCCTTCAGTTTAATCAGTAGAACAGGTTAGATCTTAAGTGAACACACCTTTGAAAGATTCTTGGTGAACTATTTAAAATTTCCCCTAATTTGCTTTTGGACCTGTTCTGTGTTGAACCACAAGGACAAGGACTACAGAATCCATTCTTGTCCTAGGAAGTCTCTGAGAAGAAAGGCAAGTAAACATGATACATTTTATTTTTTCATTTAAGTGCTGGCTTTGGAAAGAATGATGTGAGAAAGAAAAAGAGGAATTTTGAAAATCAAATATTTGCCTCGACACTATTAACTAGTCTAATCTTGTGGGCAAACAGCAGGAATTCAAGAGGTCCACAAACTTGTACCACTCTGGAGCCAGTCTCTGTGACACTGCGGTCACTGGATGGTTATTGTACATGCCAATAAAAGATTATTTGAGACAAGAAAAGATCGTTATATACTTTTATTGCACAGTAATCAGTCCTAATTAGTTAATAATTTTCAAAGTTTTCTTGTAATATAGTTTATTCCTAAATGAAAAGGGCTAGCAGGTGATAGGATCTTTCCAAAAATGATAAATATTTATTTGCTTTATATGTAATTTTAAGAAATTAAGTGTGCCATAAAATTCTACATTTGGTAACTTTGGATTATGGAATTTTTGTCCTATAAAAACATAAGATAATGGCTGTTTCTTCTTTCATGAGTCCTGATCTTTTAAGGAACTATGGATGTTGAAAAGAAGATTGCCTTTACCCTCTCTCACCTCTTTCTCTAGGATCTGGGCCACTTTGGGGTAAACATTTGCCCCTTTGTTCATGATCCCTACAATATGGCTTCATGGCTAATAATGGAAGCAACAATCAGCTGCAGAGAAAATAAAATACATTTCTTTATTTCCACCTCACAATACTATAATTTGAGTTCAGAGACATCTCAGAAAATAAACAGTGGCAGGAAGCAGAGCTTGTGGTGACCTAATGTTTCTTCGTGAATGCTCTGTGGAGGAAAGGCAGTGGGACAATGAGGATGGCAGGGGATCATAAGGATTGTGGCAAACTTGTTTACACCTTATCTAAAGGGTGTGACAGTCACTGGCCTAGCCCTGTGTGGTGATGTGGAGATGTGGGCTTAGTATTGCCATACCTTCTGATTTTCAAAGAGAAAATATAAATGTGAATTTTATGTTCATTTCCTAATTTTTATATTTTAGCTTCAACATTTAAAAACACTTAGTGAGCCACAGAGGACATGTGTTCAGAATTTGGTCCCTTTGACAGGCAGGAGAGGCTCTTGGTTTGGTGACGAAGTTATAAGAGCCCTGCGATGGAAAGAAAGATGGGGGCCCCAGGAGCATGGAGGTTGTAGAATGCAATACCTGGCATGCATTTTCACCCTCTTCTTTTGTTTGGCTGATGAGACTGTGTTTTAATTTTGTTGCTCTTCTTAAGGAAAACCTTTTGCTATCCAGATTTACCTCCTAGAGAAAGAGGGGCTGGGATGTTGAACCCAGTTGTGGGGGCTGCAGGAGATGAGTGGGACTGAATAAGAGGTCGGGCAAGACTGGTTCCACTGCAGGGTTTGATGGGTCATTTGAGACCCGTCAAAATCATCATGTACAGGGTGTGGATAGGTGGGCAGAATATGGCACAGAGGCAGAGCTGCCAGACTCAAGGATGGAAAGCAGGCATAGGAGGAGTGGTCAAGAGGTGTCTGCGGCCCTGAAGAACTGGGAGGGCTCTGCTTTGCTGTGAGTGGGAGGGAGCTGTTGAGCCAGCCAGCCTGATCTGGATGGTTGATGATTAACCCAGATAAGTCATCTAGGCTGCATTTCCTGAAGGCCCTGGATCTTCTCTCCACTTACACCACTTGGGTGGTAACTGCATGTTCTTCAGGAGCAGGGACATCATTCAGTAAGCACAACTGATGACATCTGGCTTCAGCACTATGGCTTAGACAAGACAGGGTCACAGTGCTTCCAGAATGAGGTCACACCTTTGGAATTCCTGGTCATATTCCCTATCATTCCCACAGTCATTATGCTGGACGCTCTTGGATTGAAGGGGCTGATAATTTATTCTCTTCTTTTCTTTATTCTCTGAAATGATTAAGAAATAGAGGCCTTTCAGACAGAGTTCAAAATAACGACTTTATTCCTGGTGCAGCTGAACCAGGATTGTAGCCGGGTCCTGTGTGGCAAATGGTCTTCCTCAGACCTTTCCTCCCAGAATTTTAGCTTCTACCCATCCCATCCCAGGCAGACCTGCTGGACAATTGCCTCTGGGTTGCTTTCTATATAGAAGAAAGGGAGGGCTCTTGTGTTCTGAAGACAAGCTACTGCTAAAGAGGGAGGGGCAAGTCATGTGTGGACAATGACCTTGAACATTTTGCCACATTCAGTCAAGTTGTGTTTCTCAAAGTGTGATTCCCCAGACAAGCAGTGTCAGCAACACCTTATATAACTTGTTAGAAATGTAGATTTGTGGTTTCCAATCTAGACCCAGAAGTCTATGTTTTAATAAGCCCCATCTATGATTCTGTTGCAGTTAAAGGTTGAGAATCATTGCAGTACAGGAATGAGGTTCCTATGGATCCTAGACACTTACCCTCTTACCAGTAAGATGAATCAGTTCCCCTTCTTTGGGGGAGAGTGAGAAAGGAGTATAGAGAAAGAGGCCAGAATGCTGCTTTCGCAATAGGCCCTGAGAGAAATATAAAGTTAGGAGAATGGGCTTCCCCCACAGCTCTCTGTAGTAAACTCTAGTGTAGAGGACTGTAGTCCGAGGATCAGCAGGTGAAAACAGGAGGACATTCTTTAGATGCCCCTTTTCTCATTGGTTAATGTTTCCTACCTTTTCTATAAAAGGTAAATGAGACAAAAAGGAATGATGAAGGAATGAACACAAGCAGAGACAGGAAGAACACTAAAGGATATAGAAAAAATAATGAAATAGGTATTGTATTTCTTCCAACATCATCCTTTACAGTTAATCATTTATTTTGTGTTTTATTAATTAAAAATTTAGTCTTGAATTTATTTTTCTAGTTGTGATCCCAAATACTGGCCATTTGACTGTGATAGTGTCATCAGTCATCAGCCCGGACTCAACCGTACTGCTGTTTGCTTCCTGCTCGTCCATTCATGCTCAAGTTATTGACTTCTACATACTGTTTAGGAAAAGGATTTTTTATGTCCTTCATCTCTACTTGGCAGAGGAGCTTATTTAACTTGATTTGTAACCTTGAGCAGGTGGTTCAATTTCACTCTTGGCAGTTTTCAAATCAGAAAGGAGGCCTGGTTAGTCACTAAATACTTAGTGATAGTTGTCTCAATAATTTATACAGTTGCCATTTCATAATCTAAGATGAAAAGAGATAAATTTCCCAAATGCCTGTGTTTTGGAAAAATATATTTTTGCTTTAGCCAACTTTTTTAGAGGTGTGGTATAAAATTATGCTTCCTTGGGTATTATAACCTCAAAGAGACAGGAATATTATGGTTCCCATTATTTACTTTCCATAGCACAGCATCTTGTAAACACACTCAATTCCATGCAGTCCAGAATGTAAGCTTGTTTCTATTAAATACTTAATGTTTTCAGGAATGAAAAATGCTAAAGAATTTAAACTACTTCTGCTTATAAATATTTTGCTCTGACTTCAACCAGAAATGAAATTATGGTGGTATTAATAACTGGTCAGTTACTATGTTTTAAGAACTTCTAAATCTTTAATAACAACCCCATGGGTAGGTAGGTCTTGTCATTCCCTTTATGGAGATGAGCAAAGTGAGGTACAGAGAACTTAAGTGACTTGCCAGAAACACTCTGTTGATAAGTAGCAGAATCAAATCCATGTCTGTTTATATCAGATCTATACCCTTAACCATCTAGTCTGTTCTGTGTGCTAGCTGTTAGGCTAACTCCTGACAAGAATTGCATTTCAGGCCTTGGTCAGAATAGGAGAGGTCTCAGATGGTTGGTGGGAGAAGTGGAAAATGCTTCCAGCAATATTAGTCATTCAGAATTTAGAAATTCTTAATTTTGATCCTATTTCGATTCCTCGGCTACACTTCACTTACTTCTGAATGACAATCCTTGGGGATGAGGCTCAGGAATCTGCATTTAAAACAATCCACACAAGGCGATCTTAGAACTACTAATGAGAACCACTGCACCTAGTTGCTGGGTAGCATTTAGTGTCAATTGCAGTAATCTCTGGGCCCTGGTGTGCTAGGGAGGATTAAGACAGGGAGGCACCTCTGCTCGTCATTATTGGTGGAATCTTGAATATTTTAACTTTTGTAATTTTTTAAAGCTGCTAAGCTGAATATTTGACTTACTTCTCATATGTGAGTACACCCTTTCAGAGAGAAATTTATTTAAGGAGAGCTGTAAACCAATATTACCCCCTCCTCCCAAACACACTCTTCTTCTCCCAAATGATAGCTGTTCTCTTGTGGGCAATGTAAGGCCAAGGTGATAAGAACATCCTGCTCTGAATAAAACCATTTGAGCCTATATTAGTTTTCTATTGATCCTATAACAAAATGCCACAAATTTAGTGACTTAAATAGCACATTGATTATCTGACAGTTCCGTAGGTCAGATATCCAACACGGGGCTCATGGGGCTAAAAGCAAGGTGCTGGCAGGGCTGCATTCCTCTCTGGAAGCCCTAGGGGAGGACCTTTTTCATGGCTCATTTGGGCTGGCAGAATTCAGTTTCTTGAAGTGGTAGGCCTGAGATCCCGCTTCTATCACTGGATGTAAACCGAAGGCCATTCCCACCTGCATTTCTTGGCTCATGGCCCCTTTCCTCCATCTTCACAGCCAGCAAGGGTGGGTCCAGCCCTCTCACATCTTGAATCTCTTTTCCTCCTCCTCCTTTTATTTCATCTCACCCAGTAGGGAAAGGTTCTCTGCTCTTTGACCCATGTGATTAGATTGGGCCTGTCTAGATATCCCAAGATAATCCGCCTGTTCCAAGGCCCTAACCCTTAATCACATCTGCCACGTCCCTTTTGCATGTAAGGTAACATGTTCTGGGGTTTGGGGCTTGGGGCCCGCTTGGGGAGAATTATTCTGCTGCCACAGATACACTGTCTGCCTTTGTTGACAAACAGGACAGCAGGGCACCAGGCACTAATATTTATGTGTATGAGAAAATATGATTTAACGGATATTTTTCTAAATTGAAATCAGCTCAGGGCCCAGGGAAAGAATGTGCCCGGATTTTTGAACACGGGTGTGTCAGGCAGAGCTGCAGCTGCACTACCTCTGTGTCTCAAAGGGGGGTGATTCGTGTTGTGCCTGCTTCTCCAGTAACTTAGATTCAGAAAAAACTCTTAGGATGTGAAATAGGCCCATTCCTCCAGCCAGGATGTTTTCCTTCCCTCACCCATTGCCTGCCATGTGCTCTCGCTTGCACAGCTTTGTTCATATACTTCCAACTGCCTGGTCTGCCTTTTAAGAAAAATATTAAATAAGACCAACGCTTTATGTCCATTTATCTATAACAACACGTATTTACAAGTTTTGACACCTACTTATTCTAGGAAACGTTTTCCAAGGTGCTAAAGTATGGCATCTACTCACTTTTACTAGTAGCTGAATTAAAGTGGTGGAAAGAGTCCATCCATATCGTCTGCTGATCTTTCCAAGGTGGTTCATGAGTTCTTCTCCATGATGATGTCCTCCCTAAATCTGTGGAGCATGAAAGAAGCCCTGCAGCATCTGGGTACTCAGAACCAATGATTGAATTGGTTTCAAGTACTAAACTTAAGTGACTTGAGTATGTTATTTATGTACCCAAACGGTGCAAGGTATGTGTATTTATTGTTTTCTCACAATGCTGTTAATAGAAGAACATTGCCAAGAATGTTTAATTTAAAGTGAGTAAAAATTGGATTTTAAAGATGAGGTTTGCAATACATCTTTTACTGAGTAGACTTTTTGTGTTTTTTTTGGTGTGTGTGTTTGAATCTTTAATTGATGTGTAGTATACAAGCAAAAAAAAAATGTACAGATCCTAAGTGTATAACTTGATGAATTTTCACAAAATCAACACCTATATACCAAGAAACCAAATTATTACCAGAACCCCAGAAACCTCCTTGCTTTTTTCCAGTTGCTACCATTCTCAAGGGTAATCACTACCCTGATGTTTTAGAAGTTTGAGAAATGGACTATTTCTAAGGTACAGAAAAAATTCTTTACATATTGTGGAAATACTTCTTACAAGCAAATCTCCAAATAAGTATGTGTGGGTTTATAGAGATTGAAAAAAATGTGGCTCATTCCCAAAAGGTGTAGACACGGAACATTTTCTAAATGTTCTTGTTTTATTAAATAGTTTCAGTTACATAAGCAACTCTGAATCTGATTATTGTTTATTGAGCACTCATAATGGCTCAAACTGTACTTTTGTCTTCACAAGGTGTCTGGACTGCACTCTGCACTTAGCCCTGATCAGTCACTCGGCACCACATCATTCTCTACATAGTCATTATTGAGATAAAATCAGTATATTTTTTCTGGAAGTTTGGTTTTGTTTTGTAATAGGAACTCAAGAAAGGCACAAAAGGCATGTGACATACATTAAACTGCATTTTCTAGAATTTCATATAAATGAAATTATACAGTATATACTTTCCTTTTTAACTGGATTATAACATACAAATCCTTAACTTTTTCTTTCACTTTGTGAAGCATTTTTATAACAGCCATTCTTTACTTTTATGGAGCCGTCATAAATAATGTTTCAGATTTCCTCTTCAGAGAATTAACCAGTTAGTGAAAATAGATTATAGATTTTAAGTGAACTTGTTCTTGCCTCACTTAAAGAGGAGAATGGGACACCCCTTAAGGCACTTCCTGGCTCTAACACTATATAATTCTATATTATGTTTCCAGTTACCATTCAACGGTAATTTTGTATATTTGCTTGAAATTAGTCTAGTGACTGTAAAAAAAAAAAAAAAAAAAGGTAGGGTGTATTTTTTTTTTTAAACATTTAACACAAGTTTCTAATACTTTACAGGAATCTCAATGTATGCTTAATTGCTAAATGATTTTTCACATGGTGAAAACCAAATTGCCATTTCAAAATTAAAATGGCAAAAGAATATTTATAAAAATACAAGACCTCCTAAAGCAGTCTCATTCTGTAGGAAGGAGACCTACTTGAGTGGACTCTAAGGGGCAGTGTGAATATCCTGATGTATTTTAAGCACAGTCCTAATCCAAAAGAAATTGTCGATGGCATCTGCATTTTGCCTCTTGATTTCAAACCACACCCATGTTGCAAATTGGCCTTTGTACTTGAGACCAAGTTCTTTTAAGATTAAAATCTGTAGTAGTAGGCAGGACACTTCAGTGTGGGTTGCTTGTTTTCTTTGGTCAGACGCTGAATTTGGCCGAGAATTATTTGAGAATAGACACAGTTTAGAGAGACTGAGTTTTAAATCTTCTGGATCTGTTTTCTTGGACCTCCAAATCTCAGCTGGCAAGACCAACAGAAGCAGGTATGCAGAATTTTCCCTTATGTTAATAGCAATAATCTAGCCTCAGATTCTAGAGCTGCTTTTTTTTGTTTTAATGATAGTTAAATTGAGATAAATTGTTTGTTTGTTTTCTAGGGCATTTTTTGCTTTTGAGATTGTACTTTGCCTAATCAATGCAAATAGTAAACATGGTGAAAGGATCACATAATTCTTAATTTTCTATTAATTTTTTCTGTTTAAAAAAACTACTACCTTAAGCAATACATGTTAGGTAAGTAAGGACTGTTTGGGTTTATTCAGGGGTGGGTAAAAAATTTTAATTTATAATTTTGGTTTGGCTTTAATGTCCCTTTAGATATACATACCAAGTCCTAGGAAAATGAGGAAGTGGCTGAATATACTCATTCTGTGCCATCTAGGATGTATGTGTATTATTGCTTCCAAGCCTGATTCTTTCAGTTGATGAAACAGCTCTCCCAGTCCATAGTTTAATCATGGATAAGTAAAACTGCTCTTTTTGCTAAAGGGATTCCACCGATACATAAAACAAAAAATGGTAATAGAGAATATTGCCAGTACAAGGGATATGGTAAGATTCTATGCAAGCATCTGAAGTCTACAGAAAATATCTAAATTAAAGTAAATTCTTTATCTTTACTTTTGCTCTTTACATTTTTAAGTACCAAAATGTACTTGTAGATAGTGCTTTTGCTTCAAAGCTTTCTTCAGTGTTTTATTGAATTTGGGAAGAAGCTGAAGACTTTTATAAAGATAATTTCCTTATAAATAGTGTACAGATAAGCATGCTGCCTTTCACTTTGAGCACTTTCAGTGGTTTCTAAAGTTGATTGAGAACCGTATATCTTTACCCTGGAAGCTACAGCAGTCTTAGTTTAGCTCTTTTCTTAGTAAAACAGAAAATAAGCAGTTCCCAGCCCGTGTAAAGCTGAGAAGGTCTTAAATGATGCATGTCTAGGAAACTTGGTTACTGATACTGCTGGCAATTTGCATAGGTTTTAGTGCCAACCAATTAAATATTCTGAGTTTTCTTAAAAGAGGCCAGCTTTTAAAAAGTTAAATGTGCTCCTCTTTGCAGTGACCTGAGCTCTCAAAACCTAATAGAAAGTTAAGACTTATCTGCTCAGTTTTGTGAAGCAGTCAACCATTTAAATTTATTTATATGTGTCAGAATAGTTACATTGTGGCTCTTCTTAGAGAAATGAACACAGCATGACCAATTAACTCTGGAAAATGAGTGCTATGGACAAATTTCACATAGTTCTTAAAAAAACACTTTATGACTTTGTTAGGAACCAGAATTCCCACTCCTGTATTATGTCCAGAATCAAACAAAGGCTGTGCCTTGTGCCAGTCCTTTCATAATGAACCAGCCCAAACGCTCACTTGTGTTCTTGCAGAGGAGGGGGATAGCATTCCTTTATGATCCCCAGTTTAGATCAGCTTACTAGCCAAAGCATGATATTCGATTACCCTTATTATGTTACTTTGCATAGCTACAAATGTTACTAGTGGTGTGGCCTTTTCTAGCCATTAAAAAAGTCCATGTTCCTGCTGACTGAGAGTGCTGTCACAGCACTCTTACTAAGGACCCGGCACTGCAAGCCTGTGGAGAACTGAGCAGCCCTGCGGTTAGGTGTGCACTGGAATGGCATAAATATTGAACATCTTGCTTTTTCTTTTAAGTGCTGGCTTTAACCTCTAATGCTCAATAAGTCTGGGCTTGAATTGCTTAAAAAATTATAAAAGTTTATCGACCTTTCTGACCACATCCTTCTATTAAAATGGAGGTTTTTAAGGTTCCTTTGCTCTCTTTCCTTCCAGATGTTTCCAACCCAAAGTCTTGCAGGGTAGAAGAGATGCTGTTATTCAACCAGTAAAATGTGCTATTAGTTAGAAGGATTTAATATATCCTTAACTAATATCTCATGGGACAATGTACACACAGTGCACTGTTTATTGTCAATGACTGTGTAAAGTGTAACTCAATAGTCTTGATAATTTTGAATTATATGTCCAGCTTGTGGTCACATTACCCCTGTTTTATTTTCTAATGTAGCTGGTGAAGATTCATACCAGGAGTAGAGCTCTGCCATTTTCTGTTGCTTGTACATATTTTCAGTACCCAGTTTCTTTGCAGGCATCTTCTAAAGCTACTTGGCCATTTGGTGAAGAGAGGTTTGATATCAGCTAAATTATATAATCCATTAATCTCCCCAATCAGGTATGCATAAACTGCAGGCTGTCAAATACTGGTAATGATCAAAGGAGTGACAGGCCACAGTCCAGCCTCTGCCTCGTGGTATGTCCTCTCCTCCCCTGGAGTATTGCTTGAACTGTTTGTGACATGGGATCTTTTGTCAAAAGGACCAAGTTGGGATGCTAGTGAAAATGCATATGTTAGGTATTTATAAATCTATATATATCCACACTGGGGATTGAGCCCACAATCGGCCTGTGCCCTGACTGGGAGTCGACCCGTGACCTCCTGGTTCATAGGTCGGTGCTCAACCACTGAGCCACATGGCCAGGCAGGATATACTTTTCAAGTCAAGATTTTAGAAATATCTGCTGTAGAAGTCTTCTTACGCTTCAACGGTCACCCAGCTTAAACCACTACCCCTTTGGGAAAATCCTTGTCAGACCCATTTTGAAGTATTTGCTTCCTCTTTTTCCTTCCTTATAGTTCTGTTTATACATTTATGAGACATGAGTCATGGTTATATGTGTACATATTTGCCTTTCATGAGACACTGTTTTTTATTGCTCAGTTTTACATCAGCAATCCTTGATGGTTAACTGTTTTCCACTGAAAAGGAAGTCTGACGTTGAGAACAAGTTCCCCAAGAAATTTTTACATGTTTCTTCCAAGGGAACTTTTGGAAAACCTGGGCTGGAGTTCATAACCTGGAGCCTGTAGACCTCTAGAAGGTCCTGTGGGCTTGAGGGTGGGGTGTGCATCCACCAAGTCCCTGAAATCACATGAAAAATTCAGATCTGGTGAATTTTTCTGGGTGGAAGGCTTGTAGCTTTTTATCAAAAAGGCTAAAAACTGAATGGCTGAAAGTATCAATGCCAATATGGGAAATATAGGCATTTTAAATATAACCTATTCATCTAAATTTATGTTTATTTTCTAACCTAATTTTCATAATTTTTGTATGTTTTCAGCTCTACAACATTTATTATTATGAAAATCAGAAGTAGTATTAATAATGTTTAATACTATACCCTTGAAAACCCTATGCTTTATTCCTACTGGCTTACATACTCATGAAATTATCTTGCTTATGAATGTTAATTCTTGTTGAATGTAATAAGTAAATAATATTTTACTTCTGAAAAAAATGGAGAATTTGGAGTTAAATTAGACTTGAGAAAGTTAGAAATGATGTACAGAATTGTTTTGTAAACCTCAAGTTATCTAATTTCACCATCTACATAAAAGAGACTCAGATCTCTTAAATATCGTGTAGAAAGATGATTCTTTGGTTTCCTTAACAACCTATTTCATGTCTTCATTGCTCTTGGACATTCAGGAGTCAGTGTGGCTTACGGAAAGGCACATGGAACTCTGGGATGCAGGCACACTGAAAAACAGTACAGCTTTGGTATTTACCAGTGGATGACCTAGGCTTTGCAGGTTGACCTCTCTGTTTCTTCATGTGTAAAATGGGAATAAAGTAATATGAGGAAACATAATACTATCTATATATATAAAAGCCTAAGCAATTGTTACGACCAGACGACCGGACAACCAGCTGGTAGGCATGATGCGCACTGACCACCAGGGGGCAGACACTCAACACAGGAGATGTTCCCTGGTGGTTAGTCTGCTCCCACAGCCAACCTCTCGCAGCTGGTCAACCTCCCACGGTCGTCCCTCCCTGCACCCCCTCCCTTGCCGGCTGGCCCAATCTGCCTGATTGGGGTCCCAGACTGGAGAGGGTGCAGGCTGGACTGAGGGACACCCCCCCCCCCCCCGCACGAATTTCATGCACCGGGCCACTAGTATCTCATAAAGCATCTATATCTATAATATGTAAACAACCCTCAAAACTTAATAAGAAGAAAAGAAACATAAAATAATAAGAAAAAGATGTGAATAGACACTTCACCAGAAAAGATATATGGAAGGCAGATATACTCATGAAAAGATGCTCATCATTGTTAGTAGGGAAGTGCAAATAAGATACCACAGTGAGATGCTACTATTTGGAATGGGTGAAATTAGAAAGATTGACTATACCAAGTGTAGGTGAACTAAGAAAGGACTAGAACTCTCATACACTGCTAGGGTAAAATGGTATCACTTGTGGAGTATAGTTTTGGCAGTTTCTAAAGAAGTTAAATATATACCTACCATGAGATCCAGCCATTTTGCTCTAGGGGCATTTACTAAAGGAAAAGAAAACATTTATCCATACACAAGCTTATACACATATGTTCATAGCAGCTCTTTTGTACTAACCCAAATCTGTAAACAACCTAAATGTCTTTGTGGTTTATCTATACCAAAGAATACTGCTCAGAAATATAAAGGAATGAACTATTAAAACACACAACAACATAGATAAAACTCAAAATATTTATGCTGAGTGAAAGAAGCCAGGAAAAAAGAGTATATATGCATGTATCTTGATTATAATGATAGTTTCAGGTCTGTATAGTGTGTCAAAACTTCAAATTTTGTACTTTAAATATGTTCTGTGTGTGTATATGTGTGTATTCAGTAGAATTAAAAACAGGAAAAAAGGCAGAAAGTTAAAGGTTATTCAAAACTCCAACACTGTTGTATTACTTTTTATCCATAGGTAAATATTTCAGACATCTCTACATATATAAAATATAAAACTGCTTTTAACTGTTAAAACTCTATCTTTTTCCATTCTTTTTTCCTCTCCTACACTCCTGCTGTCACCACTGCCAACCCAAATGGACCGGGGATCGAACCTGCAACCCAGTTACATGCCCTTGACCGGGAATTGAATCTGTGGTCCTGTGGTGTTCAGGCCAATGCTCTAATCACTGAGCAACACCATCCAGGGCAATTCTTTTTTTAAAAATATGTTTCTATTGATTTTGGAGAGGAAAGGAGAGGGAGAGAGAGAGAGAGATATCAATGTGAGAGAGAAACACACCCCCTGTTGGGGATCGAGCCTATAACCCGGTCATGTGCCCTGACTGGAAATTGAGCTGGTGACCTTTTGGTGCACTGGATGACACCCAACCACCTGAGCTACACTGGCCAGGACCCTCCTCTTCATTCTTTTTGGCCAGGCCACACTACCCTGTGACACCTTAAAATGATCTTATCATTTTAAACATCTTTTAACATTTGTTTTCTACTGGACATTATTAATTACACACAAAACACTAACATTACCATTTAACTGTCTATCTGTGTATCTTACCATTCCCCCCCCCCCCCCCCCACACACACACACACACTAGATTGTAAGCTCCTGGGGCATCTAAACCAGATATTAAAAGTTTAGATGCTCTTCTAAATGAATAAATGAATGAATTTAAATGTTTTAAGTACAGAGAATAAATCCAATATTTCTTTTATATCTCCTGTGATGCTTAACATTGTGCTAAACAATGAGCAGTCATGAGCTATTTACTTAATTTAATTGAAGACTCATTTTATGTGACTAGTTCTACATGTATTTCTGGTACACAAGGAGGCCTAAAACAACCATGTCTGCTATAGACTGCCCATTGAAAATGATGTAAGATGTTGAATAAAATTAGCCAGGAGATTTTATAGAATAAAAAGTGAGTGTGATTATATGCATGGTGTGACAGAGACAGGAAACAATACAAGGCTAGAAAGATAAAAGGCCTGGCCAGTAGTCTTTGTTGGGGCCATTGTTCAAGTAGATGTAAGCAAGCAGTGGGGTTTTTTCTTCATTTAAAAAAAATATATATCTTTTTATTGATTTCTGCGAGGAAAGGAGAGGGAAAGAGAGATAGAAACATCAGTAACAAGAGAGAATCATCGATTGGCGATTGGCTGCCTCCTGCATACCCCCGACTGGGGATGGAGCCCCAAACCCAGACATTTGCCCTTGATCAGAATCAAACCTGGGACCTTTCAGTTCACAGGCTGATGCTCTATCTACTGAGCCAAACTGACTAGGGCACAAAATGAAGTTTTTAATTAAATATCTATAGTGTGATCGAGTTGGCAACCTAGGCATGTGCTTTGACCGGGAATTAAACCTTGACCTCGAATCAAACCTTGACCTCCTGGTTCATAGGTCAGCGCTCAACCACTGAGCCACACTGGCTGAGCTGGCTGGGCAGTGGGCTTTTAACCTGAATCTGGACTAATCAGTAGGAATTTCCAGGGTGAGGAAAGGATGAAGGGAAAACCAGGAAAAGGGCAAGTGAGTTTTGATGACATGGCTGGGCTGTAGGGCATTTTATACTGGTTTGGATTTGTTTAAGTAGCATATCAAGGTTTATCCCTTTCTTTTTTCAAAATTCTTATAACTGTTATGTAGGAATAGTTAAAATGTGAATCTTTTTTTCTTCCTTATTTTCATCTCTTGTCTGTTATAAAAGTAATATATAGACTTTGTGGAAAATATGCAACAATGTAGAAAAAAAATCACCTGTAATCTCATCACCCTCAATTCCAAAATAGCTCCTATTACCATTTTTATATGTATTATCTCCTATTCATATTTTAAAATGAAAACACACATATGTATGATAAGTCCTTCCTTTGCCAGTTAATTAAGAGGGTCGGAGTTGCATTCTTCAGGTTGTGAAGTAAAGTACCTCAGAGTTTCAACTCCTGAAAATAGTTTTAATTTATCTGTGTAAAAAGTAAAAAAAACTTCAAGTTTAAACCAACGTGTGATTTGGAGGTTAAAGTTCAAACCCAGACACGGAAGCACACTGGGTAGGAATTCTCTGCTTACCGAGATACAAGTTGTACCAGACTGTCTTTGTTCTATGAATCATTTACATAGAAATTCTTGGCTGGAAATGGGGGAACACAGATGATAATCTAGGTAGTAATGTTGGTTATTCAGAGCACTAGGAAGTGATTCTCGGCATCCCGTTCTCTGACAGTTCTCTGGTGTTGGTATCCAGGCCTTCTTTCTGAATGAGATACTAGGCATTAAACTTAGTTACAATCTGGACAGTTACTGCCCTAATGTATAATATCCTGTGACTTAATAATACTCAGAAAATCGGAACAAGGTACTTTTCTAGAGACAAAAAAAAAAAAAGGAAAGGAAAGGAAAAACAGAAGCGTGATGTAAAATAATTTATATAATTCTCACAAATCTTATTTTAAACCCTTTTATCTACTTCTTGAGTTTCTAGTAAGAGGACAGATCGCACGGTGTGCACACACTACACTAACTATTCTATATTGGAAATTCGGGTTCTAGGGCAGCTCTAACAGGAAATGGTTATGGGGTATATGACTTGAGATACAGGGATGGGAAAGGATGTGTGGAGACCACTATTGTGAAGGCAGTATATAATTAAGGTTCTGAACTTGGCAAACTCCCTGGGCTTGGATTCCAGCTCTACCACTTATTGTGAAGCTTTTGGCCTTGATTTCCTAGATTGCCCGTTGTGTATGAACGCTGTGTTTTGTGTATTTTTTTTTTTTTTTTGGATGGAGAGTTTGGGGGAAATTTTATGAGTCTTGTTTCAGGTGTTTTGATTGGGTCAGAAGACTGGTAGGATAGTAGACTTAACATTTACTTGAAAGTCAGATTTGACTTTTATCTTTGTTTCATGCAAACATAAACACTGCAGAAGGCAAATGAACTTAGAACAAAGAGACTCTCTATAGTTGTAGGCCTTGTCTATATAGTATCCCCTGACCATAGAGATGGGCATGTGGCCTGAGCTATGACAATCAGACTAACATCCTGGGATTTAGATGGTCATTCACAGATAGTGGTGGCTGAGGCATCTGGAGACAGTGCCTTACAATGGCATGTCATAGTCTCTACTGTGGAGTTCGTAGAGATGTCTGGAACCTATCCTTCCAGAGTCTACTTGTTCAGGCCTTCCGTGATTCTTGAGCCAAACCTCAGTGCCCTTCCAGTGTATTCCTTTTTTGGGCAAATATTGCCAAAGTCAGTTTTTGGTGCTTACAATCAAAATACATTAACTGGAACAAATACCAGCGGATTAAATATTTCTATTGTCAGTGGGTAAGGGGCACAGATGAACTGAAGAGTCTTGGAAGTTATAGAAAATTCCTCCTTAGAAAATATGGCTTGCAGTGAGAATAACACTTTTTGATTGGAGCACTTAATCCATTTACATTTAAAGTGGTTATTGGTAGGTTCGTAGTTATTACCATTTTATATTCATAGGTTTTTTTTCTACTTTTTATTTATTTATTTTCTTTTTAAATTTTTTTTCTTTCTTTTTTTTTTTCTACTTCTTTTTAAAGATCCCTTTAACATTTCTTTTAACACTGGTTTGGTGGTGATGAACTTCTTTAACTTTTTTTTTTTTTAAATCTGGGAAGCTCTTTGTCTGTCTTTCCATTCTGAATGATATAGCCTTGCTAGGGAGAGTAGTCTTGGTTGTAGGTCCTTGCTTTTCATCGCTTTGAATATTTTGTGCCAGTTCCTTCAGGCCTGCAAAATTTCTGTTGAGAAATCAGCTGACAGTCTTTTTGGAACTCCCTTTTAGGTAACTGTTTTCTCTTGCTGTTGTTAAGATTCTCTCTTTGTCTTTAATTTTTGGGATTTTATTTATTTATTTATTTATTTATTTATTTATTTTTGTACACATTTAGTTTTATTGTAACAAAGCAACTTGTACACTTTTAACGTTTAAAACAGCATTATCTTTCCTTTTCAGTGAAACAAAAAGAAAATTTAAAAATAAACAGAACAAAATTACAATAGAGAAATGTCAATTCCGAATAAGCTCCTACAGGTTCTGCTGATTCTCCCATCGAGTGGCAGAGCTCAAGTCATCATTAGGAGAGAATTTTATTTTAAAAGTGTCATCTCAGACTGCAAGGATGTCTGTTAAACATCACAATTAAACATGCCAAAGGAGAAGCCATGTTGTCAAAATGCCCACTTAACCCACCCAAACATCTCAAACCCACCCTTTGTTGACCTTCTGTAACCCCCCCCCCTTTTTTAAAAGTTTTTTTTCTTTGTTTAAACAAGAGAAAGTAGACAGATACATGTTGGTAAATGCTAACTGTCCATATTCACATAGAGACACAGTGTAATCTCTGAGCCCAATATACAGAGAAAGAAGGAAAAAAGCTAGAATTCTATGCACTACTACACAGGGGCCTAGCCACCTCCAGCTCTCAGCAGAGCTAATGGAGCAGAAGGCTTTTCTTTTTTCAACACCACAGAGCACGGTGGTGTTGATTCCATTAAGTTTTTCTTGAGACAGGAAGGGATAAAAATGAATTTGGAACAGAAAGGGGCAAAGATTCTTTCCCCACTGTATTCTGCTCAAGGTACATCCCCCCAAAAAATAAGGTGAGAACCATGGTGTAAAGGAGAGAAAAGAGACCTCAAAAACAGGGCAACTGAGCACAAGAGGGGGGAAAAAAGACAAAGAAAAAAAAGACAGCAATTTGCTCCCAGGGACTGGAAAAAATTAAAAAAGGTTGGAATCCATCAGTGTTCATTAGTCATCTCCTTCATCTTCCTCTCCTTCTTCCCCCTCATCCTCATCTTCATCTTCTTAACCTTCATCCTCATCCCCTTCATCAATATCTTCCAACCCTTCCTCTTCTTCATCATCATCATCATCTTCATCTTCTCCTTCCCCTTCTTCATCATCCATGTCAGGAACCAAGTAGCACTGTAATGGATTTGGCCAAATGTCATCTTTGATGACTTCTCCCAACTCATCTGCACCTGCATCAGAATGGTCAGTGAACAGGTAAAGAAGCTTTCCAGTTCCTCATGCTGTCTCTTCCTGCTGGCTTTATCCTGTATTTGACTTGAACGTTTCGTCAAATCCTTTCCAGATTTCCATTTGATTTCAGTGGACTTCAAAGATGGATCACCACTCTCATTCAGATGAAACTCTTTGGAGAGAACTTTATTTTCGAAGTAAGGATTTTCATCAAAATAAAAATCTATTCTGTAACCTGATTTAATATCTTCAAATTCTGTTACTTCAACTCTTGTCAAATCATGCAGCGCCTCTTCATCCTCTTCCCCAAGCAGTGCAGACACTTGTGGATGGCTGACAAATGTTGTTACCCCAAAATTTGGGATTTTGGCAATCAATTCTGACCTCTTCTGAAAAAATGGTTGGCGGAGTTTGTTATATTTCTGTTCTACTTTCAAAATCTCCTCACTGGCTTGTTCATTAAGTCTGTCTATTTCATTTTGTACTTTATCAATATGTTCAATTGCTTCTTGCTGTTCTTTTTCTCCCTTTGGCACGTCCTGAGGGGTCCGCTTCTTCTCTGGCTTGGGGGCTGGAGGCAGTTTCGGTTTCTTCGCTTGAGGTGGGAGCGAGGACTGGCGTTTAGGGGCCATGCTCTGAGGAAAGTCTGAGGATCTGATAGCTGGGACGCCAGGCTGGAAGGCGCGCTGAGACTCTAATTTTTGACATTTTAATTATGATGTGTTTTGGTGTGGGCCTCTTTGGGTTCATCTTGTTTGGAACTCAATACTTCCTGGACTTGAATGTCTATTTCTTTTACCAGATTAGGGAAATTTTCCATCATTATTTCTTCATATAAGTGTTTAATTCCTTGTTCTCTTTCTTCTTCTGGTACCCCTATGGTATGCTTGCTGCTGTTCCAGAGGATTCCCTAAATCAGCGATCGCCAACTGGTGGTCCACGGACCACTGGAGGTCTGAAAGGTTGGCGACTACTGCCCTAAACTATCCTCATTTTTTTTTCTTTTTGCTGTTCTAATTGGGTGTTTTTTGCTATCTTGTCTTTCAAATTTCCCATGTGATGCTCTGCTTCATCTAATCTATTGTTGACTCCCTCTAATGTATTTTTCATTTTAGTTATTGTATTCTCCATTTCTGACTGGTACTTTTTTATGTTTTCTATTTCCATTTTTATATTTTCTATCTCTTTGTTGAAATTCTCACTGAGATTATTGAGCATTCTTATAACCAGTGTTTTGAATTCTGCATTTGTAGATTATTTGTCTCCATTTTATTTAGTTCTTTTTCTGGAGTTTTGGTCTGTTCTTTCATTTGGGACATGTTTCTTTGTTTCCCCGTTTTGGCTGCCTCCCTGTGTTTGTTTCTATGTATTAGAGTTGCTATATTTCCCAGTTTTGGAAGAGTGGCCTTATGTAGTAGCTGTCCTGTGGGGTCCAGTGGCGCAATTTCCCTGGTCACCTGAACTTGCTGCCCTTGTGTGTGTTTTGTGTGCCCTCCTGATGTAGTTGAGCCTTAATTGCTGTTGGCATGTCAATGGAAGGGATTGACCCTCAGACTGATTGGTTGTGAGCACTGGCCATGGAGGAGCTCTGCAGGGGCAGAACCTACAGAGCAGGATTCCTTTTAGTGAGGCACTGGTGCCTGCTGAGTCTGCCCTTTGGGTGTGTATTTTTTTTGAAGGTGGCTGGGTGATGCTCTGGTGTGGTCTGAAGCTAGCCATCATGTGTGCCGGTTCTGGGACTTCTTGGGATGCAGGCCAAAGCCAGCCACTGCTTGTGCCCTGCCCAGGCCACTTGGTATGAGCTATTAAGCAATCTGTGGATGGTTGCTTCTTGTGCTGGGCTTGTAAGTACATGGGAGAGGCTAAGCTGCAAATTGAGCCCATCTGTCACTACTGCCAGGCTTGGAGCTGCTTAGCAAGAGGTATGTGATACACAGGTTAGCTGCTGTTTGTTTGGGGTTTGTGAAACTTTGAGAAAGTCTACAGCATGAGCCAAGACAGGCCACTGTATGGAAAATCCACTGGAAGCAGCTTGGATGGATCTGCAGGTTGGGTGAGTTGAGGTTTCAGGGAACACTATGGTAGGGAAAACAGTGTGAGCCAGGTTGATGGAGACTCAGATATGGCACCACCCACCTGTACCTGCAGGATAAGGGCTCAACAAAGGAAAAATGGCCTCTGCCAGCATTTTTGTCTGGGAGAAAGCTGCCTCTCCAGCCCTCACTCGGAAGCCAGACAGTTTACTAGTATTTCCTCCTTGTATGGTCCTTGCACCTTTTCAGCTGCTGCCCCAGTGCTGGAACTCAGAGCAAGCGAGTCTAAGTAAGTCCATTTGCAGGCTCTTTAAGAGGAACTGCCTGGGACTCCATCAGCCTTTCATCTCTCTCAGCCTTAATCCCCACTGGTTTTTACAGCCAGAAGTTTTAGGAACTGCTCTTCCCAGCACTTGAACCCTTGACCGGGGGCCTGGTATGGTGCTGGGACCCCTCGCTCCTCAGGGGGATCTCCACAGTCTAGCTATCCCTCCCAATTCTCAACCATCATGGGTGGATATTGGATTAACCTGTTCCATGTCTCTGCCTCTCCTACCAGTTTCCATTTTGCTTCTTTTATCCTTAGGTATAGGACTTCCATTCAGCTAAATTTCAGGCAGTTCTCAATGATGGTTGTTCTGTAGTTTAAGTGTAATTTTGATGTGGTTGTGGGAGGAGACAAGCCCATGGTATACCTACTCCATTACTTGACCAGATGGTCACACTATAGATACTTAATTAAAAACTCCCATTTTGTGCCTTAGTCAGTTTGGCTCAGTGGATAGAGGGTCAGCCTGTGGACTGAAAGGATCCCAAGATTTGATTCTGATT
>NW_005871069.1:9617919-9633750 GCF_000147115.1 Myotis lucifugus
AACAACAAAAAGGAGAAAATTCAGTTGTGGAAGGTTTATCAGCTTTTGGAATGGACCCCTTTAGAATTTAAATAGAGAATAACTAGACAGCTTGTAATTTTGAACAGAGATATAGTGACATCTCATGAAATTATTGTAAGCTGTAAGTCCAAAAGAACAATAAGAGCACTAAATAGAGGTGACAGAGAAGCTTGTCATTTTTAATGTGTCCACTTAAAGTTTCTTTCAGGCTAATTTCTTTGAGAAGCTATAACTACATTAGATATCTGATTGTGTATAAAAATGCTATTATAAGAATAGATGGAGAGGTTTTTTTTTCAGCTATACTCAATATCTGACTGTACTTTTCTTGTTCCCTCTGTACTGTGGAAACACATTACAGTGACACACAGTGATTATAGGATGGCTCTTGCTGAGGTCTTGATCAGTGCAGAACAAACTGCTTTTTGGCAGTTGAACCAGCTTGCAGGGACGTGATGCTTGGGGATAAACCCAAGAACATATCTGACTTACAGGGTGGGCAAAAGTAGATCTACAGTTGTGAACACATGAAAGAGTTTATTCTTGTATTATTTATTAATTATTGTCTTATTTTCCATGCGAACAACTGTAAATCTACTTTTGCCCCACCCTGCCTATTTTTTCATTCTCACGGATTGGGTAAATTACTCTCTCCCACTCTACTTACAATGCTAGTAACTTCCTGATTTTAATGATTTGTTGTCTTTGAATGTTTATTTTTACAGATAGATTACCCTGCTTTGCCTCACACCAGAGAGACCTGCCATTTCTCATAATATAGTACTACTCAGTTTGTCATCTTTAGCTACAGATGAATTGAGAGAGAAATGGGAAAAATCTTTGTGGATAAAGGGAAAAGGGAAAAATGTGCAAAGAAGCCATAGGCCTGAAGATTGTTAGGCTAGGAATATAGTCTTCAACACTACTGATTGCTCTGAGGGCAACCATAAACTGACTGATTTTCCTGCTCCCTAGTCAGGCTGCAGTGAATGAGTGATGCCTGTACTTATGCAGGTGTTTAAGGTCTGCCACCCACTTTGGGTTCTTGGCATCACACAGGAAAGCATTAAAATACTAGCCAGCATAAAGTTTAAAGTGAAAGAGGGTTTATTACTGAAGGAGTGATACAGAAAGAGGGCTACTCCATAGGTAGAGCAGCCCCCTCCCTGAGGGAGTTACTCCCACCCTCATTTTTTGTTTTTCTTTTTTATTGAATTTATTGGGGTTACATTGGTTAATAAAATTGCATAGGTTTCAGGTGTATAATTCAATAATACATAATCTGTATATTTCATTGCGTATTCACCACCCCAAGTTAAGTCTCCTTTATCACCTGTACCCTTTTCTACCTCCCCAACCCCATTTTCCCTCTGCCCTTTGGTAGTCACCACAGTTGTTGTCTGTGTCTATGAGTTGTGTGTGTGTTTTGTTTTTGCTTAATCCCCTCATCTTCACCCAGTCCCCAAAGCCCTGCCCTCTGACAGCTGTCAGTCTGTTCTCTATGAATTTGTTGGGATATATATTTTTTAAAATTTATTTTATGTTTTTATTGATTATGTTAGAGAGAGCGGAAAGATAGAAACATTGATGAGAGAGAAACTTGATTGGCAGCCTCCTGTACACCCCCTCCTGGGGATTGAGTTCACAACCTGCACATATGCCCTGACCAGGAATTGAACTGGTGACCTCCTGGTTCATGGGTTGATGCTCAACCACTGAGCCACACCAGCCGGGCTGGGATATACTTTTTTATTGAGGATCATTTAATTGAGGGGCAGGGCATTCAATAAGGGAAGGAATATTCAGGATATTTCTGGGAAAGGGCTGGACACTGCTCAGAAGAGCACTGTGGACCATTTTGTGTCCTTAGGAAATATTATGGTGGGTTAGGTGTATCATTTAGTAAGCTAATGTATTACAATCTATACTAATAAAAGGGTAATATGCAAATTGGTCACAACGCCCTCACAGTCACGACCGGATATGCTAATTAGTTACAACCAGTATACAAATTGATCATCACTCCAAACACACAAGATGGCCACCCCCATGTGGCCACAAGATGGCCTGCAGGGGAGGGCAATTGTGTGCGCTCAGGCCAGCAGGGGAGGGCAGTTGGGGGTGACCAGGCCTGCAGGGGAGGGCAGTTGTGGGCGATCAGACCAGCAGGGAAGGGCAGTTGGGGGTGACCAGGCCTGCAGGGGAGGGCAGTTGGGGGCAACCAGGCTGGCAGGGGAAGGCAGTTGGGGGCGATCGGGCCGGCAGGGGAACAGTTAGGCATCGATCAGGCTGGCAGGGGAGTGGTTAGGGGGTGATCAGGCTGGCAGGCAGAAGCGGTTAGGGGCAATCAGACAGGCAGGCAGGCGAGCGGTTGGGAGCCAGCAGTCCTGGATTGTGAGAGGGATGTCTGACTGCCCGTTTAGGCCTGATCCCACAGGGGCGGACAGTCGGACAGCCCTCGAGGGTCCCAGATTGGAGAGGGTGTAGGCTGGGCTGAGGGACAGCCCCCCCCCCCCCCAGGGCACGAATTTCATGCACTGGGCCTCTAGTGAGCATATAATGAGGTTATTGCAAGGTGAAATTAGTTGCCATGTTGGATCAAGCTGGTCTTCTGCTGGTTTTAAGCCATATAACCTTTGGGGTTGATCTTATTATCTCCTTGACAGTTCCAATAGCCCTTATTGGTTACAGTTGTTTTGCCACATACCCTATCTCAGTACCATTGGAGGTATGACAAAACCATTACTGCACCTGTCTGGGTGGAGCTGAGGGCACAGAATGGGAAGTAAGCTTTACACTTCATCCCTCTCTGCCCAGACCACCTTTTTCTCATCACTTCTACTCTTGCAACTCTGTGTTTGGGTTTCAAAACTGAGGAGGCAGCTGTTTGGTGTTTGCCAGGGATAATGGGGAGAACTTTTGGGCAAGGGCCTTGTGAGAAGAGACCTTTTTTGCATTGTTGTTTTTGTTTGTTTCATTTTTGTGGGGTTTTTTTTGACATACTGATTTAATCATTTAACTATTCAGCAACTCCTTTTAAATTAAATTCTTTATTGTTGAAAGTATTACAGATGTCTCCATTTCCCCCCATCGACCTCTCCCGACCTGCTCCTCACACTCTTCCCCCGCCCCCCCTCCCCGCACAGCACAGGCCCTCACTTTCCTATTGTCTGTGAGCAACTCTTTTTTTTTTAATTTGTATTGAATTTATTGGGGTGACATTGGTTAATAAAGTATATAGGTTTCAGGTGTACAATTCAATAATACATCATCTGTATATTGTGTGTTCATCACTCCAAGTTAAGTCTCCTTCCATCACCATTTATCTTCTCTATACCTTCTTTTACCTCCCCTACCCTCTATCCAGCAGCTCTTAACTCTTCACACCCATTCATTTAGTTGGTGAAAAAAAAAGTGAAATAACTTTTAAATCTCTGTGTTTGGATGACCAGATCCCATATTCAAAGTAATGAAGGTCAGAGTTATGGTACTAGCACCTTTCATTTCAATATGATGTCTTTCTTTCCTTGGGAAAGTTACTTTTTCCCCCCAGTCCTTTAAATATAATCTTTTTTGTTTGTTTTGTCTGACTCCATTTCTGGACTCAAAATACTGGTTGACTTGCCATGCTTTTACACTGGTGTTCTGGCCTGGACTGTGCCCCTCTACACTGGTGTCTGGTCTGGCCTGCAGTTGCTTTAATATGAACAAGTTAGGCCACAACAGGAATTCTTCACATGCTAAATACTTTAACAAGAATTTTTGTTTCTGCTTTTTTGTGTTGTTTTTCCCCCCCAAAAAAAATCTTTGGTCTCTGTCTCTGTTATTTTTGTTTTCTCTTAAATGCATATGTCCTCACAAACCCACACCTTTGAGCCTTCCTTCTTACATTGCCATTTCATATACTGCAATTGCCTTGTGTTGATGTAAGAAATGTCCAAACCTGTAGAGAATTTTTACGAGTTCATTTGAGCCAAACTGACAATAATCGCTGGTAAGCAAAATTTCAATGGTTTGAGAAAATGCTCTGGAGAATGGCAATTTTGCATCTTATTTTACACATTAGAATCAGAGGAAGAGGCATAAGGGGGTTACATGAAATCTATAGGTGGTAGATTAGGGAGGTGGGGGAAAGCAAAGTGAGGGAAACTCTGCAAAGAACAAATAATGAAGTTAGAAAGGTTAATGAGAATAAAATAGCAAAATATGGCTAATACAAGAATAAATTAAAGTGAACTGAAAAATACCTAAGAGGCCAGGTATGGACAGAGGCGATCATGTCTAATGCGGTTGGGAAGAAGTTAAGGACACAAAGGGAGTGGTGTGTGGAAGTCCAAGTGGTTGAATTGAGAGAAGGGCGCAGAGAGCACATTATGTAGATAGTGTGGGAGTAATGAGATGGTTAATACTTGGGAATACTGAAGCAGAAAAAAATCCCCAACATCAAGATAACAGTATAAGGTTGACCCTTGCACAACTCAAGTTTAGGGACCTTGACCCCTCTCCAGTCAAAAATGTGCATGTAACTTTTTTGCAATACTTGTGCCTACCACAGTGGGGTAGCTATGAAATTAATACAGCAGTGCAGTATGTACTACAGTTAATTTTATGCAGCTATGATTTAATACTGCATCTTTGTGTTTGTTTACAGTTCTCTAGACTGTGAATGTGCATATGTTTTGATAAATTTTTAATATTTTTATGATATATTTGTATATATTTGATGGTAACATATTTTATGCATTCATGACATACCTAACTTTTTCTTAGTTTTTGATATTTCTAGGCTATGCAGTTCAACTGTGAAGTTTTTCAAACTATTGCATGTCTTAAAATTTTTTTCCAACATATTTATTGAAAACAGTCTGCATGTCGGTGGACCCATGCAGTTCAAAGGTCAACTGTATTTATATTTTCTTTGTTTTTGCAAGAGATTGCTAGCCTTCTTTTAAGAGGCCACAAGTGAGTCAGGCAGTTTGGAATAGTGTTACTTCATCCCAGATGTGTTAGACTGGCTTAACTCTGTGATGGTACCTACTTATGGTTTCTGAGATTGTGCAAGCACTTAGAAGATTATTTTATTTAAGAATAAAGTTAAGTTTTTATCAATTACCTTTTTAAAAAGTTTGGGGTTTGGCAAATCCAGGCTGTTGGCAATCAAAGTGACCACTTTTTAGGAAAATTTACCTTGTAGAGTGAATGAGAAACCTGAGCTTAATTTTTTTGTGTAGAAATATGCTTAGGAAAAATGTGAATTATATTGTTCCCATTTAATAGCTTGCTCTGTTCAAAGAGCAGTCCAGCTGGTATGTAGAGTAAGAGATTAACAAAGTCAATGGTATCCCAGTTTATATTTATACTAGAGGCCCAGTGCACAAATCGTGCACCAGTGGGGTCCCTCGGCCTGGCCTGCGGGATTGGGCAAAAACTGGGTCTCTGACATCCCCAGAGGGGTCCTGGATTGCGAGAGGGCACAGGCCAGGCTGAGGGACCCCACTGGTGCACGATCGGGGCCGGGGAAAGACGCAGGAGGTTGGCCAGCTGTGGGGAGGGACCGCAAGAGGGCTCCAGGGCGTGTCCGGCCTTCTCGCTCAGTCCCGATCAGCCAAACCCCAGCAGCAAGTTAACCTACCGGTCGGAGCTTTTACCCCCTAGTGGTCAGTGCACATCTTAGTGACTGGTTGACCAGTCGACTGTCTGTCCCCTGGTGGTCAGTGCACATCATAGCGAGTGGTTGAGCAGCCTTAGCATATGATTAGCATATTACGCTTTGATTGGTTGAATGGACGACCGGACACGTAGCATATTAGGCTTTTATTATATAGGATGACAGACTCAGTAGACATTTTAACTAAAGAAAGTCTGATAAAGAAAGAACAGGTTGATATGGAATATGCATGATTGCTTCTTGCAAAGTCAGCGATGCAGCTCCCTCTTGTTAATTGTGGTTGAAAAGTACATTGCTGGAGATATTATAAATAAAAAAAAATATTTTCAGGTTTTCTTTAAATAGAAAGAAAACTTCAATTAATTTATATTTCTTAGCTGCTTATTTCTTCACGTAGTGATTTATTCCTGTGACCTTGTGATCTTTAAACTTGTAATGGAAAGCAGAAAATAGGATGTAATAGGAAAAAAGGAGGGTTATGGTGAGAGATGAGAGAAGAGTTTTTGAAGAAGAGAGGAGTATATAGGACACTGGTGGCACTGCTGCTTTCCTCACCGGAGATACTGACATGCTCCAGAACCTCTGACCCTAGCCAGTTCTTCGGAGAAACACTATCAAGGCTTTTTTCCATAAAAATCAGAAATGAAGGAAATATCACATTTCTCCGAGTTCTTTAAAGCAACTTTATTTTGACTTTGATGCCTCATCCTGCTTGAGTGCTGTCAAATTTTTCTCAGGCACCTGCAATTTGCCTCTTAGCCTCTGTTATCCTGGGATCTTAAACAGAGCAAAGCATGGAGGAAGTTCTCCTATCCTCAGTTATCAATCCTGTCATCAAGTGGATTTCTCTCATAGAGGTTCTACTATACTTTGTCTGTGCCTTGTCTCTGCCACCCCTGGGGTAGCAGTCTCCTTGCTGTCATTAAGTGAGTTCCCTCCTTCCCCATTGTGATAATCTCTCCCTTCTCTTGGTCTCTCTCATTTGTGGCTTCCCAGAGGCCTCTTCTCCTGCTGCCCCGTTCCCAAGATATCCAGCCTAAGTAAGCCCTAAGAAGGTCTGTGCTTCTATCCAAACTCAGAAGGCCCACAGATTCCAGACTGGTTTTGCTTTCTGTGCTGCCAGAATTCCTAACATAAAAGATAGTTATTACTTTCATTGATTGGAGGTGGGGGTGGGGAGAGAATAAACATAATTTGATATTTCAATACATTATTCTTCCCAAATAATATTAACTATTTTGATTAAGATTGAGGTACTGAAAATAAATTTTCTCCTGTTCAAAACTGATTTTTTATCTTTATTTTATTTATTATTTTACTATCTGAGTTTACAATTTTTATATTATGAATAATTTAAAACAAAAAATACCAAAAAGTACAATAGCAATTTTAACTGATGTCCATATACTTAAGCTCAGATGGAACAGATGTTAAAATTTTGCCGTAATTGCTAAAAATCTGTCTTTTTAATAAAAGTAATAGATCTAGCTCTAACCCAAGCTGCACTCCTGGCCTCCCTCTCCATAGACAACCAGAGAGGACCCGAATAAATGAAATCAGATATCAAAGAGAGAATTGACAAGTGACACTATAGAAATACCAACAATTCTAAGAAAATACTTTGATCCCAGGCCCTGGTCAGGGCACATGCCGGTGGAAGCCAATCAACGTGTCTCTCTCACATCAATGTTTCCCTCTCTCACTCTGTCTCTTGTCCTCCTTTCCACTCTCTCTAAAAATCAATAGAAAAACATCTGCAGGTGAAGATTAAAAAACAAAATTCCACCTTGAGATATTTATCTTACAGAAATAAACATGGATATGTACAATTATTTACCTATTAGCATTTTCATTGCAACATTGTTTAGAACAAAATATTGGAAGCAATGAAATACCCTGAAACAAGAGATTTACCAAATATGTTATGATATAGTAATATGTGACCATTAAATATCCTATATACTAAAAGAGAAGCATGTAAATTGACTGTCCCTCCACTACGCTCACCAGCCAATCAGGAGTGAGTATGCAAATTAACCCGACAAAGCTGGCAGGTTAATTTGCATACACAGGCGCCAGGCGGAGAGCAGAGCAGGAGAGCTGGCAGCTTGGGGGGACGTGGCTCCCTTGGTCGCTCCCCTGAAGCTGCCAGGTGGAGAGCAGAGTGGGAGAGCCGGCAGAGAGTGGAGCGGCTTGGGGAACTTGGCTCCCTAAGCCACCAGACGGAGAGCAGAGAGGGAGAGCTGGTGGCTTGGAGGACTTGGCAGAGTGGGAGGCCATGGGACAGAGACAGAGCAGGAAGGGAAAACAAAGAGCACAGGGAGCACCAGGAATGCTGGGAATTGTAGTTCTGGTGGCAGACGGATCTCCTAGACCAGTGGTTCTTAACCTTGGCTGCATTTTAGAATCACCTGGGAATCTTTTAAAAATCTTAATTTCTGGGCCTCATCCTCCGGAAATTCTGTTTCTTTGTTACAAATGTTGTGGCCTCACCCCATAACAAAGAAACAGAATTTCCAGAGGATGAGGCCCAGAAATCAGGATTTCAAAAAGATTCCCAGGTGATTCTAATGTGCAGCCAAGGTTGAGAACCACTGTCCTAGACACTAGCAAAGCGAGCCTGGAGCAAGTTACTGTTGCGGTGGGGGATGGAGGGAAAGCAAAGGTGAGAGACATAAGTAAAATCAGAGTGTCTAGGAAAAATTAAAGGGAAGATATCCTAAAACTTCCAGGAAATCTCCACCAATGAAGCAAAGAAAAAAAAATGCCTCTATTATTCTGTGAGCAACAAACCAAACTGGGTTGGGGGTCTCAGACAATTCGCTCATATGATTGCAAAGACAGAAACTCCCGGATTGGAGATGGCTCCCCTGAGGGCTCCCAGATTGGAGAGGGTGCAGGTCGGGCTGAGGGACCCCCACACCCCCCAGTGCATGAATGTCGTGCACCGGGCCTCTAGTTGTATTGATAAATAACATGGAAACATACAACATACAACATTGATAAATAATATGGAAACATATTCATGCAAAAATATAATATACTAACATTTTTCACCCCTTAAAAAGGTATTCATGTACTTGAAAGTACAACAGATAGATATAGATAATAAAGTGATACCAGTTGATGTTTCTGGATAGTGGGATTATGGGTAATTTTAATTATGTTTTGGAAAGCAGCTGTGCTCACTACCACCAAAGCTATTTTCTGTTTGGGTCATATATTACCAATTACTTTCTACAATGACTACCACCTGTTTGTTTTTGTTACAACTCAGTTTTACTGGATTTTCCCCCTTTAGTTTGTATCACTTGCTCAGAGTAAGAAAGGACCTCCATATCTGGGAAAGACATCTCCCCTAGGGAAGGGAGAGTTGGTGGAAGTGGCCGCATTTTGTAAAGCTGACCATGAAAGCCACAGCTCCATCTCCAGATGTGCAGACTCCTCTTACTGTAAAATTCTATTTGTGGACACGGCTCATGTATTAAAATTTTACTTTCTGATCTCTTTCTTTATGTTTACAAATGTTACACTTCTCTCAAACTTGAAGTGCATATTTTACTGAAATAGTGGGGTAAAATGTAAATGAAAATGATGCGGGCTATTAAGAACTAGCACAGGGTGTGAAAAACAGGTATTTGTTACCCTGGGATCTATTTCTATTTCTTCCTTGTCAGCCAAACCTCTCACGTGATTCCTTTTAGATATTTTACTGCCTGTGGACTCTGTATTGCTTAGATAAATGTTTGTAAAAGGCTCTTTTTATAACATTGCTTTTTTATTTTTTATTTTCTTTCTTTTTTTTTTTTTTTAGGTATAAAGACCTGAGGGAAGTCTTTCCTGTCAAGATGGAAAATAGTACCACTACCATTTCTCGGGAGGAGCTGGAGGAACTACAAGAAGCATTTAATAAAATAGGTACGCTTGAGAAAAACTCCATGTGATGTTATTCTTCTGCTTGGTATCAGACTTCCAAGAATTGAACAATACCTTTTATTGCTTCTACCACCACCCATTTACCCGGAGATGTATTCCTTTTTTTTCTTTTCATCTAGGTTTCACTGGATTCTTTCTTTCTTTCTGAAAGATAAACTGAAACTAGGCTTGAATTTCTAGGACAATTGTACTTTCAATTCTTTGATCATTTCTTTGCAGAGAATAATCCAGGTTAATGAATGACAGTGTAATTGAATATGCTTAACATGATATCCTCATTACAAAGAAAAAATAGAGAAATACTTCCTTGTCTATAAACTGAACTTTGGCCTTTATGTGTTTTTCATTAACAATAACACTTTTTTACTTCATTTAGAATATTTAAAAATCTTAATATTCTTTTTAAAGGCCATAGGGCCTATTTTCCTGCTCCCTTATGCATAATTTAAAAATCTTAGTGTCATTTTTAAAGGTCATTGTGTCTTATTTTTCTTCTTTCACTTTTTAAAGCCATTCAATGTTTTGTCTTTATGATATTATCATTTGAACAGCTTTGTATTTTTCTCCCCTCCAAATTTCCTCATACTCTGTTTGATTGCGTTTCTTCTGCATTTTGCTCTTAGAAACCTGTGACAAACCAGGAGAATATAAATACCATATTTGGCTCTAATCTGTAAGCACATGCAAACTGAGCAGTCCGTAGACATGGGGATACTGACACCAGCACCCTTGCCCTTCTTCCGTAGGCCTTTGTTTAGTGCAGTCTACGGAAAGCAGTGAGGTGGTAGACCATGGAGGATAGAATAAGCAGTTTTGTGCCTATTCTTCTTACAAACCTAATGAATAATAATGAAAACTAATGCGGGTGAAATGCAATGTGGAATGAGTTTCAGAGACCAATACGAAGAGAAAAGATTTAAGATTAAAATGTAAAGCTCTTCAAAAATAAAAAGTAAAGTTCTCAGGAAGCTTATGACTTATAAATCATTGCTATGAATTCTACAAATCTCTGAACCCCTCCTCTTCTTCATGTATAGGTGGCTCCAGGATGACTCAAACCTTCAGAATACAGTCTGCACGGTGGCTGAATTAGGCTCATGGGGCATGCCTTAATCTTGGTCTTGTCTTTATTTTGGGCACCATATATTTGTCATTAGGGCATTGTATGAAGATGGTATGATTTCTATAACATCACTGTTAAAAATAACTTTTATAGGGTTTTGTAAGCAGTGCCTAGAGTCTTTTCAAGACAGAAATTAAGCAATTATTGGGATATTCTGCTTATTTTGAACATTAAAATAGAGGAAGTAATAAAAATGTATTGCTTGCCCGGACAGTGTGCCTCAGTGGTTGAGCGTCAACCTATGAACCAGGAGGTCAACATTCGATTCCCAGTCAGGGCACATGCCTGGGTAATTGAATATGCTTAATATGATATCCTCATTACAGAGAAAAAATAGAGAAACACTTCCTTGTCTATAAACTGAACTCTGGCCTTTATGTGTTTGTCATTAACAATAACACTTTTTGACTGGGAGGTCTTTCCCAGATATGGGGGTCCTTTCTTACCCCACGGTCTCTGGTAGTGGGTGTGCAGGAGACAGCTGATAAATGATTCTTTCTCATCATTGATGTTTCTATCTCTCTCTCCCTTTCTCATATATATATATATATTTAAAATGTATCTGTTTAGTTTGACATTTCTGTTATTTTATAGGTGCAGTTTGGTAGCTTGCATAAAAGTGCTACCTAGGTCTTAGTAAAATAAATGAATTAGTAATCAGTTTTCTTTGTTTAGCCTTTATGACTCATGGACATACAATCCTGTAGTACTTATTTAATGATATTTTGAATAAATAATTCATTGATGGAACAATTCTGACAGCAAGATAACTTGCTGTGTGAGAGAAGTGCTAACAGCAGCTGAGCATGTACTTGTTACTTCATTTACAAGGTAAATGGCTACTCATAAACTCAGTGATCCCTCTGCTTATTTGTTGTACCAACAAACTTTTCTCAGAGGTCATACAACCTAACTAGATGGGATATTTTGGGTTCTCTAGGGAGAAGTGGGAGATTAAAATATTTGTCTTATTTTTTAATTGTGGTAAGATAGACATAAAATTTATCATTTAGTGTACAGTTCAGTGGCATTAAGTACATTCACATTGTTATGCAGTCATCACCACCATCGATCTCTAGAATGTTTTCATCTTCCCATACTATCATTATACCCATTATATACTAACTCCCAGCCCCACCAGGTCTACTGCCATTCTACTGTCTGCCTCTATGAATCTGGCTACACTATAATAACCTAATATAAGTGCAGTCATAAAATATTTGTGTTTTTTTGTGACTGGCTTACTTCACTTAGCATATGTCTTCAAGGTGCATTTATGTCATATCATGTGTCAGAATTTCCTTAATGTTTTTCTTTGAGTGAGAGAGAGAGAAAGAGATACACCTCTTTGTTCCACTTATTTCTTCTTCATTGGTTGATTCTTGTACGTGCCCTGGCCAGGCATGAAATCTGTAACCTTGGTGTATGGGGACGATACTCTAACGAAGTATGCTACCCCGCCAGGGCTGAATTTCCTTACTTTTCAAGACTGAATAATATTCCATTGTATGTCTATACAATATGTTGTTTATCTGTTCATCAGTTGATGGCCACTTGAGATGTTTCTACCTTTTGGCTATTGCTACTCATGTTGCTATGAACATGGGTGTGCAAATATCTGTTCAAGTCTCTGTTTTCAGTATACTGAAAAATGGTATTAAATTGTATAGTTAAACATGGTATTACTGAATCATATGCTAATTTTATGTTGAGTTTTTTAAGGAACCACCATACTGCTTTACATGGTAGCTGCACTCTTTCATATTTCCACCAGCCATGCGCAAGGGTTCCAGTTTCTTCAAATCCTTGCCAACACTGTTATTTTCTGTTCTGTTTTGTTTTTAATAGTCATACTCATGAGTGTGTAGGGGTATCTCATGGTAAGTTTGATTTGCATTTCCATAATAATTAGTCATGCTGAGCATCTTTTCATGTGCTTATTGGCCATTTGTGTATCTTCTTTGGAGAAATGTCTAAGTTCTTTGCCCATATTTTTAATTTCAAGTTTTTTAAAATTACAGTTTATATTCATTATTATTTTGTATTAGTTTCAGTTATACAACATAGTGGTTAGACAATCATATACTTTACAAAGTGTTCCTCTGGATATTTCCAGTGCCCACCTGACATCACACATAGCTATTACAATATTATTGACGATATTCCCTGTGCTGTACTTGATTGTTTAAAAAATATTTATTGTTGAGAGTATTACAGATGTCCCCCTTTTTCCACCCCTTACCCACTCCATCCCAGACCTTCACCACCCTATTGTCTTTGTCCATAGGTAATGCATATCCTATATAATCCTATATAATAAAAAGCTAATATCCAAATCAACCAAATGGCAGAATGACAGTTGCTATGATGCACACTGACCACCAGGGGCCAGACGCTCAATGCAAGAGCTGCCCCCTGGTAGTCAGTGCGCTCCTACAGGCGGAGCACCTGAAGCCGGGCTCACGGCTGGTGAGCCCAGTGGTGGTGGCGGGAGCCTCTCCTGCCTCCATGGCCTTGCTAAGGATGTCCGACTAACGGCTTAGGCCCACTCCCGGGGGCAGGGGGGAGTGGGCCTAAGCCATTAGTCAGACATTCTCTGAGGGCTCCCAGACTGCCAGAGGGTGCAGCCCAGGCTGAGGGATCCCCCCCCCCCCCCCGCCCCGGTGCATGAATTTCGTGCACCAGGCCTCTAGTATGCATATAAGATCTTTGGTTAATCCCTTAGTTAATGTCTGTCCCTCCCAACCCCTTCCCTCTGAGATTCATCAGTCTGTTCCATTTTCCATGCCTCTGATTCTATTTTATTCACCAGTTTATTTTGTTCATTAGATTACTTGTTTGTTTCTTTTGATTTCTAGATGCAATTATTGATAGATATGCATTTATTGCCATTTTATTGTTCATATTTTTTTTTTATCTTTTTCTTTATCTTCTTCTTCTTTCTCTTCTTAAAGAATACCCTTCAACATTTCATGCAATACTGGTTTGGTGGTGATGAGCTCCTTTAGCTTTTTCTTGTCTGTGAAGCTCTTTATCTGACCTTCAATTCTAAATGATACTTTTGCTGGAAAAAGTAATCTTGGTTGTATTCCTTGATATTCATCACTTTGAATATTTCTTGCCACTCCCTTCTGGTCTACAAAGTTTCTGGTGAGGAATCAACTGGAAGTCGTATTGGTGCTCTCTTGTAGGTAACTAACTGCTTTACTTGTGCTGCTTTTAAGATTCTCTCTATGTGTTTTGCCCTTGGCATTTTAATTATGTTGTGTCTTAGTGTGGGCCCCTTTGGGTTCCTCTTGTTTGGGAGTCTCTGCACTTCCTGGACTTGTAAGTCTATTTCTTTCACCAGGTAGGGTAAGTTTTTTGTCATTATTTCTTCAAATAGGTTTTCAATACCTTGCTCTCTCTCTTCTCCTTCTGGCACCCCTTTAATGCAAATGTTGGTACCCTTGAAGTTGTCCCAGAGGCTCCTTATACTATCTTCATATTTTTGGATTAGGTGTTTTTTGTTTCCTCATATTCCAAATCATTGATATAATTCTCGGAATCCTTTACTCTATTGTTGAATTCCTGTAAATTATTCATTATTTCAGTTAGTGTATGCTTAATTTCTGACTAATCTTTTTTCATGTTTTTGACATTCTCACTAAGATCCTTGAAAGTCTTACTAAGTCCATTGAAGCTCTCATTAAGTCCCTTGAATCCCTCATTAAGATTCTTGAGCAACCTTATAATCATTGTTTTGAACTCTGTATCCAGTAATTTGCTTGCTTCCATTTCTTTCATTTGTGACATGTTTCTTTGTCTACACATTTTGGCTGCTTCCTTGTGTTTGTTTCTATGTATTAGGTAGACTTCTATGTCTCCTGGAATTGGTAGTGGCCTTGTGTTGTAGGTGTCCTACATGGCCCAGTAGCTCAGCCTGCCCAGTCACCTGAGCTGGGCACTCTAGGTGAGCCCCTTTGTGGGCTGTGTGCACAGTCTTATAGTATTTGAGCTTTGATTGCTGTTGGCGTTACTGGGAGGAATTGACCTCCAGGCAAATTGGCTGTGAGGACCAGTTGTGACTATTCTATGGAGCAGAACTTGTTGCAGTGGGGCTTTGGTGCTCACTGTTTGCCCTTTTATTGTGTAACTTGTGGATGTGTGGAGTAGTAATATGATATGGTCTGAAGCTGTCCACAAGGTGCACTGGCTCTGGGGCCTCCTGGGAGGTACAAAGTCAGCCACTGCCTAGGGCCATGCAGCAGGAGCTACAGAGAGTCTGCAGATGGCTGCTACTTTTATTGGGCTTGGAAGTGCCCAGGAAAGGCCCAGCTGTGAAGCAAGGCAGGCTGGTGCTAGTGCTAGGTCTTGAGCCTTTTATTGATAGGTATGGCACATGTTGACACCAGCTGCTGCTTGTTTGTGAGATTTTAGGAAAGTCTGAAGCCTGAGCCAAGATATGGCCATTCATATGGAAAAGCTGCTGCAAACAGCTTGGGTGGGCTGCAAATTGTATTGGCCAGGATCCCAAATAGTCACCAGGGAAGAGTGAACAGTGTGGGCCATGCTGATGGAAACTCAGATATGGCTGCCAGTCAGCTCTGCGAGTGGGGAGGCCCCAGCACAGGAACAGTGACCCCTGAGAGCACCCCTATCTGGGAGAAACCCCTCCTGAGTTCTTGCCCTGATGACAGATAATCCAGTTCCTCCCTGAATGTCCCAGGTTCCTTTTAAGTGGGCACCCCAATGTTGGAGCCTAGAGGGATTGAGTCCGAGTAAGTCTGTGTACCGGACTTTAAGAGGGAGTGCCTGGATCTCCAGCAGCCTCCGTGTCACTCAGCCATAATCCCCACTTGTTTTTACAGCCTGAAGTTACAGGGGCTTCTCTTACCAGCTCTGGACCCTGTGCTGAGGAGTCTGGTGTGGGGCTGGGACCTCTTGCTCCTCATAAGTGGCCTCCACAGCAGAGATATCCCTCCCGATTAAAAAAAAAAAAACACGCCACAAGCCTGTTGATGCTTCTGCTCCTCCTACCAGTCTCAATGTGCTTTCTTCTTTACTTCTCTAGTTGTAGGATTTCCATTCAGCCAAATTCAGG
>NW_005871069.1:9633850-9635225 GCF_000147115.1 Myotis lucifugus
ATCTGTTATTTCTTGTCACATCACACCCAAACCACAGAGGTCATGGGGATGGAACTGGGATTTAAAGCACACACATCTTTCTGTCTTTAGAGCCCTAACCTTTATCTATTCTTACTAGTTTAGCATGATGCTTAGCAGGTAAATAACTTTTTCTCAGTCATATATATATTTATACTAATAAAAGGGTAATATGCTAATTAGACCAGATCGACCGATGCCTTCCGGATGTCTGATGTCCTTCCGGACAAAGCCACGGTGGCAGGGGCCGAGGCAGAGGTGGTTAGGGGCGATCAGGCCAGCAGGGGAGAGCAGTTAGGGGTGATTAGGTTGGCAGGGGAGCAAGCAGTTAGGGGCGAGATCAGGCAGGCAGGCAGGTGTGCAGTTAGGGGCGTTCAGGCTGGCAGGCAGAGGCGGTTAGGGGTGATCAGGCCAGCAGGGGAGCAGTTAGGGGTGATCAGGTCAGCAGGGGAGCAGTTAGGGGCATCAGGCCAGCAGGCAGAGATGGTTAGGGGTGATCAGGCAGGCAGGCAGATGAGCGGTTAGGAGCCAGCAGTTCTGGATTGCGAGAGAGATGTCCGACTGCCGGTTTAAGCCCGAACCCTGTGGCAGTTGGACATCCCCGAGAAGTTTTGGATTGGAGAGAGTACAGGCCAGGCTGAGGGACCCCCCGCCCCCGTGCATATATATAATAAATTTTATATGTGTGTGTATATATATATATATATAATAAAAGCTAATATGCAAATCGACCAAATGGCAGAACGACCAGTCGCTAAGATGCACACTGACCACCAGGGAGTAGACGCTCAATGCAGGAGCTGCCCCCTGGTGGTCAGTGCCCTCCCACAGGGGGGAGGGAGCACTGCTCAGCCAGAAGCAGGGCTCAGGGCTGGCAAACAGCAGCAGTGGCGGGAGGGCACAGGCCAGGCTGAGGGACACCCCCACCCCCCTGTGCATGAATGTCTTGCACCCGGCCTCTAGTATATATATATATTCTCACCCAAGGATATGTTTATTGATTTTGAGAAACAGAGAGAGACAGTTGGGCCTCCTGTATGTGCCCTGACTGAGGATTGAACCTGCAACCTAGGTATGTGCCCTGACTGGGAATCGAACCCGCAGTCTTTTGGTGTATGGGTCGACACTCCAGCCAACTGAGCCACCCGGACAGAGCTCTTTTTTATTTTATAGTACTCCCTACCACAGTACAGAAGTAAGCCAGCCTAGTTTATTTTTCCATTGCAGAATTATAGGAAACAATTCTGAAATGATGATATATTAAATAATGAGTATATGGTGATATCCTATATAATCCTATATATAAGAGACATGTAATTGACCATCCCTCTGCTACGCTCCACCAGCCATCAGGGAG
>NW_005871069.1:9635819-9668355 GCF_000147115.1 Myotis lucifugus
GGTGGCCATGGGATGGAGACAGAGCAGGAAGGGAAAACCAAGAGTGTGGGGAGCACCAGGAATGCTGGGAATCATAGTTCTGGTGGCAGACGGATCTCCTAGACACTAGAGCAAAGTGAGCCTGGAGCAAGTTACTGTTGCGGTGGGGGATAGAGGGAAAGCAAAGGTGAGAGACATAAGTAAAATCAGTGTCTAGGAAAAATTAAAGGGAAGATTTCCTAAAACTTCCAGGAAATCTCCACCAATGAAGCAAAGAAAAAAAAAGCCTCTATTCTGTGAGCAGCAAACCAGACTTGGTTGGGGGTCTCAGACAATTCACTCATATGATTGCAAAGACAGACAGAAACTCCTGGATTGGAGAGGGCTCCCCTGAGCCCTCTGGGGGCTCCCAGATTGGAGAGGATGCAGGTCGGGCTGAGGTGAATCTTCGTGCACTGGGCTTCTAGTAGTAAATAATTAATTTCTATCTGAATTCAAAGAAAGCAGTATTAATTATTACAATAGTGAGCAATTTAGCTTGTTAACTGACTTCTGAGATACAGTAATGTTTTTGTTATTGGTAGGTTCAAGTTTAGAAATTTTTCATTGTTCTGAAGAGTATTAATTCTGGAAACTCATGCATGAGACTTTAAAAGTTTCTGTCTTTATAATTAATTCAGTTATAGTGAGGGCAGCTCTTTTACTGAGAGGAAAAAAATATATATGAACCAAAGCAACCATTACCAAATGTGCTACAATAGCCTATACAAGGTACTGGCATATCCAGGCAACTAACCAAACACTCCAGAGCTCTGTTGCCAACCCTTGGCAGAAGTGTTTTATGTCACTTTTGTTCTGTGTCAACAAGTGACATGCAGTCTCTAGGGAAAACCCAGGGGAGAGCATTTCAGTGATGATATGAAAATGACAGGGAACCTATTTCCAAAAGTTCAAATAGGTGTGAAATAATTTCTTGAACACTTAAACTCAAAATAATATCCAACATGATTCAGCCTACATCATGGTATCAGCAATACATTACGAAGAAGCAGTGAATTATTAACAATGAAACAGAACTCTACCAAGAGAAATGTAGGCCAGGAATGCCTTATGTATATTTTACACATACATAGTTTATATGAAGTGTGGATCCAGCAGACCCCTTCTGTAATTCCGTAAAGAAGTTAACGTCTGGTGGGTGTTCCCTTGTGACCATTGATGCTGTATTTTTTCTAGATATCTGAGACTTCCAAATACTTAGTTCTTTGAAGCTTAGTCATGTGCTACACCTGAGTTTTCATCTATCGGGGCAGTATCTGTATTATGCACTTAAAATATGTATGGTAGTCCTAAACCTATGGGGGAAAAGTGCATTTGAATATGAATTTTTTAAAAAATATATATTTTATTGATTTTTTACAGAGAGGAAGGGAGAGGGATAGAGAATGAGAAACATCGATGAGAGAGAAACATCGATCAGCTGCCTCCTGCACACCCGCTACTGGGGATGTGCCCGCAACCAAGGTACATGCCCTTGACCGGAATCGAACCTGAGACCTTTCAGTCTGCAGGCCAACGCTCTATCCACTGAGCCAAACCGGTTACAGCTGAATATGAGTTTTTTACATTGCACAGTTCAGGTGCAGGAGAAAATATTACTGCCACTAGCAAAACAAACCTAAAAGGTTCTGCTTGCCTGTGAATCTCCCAAACAGCCATCTGAATGCACCTCTCCAACAGAGTACAATTGATATTTGACAGCTCATAATTTATCTTACAGATATTGACAACAGTGGGTATGTCAGTGACTATGAACTTCAGGACCTGTTTAAGGAAGCAAGCCTTCCTCTGCCTGGCTACAAAGTCCGAGAGATCGTGGAGAAAATTTTAGCAGTTGCTGACAACAACAAAGATGGCAAAATCAGTTTTGAAGAATTTGTGTCCGTAAGTAATCTAATCCTGTCTTGGCTACTGAATATAGTGCTTTGAGAAAAATTTTAATAACGTCATTGTCTCTTTGCTTAAATATAGCTGCAGAGACCATAAATGGTGCTGCTTTAAAATTGATGATGATAACTACAATAATGTCCACACATAATTAATAAAATGATAATTAATAAAATAAATAATTAATAAAACAAGAGAAAAAGTCATTCTCAAATGGAAGTCCGACTTAGAGAACAATAACAGTTTATGCCCAAGTAAAACTATAGTTGCGTTCATTGCTCAATGACTGTCTCTGTGTGTAGAATATTTACTGTTATTATTTGGCCTTGAGAAATGGAATATTTTTTAAACTGAAATAGCTAAGGCATGGAAGCTATACTTTCTAGAAACTGGTTGTTTCCTTGTGGTCAGTTATACCTCAGTTTCAGTAGGGCCAGGTAAATGTTGATGCTAGCTCTGCGAGCATTATTTCATTGTTAAACTACCTCAAGGCTCAAAGAACTAAACAAGATGAAATATAACATATGACTCAACCAATAAAAGAAAAATAGATTGTAGAACTGAATATTGAAGATTATGTACTTCAAACCTCTCAGGCCAAGAGAGATGACTGGGTTGTTGCCATTGCCAACTGGCAGTTGAGCAAGGGCTGTTGCTTCTTCCCATCAACACCACCATGACTACATTTTTCATATGAAAAATGTAACTGTTAATACAATTAAATAAATACCTATGAAATGTAAATAATCTGTTTTTGCATTTTTTATTGGCTAAGCAAATATTTGAGCCCTTTTCTTGTCAGGAGCTCTTCTAGGCACTGCGAATAATGTGCTAAACAAAGAGATGTGGTCCCTGCTTTTGTGGAGTTTGCATGTGGTGGGGAAGACAGAATAACAAAAATGGATAGAAGAAAACTGTGACAATTGCTATGATAGCAGTATAGGTCTCCTTGAGAGTTTATAGTAGAAGGGATTGAATTTGGTGGGGAGGCTGGAGAACCAAGGGACTCAGGGAAGGTGTCTCAGAAGCTATAAAGACTAAGCCGAGATCTGAAGAAAAATGCTACACAGATAAAAGGGGTGGAGGGGGGATGAATAATGTGTGAGGTGGGCAGAGGTGACAGCCTGTGCGGAGGCTGTCAGTTTAGGAATGGTAGATGCTCTCACCTCGGGAAAAGAAGCTGAGTAGCTGGAGCTGAGGTGGTTAAGGGAAAAGGAATTCCCTAGAGAAGTAAGTCAGAATCAGGTTCTACAGGGTCCTGCAGGGTGTTTGTTTTTAGCCTAAGTGCAATATTAAGCCAGTGATATGGGAAAAATAGAGTGTGAGGTGACATGATCAGATCTGCATTTTTAAAAACTCATGCTGGTGCTACTTGAAGAACTGGTTGAATTCAGTCTAACTGACCTCTAGAAAATCCAGTGAGAGGGTGGTTGGGAGTGTGTTTCTCTAAGCTTATGTTATTTCCTACAAGAGCTAACTTACACTGACATATATACATTGAAGATGTCCAGACAAGACAACACCTTCATTAAGGCATTTTAAACTCTATCATGTAGCCCAGCCGGTGTGGCTCAGTTGATTTGGTGTCTTCCTAGGCACCAAAAGGTTGACGTTTCCATTCCTAGGCAGGGCACAGGCCTGGGTTTCATGTTTGTCCCCCAGTTGGACTGCATCCAGAAAACTCTGATGTTTTTCTCTCCATCCTTCTCCCTCTCTCTCTCTCTTTCTTTTCTTCCCTCTCTCTCTCTCCCTCCCTCTCTCTAAGCATGTCCTGGGGTGAGGATTAAAAAAAAGGAAACATAACTCTAACGTAGTTATTCTTTAGTTTCAGTACAACAGATCATAGAAGAATAATTTCAATGTGTTCAATTTAAACTTAATTATAACAACATTTTTTTTCTAGTGGTTGGGATGCAAACATTTGTCCATTCTTTGTTATTGGTAAAATGACCTGTGAGTTATCTGTTAGTATTTATTTTGATGTCATTCCAAATAAACAAAGAAGTCTAAATAATTTTCCTTCATGTTACAAGGTTTTCTATGATTATCTGATGAAGACTCATTTTACTTTTATCCCATTCCAGCTAATGCAAGAGTTAAAAAGCAAAGACATCAGCAAAACATTCCGAAAAATAATTAACAAGAGGGAAGGGATTACTGCTATTGGAGGAACTTCGTCCATTTCCAGTGAGGGCACACAGCATTCCTATTCAGGTAATTTCTCACTCCACATTTGACCTTTTAGTCATGGATTCATTCAACAAGTTTCATATTCATCGAATCTAAGATGCCATTTATTATAATTCACACCATTGTTTTATGTACCTTTGAGGGAAAACCAGAATAAATTTGAAATGCCTCTTAATTTCAGAGATGTCAAAATGAAAAATCCTAAACTCATAGAAATCAATAAGTTCTTACTATGTGTCAGGTGTTTTAGAAACAATAAAAGTATCATTTATTTTCAGCATTGAGTGTGTTTAATCATAATCTTTGAATGACTTCTTCATCCTGACTGGTGGCGTGAGTTTTCCTTTAGACCTGATCTAGGAACATGTGAAGAGGTTTGTTGGAAGGACTTTCTCTTTCCATTTTCCGGGAGCTGAGATTCCTGACTGATCTTTTATCAAGCAGCCAGTGACTAGAGAGCCCCGTACCTGACTGATCTGATAGAATCACTGGGCTGTTGCCCAGTGAGAAATCGAGAGTGGCAGTAACTCCTAAGATGAGAGGCCTTGCCCCACGTTAAGCTTACCTCTCAGGGTCAAGATATTTAAGAACCTTTGGCAAAGTTCCATTTGTTCATATTAACATAACATAATTAGTAGATGCTTTTAAAATTTTTTACAAAAATTCACTGTAACTTCTTTCCCTTTCTTTGTTAGTTAAATCTGTTACTATCCTCTTGGTTCTTTTCCTTTCTAACTGGATTTTCCTCTGATAATATACTTGCACTTCTCCCACCAGTTGTATTTTTTTCCTAATCTTTTCCCAGTGGGGTAGTGTAGTGTTGAAGGCAGTGGTCTATAATTGTTATCTCCATTTTTTGAAAGGTATATACTTTTTTACTCTATTTCTGTCTGTCCATTCTAAGGAAAAGACTTCTTTCTTTTTAAAAAACACCTTTTAATTGAGGTAATATGTACATTTAGAAAAGTGCTGAAATCTTTAAATGAATATTTACATGTAGTGTATATATGTATATGTATATGTATGTGTGTGTGTATATATATATATATATCCATCCTGTAGCAAAATCCATGTAGCTGCCTGCCAGATCAAGATAGAACACTTCTATCTCCTGAGTAGTTCCCTCATGTCTAACAGTAACTAGTCTTCCCTAGAGGTAACTAACCACTTTTCTGATTTCTATCACTGTACCTTTTATTAGTTTTTTATTAAGGTACTAGAGGCCCGGTGCACAAAAATTTGTGCACTCGGGGGGGGGGGATCCCTCAGCCCAGCCTGTGCCCTCTCGCAGTCTGGGACCCCTCGGGGAATGACCACCTGCTGGCTTAGGCCCGCTCCCTGGGGGATTGGGCCTAAGCTATCAGTCAGACATCCCTCTGGCAGCCCGGCAGCCCTCAGGGGATGTCCACTTGCCAGTGGGGAGCAGACCTAAGCTGCAGTCGGACATCCTTAGCGCTGCTGAGGAGGCGGGAGAGGCTCCCGCCACCACCGCTGTACTGGTAGCCGTCAGCCTGCCTTGTGGCTGAGCAGAGCTCCCCCTGTGGGAGCACATTGACCACCAAGGGGCAGTTCCTGCATTGAGCGTCTGCCCCCTGGTGGTCAGTGTGTGTCATAGTGACCAGTCATTCCCAGTCGTTCTGCTGTTAGGGTCAATTTGCATATTACCCTTTTATTATATAGAAGTGCCTGGCCAGCCTGGGTGAATGGCTGATGGCTGTTTGCAGGCTGGCCACAGCCCCTTCAGGGTGGGGGTCCTCCCTGGGGTGCCTGGCCAGCCTGGGTGAGGGGATGATGGCTGTTTGCAGGCTGGCCACAGCCCCTTCAGTGTGGGGGTCCCCACTGGGGTGCCTGGCGAGCCTGGGTGAGGGGCTGATGGTGTTTTCAGGCTGGCCACAGCCCCTTCAGGGTAGGGATTCCCCCTGGGGTGCCTGGCCAGCCTGGGTGAGGGGATGATGGCTATTTGCAGGCTGGCCACAGCCCCTTCTGGGTGGGGGGGTCCTGCTGGGGTGCCTGGCCAGTCTGGGTGAGGGGCTGAGGGCCATTTTCAGGCTGGCTAAGCCCCCCAGCGGGGACCCTCACCCCATGAGGGTGTGGCCAGCCTGGGTGAGGGGCTGATGGCTGTTTGCAGGCTGGCCAAGCCCCCCAGCGGGGACTGTCACCCCATGATGGTGTGGTCATCCTGGGTGAGGGGCTGATGGCTATTTGCATGCTGGCCATGGCCTCCAGCCACCCAAGTTCCCAGTGGAGGCTGGCTGGAAGTAGGTATCTGGGATTTATTTGTCCTCTATAATTGAAACTTTGTTGCCATAAGCGGAGGCCACAGCCGGCTCAGGGCAGGCAGGAAGCTTGGCTTCCTCCATCGCCCAGGCAACCAAGCCTCCTGTTTGCTCCAGCCTCGTGGCTGCTGGCCGCCATCTTGATTGGGTTAATTTGCATATAATGCTCTGATTGGCTGGTGGGCGTGGCTTAGGGCATAGCGAAGGTACAGTCAATTAGCATCTTTGTCTTTTGTTAGTGTAGATAAGATACACATAGTAAAGAACATAAAGTTATTTACTTAAGTATATGATTTGACATTTTTTACATATGAATACACCCATGTAACCATTATCTAGAACAAGATATAGAATATTAAATGGCTTTTTTTAAAAAAAAAAGAACAGCTGCATTGAGATATAATTGAGATAGCATAAAATTTGCCCTTTTTATGTATACAGTTCAGTAGATTTTAGTATATTCAGAATCGTTCAGTGATCTTCACTGTCTAATCTATAATCCTTTAATTATTCCAAGGAGAAATTCCATGCTCTTTAGCAGTCACTCCCCATTTCTCCTTGCCCAGTCTCTGGCAGCCATGAATCAACTTTCTATTTCTATAGACTTGCCTATTGTGGAAATTTCATATAAATGGAATCATACAGTAGTATCCTCTCACTTGACAGGCTTCTTCATTGGCATAATATTTGCAAAGATCATTCATATTGTACTTCATTTCTATTGTTGTAGCATTTATTGTACTTCATTCCTTTTTGTTGCTATTCTGTGGAGAATGTTGTTTATTCATTCATTAGTTGACAGACATTTGGGTTGTTTCTACTTTTTGGCTTTTATGATGATGCCGTATGAATGTTTGTGTCTCCACTTTTCTGTAGACATGTGCTTGAATTCTCTTAGATATACATCTGAGGGTAGAATTGCCAGGCCATATGGTAACTCTGTGTTTAGCATTACAAAAATAAAACCACAAAACAAAACAAAAAATAACTCCTGCCAACCTGTTTTCCAAAGTATCTGCAGCATTTTACATTCCCATAAGCCTTGTATGGGAGTTCCAGTGTCTTCACTTTTCTCCAACACTTGTCCATTTTCGTTATTATAGTCATTGTTGTGGTATGAAACCGTTTCTCATTTCTGGTTCCTGTATCTGAAGCATCCTCCCTTTCCCTGCCTATCTTCATATATTAAAAATCTTTGAAATAGTACCTTTTTCATAAAACATTTACTTGATTCATCCCAACCAGAAGTGATCATTTCTTTTTTAAAATTCTCCAAAACATTGCTTATATCTCTCTTGTGATGTGTTTATTTCCCTTATGATGCATTTCCTTGTATATCTGTTTTATCTTATCATTATCTACTAGAGGCCCGATGCACAAAATTCATGCAAGAGTAGGCCTTCTTTCCCCCAGCTGCCGGCACCAGCCTCCCTCTGGCATCCGGGACCCAGGCTTCCTTCCGGCACCTGGGACTCGGGTTTCTCTCGCAGCCCCGGCTTCATCCAGAAGGTCGTCGGGAAGGACATCTGGTCTAATTAGCATATTACCCTTTTATTAGTATAGATAATATCTTAGTGTTCTTTAAATACCTAGGACTAGGGAACCTTTTTTCTGCCAAGGACCATTTGGGTATTTATAACATCATTTGTGGGCCATACAAAATTATCAATTTAAAAATTAGCCTGCTATATTTGGTCAAACATTTAATTAACTCACCCCTAATGCCTTGGCAGGGCCAGACCAAATAATTTCATGGCGCCTTATGAGTGGCCCGTAGGCTGGACGTTCCTCACCTGTGCCCTAGACTCTAAGACCCTGGGGAGATATGGTGAGGCAAGGAGATAAGAAGGCAGATTTTGATATGTGCAAAAGAGAAGTACTAGTAAATGTTTGGGTCTTTTTTATTCTCTCTGCCCATGCCTCCCATCCCTGTGTGTGTGTGTGTGTGTGTGTGTGTGTTGGATTAAATTTGGGGGTTACCTGCCAAAATTAGGAAAACTGCCTAATTCTAGGAACTGGGGCAAAAATGGGGAAGTTCAGCTTACTATATGTTATCCAGTGTTGGAAACGGGAATTATTTCCTTTTAGGGTCTATATTGTTAAATGATTTTTATATTTACATAATAACAATAAAGCAACAGAACACTTTTCTTTAAGTTCCTTCCTATTTTTCCCATTGCATCAACACAACATTCTGTTTAAAGATCAAGTTATTCATGCTAGAAGCCATGTGTTAAGTAGATGACAATGAAAGTGGCTGGGAGTAGTATTGGTATCTAGATTTGTATCAGTTTTCTTACAGAAATTTCACAAAAATTGACCTATTTTATTCATTTGAATAATTCTTGATTAAATTCAGTATTTCTGTTGTAAGCCCCAAATAACAACTCTAAATTTTTCAGGGATGATGGCAGGTGGACCATATTGATGTGATATTTATTTCTTGTACTTTTCCCCTGGTGTGTGTGTGTATGTGTGCATGTGTGTGTGTATCTGACCTTTGATGGTTGGCTTCTGATCCATACACTCTTTGAAGCAATATATATTTGGAAAGATTACAGAATAAAACTGAATGTTTATTGTGCTCATTTAAGATATATACCGTACTCCTCCCTAATATAGCAGATGAAAAACTGGAATGAATTCCCCCTTCTCCTTTTCTTAAAGCTTTTAGTGTTTTAGTAGAGTTCTAATAATTGGAATTTATAATCTTTGAACAGAAATGTTTTAATAGTGCAATGAATTTTGTGAAATGAGCTTTGCTACTGAGATTTTCTGTTTTCAGAGGAAGAAAAAGTGGCATTTGTTAACTGGATAAACAAGGCCCTGGAGGATGACCCTGACTGTAAGCATCTCCTACCCATGAATCCCAGTGATGGCAGTCTTTTCAAATCACTTGCAGATGGCATCCTTCTTTGGTAAGCTGAGCATTGGGATGAGGGAGCTCTGTTCTTACAGTATCCATTGATTAGAATTCAAAGAAAATTACAATCAGCAAATCCATTGTCTTTTGGAACTAGTTAATGCGTAGCTACATAGGTCTTGAAGAATTTATATCACATAGGAAATTAAGTGCTATATGTTTTCTAGAATTTTCTTTCAAATGTAATTTCTTAATTTTCTGATGTCTTTTTATTCTTTTACCTTAATAGTAACCTTTACCAGGACACTTTTGAGTTCTTCCTCTTATGTATTTTACAATGTTCACAGGGTTTCTCTTTTCACTTCTCAACAAGGGAGTATTGACTGTTGATGGGGACAGGAACATGAGTAAATGTAGAAGAAGGATATATCACATTTGTACTTGAATGACATTAATGTTGTAGTTCAGCCTTGTCTATTCCTTGACTCTTTGCAGACTGTTTCTGCTTACTCCTTTGGAAACTCTCAAAGGGCATGTTTTACCTTTGTTGCATGTACTATAGTCCCAGCATAGTTCTTGGTAGAAAACAAGTGTGAGTTTTTTTTAAGTTTATAAAACTACAGAAAACTTATCATCAAAAATAGTATTATCACCCATACTTAGCCATTATTAACATTCTGGAATATTTCCTCCAGTCAGTTTTCTGTGTTTTTACTTGAAAAGAAGGAAAACCTACTTATGAGTACTGGATATGTTTTTATTTTATTTTTATCTTTTTATTTTTTATGATTAATTTCTTATTATTTAAAGTATTACATAAGTCTCCTTTTCCCCTCATTGACCTCTCCCTGGCTGCTCCCACCCCCAGCACATGCCCTCACACCCCTACTGTCTGTGTGCATTCATTATGCTCATATGCATGCATACAAGTCCTTTGGTTGATCTCTTACCCCCTCACCCTCTGCCTTCCCTCATAGGTTGGACATTCTGTTCAATGCTTCTATGACTCTGGTTCTATTTTTGTTCATCAGTTTATATTGTTCATTATACTTCACAAATGAGTTAGATCATGTGATATTTATCCTTCTCTGACTGGTTTATTTCACTTAGCATAATGCTCTCCAGTTCCATCCATGCTGTTGCAAATGGTAAGAATTACTTTTTTTTTTTTTTTTACAGCAGTGTAGTATTCCATTGTGTAGATGTACCACAGTTTTCTAATCCACTCATCTGCTGATGGGCTCTTAGGCTGTTTCCAAATCTTAGCTATTATAAATTGTGCTGCTATGAACATAGGGGTGCATACATCCTTTCTGATTGGTGTTTCTGTTTTCTTGGGATATAGTCCTAGAAGTGGTATTACTGGGTCAAATGGAAGTTCCATTTTTAATTTTTTGAGGAAACGCCATACAGTTTTCCACAGTGTCTGCACCAGTCGGCATTCCCACCAGCAGTGAAAGAGGGTTCCTTTTTCTCCACATCCTCGCCAGCACTTAACATTTGTTGATTTGTTGATGATACTCATTCTGACCGGTGTGAGATGGTACCTCATTGTTGTTTTAATTTGCATCTCTTGGATGATTAGTGACTTTGAGCATGTTTTCATCTATCTCTTGGCCTTCTGTATATCCTCAAAAAGTGTCTATTTAGGTCCTTGGCCCATTTTTTGATTGGATCTTCCTTTTGTTATGATGTATGAGTTCCCTATAAATTTTGGAGATTTAACCCTTATTGGAAATAACATTGGCAAATATGTTCTCCCATGCATTGGGCTCTCTTGTTGTTTTGTTGATGGTTTCTTTTGCTGTGCAAAAGCTTTTTATTTTGATGTAGTCCCATTTGTTTATTTTCTCCTTAGTTTCCATTGCCCTAGGAGCTGTATCGGTAAAGATATTGCTACAACAAATGTCTGCTGTTTTGCTGCCTATAGCTTCTTCTAAGATTTTTATGGTTTCCCATCTTATGTTTAAGTCCTTTTTCCATTTTGAGTTTATTTTTTTGTATGGTGTGAGTTGGTGATCTAGTTTCATTTTTTTGCATGTATCTGTCCAATTTTCCCAATACCATTTATTGAAGAGACTGTCTTGACTCCATTGTATGCTCTTGCCTCCTTTGTCAAATGTTAATTGGGCATAATGGCTTGGGTCAATTTCTGGGTTCTCTGTTTTGTTCCATTGGTCTATATGTCTGTTCTTGTGCCAGTACCAGGCAGTACTGAGAACAGTGGCTTTGAAGTATAGCTTGATATCTGGTGTTGTGATCCCTTCAACTTTGTTCTTTTCTCTCAAGATTTCTGCAGCTATTCGGGGTCTTTTTTTATTCCAAATGAATTTTTGGAGAGTTCGTTCTAGGTCTTTGAAATATGCCATTGGTATTTTAATGGGGAGTGCATTGAATCAATAGATTGCTTTGGGTAGTATGAATATTTTAATGATGTTGATTCTACCTATGTCTTCCTCTATTTCTTTTTTCAGCATCCTGTAATTTTCTGAGTACAGGTCCTTTACCTCCTCGGTTAAGTTTATTTCTGGTTTCTTAATTTTTTTGTTGCAATGTTAAATGGGATTTTTTTTTTTTTAGTTTCTCTTTCTGTGAGTTCATTATCTTTATATATAAAAGGCTAAGCCACCGTCCGACTTGTAGCTGTGGCACACAGTGACCACCAGGGTGCAGATGCTCAATGCAGGAGCTGCTGCGCTGTGGTGACTTGGCAGCAGTGGTTCTCAGGTGACGCACCCCGGAACCAGAGAAGAGGGAGCCCGATTCCGGGGTGTGTCATCCAAGAACTGCCCTCTTGTAATCCAGACCCCTCGGGGGAATGTCGCAGAGTTGGTTTTGGCCAGATCCCCGCAGGCCAGGCTGAGGGATCCCACCTGTAAGAAGGACCCTGCTCACTCTGCAGACGCCCTTCGAGCCACGGCGCTGCCCCAGGTGTGGCCAGCTGGGGAGGGACTGCAGGAGGTTGGCTCCAGGGCATGTCTGGCCCATCTTGCCCAGTCCCTCCCACCGGCCACCTTCTAATCAATTTCCTTTCAATGTGCACGAACCCATGCACTGGGGCACTAGGAAGTGTATAAAAAAGCCATAGATTTCTGGGTGTTAATTTTGTATCCTGCTACATTGCCAAATTCATTTATTAATTCTAGAGGTTTTTGATGGAGTCTTCAGGGTTCTTCTATGTACAATATCATGTGATCTGCGACTTATGACAATTTTACTTCTTCTTTTCCAATTTGGATGCCTTTTATTTCTTCTTGTCTGATCACTATGGCTGGCACTTCCAGTACTATGTTGAATAGGAGTGGTGAAAGTGAGCATCCCTGTCTTGTTCCTGCTCTTAGGGGAAATGGTTTTAGTTTTTGCCCATTGAGTATGATGTTGGCTGTAGGTTTGTCATATAAGGCTTTTATTATGTTGAGGTATGATCCCTCTATTCCCACTTTGCTGAGAGTTTTTATCTGAAAGGGTGTTGGATTTTGTCAAATGCCTTTTCTGCATCAATTGATATGATTATGTAATTTTTGTCTCTTAATTTGTTTATGTGATGTATCACATTTATTAATTTGTGGATATTGTACCGTCCTTGCATCCCTGGAATAAATCCCACTTCATCAGGGATATTGGTTTATAATTCTCTTTCTTTGTAGTGTCTTTATCTGGTTTTGGGATTAGGGTAATGCTGGCTTCATAGAAAGAGCTTGGAAGTATGCTTTCCTCTTGAATTTTTTAGAATAGTCTGAGAAGGATAGGTTTTAGTTCTTCTTTGAATGTTTAATAAAACTCCCCTGTGAAGCCATGCAGTCCAGGGCTTTTGTTTTCTGGAAATTTTTTTTATTACTGTTTCAATTTCATCAGTAGTTATCGGCCTATTCAGGTTTTTTGATTCTTCCTGATTGAGTTTTTGAAGCTTGTATTTTTCTAGGAATATGTTCATTTCGTCAAGGTTGTCCAGTTTGTTGGAGTAGAGCAGGGGTGGGAAACCCCTGGCACGCGTGCCAAACATGGCATGCCAGTAACTTTTGCTGGCATGCGAAACCCTCTCAGAAAAAGAAAAGATTATTCAGCGCATTAAAGATTTGTCCGTGAGCAGGAAAACAGTTAAGGATAGTACTTAAGTTGGTGAGTAATACCGCTGAACAATTAACAAAAGATTTGTCTTCATGTCATTTTTTTTCTATTTGTATTGATGAAAGTACTGACATTACATCGTCATCTAGGCTGGCCATTTTTTCTCGACATTGTAAAGGTGATGAAATATGTGAAGAGATGGTTGCCCTTCTAACTCTACTTGAGCCTACTACCGGGGCTGAAATACGTAAAGCAGTTATGAACGAATTATCTTCTCGACAAACTGACATTTCAAAAGTAGTGTCCGTCACCGCTGATGGTGCTCCTTGCATGACTGGTGAGAAGGCAGGTTTTGTAAATCTGTTTGCGAAAGAAATTTGTCATACACTGATAGGTTTTCATTGCATCATACATGAGGAGGCTTTATGTGCAAAAGCTGGCCTGAAGGAACTGCAGGAAGTGATGCAAACAGTTACCAAAGTTGTTAATTACATTTCTGCTCGGGCTTTAAATAAAAGACAATTTCAAGTTTTACTGAATGAGGTAGAATCTGTGTATAAAGGACTGAAAATGTACAACAATGTTCGATGGCTTAGCCAAGGTTTGGTTCTGAAACAATTTGTTGAATGCTTAAGCAAGATAATGCTCTTCTTGAATAACCAACATGTTTCTTACCAAGAATTGTCTGACGCCACGTGGGTTTCTAAACTGATGTTCTTTGCAGATTTTTGTGAACATTTGAATGACTTAAATGTTAAATTACAAGGAACTAGACACTTGATGTTATGTTTGGTTACATAAAGCCTTTTGAAAAGAAACTGGAAGTCTTTAAGAGGGATGTAGATGGTGAGAGATTTAGATATTTCCCAAACCTCAAGAGGCACATCAAAGACCTCCCAAAAGATGACAGAACAGACTGTCAAAGCCTTCAAAAGCTGTTTTTAAACATCATCGAGTCAACTATTGAGCAGTTCTTCTCAAGATTTGAGAAATTCAGAGAACTGGAAGAGTCAGCAAAATTCATGAGGTTTCCAGACAGCATGAAACTGGAGGAACTAAACTTACAAATGTTTTCATGATAGACATGGTTGACTTTGAAATGCAGTTGATTGAATTTCAGAGTAGCTCAATTTGGAAGCAGAAATCTATTGACTTTAGAGTTGACTTGGAAAACATTGAAAAAAAGCGATTAGAGACAGGAGTACCAGAGAGAAGTGTCGAAAACGAACTATTGAGGACTTGGAATGCCATTCCAGAAAATTTTTTCTGTTTAAAAAAACTTTGCAACAGCGTTAATCTCCATGTTTTCATCCACATATGCTTATGAATCTTTGTTCTCAGTGATGAATTTTGTTAAGTCTCGTAATAGGAGTAGCCTGGCGGATGAAAGTAGTAGCTCATGCATATCTCTGAAGGTCACGAAATATAAACCTGATGTAAAATCTCTGTCATCAGTGATGCAGCAGCAAAAGTCCCACTGATAATATTAAACGGAGTCATAAAGTTTTCTGTCGGACTATCAGTGTACATGTATACATTAAAAAATAAATTATTTTTCATCATCATATACTGTGTTTTTGTCACTCGAATGAATTTTATTATTTCTTCAAGGTTCTTCACATACGTACACCTTAAGAGATATCAAGTAGGCGTAACATGTTCTCAAAAAATTAGGGTTGGCACGCAGAAGAATTTTGATTTTTCTGGTTTTGGCATGCACTCACAAAAAGGTTGCCCACCCCTGGAGTAGAGTTATTCACAGTATTTGTTTTTACAATCCCTTGTATGTCTGTGTGGTTGGTTGTTACTTCACCTCTTTCATTTCTGATTTTGTTTATTTGGGTCCTCTCTCTTGTTTCTTGGTGAGCCTGGCTAGAGGTTCATAAATCTTGTTTATCCTTTCAAAGAACCAGCTCTTGGTTTCATTGATCTTTTGTTTGTTTCGTTGTTGTTTTTTTTTGTTTGTTTGTTTTGGTTTTTTTGTCTCTATGTCGTTTATTTCTGCTCTGCTCTTTATTATATCCTTCCTTCTGCTTATTCTGGGCTTTTCTTATTGCTCTCTTTCTAATTCTTTAAGTTGTAGGGTTAGATAATTTATTACTATTTTTCTTTTTTATTTGTTTTTTGTTTGGGCTTTTTTTGTTTTTTTTGTTTGTTTTTTGCGGTAGGCCTGTAGAGCTAGGAACTTCCCTCTCAGGACTGCTTTCACTATGTCCCATAGATTTTGGCTGTTGTGTTTTCATTGTCATTCGTTTTCAGGATGTTTTTAATTTCTTCTTTGATCTCTTTGGTAACCCAATCATTGTTTAATAGCATGCTATTCAGCCTCCAGGTGTTTGAATTTTTTTATTGTTTTTATTGTAGTTGTAAAATAATATTCTAATATTATGCAGTTGTGGTCTGAGAAGATGGTTGATATGATTTCAATCTTCTTGAATTTGGTGAGACTTTGCTTGTGACCCAATATGTGGTCTATCTTTGAAAATGTCCCATGTGGACTTCATAAGAATTTATATTCCATAGCTTTGGGGTGAAATGTTCTGAAGATGTCAATTAAGTCCATCTGATCTAGTGAGTCATTTAGGATTGCTGTTTCTTTGCTGATTTTTTGTTCAAAGGAATTATCCAGTGATATCAGTGGGGTATTAAAGTCCCCTACTATACTTGTATTGTTGTCTATCTCTCCCTTGATTTCTTCCAGAAGTTTTTTTATGTTCTTGGGTGCCCCTGTATTGGGTGCATATATGTTTACCAGAGTCATATCTTCTTGTTGTATTGATCCCTTTAGTATTATGAAGTGGCCTTACTTCTCTCTTGTTATGGCCTTCACTTTGAGGTCTGTTTTTTCTGATATAAGAATTGCTTCCCCAGCTTTTTTTTTTCATTTTCATTTGCCTGAAAAATATTTTTCTGTCCCTTCCCTCTCAGTCTGTGTGCGTCCCTTGTTGTGAGGTGGGTCTCCTGCAGACAGCATATGCATGGGTCATGTTTTCTTATCCATTCATCCATTCAATGTCTTTTGATTGGAGCATTCAGTCCATTTACGTTCAAGGTTATTAATGATAGATACTTGTTTGTAGCCATTTTTATTTTTTGTGCCTGTGTTCCTTCTTCCCTTTTTATTTATTCTTTTTACAACAGTCCCTTTAGCATTTCTTGCATTGCTGGTTTGTTAGTGATAAACTCCCTTAGGGTTATTTTTTTCTATGAAGCTCCTGATTTCCCCTTCAATTTTGAATGATAGCCTTACTGGGTAGAGTCTTCTGGGACTCAGTCCCCTGCCCTGCATCTCTTTATATACTTCATTCCATCCCTTTCTAGCCTGATGTGTTTCAGTTGAGAAATCATTTGATAATCTAATGGGAGATCCCTTGTTGGTAACTCTCTGTCTTTCTCTCTTGCAGCCTTTAAGATTCTCTCGTCTTGAATGTTTGCCATCATATTTACGATGTGTCTTGGTGTGGGTCTTTTTGGGTTCATCTTGTTTGGGACTCTCTGTGCTTGTGTGACTTTCTTCTTTCCCAAATCAGAGAAGCTTTCTGACATTATTTCTTCAAGTAGGTTTTCTAAACTTTGCTCTTCTTGTTGTCATTCTGGAACCCCTATTACATGTATGTTGCTTCATTTCATGTTGTCCCAAAGCTCCCTTAGGCTCTCCTCCTGCCTTTTAATTTATTTTTCCAATTGTAGTTCAGATTGGATGTGTTTTGCTGCCCTGTCTTCTAATTCACTAATTCGGTCCTCTGCTTCTTCTAGTCCAGAGGTTGCCAGCCTTTCAGACTTCATGGACCACCAGTGGTTCGTGGACCACCTGTTGGCAACTGCTGCTCCAAAGGTTTCCTTAAACCAGTGATTGCCAACCTTTTGGACCTCATGGACCACCAGTGGTCTGTGGACCACCAGTTGGCAACCGCTGTTCTAGTCTACTGTTGAAACTTTCCATGGTGTTTTTTATTGTTGCTATATCACTCTTTATCTCCTCTTGATTCTTACATAAGTTGTTGATATTCTCATCCATCTGGTTTACAAACTGTAAACCCTTATTCTGAATTCTCTTTTGACAAATTGCATGCCTGCATTTCATTTAGTTCCTTTTCTGGTGATTCCCCCTTTTCTCTCCTTTGGGCGTTGTTTCTTTATCTCCTCATTTTTGCTCTCACCGAAGGATCTAGTTGTCTAGTCGCACTGGGCCTATGACTGTAGCTTGGCGATGGGTCGCATGTTCACCAGGTGTAGGGTCGATGTGTCAGGCTTGGAGGTGATTCACGTGGTTGGGGCGTCTGGGGTTGCTGTGTTAGGCTTGGCAGTGGCTAGCATCTGGGGTTGCTGTGTGAGGCACCTGGGGTTGCTGTGTAGAGCTTGGCTGCTCACGCTCGGTTGTGGCACCTGGGGTTGCTATGTTGGGCTTGGCAGTGGCTAGTATGGTTGTAGCATCCAGGGTTGCTGCGTAAGGCTTGGCTGTTTGTGTGCGGTCACGGAACCTGGGGTTGCTGTGTAAGGCTTGGCTGTTCGCAGGAGGATGGGACGCCCGGGGTTGCTGCATAAGGCTTGGATTCCGGGGAGGCTGTGTAAGGCTTGATTGTTTTTGCACGGTCACAGAGCCTGGGGTTGCTGCTTAAGGCTTGCCTGTTTGTATGTGGTCGTGGCCTCTGGGGCTAAAGTGTCTGGCCAGCGGGAGGGGAGCACACTCCAAAACTCACAGGAGCCTTTGACCGAGGAGGCTGGAGTCTTGGTGTTCATGGATCTACAGCTGAGGCAGCAGGCCCCTGGCAGAGTGGCTGTAGAGTCCCGGGTGGTGTCTGAGGGAACCCTGGGTGGTGGTGAGCCTGGGCTCCCAGTCACAGCAGCTCTCCCCTTCAAGATGGCACGGCCTCTGTGGCAGAGCCGGCCACCCCAGGAGAGACTGCAGTGGTAGCAGAGGCTGCCTGGCTAGGGGGCCTTGTCTGCCAGCCCCCAAAAGTCCTGTGGAATCTAACTGTCCTTCACCACCCCACACGTCCACGCACTCCCCTTTCACTCCCTCACTCACACTCTCTCCCTCACTGCTGTCCTGCCAGCCACCTTCTTCCCTCTGGATTCATTTTTAGGACATTACATATAACATACTGTGACTGGATGAAGGAGAGTCCCACTGTCCCTACCTACTATCCAGTGAAACCACCCAAGGGAACGGGCTTAGCAGAATCAGCAGGGAAGGAAGACCCTGTTGAGTTTGACTCTAGTCTGGCAAGTCAAAGAGATGGGAGAGGTGTATGAGTTGGATCTCCTTGGGAGCCACAGTCCCCTCCCCTCAGGGAGTTGTGGGGGAGGGACAGTGCCAGGTGGGGAGTTTGAGTGGGGCACTACACCGGTCAAATGGTAATACAGGTGTTCTAAGTTGAGCACAGGGAGGACAGAAACATCCCATGGAACAGAAAGGCAAAAGCTCTCTTGATCTTGATTTTCTTTTTTAATTCTTTATTGTTTAAATTATTACATAAGTCTCGTTTTTCCCCCATTGAGATCTCCCCTTGATTTTGATTTTCAATAGGAATACAGATCTTAAAAGCAGAGCCTCACATTTTAAAAAGAAACAAACTAAGGAAAAATATGTACTGTGACCTTGACCTACAATTCTGGTCTCTTCCTCTGTTCTTTAGAGGTGATTCCTATTATGAATTGAAAGGACACTTTCCAACATATATATTCTAAAATATAGAGATAAAATTTGTTAATATATTTTAAAATATTTAAATTATAGAAGTTTTAGAAAGACCAAGTCTCTGGCTCCTTTCTCAGTATTTTAATGATAGTATCTATAATAATAAAAGCATAATATGCTAATTAGACCAGACAGCCAAACAACCTTCCAGATGACCTTCTGGACAACATTCTGGACGAAGCTCGGGCTGCAAGGGCTGAGGCAGCTGCTGTGGCTGTGAGGGCCAAGCCCCTTGCATGAATTTCGTGCATTGGGCTTCTAGTCAATATATATAAAAGGCTAAGTGACTGACCGTACATACGTCCGACCATTCGATTGACTGGCTAGCCAGTACATATGACACGCACCGACAATTTAAAAATAAACATTGCCGAAACCGGTTTGGCTCAGTGGATAGAGCGTCGGGCTGCGGACTGAAAGGTCCCAGGTTCGATTCCGGTCAAGGGCATGTACCTTGGTTGCGCGCACATCCCCAGTGGGAGATGTGCAGGAGGCAGCTGATCGATGTTTCTCTCTCATCGATGTTTCTAACTCTCTATCTCTCTCCTTCCTCTCTGTAAAAAATCAATAAAATATATTTAAAAAAAATAAAAAATAAATAAACATTGACTCGCACATGCATGATCCATATAAAGCTCTCACTGGCACAAATCACACACGTGTGTTTTGATCTGTCATTGGTGATCGTGAATTTGGTTGTTTTTCTTGACATCCTGAAGCTGAAAGAAAGCCGTATCATTAACAGATTATGTCCGAAGACCAACTATTGGCACAACTGTTCCTATCTGACATTAGCCTCCCATTTAAATTAATTCGAAGACAGTTTCCTGTGATTCCAGCATTTGCAATGACTATTAATAAATCACAAGGACAAACTCTAGACAGAGTAGGAATATTCCTACCTGAGCCCGTTTTGGGTTGTGGTCAGTTATATGTTGCTTTCTCTCGAGTTTGAAGAGCATGTGACATTAAAGTTAAAGTTGTAAATACTTCATCACAAGGGAAATTAGTCAAGCACTCTGAAAGTGTTTTTACTCTTAATGTGGTATACAGGGAGATATTAGAATAAATTTAATCAATTTATCAGTCCTTGTTTTTATCAATGTTGTTTTTATATCATGTTTTTGTTTTTATGTCATGTCTTTGTTGTTATATCATGTTGTTATTGTTTACTTATTAATCAATTTATATGTTATTTTCATATACATTTTACTAATTTTTTTTCATTACTGACACGTCTATTATAGAAAATGGTGAATAGCGATATTAAAATATTTCTTCTAATTAATTTCCTTTCAATATGCACAAATCTGTGCACCGGGCCACTAGTTTTAACATAATTGATTCTGCTTTATGAAACGGCTTCTCAAGCATTTTTTGTTTACAATGCTATATGCTGATGACTAGTAAGTAAAATAAAAAAAAGACTCACATAAAGAAAATGCAGGTCTGTTTTTGAAAAGTTAGGAGTAAATGCTAAGATTACTATTTTTTTTATTATTTATTGCTTAAAGTATTACAAAGAGTATTACATATGTCTCCTTTCTAAGATTACTATTGAGTGAATGATGAATTTGTTATAAGTTAGGGAATATTTTTTAGATTTTTAAAATTAAGTCCCTGACATGAATTCAGTATAATATTGTAAAGAAATAGATTTTTTTTACTTTTCAAAAATGTAACTATTTTTATCTGCTTGCAAAAATGAACTAAAAACATTTCTGAGAATCTTATACTAAATTATTCCCATTTTCTCTTTAGCAAAATGATCAACTTATCTGAACCAGATACAATTGATGAAAGAGCCATTAATAAGAAAAAGCTCACCCCTTTCACTGTTTCTGTAAGTATTTATGTTGTAAAATGTAAAATGGAAGGCTTTTCTTTTATTTTAAAAAATATATTCTTATTGATTTCAGAGAGACAGGGAGAGGGAGAGAGAGATAGAAACATCAATGATGACAGAGAATCACTGACCGGCTGCCTCCCACTGGGGATCAAGCCCACAACCTGGGCATGTGCCTTTGACAAGAATCGAACCCAGGACCCTTCAATCTGCAGGCCGACACTCTATCCACTGAGCCAAACCAGCTAGGGCTGGAAGGCCTTTCTTAATGGATGTTTGGGCCCAAGTAAAACCTATGATTTAACATAATTTCAGTTTCATATAAAAACTAGGTTTTTATTAAATAAAAATTTAGCTGTATTTTGTAATCAATGGAATTAAGATCCAAAGTACTTTTTTTAACTTTATTTTTTTTAATTTCTTTATTGATTAAGGTATTACATATATGTCCTTATCCCCCTATTGCCCCTTTGGATGAACTTCTTTATTTAATATAATAGTATTCAGGTTATATTATTATAATTATTGTTATTTTTATTAATGAATATTTGCTGTGTGCCAGTGTTTTTATTGGTTGGTTGGAAAAAGAAAAGTGCATAGTTTTACTGTTTCACAAAATTTTTAGCTATTTTAAAAAAATACATTTTTTATTGATTTCAGAGAGGAAGGGAGAGGGAGATAGAAACTCAATGATGAGAGAGAATCACTGATTGGCTGCCTCCTACACACCCTACACTGGGGATCAAGCCTGCAACTCAGCACGTGCCCTAATAGGGAATCGATCGGTGACCTCCTGGTTCATAGGTCGATGCTCAACCACTGAGCTATGCCAGCCAGGCTTTAGCTATTCTTTTTGTACTAAACTGTTCTGTAGTCAGCTTGCCCATTCACATATTGTTCAAATTCAGGAATTTATAGTTACCACACTTTTCCATCAAAATGTCTAGTTCAGTGGGTGGATGTCAATATTTATCAAGTACTAACTAGGTACTAGTCACTCTTCTAAACATGAATTATCCCTTTGACTCCTCCCTGCAGCCTTAAAATAAGATATTATGACTTTAAAGAGAATGAGACTGTGTCACTGAGAGGGTCTACAGTGTCCAAGTCAGGGTGTGGTCCCAATGGTCTGGCTCCAGAACCCAGCCTTTTCATCCCTGTGCCGTACTGCCTCTCACATGGTGGGAGCAGCAGCAACTATTTCATGTGCGATTCACAACTGCAGCTGTTAGAAGTGAGCTACTGCTGAGCTGTTCCCTTCTTTTTTGTTGGAAAGTACAATCCTTGATTTTGGTGAAGTTGTTAAGTCTCTCCTATAAGGAAGCTATGACCTTAGGGCAGTGACAAATGGTTAATTCCGGACTATCCAAGTGTTACTCTCATTTCCGGTCATCCTTGAGAATTATAGAGTAAGATGTTGACCAACATAACTTTTTGTCCCCCCTCCAATAAGCCAATACTGTTGTATATCCCTAGCACTTTCTATGTTAGAATCCAAGCCACAAAGTACTATTCTTTAAAAAGCCCATTTCTGATTGTAATTGTCAGATTGTGTGTGTGTGTTTTTTGTTTTGGGGGGGTTTATTTATTTATTTATTGTTTTTTTTACATCTTGTGTCAGGATGCTTCATCTAATACTATCTATGATTGTTGAAAACATTCATTTATGTCTTATTTCTAGAATACATGTCACACAAATTTTTTATAGCACTGAATCAGAAATTCAGCATTTCTTACTGTTGTATAAATTTATTTCATTTTACTTTTAATACTTATATGCAGTGTATTCAAGAAAATAAAGAAAATTATTCTGTAACTACTTTTCAATAGCTACAGGATGGGTCCGAGGTGCTAAGTCCGTTATAGTTTTATTTTTAGAGATAGCATTCTTCCAGTATGAGTATGTGGAATAGTCTAGGTCTCAAGGATGCTTGAAAGAGTGTGCTAATGTAGAATGAGAAAAGACAGGCCTCTGGGAAGGGGCGAAGTACTACTGTGGATATTAAATCTGTTTTGTTTATTCAGTAATTTTAGAGCTCTGGAAATAGATCTGCTAGAAAACTACCAGTTTTTCATGAAACTTTATCCCAAAGAGGTGTAATTCATTTGTAAAAGATTGTAAAGATAGTGATAATACAGTTACTCACTTTATGATGATAGGGTTACCTAGTATCATGATGTATAGAAGAAGAGAAATATTAAAAGGATGAAAATGACATAACTATGAAAGCAAGGGAAAGGGACACATCAGGTAGTTAATAGCAAGACTCATTTTTTTTATCTTAGAGAATTTCTTGTCTTCTATCCAGTGTACTACTGAGCTGCATTTTCTTTTTTATCATTATTGAAAGAAAAGTGAATTATATAAATAAGACTGAAAAGCAGATTAGTGATTTAGGGACCCAAAAGTCAGGAAATTAACAAGAGTTGGTATAGTTGGTATAGGAAATTGAAATCCAGTGCAAATAATATACTCACATACATACAGAGTATACATGTATATCCTTTATACTTACACATATATACAAATGTACAGATAAAAATATGACCTTAATTTCACTTTATATACAATTGCAGCTAAAGTAGGGAAATCACAGAGCCCATTTGGATATTCCAAATGAAGTAAAAGTGGTGATATATAAAATTATGAAATCTGAATAACAAACCATGCCTTTATTTTTATTGACCCAATAATTATCTAGCACATCCCTCTCAAAATTATTAACAAAAGTGAACTCATCTGGAATTGGAACTTTATGAAAAATGAAAATTTTCAAAGTGGTATGAATGAAAAGAATTTCATTACCTATATGAGCTTGTTAGCAAAGAATCAAATAGTTAATTAATCAAAATAGAAGTGACATGAGAAGCCATCAGAAACAGCAGTATAAATTTTTCTTCCTGGGAAAGTGGGCTATATCTTAGGCACAGACAGTCAGTGATGTACAAAAAAGATGGGAGAGAATGGATGGGTAACCCAAGATAAACTGTGATATTTGACTGTGTCTTTTGTTAGCATCTCTGTAAGATATCCTGTTTTACAAATTAAGACACCAAAACTCAAGGAAGAACAATACCTCTCTCATGACCCAGTTGGTGGAGATTCCCTATTGTCCTTGTTTCTCTCCACTAACACAGGTCTTCAGGAAGGAAGGCTGAGCACTCAGGGCAGTTGCCCATGTCAAGACTTGGAGAACAACCTCTTTATGGGGTGCTCCTGTTACTTCTTGGTCTTACAGTATTTGGAATTGGCTTTAGACAGTAGTGGTTGTCCTATTCCCTACATACCAGTAAGCCAATAATGTTGTATTTACCATTAGAAAGTAACATTTATTCGATGAAGTAGATTTTAGCTTCTAACTTTCAGTCTGTTTTTTAAGCTAATAACTTATAAGTCATTTGCTATACTTGTAGAGCCAATGGTTTTAAATAAAATTAACATCAAAAGCTGGTTCCCCATGTATCAACAACACCACCTGTTGATGAGACAAAGCTGAGTTTTACTGCTTATTGCAGTTAGACAAAAAACCACCTGCAATTCCTGGCAGTGTCTTGGGAGCTCTAACAGACCTTCTAACTTGGCTGAAGCATAGACTATATAAGTAGAATGTCAAGAGATGAGGCCAGAGTCAAATCCTAAGTGTTTTTGATTGCCATATTACAAATTTGGACTTGACCCTCTCCTTTCCCTTCTTGCCTTTACTCACTCTTACCCATTCATCCACTTATTCAATAAATATTTATTGAGCATGTACCATGTGTTAAGTATCTGGGAAACAGCCCCAAACATATAAAAAAAGCCTCTGTTACTATGTTATATACTAGAGGCCCAGTGCACAGATTTGTACACCAGTGGGGTCCCTCAGCATGGCCTGCGGGGATCCAGGGAGGAGCTGCTCCCACTCATCCCAGCCCTGCTCATCCTGGTCAGCTGAGCGGTGCTCTGCTTGGGAGCCCCACTCATCTTGGTCAGCTGAGTGGTGCTCCTGCTGTGGGAGCACACTGACCACCAGAGAGAAGCTCCTGCATTGAGCATCTGCCCCCTGGTGGTCAATGCGCATCATAGTGACTGGTCAAGTGGTTGACTAGTCGCTTAGGCTTTTATTTATAGAGATATGATATACATAATAATAAACATATAAATCTATAATACTAGAGGCCCAGTGCACGAATTCGTGCACTGGTGGGGTCCCTCGGCCTGGCCTGCACCCTCTCACAATTCAGGACCCCTCCGGGGATGTCAGACTGCTGGTTTCAGCCAGGTCCCTGCAGGCCAGGCCAAGGAACCCCACTGGTGAACGAATTCATGCACCGGGCCTCTAGCATGCATATAATATCTTTGGTTAATCTCTTCCTGCCCTCCCCTCTCCCTCCTTCCCTCTGAGATTCATCAGTCTGTTTCATGTTTCCATGCCCGTGTGCTGAGCGTCTGCCCCCTGGTGGTCAGTGTGCGTCATAGCTACCAGTTGAACAGTCACTTAGGCTTTTATATATATAGATGTCACAGAATGCTAAAGAGTAAAATCAGGTATAGTGAGTGCCAGCAGAGGTGTGGTGATGCTTTCTATTTTGTATAGGATAATGAGAGAAGGCCATTAAGTGCATTTGAGCAATATTAAAGGACTTGTGGATATTTGGGGGAAGTATGTTCCAGGCAGAGGGAATAGCCAGTTCAGAGGTCCTATATAGTGAGTGAGAGGACATAGTAGGAATTATAGGGAACTTGAAGGGTTTTCCAGTGAGGGAACACCATCAAGTTTCTATTTTACTAAGATCACGAATAGCACAATATTGTGGAAGATGGATTGTAGATAGTTTGAGATGGGTGTTAGGAAGGAACCAAGAAACTGAAGAAAGGCACCGACAGTTTCCAACGGTATTTAGAAGGTGGAATTGACAGACATTGGTGACTAGATATGGTAAGCAAGGAAGAAAAAGGATTCTGCTCATATTTCTGACTTAGGAAGAAAGAAGGCAAGAATGAATGTTGGTCCTATCAACCAAGACAGGAAATAAAGAAAAGCCAGTTTTAATAGATAATTAGAGGAAGACCAAGGAAGCATGGCAGGAAAATTGCTTCAGTTTCGGACATGAGTTTGAGATACTTGTGAAACACCCAGATAGACCTAACCAAGTGAGTATATAGATATAGAGTTTAGAGTGGGCACTGAAAGTGTGGGCTGAAGATATGGATTTGAAAATCATTGGCATATAGAGGTAATAGTTAAAACCATAGAAAATTTCTTTTAAATATCGGTGTTTTGCTTATTTAAATATTATGTTTAAAAATCTGAAATTTCACAATCCTTTGTTTCTTATTTACCTTCTTAACTTGTTGATAAGACTTTAGAAAGTACTTCCTCATGGGTATTTTTCTTTGTGGCAATTCAGGAAAATTTAAACCTAGCCCTGAATTCTGCCTCAGCCATTGGATGTACAGTGGTCAATATTGGTGCACAGGATCTCAAAGAAGGAAAACCTCACTTGGTCTTGGGACTTCTCTGGCAGATCATCAAAGTTGGTCTTTTTGCTGATATTGAGATTTCCAGGAATGAAGGTATGATCATCAAAAATATTTACTTTTCATTTACGTACACTTGCTGCAAGAAGAATTTATATTTCTATGTTTTCCTCTCAGCTCTGATTGCATTGCTAAATGAAGGTGAGGAACTAGAAGAGCTGATGAAGCTTTCTCCAGAGGAATTATTGCTGCGATGGGTGAACTACCATTTGACCAATGCAGGATGGCATACCATCAACAACTTCAGCCAAGACATTAAGGTTTATATTTTAATGTTCAAATTTGTAACATAAAGTAAGGATGCAGAATGTAAAAACAAAAAAGATACAGACTTGCCTGGCCAGTGTGTCTCAGTGGTTGAGCGTCAACCTGTGAACCAGGAGGTCATGGTTCCATTCCCTGTAGGGCGCATGCCCGGGTGGTGGGCTCCATTCCTAGTAGAGGACACTCAGGAAGCAGCCGATCAATGATTCTCTCTCATCATTGATGTTTCTATCTTTCTCCCTCTCCCTTCCTCTCAGAAATCAATAAAAATGTATTTTTTTAAAAAGAGAAATACAGACTTAAATTTGGATTGGAATTTAATTCACAAGGGCACAGTTTAGGAAATGAAATTTTGCATTTCTCTGAGAATTATAATCACAAAATCTTATATTTAAAAAGAACTGCCCTAGCTGGTTTGGCTCAGTGGATAGAGTGTTGGCCTGCGGACTAAAGGGTCCCAGGTTCGATTCCAGTCAAGGGCACATGCCTGGGTTGTGAGCATGATCCCCAGTAAGGGGCGTGCAGGAGGCAGCCAATCAGTGATTCTCTCTCATCATTGATGTTTCCATCTCTCTCTCCCTCTCCCTTCCTCTCTGAAATCAATAAAAATATATTTTAGAAAAAAAAAAAGAAGAACTGGTTTATTGGCTTTTAATAGGAAATACAACTGGCTATGAAATGAAGGAGATACTCCTTAGCAGATTAAAGCATTCTTTCCATTTTATATTACACAGATATACTAAATTATAAAGTGAATGTCAGTTTGAGAATTACATCTGTTTGATGGACTAGAGGCCCAGTTCAACACTCTTACTGCCACTTTGCCAATAACCAGCTAATAGGAAACCAAATTATCTGAGGGCACAGAGAATCAGTAGGCAAAAGGAGGTCTTCAGGTAGGTCTCTCAACCACGGTAGCTTGAAACACTTCCCTCGCTACTGGGAGACCATTGTCAAGGAAACTGTAACATTCAGTCTGCCTAATAACTGTTATTGTCACTGCATAGACAGCCATTGCCAAATTGGGTCCCTGTGACTCTTCTCTATATGCTTTTTTTGTGTTTGTTTTTCAGACTAATCAGTGTTAACAGTAACTCATATTTTCTCTTTAGATATATTAACACCTTCAGTCAGGTTATATTTTTGCCCTAATGGCCTAGATGACAATCTCTCTTTGAAGTGACATTGTATTTCTCTGCTTTAATCTAAAATATGCTCATTTAAAATTTTATTTGGGGGGACTCTCTCTCTTTTTCTTTTGGTATTTCTACAAACTTTATTTTATATGACAGGTGAGTTTAGTTCAGCAAATCTAACTCCAATTTAATGTCATGTCTTTAACATACAAATGTGATAATTTTAAATATTTGCCACAATTTTTTTTCAGTTTAGTCATTATATTAATCATTTTTTAAAATTAAATCTGTATTGTTGAAAATATTACATATATCCCCCTTTTCCCCCCATTGACCCATTCTAGCCCATCCCTATCCCCTACCACAGGCTTTCCCCACCCTATTGTCTGTGTCCATGGGTTATGCATAAAGGCATATACATTCTTTTGTTGATCTCTTCCTCTCCACCCACCCTTCTCCTCCTTCCCTATGAGATTCCACAGTCTGTTCCATGCTTCTATGTCTCTAGATCCACTCCATTCATCTGTTTATTTTGTTAATTAGATTCCACATATAAGTGAGATCATGTGAGACTTTGTATTTCTCTGACTGGCTTATTTCATTTAGCATAATACTCTCCAGGTCCCTCCATGCTGTCTCAAAGAGTAAGAGATTCTTATTTTTTACTGCTGCATAGTATTCCATGGTGTAAATGTATTACAGCTTTTTTATTCACTTATCTACTGATGGGCACTTGGACTGTTTCCAGATCTTAGCTATTGTAAATTGCGCTGCTGTGAACATAGGGGTGCATATATTCTTTCTGATTGGTGCTTTGAGACTCTTAGGATATATTCCTAGAAGTGGGATCACTGGGTCAAATGTCAGTTCCATATTTAATTTTTTGAGGAAACTCCATATTGCTTTCCATATTGTCTGCCAGTCTGCATTCCCACCAGTAGTCAATTAGGGTTCCTTTTTGTCCACATCTTCACCAGCACTTGTCGTTTGTTGATTTGTTAATGGTAGCCATTCTGAAAGGTGTGACATGATGCCTCATTATCGTTTTAATTTGCATCTCTCTGATGATCAGTGGCTTTGAGCATTTTTGCATGTTTCTTGGACATCTGTATGTTCACTTTGGAGAAGTGTCTATTTTGGTCCTTTGTCCATTTTTAATTGGATTGTTTGTCTTCCTTTGGTTAAGTTGTATGAGTTCCTTATATATTTTGGATATTAAATTTTATCAGATGTAACATTGCCAAATATGTTCTCCCATAGAGTGGGCTCCCTTTTCAATTTGTTGATGATTTCTTTTGCTGTGCAGAAGCTTCTCATTTTGATGTAGTCCCATTTGTTTATTTTCTCCATAGTTTTCTTTGCCCTAGGACAGTGGTTGGCAAACTCATTAGTCAACAGAGCTAAATATCAACAGTACAACGATTGAAATTTCTTTTGAGAGCCAAATTTTTTAAACTTAAACTATATAGGTAGGTATATTGTTATTACCTTAATTAGGGTACTCCTAAGCTGGCCTTTGCTAAAAATGTCCTCAGTCTGATTGAGGTACGTTCGCTGAGGTTGACCCCTTCCAACTCTCCCATCCACACTCATCTTGTATACTTGTTTCATCTATCTTTTGTCACCCATGTGCGATTTGCAGACGCAACTAGCACTAACCACTGCACAATGAGACTGCTGACTGACTGGCTCACTCAACTCGTGCATGAATCGCATGCGCCTCCCCCGAAGCACTGCATATCCCCGGGCCCACCTGCGCCGCCTCTCCCGTCGCCCAACCGACCGACACCCCCCACTTCTTCTAAACGCCACTTCTTCAAAATAGACTCGCCCAGGCCGAAAACCGACTTCTGCGCATGGGCCACGAAGTATCAATCGCACTGTACATGCATGCCCGCACGTGGTATATTGCGGAAGAGCCACACTCAAGGGGCCAAAGAGTCGCATGTGGCTCGCGAGCTGCGGTTTGCCGACCACTGCCCTAGGAGATATATAGGTAGACATATTGCTATGAAAGATGTCTGAAATTTTGCTGCCTATGGTTTCTTCTAAGATTTTTATGGTTTCATGACTTAACATTTCAGTCTTTTATCCATTTGAGTTTATTCTTGTGTATGGTGTTAAGTTGGTGCTCTAGTTTCACTTTTGTGCACGTTTCTGTCCAATTTTCCCAACACCGCTTATTGAAGAGACTGTCTTGACTCCACTGTATGTTCTTGCCTCCTTTTTAAAATATTAATTGAGCATAATGACTTGGGTTGATTTCTGGGTTCTCTGTTCTCTTCCATTGATCTATATGCCTGTTCTTGTGCCAGTACCAGGTTGTGTTGAGTATAGTGGCTCTGTAGTATAACTTGATATCTGGTATTGTGATCCCTCCCACTTTGTTCTTCTTTCTCAAGATTGCTGGAACTATTCGGGGTCTTTTTTGGTTCCATATAAATTTTTGGAGCATTTGTTATAGATCTGTGAAATATGCTGTTGTTATTTTCAAAGGGATTGCATTGAATCTGTAGATTTCATTGGGTAGTATGGACATTTTAATAATGATATTTCTACCAATCCATGAACACAGTATATTCTTCCACTTATTTGTATCTTTCTCTATCTCTTTTTCAACATCCTGTAGTTTTCCGAATACAAGTCTTTTACCTCCTTGATTAAATTTATTTCTAAGTATCTTAATTTCTTTGTTGCAATGGTAAATGGAATTGTTTGTTTAGCTTTTCTTTCTGGAAATTTATTATTGGCGTATAAAAATGCCATAGATTTCTGGATGTTAATTTTGTATCATGCTACATTGCCAAATTCCTTTACTAAACCCAGTGGTATTTTGGTGTAGTCTTTAGGGTTTTCTATGTACAATATCATGTCATCTGTAAGTAATAAGAGTTTTACTTCCTTCTTTCCAATTTGGATGCCTTTTATTTCTTCTTCTTGTCTGATCACTGTGGCTAGATTTCCAGTACTATGTTGAATAAAAGTGGTTAAAGAGGACATCCCTGTCTTGTTCCTGTTCTTAAGGGCAACACTTTTAGTTTTTGCCCATTGAATATGATGTTCACTGTAGGATTGTCATGTCTGGCCTTTATTATGTTGAGATATGCTCCCTCTATTCTCAGTTTGCTGAGAGTTTTTATCAAAAAGGGTGTTGGATTTTGTCAAATGCTTTTTTTGCATCTATGGAAATGATCATGTGATTTTCATCTTTCAATTTGTTTATGTGATATATCACATTTATTGATTTATGAATATTGTACCACCTTGCATCCTTGGAATAAATTCCACTTGGTCATGGTGTGTGATCTTGTTAATATATTGCTGGATCTGATTTGCTAGAATTTTGTTGAGGATTTTTAGCATCTATGTTTATCATGGATATTGGCCTATAGTTCTCTTTCTTTGTAGTGTCTTTACCTGGTTTTGGAATTAGGACAATGCTGGCTTCATAGAAAGAACTTGGAAGTGTTCCTTACTCTTGGATTTTTGGAATACTTTGAGGAAGATAGGTGTTAGTTCTTCTTTGAATGTTTGGTAAAACTCCCCTGTGAAGCCATCCAGACCAGAGCTTTTGTTTGCTGGGAGTTCTTTATTATCATTATTATTATTATTATTATTATTACTGTTTCTATTTCATCAGTTGTTATTGGCCTATTCAGGTTTTCTGATTCTTCCTGATTCAGTTTTGGAAGATTGTATATTTTTAGGAATTTATCCATTTCATCCACATTGTCCAGCTTGTTGTTCATAGTATTTTCTTACAATCCTTTGTATTCTCTGGTGTCAGTTGTTACTTCACTGCATTCATTTCTGATATTATTTGGGTCCTCTCTCTTTGTTTCTTGATGAGTAAGGCTAATAGTTCATCAATCTTATTTATCTTTTCAAAGAACCACTCTTGGTTTCATTTATTTTATTTTATTTTTTATATATATTTTATTGATTTTTTACAGAGAGGAAGGGAGAGGGATAGTTAGAAACATCGATGAGAGAGAAACATCGATCAGCTGCCTCCTGCACACTCCCCACGGGGGATGTGCCCCCAACCAAGGTACGTGCCCTTGACCAGAATCGAACCTGGGACCCTTGAGTCCGCAGGCTGACGCTCTATCCACTGAGCAAAACCATCCAGGGCTATTTTATTTAATTTTTTAGTCTCTATGTCATTTATTTCTGCTCTAAACTTTACTTCCTTCCCTCTACTTAATCTGTTTTTTTTTCATTGTTATTCTCTAATTCTTTAAGTTGTAGGGTTAGTTTATTAATAACTTTTCTTGTTTTTTGAAGTAGGCTGGTAGTGCTATGAACTTCCCTCTCAGGACTGCTTTTGCTGTGTCCCAGAAATTTGGGGTTGTTGTGTGTTCATCTTCATTTATTTCCAGGAAGTTTTTTTTATTTCTTTCTTGATCTCATTGGTAACCCATTCATTGTTTAATAACATGCTATTTAGCTTCTGTGTGTTTGAATGTTATTGGGTGTTTTTACTGTAGTTGATTTCTAATTTCATTCCATTGTGATCTGAGAAGATGCTTTATAAGATTCAATTTTCTTGAACTTGTAGAGACTTGTTTTGTGTCCTAACATGTGATCTATTTTTGAGAATAATCCATGTGCACCTGAGAAGAATGTATATTCTGCAACTTTAGCAAGAAATGTTCTATCCATCTGATCCAGTGTGTCTTTTAGAGTCACTGTTCCCTTGTTAACTTTTCGTCTGGAAGATCTATCCAGTGAAGTCAGTGGGG
>NW_005871069.1:9668479-9722563 GCF_000147115.1 Myotis lucifugus
CACACACACACACACACATACACACACACACACACATATATATATATATATTTAGGTGCTCCTATATCGGGTGTATATATGGTTACCATGGTTATATCTTCTTGTTGGATTGATCCCTTTAGTATTAAGTAGTGACCTTTATTGTCTCATCAATGTGATGGCCTTCATTTTGAAGTCTATTTTGTCAGATATGAGTATTGCTACCCCAGGTTTTATTTCATTTCCATTTGCATGGAAACATTTTTTCCATCCCTTCACTCTTATCCTGTGTGAGTCTTTTGTTCTGAGCTAGGTTTCTTGTTGCAGTGCTGGTTTGATGGTGATAAACTCATTAGCCTTTGTTTGTCTGGGAAGCTCTTTATTTCACTGTCTACTTTGAATGATAGCCTTGCTGGATGCTGTAATCTTGGTTTCAGATCCTTGCTGTTCATTACCTTGAATACTTCATGCCATTCTCTTCTGGCTGTACATTGTGGGTTTTTTTATTTTTTTTAAATAAATATGTTTTTGTTGATTTCAGAATGGAAGGCAGAGGGAGAGAGAGATAGAAACATCAATGATGTGATAGAATCATAGACCAGCTGCCTCCTGCACTCCCCGCAATGGGGATTGAGCCTGCAACCTGGGCATGTGCCTTGACCAGGAATTAAACCGTGACCTCCTGCTTCATAGGTGGATCCTCAACCACTGAGCCATGCTGGCTGGGCTGGTCTGTAGAGTTTCTGATGAGAAATCATATAATAGATTTATGGGAGCCGTTTTGTAGGTAACAGTTTGCTTTTCTCTTGCTGCCTTTAAGATTCTCTCTTTGTCTTTAATTTTTGGCATTTTAATTATGGGTATGGGCCGATTTGGGTTCTTCTTGCTTAGCACTCTTCTTGCTTTGTGCCTCCTAAACTTGTGTGACTTTTTCTTCACCAGGTTAGGTAAGTTTTCTGCCATTATTTCTTCAAACATGTTCTCTATCACTTGCTCTCTCTCTTTCACTTCTGGCACAACTATTATGCAAATATTGTTATGTTCATGTTGTCCCACAGTTCCCTTATACTGTTCTCCTGTTTTTTAATTGTTTTTTTTTCTTTTTGGTTCTCTAATTGACTGATTTTTTCTACCCTGTCTTATAACTCACTGATTCCATCCTCAGCTTCTCCTAATCTGCTCTATATTCCCTCCACTGTGTTCTTTGTTATTGCTATGTCATTCTTCATAGTTTCTATATCTTTTCTCATGCTGTTGAGCATCTTTGACATCACTATTCTGAACACTATGTTTGATAAATTTCTTCTCTCAATTTCATTTAGTTCTTCTTCTGGAGAATTCTCTTGTTCTTTCATTTCTGGCTTTTTTGTTTCCCCATTTTGGCTGCCTGTTTGGGTTTGTGTCTGTGTATTAGGTAGATCTGCTATGACTTTTAATCCCTAGTTCAGGACAGTGTCGGATGCTGTTTGTGACTGGCCCTGAGTACCCTATCAGCAATCCACAGCTTGTGGCTTCCTCTGCTGGGGCTGGGTGACTTTGGAAAGGACCAAGATATGCACCAGCGTCTGCTTTTCCTAGCTCAGGACCCAAAAGGAGATCAGGCAAAGACTCAAAGCCTCCAGAGATGCTCTTCTGACTGCAGTCTGATTGTTATCAGCCTTAATTAGTCTCAGGATATCAACCACAGGGTGGGGGAGAGTTCTTCCAACAGGATGGGGCAACTGCCTTCCTTCCAGGCAAAAAGCACCTGGATAGCAAAGGTCTGCAGAAGAAAGTTGTCCTCTGCAGCATGAGGGAATGACTCAGCTCAGGAAACCAGGGTGGGTGCTCTTTGAGCTCCCACCCCAGAGCTCCCAACCCAAACAGCTCTAGTCCACTCTTCCCTCCCTCTGCTGGAGCACAAAGTGAGTGACTGCACATGAAATTTTGTGCATTGGCCCTTTAAGAGGGTGCCTGCATTTTCAGCTGTCTGGCTGGGAGAGAGCAACCCTTTGCTTTTCACAGCCAGATGTTCTGTGGGCACCTTACCCAGTTCTGGTGCTTTGGGCTGGGGAGCCCAGCTTGGGGTTTACACCCCAGAGTTCTCAGTGGGAACCCCACCACCACAGCTGATATATCCCACCGGGACTTCAGCTGCTATCTATCTAAGCACGGCCAGTCCTTTCGCATCTCTGCATTTCCTACCAATCTCTGTCAGTGGTTCTCAACCTTGGCTGCACATTAGAATCACCTGGGAATCTTTTTAAAATCCTGATTTCTGGGCCTCATCCTCCGGAAATTCTGTTTCTTTGTTACTAATGTTGTGGCCCCACCCCATAACAAAGAAACAGAATTTCCGGAGGATGAGGCCCAGAAATCAGGATTTTAAAAAGATTCCCAGGTGATTCTAATGTGCAGCCAAGGTTGAGAACCACTGCATCTCCACTTTCTGTCCTTGGTTATCAGAGTTCTCTCCAGCTAGTCCTCAGTTGATTTTTCAGCGTGGTTTTCTGTATTTTAGTTGTGCTTCCAGTTTGGTCCTGGGAGAGTGTCAGTGTAGCTTCCACTTACTCTGTCACCATTTTGAAATTGCTCTCTCTTTTTTTTTAAAGGAAATTTATTGGTCTTTAACTGGCTGAAATTGCAAATAAAAAATCAGGTAGTGGCTTTAGCATAAGACATGTGATGTGTCTTTGCCAGCTGGCTCTATAGCACTTCAGTGCCCAGGAGAGGAAAGGTCTCAAAGCAAAATCACAATGTCAGTGGTAGGGCCCTGGCTAAAGAAGATTGAATGAGTTCATATATAATCGCTGGGCCCACAGGGACAGTCTTACATTGGTACTTTAATTCTGCACATGCCATAGCCTGTGAAAAATATGAAATGGAAGACATACACCTCAAACTCTTTAAGGACACATATTTAACACTTGGAGTGCGGGAAACGAGTTAAGTCGGCTCGCGTGAATTGCGCGTACTCCGCGGGAGCCGTCTTTAACTCGGTTCATATAGATTTGCGGTGGAGTGCGGGAAACGTGTAAACTCGGGCCGATTGTAACTGCGTATTACCAAATATTTGTTTGTAATCCACCCTTTTGGTGGATGGAACAAAACCAAAAGACAGAGCCATCTTATATTTTGGCGGGAAATTCACCCCACACCGGAGTGTTAACATTATAGACTGGGTGTAATATCTAAAGAGTTGAATTTCTTAAAAGCCTATATTTGTTAACTTTACATACACATCTGTTACCTGGAATGCCTGAACACATCTTTGACTTATTGAAATGAGAACTAAACAAAAAGAAAGAAAACTCTGTGAATCAACTGTCTTTGCTCTGTTCCAAAGAAGAAAAGAGAAATCTGACAGTGGCAGATTTCCCATTGAAATTATGTTCCCAAAGTATGTGCTAGAATTCTCCCAGTGGGATGACCACACAAGGTGACACAAGCCTAATACTTGGTCTGTGTACACTGAACATGTTTTCTGCACGATACTCAGGTTTGATTGTTTGATGTTAATTTTAGGAAAATGCAGCTACACTCTTCTTCATTATGAACACAGACTGCAAATATGCCTAACAATTCCCGTATTGCCAATCTGTAACCTCATGCATACAAATTTAAAAATTAACAGGTGGCAAGCATGAATATTTTCCCAAAGTGTTCCCAAAATGCATTATCACTATTGATGTTTTTCCTGTGCCTCCTCCAAAGAGATAAAAAAGACATGCTTACCACTTGCAGAAAGGTATTTCCAGAGACTAGCATCTTAACAAAAGAGAGGGTTCACTGAAACATAACTGCCAGTGGTCTTAATCCAGCATCTAGAAGGGTTCAGGAATCTGGAGAAGCACTGTGTGTAAAGCAATCAAGAGTCCAAAGACGAAACATAATTTTGAAAGGCATTTGGGGGCCAGAGGAGCTTGGCTAATGAAACCAAGTTCTTGTCTCAGGACCCCTTGCTATTTATTAACACAAATTGTCCTAAGGCAAGGTAGATATAGACACACATGGTAATTGACCGTACCTTCACTATGCCCCCATTGGCTAATCAGTGCGATATGCAAATTAACCACCAACAAAGATGGCTAATTTGCATACTGCAGGCAGGGCGGGTCAGCGCCATCCTGCCTGCCCCGCCGCCATCCCGGCCTGCTATTTGCTACCCGAGGCGGTGGGGTGGGGCAGCCGGGTGGGGCAGCAGCGATCCGCCTGCCCGCCCTGGCGCACCATGTGCGACCCAACCCGGGGCGACCGGGCGGGGCAGCAGCAATCGACCTGCCCGCTTGGGAGTCCCGTGTGCGACCGGACCCAGGGCAGCGGGGCCGGACAGCGTGGCTCCTCTGTCACCCCAGCTTCCTCATCACAGCTCCCTTGGGGGCCTAAGCCTTTAGTCGGACATCCCCCGAGGGCTCCCTGGCTGCAAGCTTAGGCCTGATCCCCCGGGGAGTGGGCCTAAATCGACAGGTGGACATCCCCCAAGGGGTTCTGGACTGCAATGGGCGCAGGCCGGGCTGAGGGACACGCCCCCCCCCCAGTGCACAAATTTTTGTGCACCAGGCCTCTAGTATATATCCTATCTAATAAAAGACAAAAGGGTAATTGACCGTACCTTCGCTACGCTTCCCATTGGCTAATCAGCGAGATATGCAAATTAACCGCCAACAAAGATGGCGGCTGGCAGCCACGCAGCTAAAGCGAGAAGGAGGCTTGCTTGCTCCAGTGATGGAGGAAGCCAAGGTTCCCCGCCTGCCGCGGCCTGGCTCTAAGCTCCGAAAGCAACAAAGTTTCAATTATAGAAGTTAAACAAACCCCAGATACCTGCTTTCAGCAGGCCGTGGCCTCAGAGCTGCAGCGAGCAGGAGCCAGCTTTCAGCTCCCGACGGCAACAAAGTTTCAATTATAGAAGGTAAATAAATCCCAGAATAAAAAAAAAAGAAAAAAAGGAGAGGCTGGGAGCTTCAGTCACAGGCCAGCCTGAAAACGGCCTTCAGCCCCTCACCCAGACTGGCCAGGCACCCCAGTGGGGACCCCCACCCTGAAGGGGGTGTGATCAGCTGCAAACAGCCATCAGCCCCTCACCCAGGCTGGCCAGGCACCCAAGCGGGATCCCCACCCTGATCCGGGACACCCTTCAGGGCAAACCAGCTGGCCCCCACCCCTGCACCAGGCCTCTATCCTATATAGTAAAAGGGTAATATGCAAACTGACCCTAACAGCAGAACGACTGGGAATGACTGGTCACTATGACACACACTGACCACCAGGGGGCAGACGCTTAATGCAGGAGCTGCCCTCTGGTGGTCAATGTGCTCCCACATGGGGGAGCTCTGCTCAGCCACAAGCCAGGCTGATGGCTGCCAGTACAGCGGTGGTGGTGGGAGTCTCTCCTGCCTCCTCAGCAGCACTAAGGATGATCGACTGCAGCTTAGGTCTGCTCCCTGCTGGCAAGTGGACATCCCCTGAGGGCTGCCGGGCTGCCAGAGGGATGTCTGATTGCCAGCTTAGGCCCAATCCCCTGGGGAGCAGGCCTAAGCCAGCAGGTGGTCATCCCCCGAGGGGTCCCAGACTGGGAGAGGGCACAGGCCGGGCTGAGGGACCCCCCCCCCCCCGAGTGCACAAAGTTTTGTGCACCGGGCCTCTAGTGTGTGTGTGTGTGTGTATCAAAGGGTAGGGTTAGGTATACAGAATCATTGTCAGATTGGTGAAACTGTCTATGGTTTTTCAGGTGTTTGGCCAGTAGGAGGCAATAACAAGTAGATTGAAATGCCCTGAGCTGTCTGGCAGCAAGCAATCATTTAATGCATCCTTTTCAGGTTTGGGGAAATGCCCTCAGCCATTTCCAGATGATTCAGCCCTGCTGACATGCTGGAATTGGCTTCTGGCACATAACTGGTGTTGAGTCCTCATAGTCTAAAGTTATATTACAAGTATATGTTGGCCTTTTATTTTAAACTATTGTGTAGTTAATTAAAAGCAATCAGGAGCTCTGGAACCTTACTTGCAGGAACCAGAGTACAGAACATAGTTTCAAGTTGGACAGACTGCTAGCAGACAGTTATTTCTCAAGAATCTTCTACACAAAAGTTGTACTTCATACTAGGCATATATTCTCTCACCAGGACACAAGGGCAATGGGACGATGGCACTAATGAGGACACACCCAGAATGAGTAACTTGGTATTTTTCAGTTTCTAAATTAAGGTATAATCAAATTTTCCATGTACAAGTTTGCACCAATTTTCTAAGTTAATCATCAGGTAATTAATGCAGGTTAACAGATGAATTACTGTCACTTTAACTATATGCAACAACCATGCCAATAAGTTTTCTTCAATATTTTGTATAATAATGGTTAAAAATACAGTTTAAGTATCATGTTCACAATTGTTATTTTCAAGGTAGTAGAATAAATACATTTTTAAGTGATATGAAATTAAGGCTTTTTAATAAACCTGAAGAAGTAGTCTTTCCTCCCATTCCCCACCCAGCTTGCCTCTTTAACAGTTTAAAGAAGACTGCCCTCAAAACACAAGCTTATGCATTAAATTCAGGACCATGATAAATGTGGGAGATTGTGAAATAAGTTGAGCTTTGCTTCTTGGTGAAGCCACATAAATTTATTTTTTAAGTGAATTTGAGTTTCAGTCTAGTTCCAATTCACACTTTTAGTGACACATAACAGTTTTCAAAATGTTAAAAATATTTTCAGTCAATTGAGCCTTCAATGGAAATGCTTATACATTACACTTATTAGTAAGGCCAAGATAAGAAAGGAGTTTGGGACTCTGCTTATAAATTGTAGCATCTTTCTCTGATTCTCATGACTAAACTTTTCCTTTTCTTTTTTCTATTCTGTTCTGTCTTCCATCTCTCTAGCTCGAATTTCTGTCATTAAATAAAAAATACTTAGTCAACATTAGCGCATTTTAGCGTTTCCATGTATTTAACATTCACTGATGGGCTCTTGTTTTAGGCTCTTCTACAGAAAGCTGCCTTTTATCTTCTAAAATCTTATTTATTACCAACCAGCAGAAATGGAACTTTCTCATCTTCTTTAACTCTTAAAATCTACCCCACCCGCACTACTACCACCACCAAGTCAGCTGTGGCTGCAAAGAATTCCTTTCTGTGTTAGGGAGGCCACCACTCACTGGGAAGTGCTAGTGTAATAGCAGCGGTCTGACAGTCCCCACCCTCCAGTTCAGGCTGCCTGCTGTGTTCCCCACACACTCTTCATCTGTGCACTGTAGGGTCAGCGCCCACACTCCTGTACCACCACTGCTCGCCACGGTTACTTTGTGTAGGACAAAAATTCTGAGCAGGCGTACTTACTGCCCCCTGGAATCCCAAAGTTTTTACAAAAGGATTACAAAGAATCTGCCCAGTGAGCCAGCCCTCCACAGTGCCAGCCTGGCCAGAGGGTGCTGGGCCCCTGTCCTGGAGGCTGCAGCCCCGCGGATCCACCGCAGCTGGAGGAGGAGCACTGGGGCTCCCCAGGAGAGTTCCACCACCCTCCTGGCTGCAGGGGGCTCTTCTCTTTTAAAATTCAGTTAATCAGGTACTTATTAAATCCCTCCTGTGGAACATGATGCCAGGCAGGGGGTGTTGCAAAGACCTAACTCTTGAAGCTTACTCAATTACACAGGGAGAGAAACATCTAGTAGATGGATATTTCCGTGATCTAGATACTGCTGTATAACAAACACTCAAAATTTAATAACTTAAATAACAACCTGTTGTTTCTCAGGATTCTGTGGGTTATTGCAGCTTGGTTGGGTGATTCTGCTTCAGATGGTTCTGGTTGGGATCACTAACTACATTCAGCTGAGAGTTGGGCTGGCCCAAATTGGGGCAAGGGCATCAATCACATGTCTAGTGAATCATTGCTTTTCCGAGAGGCCTATTCACCTAGCTAGCTTGGCTGTCAGTCTTTGGACTTGTTATGTGGAAGCTGAGTTCAAGAGGACCCATGCAGAAGTTCTTCAGGCTGTGCTTGGAGCCCCAGCACACCACTTTAACTGCATTCTATTGGTCAAAGCAAGTCACAAGTACAGACTAAGTAAAAAAGGAGTGCAAATAGACTGCCTTTTAATGGGAGGAGCTATATGTATTCACAGGGAAGAATTATGATAGCCATCTTTGGATATGACTTCATTGGATAATTTATTACAATGTGGTCAAATTCTAAGAGAATCTAGGGAAGGCTTCCAAAAGGTAATACTTAACCCTGATCTTAACTGATGCTGATGCTTGGTGGTGTAAACAAATGAAAAAGGTGGGGAAGGGTATTCCAGTGTAGGGAACATTGTTGCTGGAAGCTCTGAAGTGAAAAATAGCAGTGATTGAGGAACATATAAATAATAAGTAAAGTTAATAGTTATTATTCCATTCCTCGAGATGAGGACAATTTTTTCAGTTTGAGCACTTTTTCCCTAAATCCAATGATGATTTTATTCATTTTAAAAATTTCATTTCTTTCCTTGAAGGATTCAAGAGCCTATTTTCATCTGCTTAATCAGATTGCACCTAAAGGTGACAGGGATGATGGACCTGCCATTGCCATTGATCTTTCTGGATTTAATGTGAGTAGTTTTTAATTTTTAAAATTTTGGTTAAATAAGCTTAAGATAAAATTTACCATTTTAAGTGATTTTAAGTGTACAATTCAGTGATATTAAGTCTGTTCCCATTGTGTGCAACCATCAACACTAATCATATCTACAACTTTTTCATCACCCCATAGTGAAATCTGTACCCAATAATAACTCCCCATTTTCCTCACCCCAAGTCCCTGAATTTGATGAGTGAGGATAGTCAAATTTAGAATACAGTTCTCAATAGGCAACATTCCCTGTGGAGTCCTCAGCCCTACATTAAAGCTTGATCTTCAGAAGTTTTTCATGCCATAAGCTCCAAATCTACATGCTAAGTCATCTGGTTGTCATAAAGAAAAGGAATTGCAGAATTCCAACCTTGAGTATGTGTGGAATCAATCCTACATCTACTTTCCCTGATGCAACACAACTGGAACTCACAGAGTGTTTTTGTGACTATCACTGTGCACTAGGAAAGGTAGCAGCAAGCCATTATGAGATCGCTAAGCAATTAATTGATTATCAGTTCTTCCAACTTATATTTGGAAATACACAAAATAAAAAATGACAGTTCCTAATATTTGTGGTATAGGAAGGGCTAATACAGGCCCTGATCCATCTAACACAATTCCTAGGAAGCCCATTCTTTTAGCATAAGTTGTAAATACCAGGGATGGTTCTAGCTAAACATTAAAATTAGGTCAGACTATAGTTTGTATGAAAATCTATTAAGTACTTAAAGTATAATATCCACAATATTTATTTTTAAAGGCAATATAAGTCATTACTTCATTATATTAAACATTATTATAATGACACATCTAAGAAACTTAGTATTGTAAAACTATTAGAGGCCCCAGTGCACAAACTTTGTGCACTGGTAGGGTCCCTAGCAGTTGGCAGTGGCTGGCTGGGGCCTCCCTCCCTTCCCCCGACTGGCCCCACCCTCTGGTCAAACTCCTAGAAGAACTTCCAGTCGAGGGGACAATTTGCATACTACGCTTTTATTATGTAGGATGCAAATTAGCAAATTAGTCTGAGTCAAAATATTAGGAACTTAGAAAAGCATGTAAAATTTCAAACATATTCATAAGTGAACAGACTTAGTGTACTGAACTATCTATCCTGTGTCCACCCCCAAAGTTCAACAACTATCAGCTCATGGGCAATCTTTTGTCACTTTTACCACCTGCCTATTTCCTTCCTCTCCCATATTATTTTGAAGCAAATCCTAGACATCATGTCTTTTATTTATTTATTTATTTATTTATATGTTAATCCTCCCCTGATTGTTTATTTATATGTTAATCCTCCCATTGATTTTTTTTAGAGAGGGGAAGGCAGGGAAGTGAGGGAGACACTGATATGATAGAGACACATCGATTGGTTGCCTCTCGCATGTGTCCTCCCCGGGTCAGGTATTGAACCTGCAATTGAGGTATGTCCCCTTGACTGGGAATCAAACCTGTGACCCTTTGGTCCTTGGGCTGACACTCTAACCACTGAGCAAACCAGCCAGGGTAGATGTCATATCTTTTCATTGATAAATATTTCAATGTGTATTTCTAAAATATAAAGACACTTCGACATGTCTCCAAGGGAAAGGGAAACACAGGAAAAAAATAAACAAATGGGTTGGCATCAGACTAAAAGTTTTCTTCACAACAAAGGAAACCATCAACAAAATGAAAAGAGAGCCACTGTGTGGGAGAACATATTCACCAATGATTCATTAGATAAGGGGTTAATCTCCAAAATATATAACAAATCTATACAACTCAACACAAGGAAGACAAACAATCCTATTAAAAAATGGGCAATGGGCCCTAGCCAGTTTGGCTCAGTGGAGAGAGCATCGACTTGCAGACTGAAGGATCCTGGGTTCGATTCTGATTAAGGGCACATACCCGGGTTGCAGGCTCGATCCCCAGTAGGGGGTGTGCAGGAGGCAGACATTCAATGATTTTCTCTCATCATTGATGTTTCTCTCTCTCTCTCCCACTCCCTTCCTCTCTGAAATCAATAAAAATATATTTTTTTAAAAATGGGCAATGGACCTGAATAGACACTTCTCTAGAGTGGACATACAGATGGCCATAGACATGAAAAAATGTTCAAGGTCATTAGAGAAACACAAATTAAAACCAAAATGAGGTATCACCTCACACCTGCCAGATTGATTATCATCAACAAATCAACAAACAGCAAGTGCTGGTGAGGACGTGGAGAAAAGGGAACCCTACTTCACTGCTGTTGGGAAAGCAGACTAGTACAACTACTGTGGAAAACAGTATGGAGTTTCTTCAAAAAATTAAAAATGGAACTGCCTTTTGACCCAGCAGTCCCACTTCTGGGTATTTATCCTAAGAATCTCAAAACACCAGTTGAAAAGATTATATGACCCCTATGTTCGTAGCAGCTTTATTTACAGCTAGAGGCCCAGTGCATGGATTCATGCACTGGTGGGGTCCCTCACCCTGGCCTGTGGGGATCGGGCTGAAACCAGCTCTCCAACATCCCCTGAGGGGTCCCAGATTGCGAGAGGGTGGTTCTCAGGTGATGCACCCCGGAATCGGGCTCCCTCCTTTCTGGTTCCTGGTGTGTCACCCGAGAACCGCAGCTGCCAAGTAACCGAAGATCAGAAGCTCCTGCGTTGAGCGTCTGTCCCCTGGTGGTCATTGCGTGTCATAGCTACCAGTCGGGCAGTCAAATGGTTGGATGGTTGCTTAGGCATATATATATATATATATATATATATATATATATATATATATATATATATATCCAGAAAAGTAATTGCTTATAAATATGTATAACAATAAAAGGTTATGCCAATTAAAAGTTTAATCTTGACCATTTTTATTTTATTTTATTGTTTAGGAGAAAAATGACCTAAAGCGTGCTGGATTCATGCTTCAAGAAGCAGATAAACTGGGCTGCAGACAGTTTGTTACTCCTGCAGATGTGGTTTCAGGCAATCCTAAACTTAATTTAGCTTTTGTAGCTAATCTGTTTAACACATACCCATGCCTACACAAGCCTGATAATAATGACATCGATATGAATTTATTGGAAGGTATGTTCTTTCTGCCTTTAATTGATTCAAAGTATGTATCTTCCTGTGATATTGACCTACTTCACTCTCAGAGGTAGGAGAGGGTGGTGGGAGGCATAGTTTACTGTATGTAGGCATGTGTATCCATTAAAAAGTTAAAATTAAAGAAAGTGGTTATTGGTTTTGGTTAAAAGGTGTGGGGTAAATCTTACTTGTCTATCATTTCTCTATAAGATGTTAGTGAAAACTATCATATATTAAAAATATTTTCTTAAATGACCACATAACATAACTCCACCACGAATATGGACATTGAATTATCTATTGGAAAAAATAATTATTTGTAGCTTGTTTTCTCCTTTGAAAGCTACAGTTTGATTCCAGTTTTGTTCTCTTTTTAATGTTTTTACTGCACATGAAAAAATTTATAATATTCATTACTTGTCTTGTGTGTGGGCTATTGTTATCTGTCTCATAATTTATATTACTTTCCTGTTTTGCTTCATGAAATGCAGATTTGACCCCTCCTAATGTAGGTACTGTATTTAGTACTTTCCTATATTCTCTATAATCATTCTAATGTTCTTTTTATTAATACCATTTATTCTTTCTATCTGGGTTGATATTTATTTTTTGCATTGTTCATGCTGTGTTTTTTTCAGTCTTAATATGCCTAAAGAATGAATGATAATAAGCAAGGAACACAAATGAAGCTTAATTTGAATAGCAGAGCAAGGGTTGGTTATGTAAATTCTTCACCTAATTTGCCCTCTGTAATGATGGGAGTGTAGTTGTAAGCACATTAGAAATCAATATTGACAATTGGATTTCATGATTTGATGCAAAGCCTTTATCTCTCTCCTATAAATAAACATCTTTTATCACAAGTAATTTTTGAAAGGATCTATTTAGGTTCTGTAACATTATTTTGTATTATTTAACTGTGTTTCATTTACTGAATGTCATTGAAGCTTATAATATATGAATCGTCATAATGACAAATACATTCTCAATATCTAGTTCTTTCTCCTCTTCTGTTTCCCAGCCTCTCTTCTTTTCTTCTCCCATTTTCACCCTCTCACTCATGCATACCAAAACCCACTTTAGTACCAACTAAAAGTAAAAAAGTAGTGGCAGTTGTCTGAAGTAAGGGCCAATCCTAAAATATTTCCACTAGTTGCCCTGTTTTGGAGAAGGTAGTGCTCAAGTAGGGATTCTTGGTGGAGAGAATTTGACGATTCAGTGTTCATTCACTCACATCACCCATGTTACTTCCTTCTCCCTTCCTGAGACAGCATAAGAAATCAGTTTCATGATCTTTTTCTCTGACTGCCACAGCCAGAGTTCTGATGTCTTTGTCACTTTATAATTACAGTTGTTTTAGTTAGTGGGAGAAGTTTCAGAGTTAACAAGTATGTTCTTTGAAGAATATGATTAATTCAATTCACTCTTCCTGAGGGCCAGTGAAATAAAATGACTGCCTCCTCCACTTACATCACTAAGAGGGAAGAGAGATTAAATATAGACTTCAACAGAGAAATATATAATCAGAAATTAGAATTTTAAAAAATTAAATAAAAAGGAAGACTGCTAAGTTTTTATGAGTCTGGAAAATTTCAAAATTCCTTTGTGTCTTACATTAGAAGGCATTGTTTAGAGTGGCATATTAAAAATGATCTGCTTTTTATAGTCACCAAATTCTTGCTAGATATCTTGTCCAACTTGCTTGTTCTCCTATTTGTAACGTTTGAATTCTTTTGCTAGTGTTCAGCATGCTTTTGGAATTTTTCAGTGTGGATCAGATTGCTAAATATTTCCATAGTATCCTATATAATAAAAGGCTAATATGAAAATCAACCGAACAGCAGAACAACTGGTCACTATGATGCGCACTGACCACCAGGAGGCAGACGCTCAATGCAGGAGCTGCCCCCTGGTGGTCAGTGCACTCCCACAGGGGGAGTGCCGCTTAGCCAGAAGCCTGGCTCACCGCTGCATGTCTCTCCTGCCTCCGTCGCAGCGCTAAGCATGTCCAACTGACAGCTTAGGCCCACTCCCGTGGGCCTAAGCCATCAGTCAGACATCCATCAAGGGCTCCTGGACTGCGAGAGGGTGCAGGCCTGGCTGAGGGACCCCCCCCCCCCGAGTGCACAAATTTCATGCACCAGGCCTCTAGTTTACTATATAAGAAGATACCATGGGAAATATTTATCAATCATCTTTATTTAGAACATATGTATGTATATCTGCCAAAATGTATTTGACTTTACTGACATTGGAATTTTTTCTCTGTAAATTTGTGTTTATAGATCCTTATGAAGTTTGAAGCTTGACCTTATCACATCCCATATTCATATATTAGCATGTCCTCATTGGCAAAGAATTTTATCTATATAGAATAAAGAAAATTAAAAGGCCAACTAAATATTAAACCTTCATATTAAATTGAGCCAAATACATAGGCTGTGTATAGAGAGACCATGTCAGAACTCATTTGTGGTGATAGAAAATACCTAGGCCACGGAATTATACTTTGTTCAATCATGGTTCCACCATTAAACATCTGAGTGATCTCTGTGAGCCTTAGTTTTCTCACATATAAAACAAGACCAGTAATACTTATTGTGAAGAATCACAGAGTGAATTAAAAATTACCTTTCATGAAAGAATTTAGCAAACAGTATGTGCTCAGTAATGGTCAGGTAGAGAGAGGAAGAAACCACTTATACAGCACTTACCACATTTGTGAGTGTTAAATATGTCAATTCCTTTTATTTCCTCTTACTAGCCTATTTTTAATATATTTGTTATTTTTCATGAAACTTCAATTGCAGATGTTAGTTTGACTATGAAAATGAAAAGAATGTTTTATAGTTTTTTGTATCTTTTCTATCAGCAATTAAGATTTTACTTCTGAGATTGCTTTAGTCATCTACAATCTGGAATACATATGTTTTTGTAATGCTTTACTATGGCTCTTGCACAAATGCATAGTACTGCTGGCTTTGAGCATTTATTTACCAAGACAACTTGAAATGGTATTAGATAAATAAGTGCTCTCTTAAAAATCTATTTTACTTTCCAGGTATCAAAAATTAATAATGATATAATTAGTTGAGAATAATGGGAAGAAATGTGAACCTCTGAAACTTACACTTTCAGTCAAGATACAAGCTTAGTGACTTTTTAAATAGAATGCACTAAATTATCAGGTTCAGCAGAATTTAGATATTATTCTAATTAAAAATTAAACAATTGTTACACTACTAATGTTTGTTATTTTAAAACATAACTTGGATTTTCAGAGGTGGAAATAGTGTAAAAATTCTCTAATTACTAAAATAAATATTTATATGTAGATAAAAACAGATTGTAATAGAGAAAAAACTAAAAGGTAAACCCAAGTCACATGCATCAAGTTATTGATTATATGTTTGTATTTATGTTACCTTGGGAAAAATTCCGATATTTAATTTGCACCTGTTTAATAACCCCTATAAAATAAGGTAATCATAGTTTCTAGACATTTTTAGGTTAACTTGATTCTTTTTTAAAAGGTTCTCATATAGGTTATTATAAAGTTGTAATGGCAGATACAATAGAATAATCAGCCACCTTTTATGCATACAAGAGGGGGAAAATTTTTTTAAAAAAATGTATTTTTTATTGATTTTTTTACAAAGAGGAAGGGAGAGGGATAGAGAGTTAGAAACATGGATCAGCTGCCTCCTGCACACTCCCTACTGGGGATGTGCCCGTAACCAAGGTACATGCCCTTGACCGGAATCGAACCTGGGACCCTTGAGTCTGCAGGCTGACGCTCTATCCACTGAGCCAAACCAGTTAGGGCAAGAGGGGGCAAAATTTAGACAACAAATAATATGGTTATATAATTTAACAGAACAAGAATTCAAACAGACTCTGGGAAAGCTTTTAGGTAATGGCATTGAAAACCACATGAAAGTACAGTGGGAAGATTATTTTCTGAACAGTTGGCCCCAAAAAACAGAATGCTTTAGATTTTACAAGGTTTTGGTTTCTCCTCTGGGTATGCAGGTTTTTATTGTCTGTGTGACTTAGTCTGAAGATGACTGTGCGGCTGGCTCTATAGAAATGGGCTTCTGGAGCTCGTTCAGATGGTTGTAGATTTATAGGCCAAATTGTCCTGGGAAGCTCACATGAGACAAAGTCTAGAGAGTGGCTTGAACTTGCCTCTGGTATAGAAGTGATGCAAGGCGTACTATAAATGTTTCATTTTTCAGGAGTCTGGTAGTGAGATATAGGCTAGTCCCGTGGTTGGCAAACTGCGGCTCGCGAGCCACATGCGGCTCTTTGGCCCCTTGAGTGTGGCTCTTCCTAAGCCTTAGGAGTACCCTAATTAAGTTAATAACAATGTACCTACCTATGTAGTTTAAGTTTTAAAAATTTGGCTCTCAAAAGAAATTTCAGTCATTGTACTGTTGATATTTGGCTCTGTTGACTAATGGGTTTGCCGACCACTGGGCTAGTCTATTCCATTGTCTCCCTAACTTTGCTGAAAGACACACAAAAATTTTCTAGTCACTGAGGACCATTGTCATTAAGGTGATGACTAAAAGGCAAAAATGACCAGGAGGGCACACTTCTCTCTCTGCTCCCTTTGTGTCACAGGATATCCCACGTTTTCCTTATCTATAATAATAAAAGCATAATTTGCTAATTAGACCGAGCAACCACACTATGACACCCACTTGCGCCAGGCCAGCCAAGGCAAGTGCAATGCGATTGGTCAGGGGCCCGGCCATCGCCCCATGATCGCCTTGCAGAGGGAGGCCCAGGCTACCAGCCGGCAGGGTGATCGATTGGGGGGGCTCCACGATAGTCCCAAAGAGGGAGGCCCAGGCCACCAACAGGCGGGCTGTGGCGGGCGGGTGGGGCCTCCCTCTGCAAGGGAAGCCTGGGTCCCGGCTGCTGGTGGCGGGAGGGAAGCCCAGGTCCCTGGTGCCAGAGGGAAGCCAGTGCCAGCAGCCGGGGGAAGGAAGGCCTACTCTTGCAGGAATTTCGTGCATCGGGCCTCTAGTAAATGATATAAACACTGCTGTGAAGGGAATGTTCAGGCAATTTAGGTAATCACAGGTTAAATAATAATGCCTGCAGGAGTTTCTTCTCAAGATGGTCTTTGAGGTCTAGGGACTTACTATGATGAAATGTGTCTTTCTCTTAGCACTCTGTGTGGGGCTGTGTCCCTTATGTATTTTCAATAGGAACAATCTAAACTCAAGAAGCCTGTAAAGCAGTTACATCCCCCTCATTGCTTGTTTTTATATGACCTGTAATCACATCTCCTTCATTGCTATCTGGTGTAATTACAATGTAGGTTTGTGTGCCCAGCAACTTTTCTGTGTAAAACCCTATTTGTACAAATTTAGTAATACAGCTTTGGAAACAGTACAACTTTTTGTTTCTGTTTAATGTGCTGATATTACCCTGGCTGCTAAAAGATTTTCTTTTCTTAATTTTAGCCAATCATGTTGCATGTAATTCTAACTATGGATATCACCACACATCTGTAGTTTATTTATTACTTTTCTGGACAGAGAAACCCATGGCTCAGTAGTTCACAGACATCAATAAAAAATACTAGATGGAAAAATTTAGAGCAAATAGAGGCTGTCTAGACAGAGGGGAAAAAAGGGACTTTGGCAATAAGAGATTTTTTTGCCTAAAATTTTTGTAGTGTCATAGGAACCATGGCAAAGTATGTATGGCCAGTTTATATCTGCCTGAAGGGTTTAAAATGTGGTTCTTGATTCCTTTTGTCCTGAATCATCAGTGTGAACTTGTGTCTACTCTAGGAGAGAGCAAGGAAGAAAGGACATTTCGAAACTGGATGAATTCCTTGGGGGTCAACCCTTACATTAATCATTTGTACAGGTAAACATTTTACTGTGTTTCAGCTTTATGGCGAGGGTCCAACTTTTCTAGTTTCAAGCTCTAGGTATGTTTACATGAGAACATTTATAAAAATCACAAGAATTTTAGCCAACATGTAGAGTTTCAGAATGCTGGGAATTGGCAATGAAATGGATTTTAAAAGAAAAGTATAGTATTTTTTAAAAGATAATATAATATTAGTTATAATTTTGTTGTTGTTGTTAATCCTCACCTGAGGATATTTTTCCATTGATTTTTTAGAGAGAAGGAAAGACAGAGAGAAACATCGGTATGAGAAAAACACATTGATTAGTTGCCTCCTATGCATGCCCTGACCAGGGCCTGGGCTGGGGAGAAGCCTGCAACCAATGTACGTGCCCTTGATGGGAATTGAACCCAAGACCCTTTGGTCCGTAGGCCAATGCTCTATACCAGGGGTGGGCAAACTTTTTGACTCGAGGGCCACAATGGGTTCTTAAACTGGACCGGAGGGCTGGAACAAAAGCATGGATGGAGTGTTTGTGTGAACTAATATAAATTCAAAGTAAACATCATTACATAAAAGGGTACGGTCTTTTTTTTTTTTTAGTTTTATTCATTTCAAACGGGCCGGATCCGGCCCGCGGGCCGTAGTTTGCCCACGGCTGCTCTATACACTGAGCCAAACCAGCTAGGGCTTTATATTTACTTTTTAATTAAAATAGAAATACATGCTCATTGTAAAAACAAATAAAATATCATACCTTAAGTTACTAAAATTAAAAATAAAAGTCTTGTCTTACCTACCAAGGTTGCATAGAGTTTGGTATTCATCCCTCCAAACTTTAAAAAAAATTCATATACAAATATGTATATGCTCAATTAAAAAAAAATTAGGATCATCACAGGATATTTTTCCCATTGATTTTTAGAGAGAGTGGAAGGAAGAGTGGAAGAGAGGGAGGGGGAGGAAAAAAGAGAGGGGGGGAGAAACATCGATGTGGAAGAAACATCGATATGAGAGAAACACATCAGTTGGTTGCCTCCCACACACACCCTGACTGGGGCTGGGAATCAAACCTGCAACCCAGATTCATGCCCTTGACTGGGAATTGAACCAGAGATCTTCAGTGGGCCAGTGCTCTAACCGTTGACCTCACTGTCCAGGGCTAGACCTATTATTCTTTCTCTTAATTATATATTATAGACATTCCTTCCAATGTCCATAAAGATCTAGCTGCTCCTCCCTTCCACTATTTGAGACCTTCACTGCCCTGCTACTATATAGGAGTTCTGGTCTAAATGGCATATCTCTTATCATTTAGCTGAATTTACATACACACAAGACACTGTGGGGTAGGGGAGGCAGGGGGAAGGTCAAGGGGAAAAAAAAGGAGACATATGTAATACTCTTTGTAATACTTTAAGCAATAAAACAAAATTTAAAAAAAAGAGTTTATCAAATGTGAGTCTATCACATCAAAGTCATTGCCATAATAAGGCACTACTGGTTTTAGATTTTAAATAATATTTTGAATATATACCAAGAAGCAGAAATAACTCCATCATAAATCCTCAGCCAGTGATCTTGGTCTTTTTGGCATTAATCTCCAGTTCAGAATCCTATATAATAAAACCCTAATATGCAAATCGACCAAACTGCAGAACATCTGGTCGCTATGACATGCACTGACCACCAGGGGGCAGACACTCAATGCAGGAGCTGCCTCCTGGCAGTCAGTGTGCTCCCACAGGGGGAGTGCCACACAGCCAGAAGCTGGAGGTAACAGGGAGAAAAGATGGGAGCAGTAAACAGTTACTTTCCTTTCAAGATCCTCCCTGGGGTTTGTCTTTATGCCAATCTGTGAGGTCTACTCACTCCTCTGCCAGGGGGATGATCAGTAACAACAAGCTTCCCACCCACAATGCATTCATGTCACATGCTCTACCTTTTATGGTGACGACACACAGAAGGTACCCAACTTGGACGAACACCGGCATGACAAGTGGCTGCACCTAGCCAATGACTCAAGTGTGACAAGGTGATTCTCTATGGCAGTGATGGCGAACCTTTTGAGCTCGGCATGTCAGCATTTTGAAAAATCCTAACTTAACTCTGGTGCCGTGTCACATATAGAAATTTTTTGATATTTGCAACCATAGTAAAACAAAGATGTATATTTTTGATATTTATTTTATATATTTAAATGCCATTTAACAAAGAAAGATCAACTAAAAAAATGAGTTTGCGTGTCACCTCAGACACGCGTGTCATAGGTTCACCATCACTGCTCTATGGTCTCTCTCCCTCTGGTCTCCTATAGACAGTCCCCACTACAATTTCTGGTCTGGAGTGGCTTGGAATGAACATCCCTTTGATCTGCTGCTGACAGTGCAGTAGTTCTTCTTGGACAAAACTACATCTTTCCTTAGTGCAGTGGAGCACCTTCTGTTTAATGGGGCACCTGCTGAAAAGCTAACCCCAACACCCACTGTGCTGATAAATTTGTGCCCAGAAATTATACCAAACACCACTAAACTTCTAGCTTGACAGCAGGTAGTAGCAACTACCCATACAGATGTGTTCTCAGCAGTGACATTAAAGTGGGAAAAACCCACACCATCATGGGCACAGTGCACACCCATATACACACATACACGCACACATTCACATACATATACACACAGATACACACACAAACACTCTGCTGACAAGCAGCTACCCCAGTAAGCCACACCATCCATGCCCCTTTGTTCCCAGAATGCATGCATCACCTCCCTTGAAGATAAAGACTGCTTCCTGCTATAAAGGAGAGCTTTGTGTGTTTGTGTAACAGATTTTTTATATATATAAAGGCTGATCAACTAGTTGACAGCAATGGTAATAAAACAGCACTTAAAATTATTTACCAAACCAAATAATTTTTCCCAGACAGTGCCAAGTTTTTAAAGTGAGTTCTTGGAGAGAGACCAAGGGTGTACACCAAGCATGTCAAACTTGCGGCCGGTGGGCCACATGCCTCAGGTTTCAGTTTCTCTATTTGCAAAAACATAAATAATAATAATAATAATAATAATAATAATAATAATACTATACTACATAGAAATAAGAATGACTTCATTTAAAGTTAAAAGGAAAAAGTCATGAAATAGATGAGATTCCAGAAGTTATACAAATAACTTTAATGATTTTTTATTACAAAAATCTCCATGTGCTTATAGATGACCTCGTCAGTGCTTAATTACCTTCATAATAGACTCCTTCCATTGCTCAACACAGGGGCAAGCCCCCTTTACTGGTATCGCATGTGTGCTCACAGATGCAAAGTAACTTTAATATGAATCTTAGCTAAAGAACAACTGCCTACCGAGTAGCTATTGTGATTTTTCTGTAATTATTTTTAAAAGTTTTAAAAATCATAATACATAAGCAATATATGGACTCCATTCCCATCGTACAAGTTTCAAGAAATATGTAGAATAAAACAAAACATGACAATCTGTCCCTTATCCTTTCCAGCTCAGTGAACAGCTATTGAGAGAGAAAAGCCACATTACACATCACAGACCTAGCAAGTTTAAGATCAACTGCTGTTTCTTTGTGTCCTTAGCATACAGACTTGATGGCCCTAACCGGTTTGGCTCAGTGTAATATGTCTTGTAAAGTGAGTACATAGAAATCTACCTTATTATGTTTTATGGTAGCCCAGGAGTCCATGGTATGAATAGTTTATTCAGCAGCCCTCTACTAGCTGGTATTTAAGTTGTTTCCAAATGTATAAATGCTATGGCAATAAATGTCCTTGTACACATTATGTTTGTAAACATTCATGAAGAAATTTTGGACAGATTTCTAGATTAGAAGTTCTGGGTCAAATGATGTAACCTGTTGTTCTTTAAGTGTTAATTGAGCCTGTTGTATTTTTAAAGACATAAGCCCATCTCCAGTGTGCTTAATAAAACTATGTAGTACCAGCATTTCCTCCTCCTTCATCTTCTTTTCCTCCTACTTTAGTGATCTTGCAGATGCTCTAGTGATCTTCCAGCTCTATGAAATGATCCGCGTGCCAGTCAACTGGAGCCGTGTCAACAAGCCTCCGTACCCTGCCCTTGGAGGGAACATGAAGAAGGTGAATGAAATAATGACCATGGCTATGTTTTTATTGTCCTGATATAAAACAGAGGATTTCAACTTTTTCAAAGCTTAGTAAAGTATGATCTGTTCCCACAGTTCTGATTCAAACCAAATGTGTGAAGCTGAATAGCCTTTTCACAAGGGTGCTTTAATAAGTGTTTGGAAAGATGAAGGCAGTTTCCCCATCCAGAGACACCTTATATATAGATCATTTGTCGTCAGCAAGTCATAGTGTTTAATGTTCTTTGAAATGCATCATAAATGCATTTCTATTTTATAATTGCCATTACTTGCCAAATCTTTACTGCTTTTCAGTAACATTTTTCAACATATATTTATTGATTACTTGTACAGGGCAATGCAAGATATAAAATAGTACAAGGCATGGAGTAGGCCCCCAGGAAGCCTTAAGGAAGTTAGGGAGATATGTGCACAAATAACCACGATATGGCACAGTGTACACAGTAGTGAGTGTTAAGATTTCTAAGGGAGAAAAGACTACACGCTGCACATGTCATGTGAGGGTTCACGCAGAAGGTAGTTTTTGAGTTAGTCTTTGAAGAAAGGATAGAATTTTGTCAGGAGACTGGAGCGGGGGCTGAGTATTAGGAAGAGGTATAGAGATGGGAAAGTATAAAGTATTTCTGGGCATTTTCTGATAGGTGAGAAGTGGATGTGAACACTAAAAGTTTGGATTGCAGCCAAAGCCTTGAATGTCAGATTAAAGAGTTTGGATTTTAAATTGTAAGCAGTGGGAAACCATTGAATATTTTTGAGCAGAGCAGTAACTTGATTATAGTTGGTGGGAGAATATCTGGCAGATGAATAATAAAGAGAAGTGCTCAGCTCCACTATTCTCCTTCCGCAAATGGGGGCTATGTGGGGTCCTTGATTGAAGTTCTTGTTTGTTCTGTTGAATTGCTACTTTAATATTCAGCTTTGGTTTTGTGTTTTGCTTTTCCTTTCTATCTTCTGTATCAGGCTCATTTGCTTTTAAGACTTTTAAAAATTTTTGTTAGTTTATTTTATTCATTAGATTCCACATAAGAGTGAAATCATATGGTACCTGTCTTTCTCTGATTGGCTTATTTCACTTTGCATAATACTTTCCATATCCATCCATGCTGTCACAAAGGGTAAGATTGCCTTCTTTCTTTTACAGCCAATTAGTATTCCATTCTGTAAATGTATCATAGCTTTTTTATCCAATCATCTACTGATGGGCACCTGGGCAGCTTCCAAATCTTGGATATTGTAAATAACACTGCAAAGACCATAAGGGTGCATATATTCCTTTAAATTAGAGTTTTGGGTTTCTTTGGGTAAATACCCAGAAGTGGGATCACTGGGTCAAATGGAAGTTCCATTTTTACTTTTTTGAGGTAACTACATACTGTTTTGCAGTGGCTGCACCAGTCTGCATTCCCAGTAGCAAGCAGTGCACTTTTCTTCACATCCTCGCCAGTACTTGTTGTTGGTTGATTTGCTTTTAAGACTTTTAAATGTTTGTAATTTCATTTCACTTTATCCTTTCATTTAAAATGGTGTGAACACTATAAATATCTAAAAATAATAAATGGACTCAAATTGCTATAACTTATCAACATGGCTGTTATGAAACTTATCTTCATTCTCATGGTTTAAAAACTATCTCTAGTTGACTAAATGGAAATATTACCATATTCATGGCTGAAAAGAACAAATATTATAAAGATATTAAATTTTTTTCAATTTAACTTTTAGGTAGAAAATAATTCCAGTTAGAATGCTAAGAATTCTCCTTTTGTATATGCATGAGCATTTATATATGTGTGTTGGGGGATGCAATTTATAGTGTAATTCTAAAGTTCCTCAAATAAACAGGCCTACAGCATAAGAGAAAATAAAGGTCACTACATAATACTAAAGATATTGATCCAACAAGAAGATATAACCATGGTAAACATGTGTACACTCAATATAGGGGCACCTAGATATATTTTAAAAAACTTCTAGAGGACTGTAAGGGAGAGATGGACAGCAATACAGTCATAGTAGGGGACTGTAACAACCGCTGACTCTACTGGATAGATATTCCAGACAAAAAATTAACAAGGAAACTGACTTTAAATGACACACTGGATCACAATGATTTGATTGACATTTATAGAACATTTCATACCAAAGCTGCAGAATATACATTCTTCTCAAGTGCACATGTGTCATTTCAAAGATAGGCCACATGTTAGAACACAAAACAAGTCTCTACACGTTCAAGAAGATTGAATCATATAAAGCATCTTCTCAGATCACAGTGGAATGAAATTAGAAATCAACTACAGTAAAAACACCCAATAACATTCAAACACACGGAAGCTAAATAGCATGTTATTAAACAATGAATGGGTTACCAATGAGATCAAGAAAGAAATAAAAAAACTTCCTGGAAATAAATGAAGATGAACACACAACAACCCCAAATTTCTGGGACACAGCAAAAGCAGTCCTGAGAGGGAAGTTCATAGCACTACCAGCCTACTTCAAAAAACAAGAAAAGTTATTAATAAACTAACCCTACAACTTAAAGAATTAGAGAATAACAATGAAAAAAAAACAGATTAAGTAGAGGGAAGGAAGTAAAGTTTAGAGCAGAAATAAATGACATAGAGACTAAAAAATTAAATAAAATAGCCCTGGATGGTTTTGCTCAGTGGATAGAGCATCAGCCTGCGGACTCAAGGGTCCCAGGTTCGATTCTGGTCAAGGGCATGTACCTTGGTTGCGGGCACATCCCCCGTGGGGAGTGTGCAGGAGGCAGCTGATCAATGTTTCTCTCTCATCGATGTTTCTAACTATCCCTCTCCCTTCCTCTCTGTAAAAAATCAATAAAATATATATAAAAAATAAAATAAAATAAATGAAACCAAGAGTGGTTCTTTGAAAAGATAAATAAGATTGATGAACTATTAGCCTTACTCATCAAGAAACAAAGAGAGAGGACCCAAATAATATCAGAAATGAAAGCAGTGAAGTAACAACTGACACCAGAGAATACAAAGGATTGTAAGAAAATACTATGAACAACAAGCTGGACAATGTGGATGAAATGGATAAATTCCTAAAAATATACAATCTTCCAAAACTGAATCAGGAAGAATCAGAAAACCTGAATAGGCCAATAACAACTGATGAAATAGAAATAGTAATAATAATAATAATAATAATAATAATAAAGAACTCCCAGCAAACAAAAGCTCTGGTCTGGATGGCTTCACAGGGGAGTTTTACCAAACATTCAAAGAAGAACTAACACCTATCTTCCTCAAAGTATTCCAAAAATCCAAGAGTAAGGAACACTTCCAAGTTCTTTCTATGAAGCCAGCATTGTCCTAATTCCAAAACCAGGTAAAGATACTACAAAGAAAGAGAACTATAGGCCAATATCCATGATAAACATAGATGCTAAAAATCCTCAACAAAATTCTAGCAAATCAGATCCAGCAATATATTAACAAGATCACACACCATGACCAAGTGGAATTTATTCCAAGGATGCAAGGTGGTACAATATTCATAAATCAATAAATGTGATATATCACATAAACAAATTGAAAGATGAAAATCACATGATCATTTCCATAGATGCAAAAAAAGCATTTGACAAAATCCAACACCCTTTTTGATAAAAACTCTCAGCAAACTGAGAATAGAGGGAGCATATCTCAACATAATAAAGGCCAGACATGACATTCCTACAGTGAACATCATATTCAATGGGCAAAAACTAAAAGTGTTGCCCTTAAGAACAGGAACAAGACAGGGATGTCCTCTTTAACCACTTTTATTCAACATAGTACTGGAAATCTAGCCACAGTGATCAGACAAGAAGAAGAAATAAAAGGCATCCAAATTGGAAAGAAGGAAGTAAAACTCTTATTACTTACAGATGACATGATATTGTACATAGAAAACCCTAAAGACTACACCAAAATACCACTGGGTTTAGTAAAGGAATTTGGCAATGTAGCATGATACAAAATTAACATCCAGAAATCTATGGCATTTTTATACGCCAATAATAAATTTCCAGAAAGAAAAGCTAAACAAACAATTCCATTTACCATTGCAACAAAGAAATTAAGATACTTAGAAATAAATTTAATCAAGGAGGTAAAAGACTTGTATTCGGAAAACTACAGGATGTTGAAAAAGAGATAGAGAAAGATACAAATAGGTGGAAGAATATACTGTGTTCATGGATTGGTAGAAATATCATTATTAAAATGTCCATACTACCCAATGAAATCTACAGATTCAATGCAATCCCTTTGAAAATAACAACAGCATATTTCACAGATCTATAACAAATGCTCCAAAAATTTATATGGAACCAAAAAAGACCCCGAATAGTTCCAGCAATCTTGAGAAAGAAGAACAAAGTGGGAGGGATCACAATACCAGATATCAAGTTTTACTACAGAGCCACTATACTCAACACAACCTGGTACTGGCACAAGAACAGGCATATAGATCAATGGAAGAGAACAGAGAACCCAGAAATCAACCCAAGTCATTATGCTCAATTAATATTTTAAAAAGGAGGCAAGAACATACAGTGGAGTCAAGACAGTCTCTTCAATAAGCGGTGTTGGGAAAATTGGACAGAAACGTGCACAAAAGTGAAACTAGAGCACCAACTTAACACCATACACAAGAATAAACTCAAATGGATAAAAGACTGAGATGTAAGTCATGAAACCATAAAAATCTTAGAAGAAACCATAGGCAGCAAAATTTCAGACATCTTTCGTAGCAATATGTTTATGTATACATCTCCTAGGGCAGTGGTCGGCAAACTCATTAGTCAACAGAGCCAAATATCAACAGTACAACGATTGAAATTTCTTTTGAGAGCCAAATTTTTTAAACTTAAACTATATAGGTAGATACATTGTTATTAACTTAATTAGGGCACTCCTAAGGCTTAGGAAGAGCCACACTCAAGGGGCCAAAGAGCGGCATGTGGCTCGCGAGCTGCAGTTTGCCAACCACGGTCTTAGGGCAAAGGAGAAAATAAACAAATGGGACTATGTCAAAATGAAAAGCTTCTGCACAGCAAAAGAAACCATCAACAAAGTGAAAGGGGAGCCTACTATATGGGAGAACATATTTGGCAATGATGCATTTGATAAAATTTAATATCCAAAATATACAAAGAACTCATACAACTTAACAAAACAAAGACAAACAATCCATTTCAAAATGGGCCAAGGACCTAAATAGTTTCCTAAGTGGATATTCAGATGGCCAAGAGACATATGAAAATGCTCAGTCACTGATCATCAGAGAGTTGCAAATTAAAATGACAATGAGGTATCACCTCACACCTGTTAGAATGGCTGTCATCAACAACTCAACAAATGACAAGTGCTGGTGAGGATGTGGAGAAAAGGGAACCCTAGTGCACTGCTGGTGGGAATGCAGATAGCTGCAGACACTATGGAAAACAATATAGAGTTTCCTTAAAAATTAAATATGGAACTGCCATTTGACCCAGTGATCTCACTTCTTGGAATATAACCTAAGAAACCTGAAACATCAATCAGAAAGAATGTATGTACCCCTATGTTCACAGCAGCACATTTTACAATAGCTAAATCTTCAAACAGTGCAAGTGCCCATCAGTAGATGAGTGGATAAAAAAGCTGTGGTACATTTATACCATGGGTTACTATGCAGCAGTAAAAAAGAAGGAACTCTTACCATTTGCAACAGCTTGGAGGGACCTGGTGAGTATTGTGCTGAGCAAAATAAGCCAGTCAGCGATAGACAAGTGTCACATGATCTCACTCACAAGTGGAATCTAATGAACAAAATATATCTAGAGACATAGAAGCATGGAACAGATTGTGGAATCTCAGAGGGAAGGTGCAGTGGGTGGATGGGTGGGAAGAGATTAACCAAAGAACTTTTATGCATATATGCATAACCCATGGACACAGACAATAGGGTGGTGATTTCCTGGGGCAGTGGACAGGGGTTGGCTACAAGAGGCCAATGGGGGAAAAGGGGACATATGTAATACTTTCAAAAATAACAATTTAAGTAAAAAAAAAACAGACCTAAATCTTTTAAAAAAATATTTTTAAGGATATTGAAGGAGGAGCTCAAAAATATTTTTTTTAGAAAATATTTTTAAATTATTATAAAGCTAAAGTAATTGAAATAGTTTAATATGTATATAAGAATGGAATGGATTAGAGTAGCCTAGAAACCGATCCTAAAATACATGTAGTTAATGTATGATAAGGTGCTTGCTAAAATCAGTAGGGAAAGGAAGGATCATCCAAAAAATGATGCCAAAACATTGATTAACTCTTTCATTAGGGAAAAAAGTGATCTACACCAAAATAAATTCCGAATGTGTTCAAGGTAAAGACTTAAAGGGTTAAATATAATAAATAACACTTAAAATCAGATGAATGAGACAAACAACAAGTATTGATAAGGATGTGGAGAAAGGGGAACCTTGTGCACTGTTGGCGGGAATGCAGATTGGTGCAGCCACTATGGAAAAGAGTATGGAGGGTCCTCAGATAATTAAAAATGGAAATGCTTTATGACCCAGCAATTCTACTTCTGGGTATTTATCCAAAGAAACCCCAAACACTAATCTGAAAGAATATGTGCACTCTTATGTTCATTTTAGTGTTATTTACAATAGCCAAGACTTGGAAGAAACCCAAGTGCCCATCAATAGATAAATAGTTTAAAAAGATGTGATACATTTACACAATGGAATACTACTCAGCCATAAAAAATAATGAAATTATACCATTTGAACAGTATGGATGGACCTAGAGGGTATTATGCTCAGTGAAATAAGTCAGTCAGATGTGTTCCACATGTGTTCACTTATATGTGGAACTTAAAGAACAAAATAAATGAACAAAGTTGAAGCAGACTCAGACACAGAGACTGGACTAGTGATTGCCAGAGGGAAAGGGGATTGGAGGACTGGGTGAAAGAGGTGAAAGGATTAAGAAATAGAAATTGGTAGTTTCAGAATAGTTATGGGGATATAAAGTGCAGCATCTTATCTAATAAAAGAGAAACATGCGAATTGACCGTACCTCCGCTACACTCACAAGCCACGCCCACCAGCCAATCAGGAGCAAGTATGCAAATAAACCCAGCCAAGATGGCGGCGGCCACGGAGCTGGAGCAAACAGGAGGCTTGGGTTGCCCCTGGCAATGGAGGAAGCCACGCTTCCCGCCTTCCTTGGCTGGCTGTGGGCTCCGCTCAAGGCTACAAAGTTTCAATTATAGAAGATAAATAAATCCCAGATACCTGCTTCCAGCCGCTGTGGCCTCTGCTCAAGGAGGGTCTGGGAGCCTGGGTTGCCCAGAGCTGTGGCCAGCCTGCAAACAGCCATCAGCCCCTCACCCAGGCTGGCCACACCCTCATGGGGTGAGGGTCCCCACTGGGGGGATTGGCCAGCCTGTAAACAGCCATCAGCCCCTCACCCAGGCTGGCCACGCCCCCCCAGCGGGGACCCTCACCCCATGGGGGCGTGGCCAGCCTGAAAACCACCACAGGCCCCTCACCAAGGCCACCCCATGCCCAAAGGGGACCCCCACCCTGATCTGGGACACCCTTCAGGGCAAACCAGCTGGCCTCCACCCGTGCACCAGGCCTCTATCTATACTAATAAAAGGGTAATATGCTAATTATACTGGGAGACCTTCCAAGAGACCTTCCAGACGTTCTTCTGGACAAAGCCATGGTGGCAGGGCCGAGGTAGAGGCGGTTAGAGGCCAAGAGGGGAGGGCAATTGTGGGTGATCAGGCTGGTGGGGGGCGGGGTTGTTGGGGGTAAGCAGACCAGCAGGGGGGCCAGTTGGGGGCAAGCAGGCCATCAGTGGGGCTCAGTTGGAGGTGATCAGGACAGCGGAGGGGGGGCAGTTTGGAGTGAGCAGGCCAGCAGGGGGGCAGTTGGGGGTGAGCAAGCCAGTGCAGAGGGAAGGTGGGGGCAAGCAGGCAAGCAGGAGGGGCCATTGGGGGTGATAAGGCTGGTGGGGGGCATTTGGGGGCAAGCAGGCTGGCGGTGGGGGGCAGTTGGGGGCGAGCAGGCCAGCAGGCAGAGTGGTTAGGGGCAATCAGGCAGGCAGGCAGGCAGGTGAGTGGTTAGGAGCCAGATTGGAGAGGGTGCAGGCCAGGCTGAGGAACACCCCCTCCCCCATGCATGAATTTCATGCACCGGGCCACTAGTAGGGAATATAATAAAAAATATTGCCACAACTATGTATGGTGCCCATTGGGTATGGAAATATCAGGGGGAACACTATAAAAGTATATGATTGTCAAAGAATTTAATTACTTAGACTTCATGTAGGACAGTTGGCAGGGATTGGCAATGTTTTTTGATTAAGCCAACTGCTAGATGGTGGTCAAACTGATGTTTTTAAGAGGTATATATAAGGCACATGGTCAAAAATTGTTACTAAATATGCTATACACTTGAAACTATTTTTTAAAATATATTTTTATTGATTTCAGAGAGGATGGGAGAGGGAAAGAGATATAAACATCAATGATGAGAGAGAATCACTGATTGGCTACCTCCTTCACACCCCCTACTGGGGATGGAGCCTGCAACCCAGGAATGTGCCCTGACTGGGAATCGAACCATGACTTCCTGGTTCATAGGTTGACACTCAATCACTGAACCACACTGGCCATACTACACCTGAAACTATTTTAAAATAATACTGAATGTATCTGTAATTGGAATATAAAAAATGAAAGTTGTGCTTAACATTTACAACTCGAAGGAATGTGCTATATTTTGTGCATTTTTTATGATTAAAGTCTACACATACAGACAAATAAAAAAAGGTGAATTACTATCTACTCTTGGAATGGTAAAGAAATTTCAAAGAAATAAATATATAATAGATTACATATAAATTTTAAACTCATGTATATAAAAATAAACACCATAAGCAAAATTAAAAAGCAAAAATAACAATAAAAAACTTGGAAACATGTTTGCAACAAATATGACAGATAGTTAATATATATATATAAAGTCTAATATGTAAAGTATCCCCTTGGGAGTTCGATCGGGAGACTGTGAGTTCAATCACTCACTATGACGTGCGTTGACCACCAGGGGGCAGCGCGGAACATGGCGGGTGACCAGCATAGGCGGCTGGGCACTAAGGGAGCGAGGGAAGGAGGAGGCAGGGAGCAGGGAACCTGATGGGCCCTGATCACCAGCCAGGCCTAGGAACCCTATCCATGCCTCTAGTCCTTAACATATAAATAGTTCATACGAACCAATATCTAGAACTTGATTGCTATTACTAAAATTATAATAGCAAAATAGGATAGTGAAGAATATGAGTGAACAATTTTCAAAACAAGAAGTAAGATGGGTAATACACAATCAATATTTTTCATCCACAATAGAGAAATGCAACTTAAAATAAGAAACATTTGGAATGCACTGCACCCAGTGTTAGAGGAAATGCTCATTTGCATAACCTTTCTGGATTCAGTTTGGTAATACATTATCAGTAATCTTCAAAAAGTCCTTTAATTTAACAATTTCACTTGTTATCTGTCATTATGAAACAATCAGAAAAACAGGAAGTTGTGTGCCAAAATACTCATCATAGCAATATTACAGAGCAAAAAATGAAAACAATGTAATTGTTCCATAATGGGTTAATAAATTAGGGTATACACATTAAATGAAGTAAGATGTATCATTAAAAATAGCATTTTTAGGTCTTAGCCGGTTTGGCTTAGTGGATATGGCATTTGCCTGTGGACAGAAGGGTCCAGGTTTGATTCTGGTCAAGGGCACATGCCGGGTTGTGGGCTAGATCCCCAGTAGGGGGCGATCCTGCAGGAGGCAGTGGATTAATGATTCTCTCTCATCATCATTGATGTTTCACTCTCTCTCCCTCTCCCTTCCTCTCTGAAATCAATAAAAATATATATTTTTTTTAAAATAGCATTTTTAGTATTTTACTAATAGTGACATGGAAATGAGCGGGATAAAATATGGCATATGTATATATGAATCGAATTTGTTTAAAATACACACAGAGAGACATGCATTCAAAAAGGACTTCTTCAGATTTCTAGAATAAATATGTATTTATAGTCTTTATACTTTAAAAAACTATTTTTAAAAATAAGACAAAAAGGAAATGTGTCATAATGTTAATGATATATATTCATATTTTTCAGTATTTCTAGTGGTTGGACTTGCCTAAATTTTAAATTTTATTTGATTTGTGTATGATTCTAATCATGGAAGTAGAATTCAGAAAATTCGTTAACTAATTTCAAATAAGTTTTTTAAATAAAATTTTTATTTTATTTTTTGCATTTATTATTTTTTAATCTTTATTGTTGAAAGTATTAGATATGTCCCCTTTCCCCCTATTGACCTTCATCGCCCTATTGTCTGTGTCCATGGGTTATGCATAAATGCATACAAGTTCATTGGTTTATCTCTTCCTGACCACACACCCTCCTCTGCCTTCCCTCTGCGGTTTGACAGTCTGTTAGATGCTTCTATGTCTCTGGATCTATTTTTGTTCATCAGTTTATGTTGTTCATTAGATTCCACATATGAGTAAGATCATGTGATACTTATTTTTCTCTGACTGGCTTATTTCACTTAAATAAAAATTTTAGATGCAAAATATAACAGGAAAACAAAAATTGAACCAGTCATTATACCTGGAATTTTTTATGTTAAGCATAAGGTGTCACAAATGAATCATAAGTGGGGTGCTTCTTTTAACATATACTAGCTGTTTAAGGCTTGAAATAAATTTAGTATGTTTAAAAAATAAGTCCTTCATTATTTCTTCAGTGTTTCTTTTCCCTTGGAATCCTGCATCCCATTATGTAACTTTTCTCATTTTCCAAATGATTTAAGCTTTATTTTTGTCCAAAGTATTTGAAGTGCTTAGTAATCATTTCTTCTATTAATGCTGGGCTCTCAATTTTTTTATTTTTTGCTTTCTTTGTGTTCATTCTTATCTTTAACAGGGTCTTCATCTTTTAGCCTGACAACTCTAGGCATTTCCAAGGCCCAGTTCTTGCCCAGTGCTCTAAACTTTGTATATTTTTATCTTCAGAGAGCAGATTCATTTTTTAGGTGTTAAGTACTACCATAAATATGGCTTACTTCTAGGAACCTAATTTCTTATTCTTTCTTTAGTTTTGTTTTCAAATATTAAGTTTTTTGCCAAATTTGAAATCAAATGTTGCCAAAAAATAGAACACATCCTTTTCCTTATGCTGGCATCCATTTCTAGTTTTCCTTTCATTGACGGTCATATCCAGTATCTTAGGCCTCTAGACTAGTAATTCTGACCTTCTTTCTCACCCTTATTCCCCTCAGGAAATTTGTCAAACTATAAAACAAATGGTCTTTCATTGAAACACATTTTATATTGAAGTGCTTATTACAATTTGCTGGAAAAGTCTCCTAATGAAATGGGTGTCAGTCGAAAATATGCTGGTTTTTATCTCTCCAGTTCACACTGTTACATAATCAGAGCTCTGATGCTATTTTTCATAAATTAGGAATTGGTTCCATTTTTAAAAATCTGTGTATCTCTATAGCATATACTTCTAGTACACAGACTAAATTTATAATGTAATATGACTAGTAGGAAAAATAAAGAATATTGGAATATTATTTATTTCCAGAAAATGAATACATATCAAAGATTTTATTTAACTTACAAAGGGAGCCAAGCAGATATTACAGCAGGTTCAAATGAATTTCTTGCATTTTTATTTATAACACACTGACTTTTGGGAATTTGAATTCTCTTTTTTAAAGAACAATACCCATTTATTTGTGCAAATTCTGTTATTGTGAGGTCCCTTTCTCATCTTTTCTGGAAATGTTTTCTTATTCATAGAAAAAGCATCTGTGTGTCTTCAGTTGAAATGTTTTCCAATGAGGCTTCAACTAATTTGGGAAAGAAAATCAGGAGAAGCCAGTTATACTATATTTCTTAACTAAAGTTTACTTTATTCTAAAAAGTATTTAGTACATACTTTTTTAGTACTGGTGATGCATTATAAGATTATAAGAGCTTACAATTTGGGTGGAGAAAAAAGACTCAACTTCATAAGAATATATATATATACATATACATATATATAAATCATTATCCTATATAATAAATTGGTAATATGCAAATTAACCCTCACATCCTCACAAGATGGCTGCCTATGACCAGGCCAGCAGGGAGGTTAATGAGGGACGACCAAAGGACTGAACAAGCAGGCTGCGTGGGGCGACCAGGCCAGCAGGAGGGTTAGTGAGGGACAACCAAACGACTGAACAGCAGGCTGTGTGGGGCAAACAGGCTGGCAGGGGGGCCGTGAGGGGTGATCAGGCTGGCACGGGGGGCAATTGAGGGTGACCGGGCCAGCAGGGGGGACAGTTGGGGGTGACCAGGCTGGCAGAGGCAGGCAGTTAGGGGTGACCAGGCCAGCAAGGGGGGTAGTAAAAGGTGACCAGGCTGGCGGGGGGGTGCAGTTAGGGGTAACCAGGCTGGCGGGGGGGTGCAGTTGGGGGTGACCAGGCTGGCAGGGGGGCAGTTGGGGCAACCAGGCTAGCAGGGAGGACAGTTGGGGGGCAACTAGGCTGGCGGGGGGGGCAGTTAGTGGGCGACCAGGCCGGCAGATGGGGAGAAGTTGGGGGCCACCACACTGGCAGGGGGGGCAGTAAGGGGTGACCAGGCCATCAGGGGCGGCAGTTAGGAGCGAACAGGCCAGCAGGGAGGGGGCAGTTGGGGGCGACCTGGCCAGCAGCAGGATGCAGTTAGGGTCAACCAGGTAGGCAGGCAGGTGAGCGATTAGGAGCCAGCAGTCCAGGATTGTGAGAGGGATGTCCGACTGCCAGTTTAGGCCCGATCCCCGGTATTGGGCCTAAACCAGCAGTCGGACATCCCCCAAGGGGTCCCGCATTAGAGAGGGTGCAGGCTGGGCTGAGGGGACCCCCCCCCTCCCTGTGCACGAATTTTGTGCACCAGGCCTCTAATGTGTGTGTGTGTGTGTAAATAATTTACTTGGTGTTCATTCATCAGATTCTTACTGTAGGCAGGGCACTGTGCTGGGTCCTGGCCTCGGTTAGGGAAGAGTATGATACAGATTTGCACACATTGTAGTTTTTGCCCTTTAAAATGAGCTTATGCTATGGTTAGCAAAGAAAGTACATCAAATGCTAAGTATAAGTATATGATGATACATAAGCATTATAAAATAAGCAGTATTGGGAGTTCAAACATGGGATAGATTATCATCAGCTGGTACAGTTAAGGTTAAGCTTTTGCTGAAGAAAGTGAGCTAAAAGGGGAATTTCAGAGGATGAGAAAGATCTAGATAAAAAATATCAGAGATGACTTAGACTCTTAATGAAACAATTTCTTCTCTTTTCCTTAATTTTAAGTTTAGGCAGAACTATATTTATTATCTCTATCAATGGAATGCAGGAAACCTAGGTTTTTAGTCAAAGATCTGCCATTAATAAGCTGTGTAATCTTGGATAGTCAAGACTTTTAAAGTAAGAGAGGATCTTAAAATTTTCAGTTGTTTATCTAGGTTAACCCCTCAGTGCTTTTGATATTTTCAACTATAAAGTTGGAATAATTAATTTCTTAATTTCACTGAATTATTATGAAATGAAGTTCTGTAATATAAATTTAAGGTGTCATCATAGCTATCTTTCAAATGACTGAACTAGTTTGGCAGATTCAAGAGATATATTCTTTAAAATTTGTTTTTATACCAAAACTTTTACTTACTTATAGATTGAAAACTGTAACTATGCAGTGGATCTTGGGAAGAATAAGGCCAAATTCTCCTTGGTTGGCATTGCTGGGCAGGACCTAAATGAAGGAAATTCAACACTGACACTGGCATTGGTATGGCAGCTAATGAGAAGGTAAAGGCTGCGAAGTTTATAGCAACACTGTGGATTTCTTTTTAAAAATCCTTTGAGCTAAAGTTTTAGTTCATTTGGAAGAATAACAAACACAGAATAAATATACTACAAAAATATTAATTTTTAAATGATTGTTGATACTATATTCTTTGTAAATAATTCCTTTTTTAATAGTGGATAAATCTGTAGAAACAATCACTATTCTTAAAAACTGCGTTGAATGGAGTTGTTTTAATTTTTTTAATACCAGATAGTAGTTTTTGTTTCTCATTACTGAGCTTTGTAACTTTGGATTGTAACTAAGTGCAAAAACCAGGTTAAAATTAAAAATAGTTATTAGAATTGAATATTTCTTAAATATTTATCTAAATATTGATATAAATGATGTGGGAGCAGATTTCACCCCTTTCAGTCTCAAATATACATCTTTTCTGTTACAGGTACACATTGAATGTGTTATCAGATCTTGGAGAAGGTGAAAAAGTCAATGATGAGATTATAATTAAATGGGTCAATCAGACTCTTAAAAGTGCAAACAAAAATACTTCTATTTCCAGCTTCAAGGTAATCAAAGCTATTTTAAAAATTTTTGGTAAGAAATTAAGTGTAGGAATAAACTTTATTGAGAATTACATTGGTTTAGTTTCAGGATTACATTAATGTTATATCTCAGGATCACAATTTGTGAGCTTAGGCATACTAATTATTTGGCATGTGTAAACCAAAACTGTACAGTGTGAATTCTTATATTTTTGATTCGTTGTCCTATTGAGTATAAATGCAGGTTAATGTTATCAGATTCTGATATTCTAATCTTAAAAAGAAATAGAATAGAGCAATAAAATAGAATTGTCAGATGAAAAAGAAAGCTAAAAAGCCATTGTTTATATAGGATCTGTAATGTTTTGTGCTCCCTAGCAGCAGTCTCAGAATTGTATTGACATCATTTCCAAGGCATAACAGAGCCAGCCAAACCAATTCAAGTGGGAATTGAAAAAACTGGTAGGAAAAGAAAATCTTATCATGTGGCTTCATAATGGCATTTAATGCTCACTTCCAAGCATTTGTGGATGATTCATAAAGCACTCGAAATGTAATCTGCACATGCATACCCACTAATTGTCATGCATTTCCATTGTTTTGCTTTTGCATGCAAGCTGATGTTAGCTACAACTAAGCATGTCTGCTTGTATCCATTCATTCAGTGAGCCTTGTGTTTGTAATTTCATTATAAGTGATAAATCAGCAATTTGTATTTTTGTAGTAAAATAAGAGTGCAAACAGATGAATCCCTAAGTTCTCCTAAGACTTATCTATCCATCTTTATTCTCTTCTTTGCCTTTGCTCTATATGTTTAACAACATTGTAGAGTAAAAGAAATGTCAGAAATTGATAAATTCAATCTTCTCATCTTTACCTAAACTGAGCCACAAAGTGGTTTTAATAGGATAGCTCAGTGATCGGCAAACTGCGGCTCTTGAGCCACATGCGGCTCTTTGGCCCCTTGAGTGTGGCCATGAAGTTTCAATCGCACTGTACGTGTGCGCCCGCACGTGGTATTTTGTGGAAGAGCCACACTCAAGGGGCTGCAGTTTGCCGACCACTGGAGCTGGATTTTGGCAGAGATATTGCCTGAGTCCTGGTGGTTCAAGTGTGTTTTTTCTTTTCCATCTTGGAAGGAACTAATGACATTGAGTTTTTATTGTTGCTTATTAAAAAAAAAAAGAATTTCAGTCCATGATTTGTCTTTTTACATTTTAGACATAAAACACAACATAGAAATGTAAAATAGGAAAGGAGACATGTAAAATTCTCCAATTGACAGTCATTCATTAAAATTGTTATACTGTAACTTAATGCATTTGTACTTTAATTTATAAAAAACAATTTGTGTATAATCAAATAAAATACAGTGAGAAAACATTTAGGAACAAATTAATAAGTTTTTATTGAGCTTTTGCCAGTAACATTTCTAGGCAAAGAAGAAGATATAGAATATAAGAAATTATTTAGCCCTCAGAGTGTTCACCATTTACTTGAAAGGCAAATTTGTATAACTGAGAAGGTAATGATATTATAGTCATTAATTAATGCAACTACTATTATGGATAAATCTAACTGATCGTTTCCAACTGAATGGTCAGTGAAGAGTGATGAAGAAAGTTGGATTTGATTTGAGCACCATGGAGAGGAGGGATTTGAATTGGTGGAGAACAAGAGTGGTGTAACAAGCTAGAAGGGGTCCATCTTGAATAAAGGCAAGTCTGAGAAGGTTAGGAGAAATAGTTTGGCTAGAGAAGCAGGTTCCTAAGGGATACAATCGCTTAGATATAGGCTGGGTTAATATTGTGGAGAAATCTGGCCTTAATAAAGAATATTGGTAAGGGCGGTAATGTAAGAAGAGTGACTATTTTAAGAATACTGTTCTGCATGTGGTGAGCAGATGGCTGGAGGAAGAATAGTTTAAATCCAAGGACATTATATAAGAAGCTGAGGCTGAACTCAGGTATGAAGTAAAGAATCTGGAGGTAGGGTGGTCACTGAGAATGTTAAGAATGAATAATATTTGCTATTGTAAAAGAATAGGTATGATTTGGCTTCTTGATTTAGGGAAACACTCCAGAGATTTTTCAAATCAGGTTAAAACTCCTGATTTGGGGGCCTGGGTAAATGGAAAACAAAGTATAACAATAATGGGGATGTCATGAGGTTCAGCTGCTTTCTGGAAAAGAAGATGAATTCAGTTTTAAGCTTGTTGAATTTGAGGTAATTTTCAGGAAGTGAGGAGCTGGATGAAAGGAGATATCAAAACTGGGAATACAGCCTGGCTGGTGTTGCTCAGTAGTTGAGTATTGACCTATGAATCTGGAAGTCACGGTTCGATTCCTGGTCAGGGCACATGTCCGGGTTGTGGGTTCGATCCCCAGTAGGGGGTGTACAGGAGGCAACCAATCAATGATTCTCTATCATCATTGATGTTTCTATCTCTCTCTCCCTCTCCCTTCCTCTATCAATAAAAACTTAAAAAACAACAACCGGGAATACATACTTGGTGATCAGTTGAATAGAAGAAATAGTTGAGAATGGGTGCACACAAGCTCTTTGAGAGAATTCATTGAGAAAAGTAGACTTGAGAGTATGGTTTTATTTAACACTAGGCGGCAGAAACATACTGTGGAAGTGCTTGGCATTTAGTAGGTGCTTGACATAAAACTCTAGATTGTAAATAGTTAAGAAATTCGGTAGTGAATGCTAAATATAGTTGGGGTTGGAGAGGTTTTTTCCAACTGTAGAAGGCATTATAATTGAAAGCCATAAGTAGTACTAGCAAGAACCATAATTAAGTCAGTGCTATACCTAGAAATTTCAGAAAAGTCAAGTTTACCCTTTTTAGTTGTCAAGTAATTTTCCCTCACAAAGAATACCAGGAGGCGGTATATTAGTCAATAATAATAATCATAATTGTCATTTATTGAGTTCTATGTGTCACTATGTTAAACACTTTACACATTATTCTTTCTTTTTTCCACAACTCTATAAACAAAAAGATGAGCATTAGAAAAATTAAATAACGTGTCCACTGTCATCTACACTAATAAAAGAGAAACATGGTAATTAGCATACGACCGCTACCCTTCCCATTGGCTAATCAGCATATCCTTATGCAAATTAACTGTCAGCCAAGATGCCAGCCAGCAGCCATGCACTGAAGCGAACAGGGAGGCTTGCTTGCTCCAGTGACGGCGGACTCCAACGTTCCCTGCCTAACTTGCCGGCCTCTCAGCTGCAACTCTAAGCAACTATGTAGCAAATATAGAAGCTAAAAAAAACCATAGAAACCTGCTTTCAGTCAGCCGGGTTTCAGCCAGCCGGACTGCAACATTGTATCAAATACAGAAGGTAAAGGCCAGAAACCGGCTTTCAGTCACCCGGGCTTCAGCCAGCCTGACCGCAACATTGTATCAATGTTTTCAGCAGCGAGGCCTCAGAGCTAAAGCTGGCCCAGAATAAAAAAAAGAAAAGAAAAAAAGGAGTGGTTGGGAGCTTCAGTCACCCGCTTCCGGAAAACAGCCCTCAGCCCCTCACCCAGCCTGGCCAGGCACCCCAGTGGGGACCCCCACCCTGATCCAGGACACCCTTCAGGGCAAACCAGCCAGCCCCCGCCCGTGCACCAGGCCTCTATCCTATATAGTAAAAGGGTAATATGCCTCCTGGCACCGGGATCAGCGTGACAGGGAGCAGTGCCCAAACCCCCTGATTGCCCTGCGGCTCAGTGTGTGACAGGGGGCGGGGCCACAACCTCCCTATCTGCCCTGCTCTGTTCGTGACAGGGGAAGGCGCCCCAACCCCCTGATCAGCCCTGCTCTGTGCCTGATAGGGGGGAGCTCCCCAACCCCCTGATCGCCCTGCGGCTCTGTGTGTGACAGGGGGGAGCTCCCCAACCCCCTGATCGCCCTGCGGCTCTGTGAGTGACATGGTGCAGCGCCCCAACCCCCTGATCGGCCCTGCTCTGTGGGTGACAGGGGGTGGCGCCGCAACCTCCCCATCGACCCTGCCTTGAGTGTGACAGGGGGCGGTGCCCCAACCCCCCAATCAGCCCTACCCTGAGCGTGACTGAGGGTGGCATCACAACCTCCCGATCCGCCCTGCTCTGTGCATGACAGGGGGCGGCGCCCCAACTCCCCAATCGGCCCTGCTCTGAGCCTGACCAGGGGCTGCACCTAGGGATTGGGCCTGCCCTCTGCCACCCGGGAGCAGGCCTAAGCCAGCAGGTCGTTATCTCCCGAGGGGTCCCAGACTGCGAGAGGGCACAGGCCGGGCTGGGGGACCCCCCTTCCCCCCCCCCCCCGAGTGCACAAATTTTTCTGCACCAGGCCTCTAGTCCTGTATAATAAAAGTCTAATATGCTAAGTGTCTGGTCGTCCATTCAACCAATCAAACCGTAATATGCTAATGATATGCTATGGCCACTCAACTGCTGCTATGATGTGCACTGACCACCAGGGGGCAGATGCTTTGACTGGTAGGTTAGCTTGCTGCTGGGTCTGGCCGATGGGGACTGAGTGAGATGGGCCGGACATGCTCTGGAGCCCTCCCGCGGTCCCTCCCCGGCTGGCCAACCTCCCACATTCCTCCCCAGCCCTGATCATGCACCAGTGGGGTCCCTTGGCCTGGCCTGTACCCTCTCACAATCCAGGACTTCTCAGGGGATGTCAGAGAGCCGGTTTCGGCCCAATCCCGCAGGCCAGGCTGAGGGACCCCACTCGTGCACAAATTCGTGCACTGGGCCTCTAGTACAGCTATAAAGATGAATAACTGGATTTTAAACCCAGACATGTCTAAACTACAGGATGAAAACCAAGCTATGGAGTTTATGGCCCTGGATCTGACTTTGGCTCAGCCAGTTAGCTGTGTGACATATTGCTCATTCATTTCATAAATACAAAAGTAGCCATATAGTGGTATTCATTGTGATGTTCATTTGAGTTAATAAAACTATTGTAATAATCATAACCTTCATGCCTTTGTCTATATAATAACTGTACACCTACTTTTGCCCACCCCTGTCAGGTGCTTTGATAGCCTCTGTAGCTACATAGCCTCTGTGGCCCTCAAAGAGCTCACTGTTCAGGCAAGGAGGCAAAAAAGAAAACTCGAATCCTATGGGGTGTCATTAATACTGCAGAAATCAGCTAAGTGAAATAGGGAGCACCAGAGAAGGGCATGTGTCTTATGAAAACCTTAGCAGTTTATACTAGCAGCTGACTACATCTCTTGATGAATAAAGCTGAATTTACTTCTTGCTTACCATCTGTATCGCCTTGGGCAAATAATTAATTTCTCTATGCCTCATTTTTCTCATATTTAAAATGGAGATATTAATAGTACCTATCTCCTGAGTTTGTCGTCAAACTAAACAAATTAATAAATGTAAAGTGCTCAGTAGTATGTGGCACATAATAAGGGCTCTGTAAATGGGGATTACTAGGCTATTGGTACTGCCAACATATAAAGGGTATCACACGTGGAAAGGTTCCTTTTGAGCTCTTCAGGGAACATCATTTTTTTCCACTTTTGTTTTCAAAAGTGATAGGAAGAACAATAGGCTGGAATTGTCTTAATAAGAATGTATATCAAATTAAGAAAAAGAGACAGTATAATTCACTATCTTGAAAATCAAGACAAACTCTAGGCTAGTTGTCTTTAAGATTCTACAAATGATTTTTGCTTAAGTAACTTATTTATGATTAAGTTAAGGAATATGGAAGGAAAAATTATGAGAATGTATTTATATACTAAACTTAGGGTTTTACCGTACTATAACCCCTCTTCCCTTTGCAAAAGTAAAATGTTTTTCACTGATAATATACAAATCAGAGGAGTTGGAAGATAGGCCTGTTTTCTTGGAAATAGGGAGATAAAGGGATCTGATATATCTTTAAAAGTTAAATTTTTATTCAACACAATAAAACTTTTTCCTAAGGAGAATCATAGGGACATACGTTGAAAAAATCCTTGCTTCCTATATCTAAGTGAAGAAATATTTAAAATACCACAAAAAGTATAACTTTCAGTCATAAGATGAATACCATCTGAGGATCTAATGTATAGCATGGTGACTATAGTTAACACTATCCTATATAATAAAAGCCTAATGTGCTAAGTGTCCAGTCGTCTGGTGACCGGTTGACTGTTCAACCAATCAAAGGGTAATGTGCTAATGATATGCGAAGGCAACTCAACTGCTCACTATGATGTGCACTGACCACCAGGGGGCAGACGCTCTGACTGGTAGGTTAGCTTGCTGCTGGGGACTGGGCGAGACAGGGCTGGACACATCCTGGGGCTCTCCCACAGTTCCTCCCCAGCCCCAATATTGCACCAGAGGGGTCCCTCAGCCTGGCCTGTACCCTCTCACAATCTGGGACCCCTTGGGGAAAGTCAGAGAGCTGGTTTTGGCCTGATCCTGCAGGCCACTCCCTTTGGGAGGGTGCCAGATGCAGGGCTCTCAGTTGGCGAGCGCTGCTGTGGTGGTGCGAGCCTCTCCCGATCGGGATCGATTGGGCGCAAGCCTGCGGCAGGCAGGAACTGCAGGTGGTGTTAGACTGCGGGTTTTGGCCTGATCCCTCAGGCAACCCAGAGGGACCCCACCCGTGCACAAATTTGTGCACCGGGCCTCTAGTATTGTCTAATTAAAATTTACTGAGAGTAGATCTTATATGTTTTCATCATATATATGTGTGCATATATATATTAATAGTACCTATCCTCTCTCTATATATAGTAATATATAGTTACATATAATATATATATATATATATATATATATATATATATATACACACTCACACACCCTCACACACACACACACACACACATACATACTAGTGGCCCGTTGCACGAAGATTCTCACAATAGGTCTTCCTTCCCCTGGCAGCTGGCACTGGTTTTCCTCCAGCACCCAGGACCCAGGCCTTTGGTCCGGCCACAGCAGCGAGGCTTGGCTTCTCCGCTCCGGCTGCTCCCAGCCCCTCCTTTTTTTTTCCCAGCTCCTTGAGCAGAGGCCACTCCTTGAGTGGAGCCCAGGGCGGGCTGGAAGCCTGGGTCACCCCTGGCAACCCAGACCTCCAGCCACTCCTTGAGAGGAGCCCAGGGCGGGCTGGAAGCCTGGGTCACCCCTGGCAACCCAGACCTCCAGCCACTCCTTGAGCGGAGTCCAGGGCCGGCGGGAAGTTTGGCTTCCTCTGTCACCAGGAGCAACCCAAGCCTCCTGCTTGCTCCAGCTCTGTAGCCACCGCCATCTTCAGTCGTCTTCAGTATTCGCTCCATGCCTGTGTGTGCAAATTAACCACCATCTTTGTTGGGTTAATTTACATAATCGCTCTGATTGGCTGGTGTGTGTGGCAGAGTGATGGTTAATTTGCATGTTTCTCTTTTATTAGTGTAGATATATCTACACTAATAAAAGAGAAACATGCAAATTGACTGTACCTTCGCTATGCCTTAAACCACACCCACCAGCCAATCAGAGCAACTATATGCAAATTAACCCAAGCAAGATGGCGGCCGGAAGCCACGGAGTTGGAGCAAGCAGGAGACTTTGTTGCCCCAATGATGCAGGAAGCCAAGCTTCCCGCTTGCTGCGGAGGCTCTGAGCTCCACTCAAAGCAACAAAGTTTCAATTATAGAAGGTAAATAAACCCCAGATACCTGCTTTCAGCAGGCCGTGGCCATGAAGCTGGAGCAAGCAGAAGGCTTCCCTCCCACCTGCCATGGCCGGCTCTGAGCTCCTCTCAAGGCAACAAAGTTTCAATTATAGAAGGTAAATAAATCCCAGAAAAAGAAAAAAAGAAAAAAGGAGAGGCTGGGAGCTTCCGTCGCCGGGGGCCTTGGCCAGCCTGAAAACGGCCCTCAGCCCCTCACTCAGACTGGCCAAACCTCCATGGGGTGAGGGTCCCCACTGGGGGGAGGCTTGACCAGCCTGCAAACAGCCATCAGCCCCTCACCCAGGCTGGCCAGGCACCCCAGTGGGGGCCCCCCTCCCTGAAGGGGGTGTGACCAGCCTGCAAACACCCATCAGCCCCTCACCCAGGCTGGCCAGGCACTCCAGGGAGGACCCCCACCCTGATCCGGGACACCCTTCAGGGCAAACCGGCCGGCCCCCACCCATGCACCAGGCCTCTATCCTATATAATAAGAGGGTGATATGCAAATTGACCCTAACAGCAGAACGACTGGGAATGACTGGTCACTATGACACACACTGACCACCAGGGGGCAGACGCTCAATGCAGGAGAGCTCTGCTCAGCCACAAGGCAGGCTGACAGCTGCCAGTACAGCAGTGGTGGTGGGAGCCTCTCCCACCTCCTCAGCAGCGTTAAGGATGTCTGACTGCAGCTTAGGCTTGCTCCCCGCTGGCAAGTGGACATCCCCCAAGGCTGCCAGGCTGCCAGAAGGATGTCTGACTGCCAGCTTGGGCCCGATCCCCCAGGGAGCAGGCCTAAGCCAGCAGGTGGACATCCTCCAAGGGGTCCCAGACTGCAAAAGGGCATAGGCCGGGCTGAGGGACCACCCCGAGTGCACAAATTTTTGTGCACTGGGCTCTAGGTATGATATATTATATATATATATATATATATATAGAGAGAGAGAGAGAGAGAGAGAGAGAGGGAGAGATATGTGAGGTAATGGTTGTGTTAATTAACTAGGTGGGAGGAATTCTTTCACAAAGTATAGCATCAAATTTACACTTTAAATATCTTACAACTTTTTCAGTTATACCTCAGAAAGCTAAAAAACAAATCAAAACAGTTTTTCCCAAACTTAAAAAAAAACTCATAAATATGTAAATAAGTAATCAAAATACAGCACAATTAAGCCACTTGTCTGTTTTTGAATCACCACAGAAATATTATGAAAAGAAAACACATAGAAATTATAATTTTATTATAGAACTAGAGGCCTGGTGCACAAAATTTGTGCACTCGGGAGGGGGGTCCCTCAGCCTGGCCTGCGCTCTCTCACAGTTCGGGAGCCCTTGGGGGATATCCGACTGATGGCCCCCATCGGGGAGCGGGCCTAAGCCTGCAGTCAGACATCCTTAGCACTGCCACGGAGGTGGGAGAGGCTCCTGCCATTGCCACTGTGCTTGCCAGCCTTGAGCCCAGCTTCTGGTGCACTGACCACCAGAGGGCAGCTCCTGCATTGAGTGTCTGCCCCCTGGTGGTCAGTGCACATCATAGCAACCAGTCATTCTGACGTTCGGTCGATGCATATTAGCCTTTTATTATATAGGACTAGAGGCTTGTTGCACGAAAAGATTCATGCAATAGGCCTTCCCTTCCCCGGCTGCCAGCACCAGTTTTCCTCCGGCACCCGGGACCCAGGCCTTTGCTCAGGCCGGAGCCACCTTCAAGCCTTTGCTGCCCCGCACGGCCGCCCCGGGGTCAGGTCGCACACGGAATGCCTGCCGCCCTGGGTTGCAGATAGCAGGCCCAGATGGCGGCAGGGCAGGTGGGATGGCGCTGTCCCACCTTGCCTGCAGTATGCAAATTAGCCGCCATCTTTGTTGGCAGTTAATTTGCATATCATGCTGATTAGCCAATGGGAGGCGTAGCGAAGGTATGGTCAATTACCATGTTTGTCTATTATTAGATAGGATTATATAAGTGTTAAGTTTAATTTTAGAAAGTATAACAATGTACATCTATAAAGCTTATTAAAAGTGTAGATTCCTAGCCCCATCTACAAACTCATTAATTTGAGTATAGGGATAAATTTGTGCTTTTAACAAGCACCTCAGGTAATGTTCATGTAGGTGGTTTGCAGAATACACATTGAGAAAACAGGTGTGAGAATTTTTCAGAAATAGAGAAGATGACAAAAACAGATCCCAATTACTACCAGGAGACAGACTGAAGGACTCTATTTTTATCCCTCTACTTCTACCCCCAAGTGTTTCATATAATAAGCATTCCTGAAAATGAAGAATATAAACTTTTCTAAAATTAATAAATGCAGTGGCTCCTAGATCATGACCCAAAAAGAGCAGACTGTTACTCAGTTTCACATACTTCAAATTGTTTCATGAAACATTTATTAAGAATGACATTTGGCTAGGAACTATACTGGAAGCTTTCACGTATATAATCTTAATATTCCCAAGATTCCTGTGACATTCCCATTGTAGTAATTAGGAAAGAATACTTTTGACTTCAATAACAGAAATCAAGTTTAAAGTGGTTTAAACCAAAGGAAAAGAGACAGAACAAGAGCAGAACTCCAGAGGTGTAGGATTGACTTCAAGGTTGGTTGAGCCAGTCATTGAAGAATGTCGTTCAGGACTTAAGTTTTTGTCCATCTCTGCTTTGCCATCTAAAGTGCCAACTTCACCCTAAAGCTGATTCTCCTCTTGGTCATAGGATAGCTCCTGATTACAGAGATGTTATCCTCTCATTCACATCCAGGAGCAGGGCTTGCTGGCTTTTCATAATTCTTCCCGAATAGTAAGGGCCTCACATTAAATTAAATTAAGCCCAAATTAAATTAATGTGGCTTAGACTAGTATTTTTCAATGTGTGTTTATTATTCACTCAAGGAGTCTTTTTAGACATTTTCTTCCTAAACACCCCTTCCCCATGAAATTTTAAGAACATAGATATTATTATATTTCTGCTTTATACATAAAAGAGTAATTTGATCATCCCAACCTCAAAATGCATGGCCTAGACCAGCTGTGGGCAAACTACGGCCCACGGGCCAGATTCGGCCCGTTTGAAATGAATAAAACTAAAAAAAAAAAAGACCGTACCCTTTTATGTAATGATGTTTACTTTGAATTTATATTAGTTCACACAAACACTCCATCCATGCTTTTGTTCCGGCCCTCCGGTCCAGTTTAAGAACCCATTGTGGCCCTCGAGTCAAAAAGTTTGCCCACCCCTGGCCTAGACTAATTCAGGACACCCCTGGAACTGTGGATGGGATCAGCCTTCCTTGGAGCACATGTCCATGTGTGGGGGGTATGGATACAGAGCAAAAATGTGAGTTCTGTTAGGATGGAGAAAGTAGTAAGGAATGGATTCTGGATAGGCAAACAACAGTGGCCACCATTCAAGCTGAGAGACAGAACAGATAATTTGTATTGGTAAGTGGTAAAATCAATTCAGACAAGGATTTCTAACTTCAACTGCAGTGCTGTAGCCACTAAAACTTAGTTATCCATTTTTAGTTTGTCTGGGAGGTAACGTCAACAATGAAGAGAATCTTGAGAGGGGCAGTTATGGATTCAAATAGCGATTCTGTACTTACTAGTATTGGTTGTGTGGAAAAATCACTGGAGGAGCTCTGTGAACTTTATATTCTTCATCTTTAAAAGAGAGATTATAATTTCTTGAATACCAGACTGTTAGAAGGATTAAATAAGCTAAACATGTAAAACCACAAGAAAAATGCTTTTGTAAATGTTAGTTCCTTTCCATTATCATTTTTCTTTCTTTTCTTTTTTTTTCTAAATATATTTTTATTGATTTTAGAGAGGAAGGAAGAGGGAAAGATAGAAACATCCATGATGAGAGAGAATCATGGATTGGCTGCCTCCTGCAAGTCCCCCACTGGGGATTGAGCCCACAACCCGGGCATGTGCCCTTGACTGGAATCGAATCTGGGACCCTTCAGTTCACAGGCCGACGCTTTATCCTCTGAGCCAAACTGGCGCAGTGGTCGGCAAACTCATTAGTCAACAGAGCCAAATATCAACAGTACAATGATTGAAATTTCTTTTGAGAGCCAAATTTTTTAAACTTAAACTATATAGGTGGGTACATTGTTATTAACTTAATTAGGATACTCCTAAGGCTTAGGAAGAGCCATACTCAAGGGGTCAAAGAGCCGCATGTGGCTCGCAAGCCACAGTTTGCTGACCACGGGCTAGGGCATCATTTTTCTTTTTGAAAAAATTAAGTAAGGCTTAGGAATTCATGGTCTAAAAATATATATTATTACTAGAACTTGCAAAACTATTTATTTGAAATTCATCTCCTACTCCCTTTCAAAAGTTGTTTATTTTTTACAGAATGAATACTGTAGTTAGCATACTTTAGTAATTGTCACATCCACAACTTCAGGAAGATGACAGCTCTCTACACTGTAAGCTCTGTAAAGATGGGAGGGAAAGTGTATTTTCAATGATTTGTGATGTGTGCCAGTTGCAGAGAAGCTGAATGTTGAGTGTAAAGAAAGTTTATAAATTGCTTTTAGTTTTGTGGTTATACCCTTCTGGTCTGATATGAATTTTCATCTATTCTTTATTTTCTAGGACAAATCTATTAGCACTAGTTTACCTGTCCTAGATTTAATAGATGCCATTGCACCAAATGCAGTTCGTCAAGAAATGATAAAGAGAGAAGACTTTTCTGATGAAGACAAGCTGAACAATGCTAAGTAAGCTTTTATTATTTGTATTAGAACATAGTGGCTCTTTAAATTCTTAAATCCATACAGGTGAGGTTAATATGTCCTTAAAATTCACATTTTTAAATACAATTTGTAAAGGAAATATGATTTAACTACTCATAACCTTAACTCTTTTGTAAAGTTAAATCTTATAAAAATATTTCATTAATAACGTATATTAAGTGAAAACACAGTAGATAACAAATAACAAGATATTTTTCTTGTTTTTTAAAGATACGCCATTTCAGTTGCTCGAAAGATTGGTGCCAGGATATATGCCTTACCTGACGACCTCGTAGAAGTGAAACCAAAGATGGTCATGACGGTGTTTGCATGCTTAATGGGAAAAGGACTGAACAGAATAAAATAAACATTTAATATGATTTTCTGCCACATTAACACATTGAATGCCTCACAGTTTACAGAATTTTGAAATGTAGTAGGTATAAAAGCAAAGATTACTTGTATGCTCAAAACAATTGTAAAATTCATTAATGAATTCAATATCCTATTCATGCTAGTTAGAGTTTGTCGACCTTTTTGGATAACACAATTAATTTACTAGTATTTACTGATAATAGAATATGTTCATCATCAAGCCGATATTTTGCGATTATTTTCATTTCCAGAAAGTCTCATTAAAACAAGACTAATTTATTCTTTTTCATGGTTCAGAAAGATCAATACAAAAATTTTTTTGCAAGTCCTGTGAAATGTATTTTGATTTGTGTTAATTTTGATCATAAATACATTAAAAGTCATAATTCAGTTTCATCACTTTGTTTTTTCCCTCTATGTGCAGTGGTCTAAGCTTTAACTTTTCTGTAAATTTCTATATTGTCTAAAACTTTTAAGTGATCCCATCGCTGCCACAAAAACAAACAAAAAACTTTTAAGTGACAAGTATTGTTCTAGCAACATTAAATTTTTTTACATATGAGAACTAACTCCTGAAGAAATCCCAAAGTTTATTCTCTTATGTAAGAAGCCAGAGCTTTTTACTTAAAACTTAATTTCAACTCCATTCATACTTTATATATGCTAGTTTGGTAATGACAGGCAGCATACATATGTTGGCAGGATGTTATTAGGGAAATATGTGTGTGTATGTGTATATTTTGCACCGAATTACCTGAGTTTTCTTAAATGGTATGTATAATTGGTAAGTCAGCCAATCAATAAGTATTTATTGTGCCCCCACTGTGTGTACTTTTCAGTTTGTAGCTATTTGGTACATGAAAATTTCTTTTAGAAATATTCATTTTTGATGTGCATATGGTAATTTGTGACTGACTTCTTCCAAATATTTAGAGCCAAACATTGGCTAGAGGATTTCAAGATATGTTGATGCTATAATGTTAGCTTCATGTTACAGATGCTAATTTTGATCTCTACTGAAGCCCTAAATAATTTAGAACATGCCTACTGAATCTCTTTAGCAGAAAGTAACACAAAGTATTTTTTAACATAGAGCATTTTCATGTTTTTTTTCTGCAGCCTCCTATAAGTTGGCAATGTTTGGTGAATGCTTGGGATACTTAGGAACAACTAAGTCTGAGACCTATTTTTGTCTGAATTTTTAGGAGTGGAGAGATTCTTTACTAACAGTTGAATTTAGAAATCTGCTTTATTCATCTTCCACTGTCAGTACCAGTGAAACTGCTGTGCAACAAACATACTGTCACTTTATGTCAGTATGAATGAGAAGTCTAACTTCCCTTTTTACCATGTGTTTAGAATGTTTAACTGAAATTATGAACAGGTGGAACTATGAAGTATATTCTTCTACAAGAGAGATTTCCTTTCCTTTTATATTTTGATGATTTTTTCCCTTATATGATGATTAAGATATGTTCTTGCTCTTTTGTGAGATTATTTAAATCATGTTTCCCCTTTTGATTTTTTTCACCATATATTTACTAAGTTATCTGATTTACATGAAATTTAGCACTTCAGGGTGTTCTTTTTCTCACAAAGTATATTTAATAAAAATTCTGTGTATGTACAAATGTGTCAGTATTTATTTCATTTAAATCAAAATATAGAACCCTGAAAATTAATCTATATAAATAAAAGCCTGCCACAACCTTTGTGGCAGGATTTTGAATCTGAAGGAGGGGCCAATGCACAAATGAAAATGCTATACAAGAAATATGAATTTAGAAGGCATTGTGGGCCAGGTGGAGCCTCTTTTTTGAAGAGAGACACCGACTTCTGGCCTGGTCCGCTATTTATTTACTTGAAATACACATTTTCCCTTTAGCAATGCATACAGTCATATCAAGGATAAAGGTTGGTAAACAGTAAAAGGATTATCAGGTTAGGGAATTGCTTTGAGCCACCACTGTCTCAACAGATGAGGTGCTTAGTGTCAGCCCTGCTAACGCACAAGGTCCATCGGCCTTCTGCATTCCTTGGTGACAATATTGGCAGGCAGTGGCTTCCCGCATCTCCCCCTTTTTGTTTTCTTAATAAATCTTGAAAAGTGTGTGCAGTCTGTAGGGCTTGAGTCCTTTTAAGACTCTTCATTCCACATCTGCAGACTAGAAATAAACATATAAGAACAAGAATGAGACAGACAATAGTGGTTATGCTAAAAAGTCAGATGTAGGGAGATCCAATGAAAAGGATTGAGTTTTTTCATGACCTTTTTAAATTGCTGCCAGGCATCTAAGGAACTAGTTTGTAGTAGGCTCCTTTCTGGGCCATCAGTTCTTTATGGGTCCCCTTCTCAATCACTGTCCCCTGTGACATGACAGCAATGATATTCGAGTTCCGGACGGTGGACAAATGGTGGGCAATGAAAATGCAGGTCCGACCTTCTCTGGCTTTGTCCAGGGCAACCTGTACCATCGCACAACTGATGACTGCTAGCATGGCCAGGAAAACATTCTTAGGTGTTCTCGGGGTTCTTGTTCTGGACTGTCTTCTTTACCATCCCCCAGGTCATCTCCAGACTGTTTCTCATCTGTATTGTTCTCCTCCCAATTCCTTATCTTCAGTGTGTTGCTTGGGGCTACTGCTATCTGTGGCTGGAGTAGTCGTTTGTCTGCAGGGATTTTCTGGAAATACCCAAGCATATCCTCAACCAAAGGTTAACAAAGGGTTGGGACCCTTCCATAAACCAGACTCAGGATTTTTCCATTTAACCAAACCATTTTCCTTTGGTTTATTCTGACACCAATGTAATGCCATAGGTGTCTTGCCATCAGCATTACAAGTGAAAAAATTTAAGATAATTAAGGCTTGGTGTAGTCTACTACAGAAGATTTCTCCAGCATCACTATTCTCCCTTTTTGTTTTTCAAGTTGTGATTGTAGCCACTGATGTTGGCATTCTATAATGGTATTCCCGTAATGTGCCTGTTGTAATAAAGTATGCATTTCCTTTTGTTAAAGGACCAGGCAGGGTGGTATGAGCCCTGATATGAGTAATATAAAAGGGATATTGTCTTTGCTGTACAATTTGCTGTACCTGTTTAAATAGTATAAATAGACTTTGGTCACTGAGCCATTTTAAATGAGCAATCTTGATTTTGTTTACCAGGCCAGCAGCAAAGGCAAAAATCAGAAATAATAAGAGGCTCTTGGAAATTCTGTAGTGCAGCCTTGATAGCTTCTAATTCAGTCCTTTGTATAGAAGTGTGACTAGTCTGGATGACTCAGTCTGAATCCATTGCATGATAAGCAGCTTTACCATTAGACAAAACATCAGTAAAAATAGTTAATGCTCCAGGAATAGGTTCCTGTCTAGTATTTTTTGGTATAAATAATAGGGGTGTAATATAAAAATTGTAGTGACTTGTTTTTTAGTAGGTGACAAGTAAGTTCTCCTGAATATTCACTTATTTCAATTTGCCGATTTAAATTAGTCTGAAATAAGGTTTACTTTCTAACTTCATTTGTTCTTGGGTGTGGACAGCAAATGACACTAGTTGGATTTTCTGCTATCAGTCTCCTTGAGTATATTGACATAAACTATTTACCCTTTGTTTAGGGAGGCAAAATGCAAATTATTTACTCTTTAAGTGTCCTTGGTTTAGGAAAGATAGGATTTACTAGGTGGTCCCAAACCACTTGGCATTTATATTTTTTAGATGTTTGCAAACTGCTATTATATGCTGTATTTGCCATCTCACTGCTCGAGTGAGGTGAGCCATGAAATTAGAAAATGATTCTATAGGTCTTTGCATACACTTAATAAAAGCTTTCTTATGATTCCCTAAGTATATTGAATAAATTTGTCATTTCTTCCTTAGAGATTTTTAGATAAGGTCTTAATGTTTCCTAATCTACACTAATAAAAGAGAAACATGGTAATTAGCGTACAACCACTACCCTTCCCATTGGCTAATCAGCATATCCTTATGCAAATTAACTGTCAGCCAAGATGGCGGCCGGCAGCCATGCACTGAAGCGAACAGGGAGGCTTGCTTGCTCCAGTGACTGTGGACTCCAACGTTCCCCGCCTAACTTGCCGGCCTCTCAGCTGCAACTCTAAGCAACTATGTACTATGTTGCAAATAAAAAGCTAAACAAAACCCCAGAAACCAGCTGGACTGAAAGCCAGCCGGACCGCAACATTGTATCGATGTTTTCAGCAGCGAGGCCTCAGAGCTAAAGCTGGCTCAGAATAAAAAAAAAAAAAAAGAAAACAAGGAGGGGTTGGAAGCTTCAGTCACTCACCAGCTGGAAAACAGCCCTCAGCCCCTCACCCAGACTGGCCAGGCACCCCAGTGGGGACCCCCACCCTGATCCAGGACACCCTTCAGGGCAAACCAGCCAGCCCCTACCCATGCACCAGGCCTCTATTCTATATAGTAAAAGGGTAATATGCCTCCCAGCACCGGGATCAGCGTGACAGGGGGCAGTGCCCAAACCCCCTGATCACCCTGTGGCTCTGTGTGTGACAGGGGGCGGGGCCACAACCTCCCTATCCGCCCTGCTCTGTTCGTGACAGAGGAAGGCGCCCCAACCCCCTGATCAGCCCTGCTCTGTGCCTGATAGGGGGGAGCTCCCCAATCCCCTGATTGCCCTGCGGCTCTGTGTTTGACAGGGTGCAGCGCCCCAACCCCCTGATCCGCCCTGCTCTGTGTGTGACAGGGGGCGGTGCCCCAACTCCCCTATCGGCCCTACTCTGTGAGTGACAAGGGGGAGCTCCTCAACCCCCTGATCGGCCCTGCTCTGTGCGTGACAGGGGGGAGCTCCCCAACCCCCTGATCGACCCTGCTCTGTGTGTGACAGGGTACGGAGCCCCAACCCCCCCTGATGGGCCCTGCTCTGTGAGTGACAGGGGGCAGCGCCCCAACCCCCTGATGGGCCCTGCTCTGTGAGTGACAGGGGGCAGCGCCCCAACCCCCTGATGGGCCCTGCTCTGTGAGTGACAGGGGGCAGCGCCCCAACCCCCTGATGGGCCCTGCTCTGTGCGTGACAGGAGTGGTGCCGCAAACCTCCCCATCGACCCTGCTTGAGTGTGACAGGGGGCGGTGCCCCAACCCCCCAATCGGCCCTACCCTGAGCG
>NW_005871069.1:9722965-9739364 GCF_000147115.1 Myotis lucifugus
GGGAAGTTTTCTTTTTGTAAATAAGGTAAGCCATTGCCAAAAGTCTGCTTTTTCCTGTGGGCTTGCCATAAATTGCTACATTAAAGATTTTGGCTTTCTTTTAAGCAGAAACAAACTAACTTGGGTGTCTCCCCAAAAAAAACAAAGTAGGGGGAGAAATATGCTTGGCCAATTCTGCAATGCACACCATTTCAAGTAAAAGTAACTTTCTTTTTTACTTATGGTGAGGCAACAGGCGTGGGGTGTGATCGCTTGGCTGTGGGCAAACAGGCGTGGGGTGTGATCGCTTGGCTGGCCTGGGCCTCCCTCTGCAGGGTGATCACTGGCCAGCCCCATGATGGTGAGATTTAATGCTTGAATTAATGGTGAGGTTTAATGCTTGAATAATAACTTTTAGTTTACTTTGTAAATAGTAGTGGAAGAGATTTTAAAATTTCTTATTTTTAAGCTTAAATTTACTTTTAAACAGCATTCTTTTTGGCTAGTGCTCATTTGCATATGTATGCAAACTTTATTTTGGACTTTAGTAGAACCAGTTCCTCATAAAAAAATATTGGCTTCACATATAAATGAGTTTATATGAGACTTTGATTATATTGTGAAAAGCTAACTTATTAAGTAATTAAAGTACGCCCTTTTATTGAAAAAGTGAAGTAAGCAAACTTATGTATTTGACCCATGAAGTACAGAAGCCACCCTTCTCCCCCCACTCCCCCCCCCCCCCCCAGCCAATCTGAAAAGCAGGGCTGGGTGGGGGTCTGAGGCATCATGTATTCTTCTGTTTTGAAATTTCACTGCTGAATATTCTGGTTTTTCTTAAGAAGTATTCAGCAGCCTTGTCCTGCTAAGCTTAGAGGCTGAAACCTTTATAACATTTAAAATATCTATAATAATAAAAGTGTAATATGCAAATCGACCAAACGACCAAACAGCAGACCGGCCAGCTGACGACCTTCCAGACGACCACACTATGACACGCACTGGTGCCAGGCCAGCTAAGATGGGTGCAATGCGATTGGGCAGGGGGCCCTGCCATCGCCCCATGATCACCCCGCAGAGGAAGGCCCAGGACACCGGCCAGTGACGCTGTGGCAGGTGTGCGGGGCTGGCCAGTGATCACCCTGCAGAGGGAGGCCCAGGCCAGCCAAGCGATCACACCCCACGCCTGTTGTCCACAGAGGGAGGTGACAGGTGGCAGGGGAGGGGGGGGGCAGTGTTGCACAGATGGCAAGCAATGGTAGTGGTGGGGTTGAGGCCAGCTGCCAGCATCCTGGGGAAGGAAAGCCTCGATAGGCCCTGATCACCAGACAGGCCTAGGGACCCTACCCGAGGGGTCCTGGATTGCAAGAGGGTGCAGGCCGGGCTGAGGGATACCCTTCTCCCCCCGTGCATGAATTTTGTGCACTGGGCCTCTAGTATGTATATAAATAGAACACAATTATTAATTTTTATTTGACAAAGCTTCTCACATGATTTCAAGTATATTAGATCGGCCTAATTTAGTTCAAAAATATTTCTCTTAAGAAGAGAGAATAAATCCTTGAATCATTCCAGGGCCCTTGAAATGTCCCAAAGCTATCTCTCGGTTAAAGTCTTGAAATTTAACTTGGAAAGACTGTCAAATATACAGAACCCAAAGATTATTTTATCATTTTTTGTCATTCTAAAAGATATCAATTAAATTTAAACTAGTTTTAATATTAAAAATTTGGTTCAGACCATAGAATTAATCCTCCTTTTTTAAAAAAATATATTTTATTGATTTTTTTACAGAGAGGAAGGGAGAGGGATAGAGAGTTAGAAACATCGATGAGAGAGAAACATCGATCAGCTGCCTCCTGCACACCCCCCACTGGGGATGTGCCTGCAACCAAGGTACATGCCCTTGACCGGAATTGAACCTGGGACCTTTCAGTCTGCAGGCTGATGCTCTATCCACTGAGCCAAACCGGTCAGGGCTAATTCTCCTTTTTTATCAGGCCAATAAAATATTATATACCTAGGTTGAAATTTTACCACATATAGTAGACAGACACACATACACATAAAGTCTATAATATATTTTGAACTACTAATTTTCAGAGAAAACGCAAGAATTATTTTTTTCAAAAATGAATTTCTATACTTCATGCATTTACTATCACAACCATAATTTCTCCCAACTTAATTTGAATTTTTAACTCTTAAAAGCCTCAGGTGGCAAGTTAAATACTTAGCATTTTTCTGATTAGTAATATATTCATATTTTTAAGCATATATTTCAAATAAAATACATGACATTCAATTAATAGATTCAAATCTATCCTTTAGAATTTTCATATGAGGCAAACTCAGATTAATATTTCAGTATCTTGTTATTTTAAAATATCTAGATATTTAATAATTTTTATTATTTAATTCTGCAAACTCCAAAGTTTTAAGTTACCAAAGACTTTGGAAAACTATGTTTAGTCATATATAATTACCACTGAAAAAGATTTACCATATACCCTTCATTTTAGTTATGTATATTTTGCCTTAACAACTTTGAGATTTTAAAGCCAATTATTACTACCCAAGGCATTTTCCTTGGTAAATTCTGTAACAGAGATAACTCACTGGCTTTCAGTGGCTTTCATGTTAAAGTATTATTTTATTTTATTTTTCTTTATAAAACAGGAGTGCCCCCGGGATATGGGAGGCCATCTTGGAATGTGGTCCAGTACTATTCAAGAACTGCCCTTTATCATGGAAACATTAATCTTGTTTCCCAAACACAGCCTGTATATTTTTTGTGTGTGTCATTTTTGCCATCTTCTAAAGAAAAACAGAGACTGAGTTAAATTTTTTGCCTCTTCTATGGCATCCATGAAGAGATGGGGCTTAGGCCAAGAGGCCACCCAAAATTGGGTGAGGCGCTATCCTTTTAAACTAGCCTTTTTCTCTTCATGGGTATAGAAGTCCCAGATGCATCCCTAAATTGTGAGAAATGTCTCATCTCTCCAAATTTCAAATGACAGACTGGGAAATAAAAACATGGCAAAAATGAGACTTTTAAGAATGCTCCTGAGAGCAGGCGTCCATTTTGCAGGATCACCAAGAGACTTAGTAATTAACTAGAGGCCCGGTGCACGAAATTCGTGCACTGGGGATGGGTGGGGGGGTCCCTTAGCCCAGCCTGTGCCCTCTCGCAGTCTGGGACCCCTCCCTCCTTACCGCCCACTTGCTTGCTGCTTCCTACCGTTCAGCTTGCTGCTCCTTAGGCCTTGGGTCTGCTGGGTGCCGGGCCTGTGGGTTTCTGTCTCTGATACCCCCAGCAGCCCCAGCACCTTGATGGCGGGGCTTGGGGCTGCTGGGTGCTGGGGCTGCGGATCTGTGTCTTTGATCAGGGCCCCAGCAGCCCCAGCACCAAGGTGGTGGGCCTTGGGGCTGCTGGGTACAGGCCCCCCGCCTGCGTGTTTGTGTCTTCTATCAGGCCCCCAGCAGCCCCAGCACCGAGGTGGTGGGCCTTGGGGCTGCTGGGTGCCGAGCCTGTTGGGGTCCAACCCCAGCAGGTCCAGGGGTCCCCAAAGGTGTGGACGGAGTCGGCGAAGAAGGAATGACACGGAGACAGCCTTCATTTGATCAGCAGCCTAGCCAGGATCTCTAGTCAGGATCTCCAGCCAAGTTCTGGCTAGGATCTCCAGCGAAGTTCTGGTGTTTATTGTCTTGTTACATCTGTATTTATACCAGTTGATTTTAATCCTGTCCATTTCTATTGCAAAGGTTAGGGCATTTCTTATCTCCATTCCAGGGAGTAAAGATTATGTAGCTTAAGCGTGATTGTAGTTAAAGTGATTAACTACCTGCCTGGCACTTAGTTAAGGGGTTTTATCCCCTCCCTAACTTCAGGGAAAAATCCCTACCTGGGGAAACAACCTTTCTCGGAGAGGTGACCTTGGTTAAAACACATAACGCTAAGGGGAGCAAACATATTAAGAACAGTATGCTGTATATGCCAGGTCCCTTGAAACATATGCTGCGCAGATGTTTCTTTCCTGCAGCGACTGTGTCAAGCAGCAAGGATGGACCGGCTTCCAGCAGAGGTGGTGGGCCTTGGGGCTGCTAGGTGCCGGGCCTGCTGGTTTGTGTCTCCAATCAAGCCCCCAGCAGCCCCAAAACCGCCTCAGCGGGGCTTGGGGCTGCTGGGTGCCGGGCTCCCCTGCATGTTTGTGTCTGTAATCTGGCCCCCAGCAGCCCCAGCACCACCTAAATAACTTAAGGGAAACTTTATTTAGTCTTCTTTTAAAAGCAATCTAGTTTAAAAATGAGTTGCAGTTAAGAGAGAACAAAGAACATGGTACCTAAGAGTGAGATAGACAGACAGAGGAGAGGCTGGGCACTGGTCAGGGGCTTACATGCCAACTGTTCTCCACCTGGGAAATGATGTAAAATCGGTTTCTTTAGTTTTCTGCTCAATGGTCTTCTCCAGCGAGTGGAGTGGCATCTGCTTGCTTCTCCCTGGGGCCTGGCTTGGTGATCGCCTTGGGGTCTGGCTGCGCTCCAGCCGGCTCCGCACGGGCCTGCCTGCTCCGCCTGGCCCTGTCCACACATTGCTTCCTCGGAGTCTTCCTTGGGCGCAGCCCTGGTCCATCACCTCCTCCTGTGTCTCGCACCACTTCCACAGGGCCCAGAAAAAAGCCCACACGGAATTTAGGTCTGCAAGGAGCTGGTCCTCTGCTTTCAGAACCTTCGGGATCTCCACTTGCAATTGTTCCCTTCCATGACCTTCCTTCCCTACCTCCGACATCTTCCCGGAGCACCACATGCCTGCCCTCCAGCAGCAGGTTGTCTTTGTGTGGCTTTCAGGGCAGCCTTCAGGGCCTGAGGCCCGCCCGGAAGGCGGGTGGCTCCCCAGCAACTCCTGCTGCACCAGGCGCAAGTGCTCCTGCCCCCCACCGCGCCCTCCAGGCATGCGCTGCTCCACGCTGTGCTCAGGGCCTGGGAGTTAAGCAAGCAGGGTGGTCCTGATGCGGTAGAGCTGGGCCAGCGTCAGCTTCCTGTGCTGGGCAGAGATCCCTAGGGGAGGCTCAAGCTGGACCCTGGGGGAGGTCCCTGAGGGCAGCTCTCTGCTCCTCCTGGCTGGCCCTTTGGGCTCCCCCACCAGGCAGGTGGTCCTGCCCTCCATCTCTGATAGCTGGGAGCCACTGTCAGGGCTTGGTGGCCCCCGCAATTCCAGCGGGGCCCAGCTTCGTGAGGGGAGCCCCGAGTCCTAGTGCCGGTGGCTGTGGCAGCCAAGCAGAGTTCCGACAGGCTGCGGCTGGGGGCTGGGGGGCGCCCCCTGGGTGGCGGCCCCTGCCAGCAGCTGCAGGAGGCTGGCCCTCAGATTTGAACTTGAGCAGGTGGGGGCAGGTGGGGCAGCCAGCTGGGACAGGGGGTGCGGCGCCGGAGGCGGGGTGAGGGCGGGGTGAAAGGGGCCTGGTGGTAAATCTAGGGACCAGGGCGCTGGCTCCACCACAGGGGCTGGGGTCGCAAAAGTCTTGCAAAGAGGTGGAGGAGAGGGTGCCGTAGGCAGAAGTCCATGGAGCAGGAGCTGCCCTCCCCGGGGCCCAGGGCCAGCAGTTCACTGGTCGGTGTGACAGATGAGGCGGTGGTACTGAGGGACATCTCCTCCGACTGGGAGCTGAAGGGGCCGCCCTCGAACTCGGGAGAGGAGAGCTTCTCCCCGGGCTCCAGCACCACTATGGCCAGGGTCTCTGTGGAGCCCTCTGAGGCGCAGTGCTAGGTGTCCAGGCTGTTGCTGCTTTTACGCAGGATGGTGGGGGAGCTGGCGGCGGAAGTGCTACTCTCCCCACCCTCCTCTTCCTCCTCGTCTTCCTCATCTTCCTCCTGCTCATCCTCCTCCTCCTCCAGGCTCTGCAGGTGCTGCTGGCTGCCCGCATGCTCCTGCGCATGCAGCTGCTGCAACTGGTTCTGGGCATTGTAAATGGAGTCCACCCAGCCCCGGCACAGAGCCTGCCCGCTGGCCTGGAACGTGTAGGCCCCCAGGGCGCTGTGGAACTCATTCAGGTAGATGAGGAGGAAGGAGCCAGGGTCCCACAGCTCCCGGCACACGATCTTGTCCACCAGCAGTGGTGGCCTGATACCCTGGTCCCCTCAGCCTTCTTCACTGCCTTGGTCACTAAGAGTAGGTCCGTGAAGAGGAAGCAGTACACATCCATCTTGCTGTCCTTTCCCTCCTTCATCCTCAGGCTGCCCTCCAATAGCAGCTGACGCGTCTCTTCCGGGGAGGCACCAGGGATGGGCGGGGTCAGGTCCAGGTGCAGAAATTCCTTCAGGAGCTTGTCCACGTCGTCGTTGCTACCCTCCACCACCTCGTAGGCGTCCATGCAGCTCACCATGGAGGCCAGCTACTGCCGCTCCTGTCGCTGCCGCATGCACGCGTTCACGTGGTGGATGAAGCGCTCCATGGAGCTGATCATGGTGATGACGGCCTCCTTGGCACGTGGCTCGTCCCTCTTCCTCAGCACTGACTTGAGCAGCAGCGGGTACTTGGTGAGCCGCTGGTGGGGCTTGGCGAGCACGTCGCTCAGCTTCAGCCGCTGGCACTGCTGGTGCTTCTCAGCCCACGTCACGTAGGCCGGGAAGAGGTCGTTGTCGTGCAGCCCTCCTCCTCCATGCAGTACCGGATGTAGGGCTTGAAGAGGGAGCCGAACATCTTGAAGCCTTTGAGGAGGTCCCGGGCTGCAGCAGCGCCCGCGTGTGCAGCGCCTTCTCCACCATCGGCGCCATCACGCTGCCCCACAGCCCACGGTGCAGACGCACAATCTTGGGGATGTTGCTGAACAGGAGCGGGGCGTGCAGGTGTCCAGACTCCTCCCCAAGGCGACCCTTCACCCAGGAGTCCCCGCTGCTCCATTCACCCCCTCGGCCAGCGGGGAGCACCCTCGGTGGGTCCGCTGCTCTGGGAGCTGGGGAGGGGGAGACCGCAGAAGGCAGGCGAGGAGCCCAGGACGCATTGCGCCCCGCCACCACCCTGCGTCCTGCTGGGGCCTGCACCCAGGAGGGCAAGGCCCTGAAGCCCCGGAAGGTGGGTGGCTCCCCAGCATGTCCCACTGCACCAGGCACATGTGTGCCCGCCCCCACCCACGCCCTCCAGGCCTGCGCAGTTCCATGCTGAGCTCAGGGCCTGGGCAGCGCTCCAGGAGCGGGGTGTGGAGGTGTGGGGACTCCTCCCCAGGGCGACCCTTCACTCAGGAGTCCCCGCTGCTCCATTCACCCCCTCGGCCAGCAGGGAGCACCCTCGGTGGGTCCACTGCTCTGGGCGCTGGGGAGGAGGAGGCCTCGGAGGGTGAGGCCCTGAAGCAGGAGGAAGCCGCGTAAGGCAGGCAAGGAGCCCAGGACTCAAGGCGCCCCCCGCCGCCACCCTGCGTCCGCTGGGGCCTGCACCCAGGAGTGCCATGGCTGCGGCAGGGCCACCGGCTGGGCTTGGAGGTGAGTCCTCCACGCACAGGCCCAGCGGCCTGCCTGGTGTGGGTGGGGATTTCGGGTCACCTTGAGGGAGGCTCCGGCCTTTCTCTGCTCCTCTCCTGGTGGAGCGGCGGGACTCCAGCGCTGAGGTCAGAGGAGCCGCCTTCCAGCCCCCAGGTCGCTTCTTGGAGTCGGAAGTTGTGCCATCAGCCTCTGCCTAGGACGGGACCTCTGCACCCCCAGGGTGCATAAACACACAGGACTTCCATCAGGCTTCGCTGATCCCAGGCCGTGAGGCCTTGCTGCTCGGCTGGCTTCGGGCTGTTTGGCTTCACTCCACCACTTGGAGCCTACATATGCAAATTAACCGCCATCTTTGTTGGCAGTTAATTTGCATATTGCCCTGATTAGCCAATGGGAAGTGTAGCGGAGGTACGGTTAATTACCCTTTTTGTCTTTTATTAGATAGGATGGGCTGGGGCCTTTTTTAGTTATCTCCCTTTGTCTAGGGAATTTTCCTAGGGCCTGTATTATTGGCCACGTGTACTGATCATATTCTCTCTCCCCATCCTCACATTCTGTTTGCTCTGGGGAAATTTAGTAATGGCCTGGCCATCTACTGTTTCTTTTCTATGAGGATAAATTAAAGGCATGCTTAATAGACTAACAATAAACAAATTAAACCAAACAACAAAGACAGATAAAACAATAATCAACAGACAAGCATGCATAACACATAGTCAAGACTTAATAAATCAGAGTTCTTTTGATGGATCTTTCAGATGTTTTACATTGCCTGGGACTTACAGCCAGAATGCAGCCCAGATCTTAGCCTGTTGTTTACAGATCTCATCATATTCTGCTCTCCATAGCACTGACTGGCATCTAAAGTTGTTTCAGCTAAAATCTGCCAGTCCCAAGGAGTCATATGGTAATTTTCAGACAAAGCATTAAAGAGTCTTTTTGTAAAAGGACTGTTAGCCCCATTTTCTCTAGTTGATGAGCCTTATTTAAGAGAGTACCTTTTGACACATTAATTCCTTTATCCTTGAGCATGCAAACTAAAAATTTACAATGATGTTTTTGCCTTTTACTCAAATTCTTCCCCATCATAACCTGGCTGATTAAAAAAGTCCTCATCCACTTATGATCGCAACTCCGATACTGGCATGGGCTTTGTGTGCAGTGAACTTCCCACCTTTCCAGTGAATTTCCACTTTTCCTTTTTCACTTTGTTTTTTGCTCAGGCGAATCTTCTCCTCCAGTCCCTGTCTGGGGTGCCAGATGCCGCAACCTTTGCAGCAGGCTTCAGGATCTGAGGAGGGGCCAATGCACAAATGAAAATGCTATACAAGAAATATGAATTTAGAAGACATTGTGGGGCAGGTGGAGCCTTTCTTGAAGAGAGCCACTGACTCTGGCCTGGTCCACTATTTATTTACTTGAACACACATGTGCCCTTTAGCAACACATACAGGCATATCAAAGGTAAATTTTGGTAAACAGTAAAAGGATTATCAGGTTAGGGAATTGCCTTGAGCCACCACTATCTCAACAGACGAGGTGCTTAGCATCAGCCCTGCTAATGCCCAAGGTCCATCAGCCTTCCGGGTTCCTTGGTGCACTCTCATGACAGTATTGGCAAGCGGTGGCTTCCTGTAAAAGCCTAATATGCAAATTGTCCCCTCGGGAGTTCAACTGGGAGGCCAGGAGTTTGATTGCTCGCCATGATATGCACTGACCACTAGGGGGTGGTGTGGAATGAAGGAAGGCCCTGGCCAGCAGCTGGCAGCCGGGGAAGGGAGGCCCTGGCTGGCAGCTAGAAGGCCCCGATTTGCCCTGATCACTGGCCAGCCTAGGGACCCTACCTGTGCATGGATTTCGTGCACTGGGCCTCTAGTCTATTATAAGGTTATTTTCCAGAAAGGAGAAATTAAAAATACTAAAACAAAATTCCTAATTATTTAGTTTGTAAAAATAATTGCTTAAAACTAATTATTAAAACAAAAAAAAACACTTATTAGATTATTTTGGGAGAGTGAAGGTGGTTTTATGGTTTTTTAACATGAAGAAATTTAATAGAGACCAGCTTCATATTACTACACATTTAGTTTGTGTGGAAGTAATTACAGTGAATCAACCAATCCAATAAGATAAATTTGCCTATTATGATCCTGGTATGACATTAGACACTGGAGATTCAGTCAAGAAAAATATATGACCTCATGAATCTTATATACTAGTGAAGAGAGACAGGTGATAAACGGGAATTTTAGATAATGATAACTGTAGTAGGAGAAAAAAAATGGTAACATGATAGAGACTGACTTGGGAACTAGGGTGAATATTATTTTAGTTTGGGTGGTCAAGGAAGGCCTCTTTAAGGATGTGAGTTTAGTCAATATAAATGATGAGGCAGAGCTAAGTGTTCAACAGAGGGAATAAGTGTAAAGGCTCTGATGCAGGAAGCGTATTGTAGGAATTTCAGGAAAAGAAACAGTCAGATGTGGCCTAGGAGTAGTGAAGGAGAAATAGAGAGCTCGGAGACATAGATAGGATCTATTCTACTTATAGGACTAGATCTGAATCTGGATTTTCTCCTCTCCAACTGGAGTTGCAGATGGCTCTTCTTTTGTATCTGTGGTTTGGTGAGTTGCTCTGAATAATGTGCTATGGAATCTTGCATTCTACTGTTCATTAAAACTCCATCATGGTCTCCAAATCACAAATGCAAGATAAAGACTGCTTTATGCTAGATAAAGAGTGTACCATAGAGGCAAGAGAGAATAAACTACATCTGAGATGATTCCAAGACTCTGAGTAACAGGATGCAGTTGCAACTCTGACTTACCAGTATTTTAGAAAGGAAATTTAGAGACAGGATAGGCAGTCAGGGAATAAGGGGGGTGGTCCATGGGAGAGAAATGCATAGGGTGAGGGCTGGGAGCCACCAGAATGCCTATCTTACTTTTAAGAGGATAGAGAAAGGTCACAAGATAAGGGGAAGGGAAAGGCATACATTCACAGAGGATAGAAGAATGTTGCAAGATAAGAGGGAGAGAAAAAGGGGGGTACCAGGTGGGCTTTGACCTTTTAAACTGATACTCTGCAGAAGAATGGCCAATTAGAAAGAGTCCAACTAGAAGGGGTCATGTTCAGACAAAGAGCTACCAGAATATATAAATCAGAGACAAAGAGACTCAGAACAAGATTTAGATTTTTTTCCCATTTTAGAGAGAGAGAGACAGCAGGATTTTCACATTTGGGGACCCAGGAGGAGTTTGAATATGCTTCCAATAAACTTTCACCTTTTTATATAAAATCTTTTAGTCCATGAATTTATTCTTCAAATTTTGTAGGACAAGAACCCACAAGGAAGAGTCCACACCCCAACTCCATGTATCACTTTGAAGGAAGAAAAGCCCTCATACTCTGGAATGCCTGGTAGGTCTGTCCACTAAAGTAGGCCGGAATTCCCCTGACTCTAAGAAATTAATCCAGCCTCTGTGAAAGTCCAGAGGGGATAACCTAAACCCAGAAGCTTGAGTAGACTTAAAAGTGTATGTATAGTTTTGAGCCATATGAATTTTTATCCTCAAACATTTGAACTTTTGGATGGGTCATGGTTAGAGTGGTTCTGCTACTGAGTAAAAATTTTACTGGGTAAACTCACACACACCAACCCAAACATGTTACCACTGTGTTCACTGGCCACAAATTTACAGTGAGCAACTTTGACATTTCACCAAATACACAAACTTGGAACTGAATCCAACAGTATATAAGGGGGAGGCTTATGATCTACTAGAGTTTTTGTTTGTTTGTTTGTTTTTTGTTTTTTTAAGGCTAAAATGGGCCTGGCCAGTTTTTCTCAGTGATTAGAGCATTGATCTGCACACCAAAGGGTCTCGGGTCGATTCCTGGTAAAGGGCATGTACCTGAGTTGTAGGTTCATTCCCCAGCCGCAGCCTGGGTAAGTTCAGGAGGGAACCTGTCAATGTCTCTCTCTCTCTCTCTCTCTCTCTCTTTCTCTCCTTCCCTCCCTTTCTCTCTCTTCCCCCAACCCCAGACTCCCTTTTTTCCACTCTCTCTGAAAAAGCAATGGAAAAAATATTCTCAGGTGAAGATTAACAACAACCACAAAAGACTAAAATGATTCACTAGGAGAGACCAAGATGGCGGCATAGGTAAACACCGGAGATTGCTGCCGCAAACAACCACTTCAAAAATACAACTAAAAGACGGAAGGAACATCACCCAGAACCATAGGAAAGCTGGCTGAGGAGAGACTCTTCAACTAGAAGGAAAGAGAACAGCATACCGAGGCTCAGAGGAGGCGCAGTGTGGAAAATACAAAGGTGCGGAGGTGCGCGAGCAAAGCGGGCTGGTGGCTGAGGGCGCGGTTGTCGTTTTCAATCAGGAGGGAGTCTCAGACTCTGAGCTTCAGATCCGGGCGAGTCTCTAGGGACTCAGACGCAAACGGGAGAGGCGGGATTGTCTGGCATCAGTTGGAACGTGAGGGCAGCTTTCTCTCCGAGGTTTGCAGCGGTTACTGGGGTTCTGAGAAGCAGAGCCTCTGGGAACGGGACTGAGAGCAGCCATAACTGCTCCCTCCGCCCGCCCTGTTGATCCCGTGTGACCTGCCCCGCCCAAGCCCTGCGCAGAGCCATTTGCCGGATAGCCTCAGGCAAAGGCTAGATTAGCACCTCTCCAGAGGACAGAAGTTTTCCCACTGCAGATACAGGTGATTCTCACAGCCAGTCGGCCTGGTGGTCAAATCCCTCTAGTATTAACTACAACAATCAAGGCTTAACTAGAACAAGACTGCGCACAAAGACCACAAGGGGGTGCACCAAGAAAGCATAAAAAATGCGGAGACAAAAAAACATGACAGAAATGGAGGATATAGAGCTAAAAAACGCAATTTTGAGGGCTTGCAATAATTTGCTAGAAGCTGCCAATAAACTTGATGAGAGCCTCACGAAATCTAATGAGACCCTCGATGCTGTGATAAAGAACCAACTAGAAATTAAGCATACACTGACTGAAATAAAGAATATTATACAGACTCCCCATAGCAGACCAGAGGAGAGCAAGAATCAAGTCAAAGATTTGAAATGCGAAGAAGCAAAAAACACCCAACCGGAAAAGCAAAATGAAAAAAGAATCCGAAAATACGAAGATAGTGTAAGGAGCCTCTGGGACAGCTTCAAGCGTACCAACATCAGAATTATAGGGGAGCCAGAAGATGAGAGACAGCAAGATATTGAAAACCTATTTGAAGAAATAATGGCAGAAAACTTCCCCCACCTGGTGAAAGAAATGGACTTACAGGTCCAAGAAGTGCAGAGAACCCCAAACAAAAGGAATCCAAAGAGGACCACACCAAGACACATCATAATTAAAATGCCAACAGCAAAAGACAAAGAGAGAATCTTAAAAGCAGCAAGAGAAAGAGACTCAATTACCTACAAGGGAATACCCATACGACTGTCAGCTGATTTCTCAACAGAAACTTTACAGGCCAGAAGGGAATGGCAAGAAATATTCAAAGTGATGAATACCAAGAACCTACAACCAAGATTACTTTATCCAGCAAAGCTATCATTCAGAATTGAAGGTCAGATAAAGAGCTTCACAGATAAGGAAAAGCTAAAGGAGTTCATCACCACTAAACCAGTATTATACGAAATGCTGAAAGGTATCCTTTAAGAAGAGGAAGAAGAAAAAGGTAAAGATACAAATTGTGAACAACAAACATGCATCTATCAACAAGTGAATCTAAGAATCAAGTGAATAAATAATCTGATGTACAGAATGAACTGGTGATTATAATGAATCAGGGACATAGAAAGGGAATGGACTGACTATTCTTGGGGGGGAAAGGGGAGTGGGAGATGCGGGAAGAGACTGGACAAAAATCGTGCACCTCTGGATGAGGACAGTGGGTGGGGAGTGAGGGTGGAGGGTGGGGCGGGAACTGGGAGGAGGGGAGTTATGGGGGGAAAAAAAGAGGAACAAATGTAATCTGAACAATAAAGATTTAATTTAAAAAAATAAGTAAAATGATTCACTAAATAATCTACTATTTTGAAGTCAACACATAAAAATGTTTAGAAAGGTGGACAATCTTGTTCAGTAAGGCCTCTTAGAGAAGATCTAAAGAGTACTTTGAATGATGATAAAGATATATTTAGGAAATTTGGGAGCTGATGTTGGCAGGGACAGGATGGAACAAATCAACCTGAACAAAAGAGGAGGTAAGTATTTCCCTTAAATACAAGATACTTCTAAGTAAATTTAAAGCCTTGGCACAATTTAGATTTTGCACAGTTGGTTCCGGGAAGCAATAATAATTATTCAAGCCATAGAATTTCCAGGTCTTCCCACCCCAACCCTGGGTTTTAAAGGTGCGAGAATTTGCTTTAATTAAAACTTTGATTAAGAAAATAAATTATTGATCTGGTCGGTGTGGCTCAGTTGGTTGGGTGTCCTCCCAGGCACCAAAAGGTTCCTCCATCAATTCTGGTCAGGGCACATGCCAGGGCTGTGGGCTCGATCCCCGCTAGGGGGCGTGCAGGAGGCAGCCTATACATGTTCTGCTTTAACATCAGTATTTCTTTCTCCCTCTCCCTTTTTCTCTAAAAACCAATAAAAATATCTTTTAAAAAAGAAAAATTATTCAAGGAAGTAGCACTTATTGTGCTGCAGTTGGCTTTTGCCTAAATAACACTCATCTTTAAAATCAGATTTATAAATGTGTAGATGAAGAAGCCATTGAAGGACTGTGATGCAGTCTATTCTAAAAACGTGCTTATCCATGATTACGTGACAATACACCTGAATTACATGCGAATAAACGTATGAATCGGGAATGTGGCGCCTTTCTACTATCACAAACGAGTTGTTAAAAGAGTCTTCAGAAATTCAGGAAGCAGGGACGTCTGGCCGCGCGGCGAGGCAGAGGGCACAGGGACAGGAATGACCCGACAGTCACACAGGGCTGTCCATTGACGTGAGCCCTCACGGTTCAGCCGCCCCGCAGCCTGTGGGCTTCCGCGCAGCAGGCGGCGGCGGGGAGGTCGCGGCGCTGAGCCGTGCTCCTCCGTCCGAAGCCTTCCAGGTCAGTCAGCACGCCAGCGGGGACCGGTGGACGCCGACACACCGACAGGCCCCGCCCACTAAGACAGGCCCCGCCCGCCAAGACAGGCCCCGCCCGCCAAGACAGGCCCCGCCCACTAAGACAGGCCCCGCCCGCCAAGACAGGCCCCGCCCGCCGCTAGAGGCCTGGCTCCGGCTGCGTCGCTAACGCGGGGCGGAGGGTGACGAGAGGAGTCGCGAGAATCTCCTGGGGGCGACGCTGGGCAGGCGGTTCCCACGGTCCTGGACCCCGACGCTTGCAGAGCCGCCTCTCGGGACTTCCCACGCACCGCTCCTCCGGCCTCTGCCTGCCCGCCGTCCCCCGCGCAGCCCCTGCGGCTCAGGCACGGCCCCGCGCTCCGCCGCCCTGGCGCCCGCTACTCTGTCGTCCCCAGACCGGCGCGGACCGGTTCGGCCGGGGCGGAGGCGGCTGGGGAGGGGTCGCGGGCCCTGGGGCCGCGCTGGTGCCGCCACCGACCTGGGGCTGTCGGTGGAGGGCGAGTGCTGGCTCCCAGGAGACGGGACGCTCTTCGGGGCCAACGGGCCGCGCGCGGAGGCAGCCGTGGGGCCGACCCATCCCTTCTCGGGCCCTGCGGCGGGGCGGGGCCCCGGGTCGCGGCCCAGGTCTCCTGGCCTGCCCCCTTCGTGGGGCGCGACGGTGGCGGCCCTGTGTCCGAGCACGGATCCTTCTGGCGCCTCCTCCTCCTCCCTGCTTTCTTCCCCATCCTCCTCTTCATCGCCGAGCGAGGTGATGGCGCTAAAGGATGTGCGGGAGGTGAAGGAGGAGAACACCCTGAATGAGAAGCTTTTCTTGCTGGCGTGCGACAAGGGTGAGAGCTCGGCCCCGTTCTCCGCTCCCGACGCTCTTGTCCTCCACACCCCTCCCTCACCCTCCGCAGCCTCAGCTTGGGGCCCTCCCTGTCCTGGCGCCGGGCGCCTGACCCGCCGCCCCCGCCGCCTCTCCGGGGCGCCCCCCGCCGCATCTGCCCTGTGAGTGCGCAGCTGGCAGCGCGAGCAGCGGGCGCGGCCCCTCCAGTTGCGGCCGCTGTGCCCAGGCTCTGGCCGCGGTCCCGGTGCTGGCGTCCTGTGTTCAGGCAGCGCTGTGGGGGCGCGGACCCCTAGGATTTTAGCCCTGCCTCTGCTGCTGACTACCCGAACGACTTGGTCTCTTTGGGGGACTTACGTTTTTTCCTGTTTGGAAGCCCAAAGGGCTTGTCTAGTGTGAAAATCCCATGACCTTGCTTAAGGTGCCTCGTGTTTGTGGGCTCTCGCCTGTTTTCCCCCTCTTCATTAAAATCTTACTTGTGTTACAGTATTTTAAGTTCAGCCACCCAGTGCCTTGGTGTACAGTGACTGTTGACTGGAATTAGATATGTCAGAATCCTAGGTGGAGACAGACAGGACTGAAGAAATAGTCCCAAACTTTCTCCAAATTTACAGAACAATTTTGTTCGTGCTTTTTATTGGAGAAGAAAATTTATTGCTTCTGAACCTTCTTTGAGAAATAAAGGTAGTGCAAAATAATTACAGGGCAAAAATGTGGACGATATTTAATATTTTTCTTAAAAAAAAGATTCGTCACTTTTATGGCCATATAAAGTCTCTTCACTCAAACATGCTTTCTTTTGTTGCATATAATAAATGGAATGGGAAATTGATTGCCCTAAGACTAATTTTACTTCCTATGTGAAATACTATAAAATTTATTTTTCTACATTTATTCAGCTTTCCTTTGTTGACCTAAAAATAAAAGTTATTTTACCAGCAAAAATGTTATTTGGGAACAGCAAAGCCGGGCAATTCAGGACAAGTAAGCTACAGCAAAAGCCAT
>NW_005871069.1:9739464-9761713 GCF_000147115.1 Myotis lucifugus
TTTGAATAAAGTTCATTGGAAAAATTGAGAGTTAAGGGCGATGATGGTTTCTCATTGGCTGGGATTCTCAATTGACATTCTAGCAGGATGATTTCTCATTTGCTGGGATTGTCAATTTCTTGTAGGAGACCTAATGTACATCTTTTATGTTGGGGCCTACCATTGATGATTCTTTCCTGTTGAGGATTTTTCTGTTGGGTTCTGTAATTGATAATCAATTCATCCTATAATTTGACTTCTGGTACTACGTATGAGCACCCGCTCTGGCCTGACACTATTTCAAGTAAGATTTCTCTTTGTTAATTTTCACACCTTCCAATGGCTATGCTCATTTAGAAAACTCAGTTTAGGATCATGCAGACTTCAACAACATAAACTCAAAGGGCAGTTTTACACTATGAAAAGATTAGCTTCAGAGGATATTTTGTATGTGCCAGTTTTTAAAAATATTTTTATTGATTTCAGAGAGATAGGGAGAAGGAGAGATAGATAGAAACATCAGTGATGAGAGAGAATCATCCATAAGCTGCCTCCTGCACACCCCCCACTGGAGATGGAGCCCACAACAAGGGTATGTGCCCTGACTGGGAATGAACCATGACTTCCTGGTTCATAGGTCAATGCTCAACCACTGAGCCACCTGGTATTTTTCATAAGTGTCAGTGTCTAACCTCTTACTGCTTTAGAAGTAGGATTTGATTTACATAATCTTTTACAAACACATTGACTTATAAAGGCCACCTATGTCAGCCACTTTTATGTTCTTATGTAATAGTATTAAACTATAATATGAAAACATTCCTTAAAATCCGCCATGGACACAACTTTGAATTGTCTTGGAAATGTAAAGAAGCATAATATATATGACTATAACCTCACAAAAATCATTTTGGATTAGGTAAAATTGCTTAGTATTACTTGAGTGGATTGTATAAGTTCTTTTCCCAAAGAAATTCTCTGAGAGAGGAAATGGAAGATTGTGTTGTACTAGAATGAGTAAATCACTGCTGCCTGTCCCCCAGCTTACTGAGCTGTGGTTATTTTAAAGCAAACAGTATGTCAAGAAAGGGAATTTGATGTTCCTGTCAAACTGAGGAATATGGTTCGAGTAAGTACTTGTATGTTGTGTGTAATTAAGATTATTGCATGACATATTTACCGGTAAAACAAAAGAATGTTTTAATATATGATAGTTTTGTAGCCTGTCCAGTAGTGCAGTTGAAATAGCTTGGTAATCTCTGTCAGCTTCCCATTTTATAAGATTATTAAGATTCTTGGAGAGATTTGGCTTTTGGGAGTGGGTAGAAAGTAAATATGCATGCTTTTTTTTGCCCATATAAAGTAAAAAAAATTTAAGGAGAGAGTAAGTAGGTATTTTCTGTTTCAGGTATGTTAAAATGAGCTCTTGGGTTAGGTTGAGGAAAATGGCTTATTTCTTACACTATGGTATTCTTTTACATGTAAAAAATAAATAGGCGTTACAGCAGTATTTTTTTACGTTTGTATTCACTAATATTGTTAAACCTCTTTTAGTATCACCCAAACCAAATCTACAAGAGGAAATTTCCTGAAGTAGCTATAGTTTCCACTATTACATTGGAGCTTTTATCAAACCAAATGGCAACTGTTTGCTAAAACAACTCTTTGGGTTAGAGTGCATATACTTTTTATAGATGCTCTCATTTCATCCTCACAACCCAATGAGCTATATCTGTTGTTATCCCCATTTTACAAATAAGAAAAATGAGACTTAGCAGAATTTTAAAATTATTCTGCCTAAAGTTGCATTAGTTAAGAAGTAGAACTAGGATATATCTTGAGCCTGCACTATTAACCACTAAGTTATATTGATCTAGTTTTAGTTGGATGAATGAAAATCATTTGTGTTAGAAAAGACATGTTCACACTTGGACTTACTAGTTGAAAATTAAACTCGCTCTCTATGAATGTTTTATAAACCTTGCTTTCCGTGGATCAAATTTATCCAATAAAAGTAAAAAACTTTAATAGCACCAGAGCAAATCTACTGTAGAATATCTATGTTTTTTATCCTTTTCATTTAGTAATCTTACTCTACATGTACAACATGTTCATAATGCATTATACTTAGAAAGAATTCCTAAAATAAAAATTGTGGAGATGAGGTGGTTATGTGTATGTTAGTGGATGAGTGGGCCTTTGAAAGATATGTACAGATTAAGGAGTAAAGAAAAAATTAGAAAAGAGCCTGGCCAATGTAGCTCAGCTGTTGAGCATTGACCCAGCAACCAAGAGGTCACTGGTTGGATTCCAGGTCAGGGCACATGCCTGGGGTTGCAAGCTCCAATCCCTGTGGGGGATCCTGCAGGAGGCAGCCAATCAGTGATTTTTCTCTCTCATTGATGTTTCTATCTCTTATCTCTCTCCTTCCTTTTCACTGGTCTATCTGTATGTTCACTATCAGTTCAACTTATGACTAAAAGTTTCACTTTCTGAAGTGTTTGATAAGTTTTTGCCATAGAGCATGAGTGTCTATTCGTAGTGCTATGAGGAAAATATTTCTTTTTGTGATTAGTATTCTTAAGGTAACTAAGGAAATGTGGCATCAAGAAAATTATGGTTCAACTTCTTCCAAAATGCATGGGGGGCTTTAAAGTCATTGATTTCAAATAATACCACTTTCCCTGTTTGGGTTGCTCAGTTGTTGGAACATTGTCCCATTCACCAAAAAGGTTGTGGGTTCATTTCCCAGTCAGGTCAGGGCACATACCTAGGTTGCAGATTTGATGAAGTGAAAGCATATCCTCAGGCAAGGATTAAAAAATAATAATAATAGCAAATCTATTTGAAATTTTACCCCTTCTCCCCCAAATGTTACTTTTTTTAATTCACTCATTTAGTCAAGTTTTAGGATTTACTTTTTCTTTTCTTTTTTTTTTTTAAAAATATATTTTATTGATTTTTTACAGAGAGGAAGGGAGAGAGATAGAGAGTTAGAAACATCGATGAGAGAGAAACATCGATCAGCTGCCTCCTGCACATCTCCTACTGGGGATGTGCCCGCAACCCAGGTACATGCCCTTGACCGGAATCGAACCTGGGACCTTTCAGTCCGCAGGCCGACGCTCTATCCACTGAGCCAAACCGGTTTCGGCAGGATTTACTTTTTCTGTATTATGAAATAATTTCTTTTTCCTCTGGTTTTCACTCTGTTCTTTTCTGCAGTTTTCTTTTGTGGTGGTTGTTTTGCTTTTTTTAAAATTCATAGATGTCTAAAGAACAACTGTATTTGCAAGTCACTTAAAATGGTTTATATTATATTTTAAAAGTAAAATGAAAAGAAACAAAACTCTGCTTTCTTTGTGTAGTTAATTAGCATTTCTCTTGATTTATTTCCCTTATTACTGCACTAGTTGGTCAGCAGACACATATAGTGGGCCCTCCATGAAAATGATTACCTTTGGCATTATTCTCATTTTTTCCCATTGGTCAGCTGTTTTGATGTGGGCTAGAGTTAGGCAGAAGGAAATCTGCATGCTCTTGACAGGTTAAAATTTTACTTTGAAATATTCTGACTTTCGCCTCTACCAGCATTAATTCCACTCCTGCTTTAGAGTTTTGTGAGTTGGGTGTTCCCTGGTCATATAATCTAAACAGTTTCATTTATGAGATAAGGGTGTGTGTGTGTGTGTGTGTGTGTGTGTGTGTGTGTTGGGAGGGGATAAGAGGAAAGGAATTTCAGGCATTTTTTGTCGAGCCTATACTAGTACACGTTAACACTGCTTTTCCAAAGTATATAAAATGTCTTCGTAATATCCTGAGCTTATTACTTGATCTCATAATTATTTTGATGTATGAGTAAATGTGGGTATGTATTTGAGATGTAAAACTGTAAGCTTATAATTTTTCTAGCTTCCAGTCTGTATTTTTGGACATTCTTTATTGCTTTAAATATCTTCTAAAAGTTTCTCTCCTTATCGTTCAGTTATGAATTTTAAATTAGCAACTTTCAATGTTTGCAGCTGATGTACATATTATTTTACCAAGATATAAGTTTTTAGCAAAGAAATATTCACATTTTTGCATATTTCCATATACAAAAATGAGTTTAGGTTTTAATCTTTTAAATTAACAGGCTAAGTTTTCTTTACAGTCATTCACTTTTAATATGTTATGAATGTTAAATTGTGTTTGTATTTGTTATTTAGGTGACTATTATATGGTTAAAAAGATTTTGGAGGAAAGCAGTTCAGGTGACTTGAACATAAATTGCGTAGATGTGCTTGGGAGAAATGCTGTTACAATAACTATTGAAAATGAAAATTTGGATATACTACAGCTACTTTTGGACTACGGTTGTCAGGTACAAGGCTAGATAATTTTATTTTGTAGCTTCTAAGTTTTGTTAGATGTGCCATGTTTTCTTCTTTGTAGTTCCCTCTCTTCCTGCCTCCCTCCCTATCTTCTTCCCCCCCCCCCTTTTCTCTTTCTTCTCTTTCACTTTTAAATTGATTTTGACCCATAAAAAGTTCTAAAAACAAATCTAAAGCCTATTTTTCAAGGTATAATATTTTTACTTGATTTATTTTTTTTCTCCCAACTTTTACGCCCCTCTCCCTCATCTTATGTGTTTTACATCTGACAGAGAAAATTATCATGACTTATTAAAGGTGACTTTGTTTTTCTTATTTATATTATGATATTATATGTACATAATATTATATATCTAAAAATATACAAGTGTTCTAGAAGTGTCAGGGGAAAAGATTTTTCTGTGACCCATATAATTTACAAGCATAAGAACAAAATGCTCCTGACTCACAAAGCAATTTTCAGTTTGACTTTGATTTTCTCTCAAGTTTTATTAAATTTTCCTTTTTGCCTGAAACTTAATGTTCACTTATAACTAAAGGTGAATGAATTTTTTTAACTGGAAAATACTGACCTTTTATATCTTTATCAGTTAGGGTAGAAGAACAGAGATGCATATAAGTCTTGAAAGAATTCAGTCAAGAGATTCTGAAAGAAATTTAATCATATTCTTTTTTTTTTTTTAGTTTGCTTAGTATGGGATTTAGCACATGAATTCTGGCTTTTTTTTTCTTTCACATAGTATGATTGATTGCTCTGTTGTAGCTTTAACTTAATGAGGCATATATATTTTTGAGTGGCATCAGGAAGCACTCAGAAGATTTAAAAAAATATAAATAGGTTAGTTATATGGACAACATGGTACTGTCTCTGTATATACATATTTAGATAGAGAAAGAAGTTGCTTTCCCAGCAATTTCAGTTAACCAGAACATCAATGAGACTCAGGAAGTAAGTAAAAAGTACCTCTGAGCAGCCGGAGCCTAGAAGTTTCTGACATACAAACTTTGGTCAGAGGAATACTTCTGGAGCCCTTCTTCAAAGTCTATATTTGTTAATTTTAGATACTTCTTTAACAAACTTAATTATTTAGTTTTCTAATCCATAGAGAGAAGTGCAACAGAAGGGGCATGAAGACTACAGAGTCCAGTGCCTCTGACTATTTATTAAAGAGGTCAACAGCATTACATACATGGTAATCCCTGAGGGAGCTATATGTTAGAATAATAATGTTTATAACAATGGTCCAGAGTCAGTAAGGAAAAATTAAATTATATTCAGTGCCTATTGTTTTAAGGAAGAATATATACAGTACTATTAAAAGCAGAAAATTTCCATCAAAATAGTTTACATTTCAAAGTGAAATACTTAAAGGCATAGAAAATAAGGTTATAAAGGAAGTCCTGGATGATTCTTAATAAAGGAGGTATTATAGTATAATAATTATTTTTGTCTTTTTACACATATGACTCTCTCTATATAATCTGCAGTGTATACATGGTTTTTTCACACCCCTGATTACATTTGAACATCATAGCCAGCCTATATAGATGTTTCATTTTATAGATCAGAAAACTGAGGCTCATGGACTTTAATGTATTGCCCAAAGTTCTAAAATAAGGCCAAATCTAAGATATAATCTGATCTTCTGACTGTAATTTTCATGCTCTCTTCAGTTCATTGTGTCTGTCTCAGGTTACCTATGTCCTATCTATCAATCAACAAGTGTCTAAGGCCTTTGATTGGGTGTGATTGTAGAAATGAATACATAAAACATAAGTTCTGTATTAAAGGATATTAAAAGTAATTGGACAATGAAAATACATATGAATTTCAAGTCATTTAAAAAAACAGAAGTGTATTTGATAAGTGCTAAGGGGTAATACTACTTGAACCTTGTATATTGCTTTAAGTGTTTTCATATATTTTATGTTGTGTTACTCTTATGGTTCTCAACTGGATAATCCCCCTTCCCCTCCAGGGGACATTTGACAATGTATGAAGACATATTTGGTTTCACAACTAGGGAGTGGGTTACTACTGGCATTTGATGAGTAGAGGCCACAGATGCTGCTAAACATCTTACAATGCTCAGGACAGCCGCCACGACAAAGATTTATCTGGCCTAAAATGTCAACAATGCCACTATTGATAAACCCTGTTTTATACTTAAACTTTTGTAGTTTATAATAAATGTGTTAGAAACAGAGAAGATCACTGTGGATTGGAGCTATTAAAGGTTTACTGGAAGAGTGTCAGTTGAGCCTTGAAATCTTAATAATTACTAATATGTATATAGTATTACTGTGTGCCAAGAACCTTTAATGTATTCAACTTCCTTAATCCTCACAATATTCCTATCAGATAGGTACTGTTATAATCTCCATTTTATAAAGGAGGAAACCGAGGTACAGAAAGGTTAAATAACTTGCCCAAAGTCATTGTCTAAATCAGGGGTCCTCAAACTTTTTAAACAGGGGGCCAGTTCACTGTCCCTCAGACCGTTGGAGGGCCGGACTATAGTTTAAAAAAAAAACTATGAACAAATTCCTATGCACACTGCACATATCTTATTTTGAAGTAAAAAAACAAAACGGGAACAAATACAATATTTGTATTTGCATGTGGCCCTCGGGCCGTAGTGTGAGGACCCCTGGTCTAAATGGTAGAACTGGAGCTTGAACCCAGGTTCTGGCTCCAGAGTCCATGCTTTTTACCGAGTATTTAAAATTACTCTCAAATGTGTAGATAGGTCAGGAACAGGGGATGTGGACAAGAATTAGTTAAGTAAACAAAGGCATGCGCAATGTGTATCCTCAAGACAGTGAATTGATTTCGCCTGTTTAAACAAAATATTTGGGGTGGATAGTAGTGTGAAGTATCTGGAAAAACAGCTAAAAGGAAACTGATGAAAATGGTCTGATGGCCAGGCTAAGGAATTTGGGTTTTATGAAAGATAGTGGGGTCAAGAAATGATTTTTGAGAAAGGATGTGTTATGTCCAGTAGTATTTTAGAAAAACTATTCTAGTGGTTGTGTTCAGTATACATGAGAAAATGGAAAATGGGGAAGGCAATAACTTGGTGAGCAGTTTTGTAATCCAGACATGAAGAAGTTAAAGCCTGACTGGAATAGTGGCTGTAAGAATGGTGGGAGGTGGGGAATGGCAGATGTGAGAAAGGTTATGAAGGAGAATTGACAGAATTTAGTGACTATTTAAATTTGGAGGGGAGAATTGAGGAGTCCAAGATGATTTGGAAATCTTAAAAATGGGTGACTTGGAGGCAGAAAGAAGAATAGGAAATTAAGAATAGAAGTCAATCTTGGGGCAGAGAAATGTGAATTCTGGTTTTGGCCTTGTTTATTTTGGGGCTATCAGGCATCCTCCAATAGACAGTTACAGATGAAGATTTCATCTCTAGGGAGTTGTCGGGCTAGAGAGAAAGAAGCAGTAGTCATGGCCATGGACATTGTGAGAATGAGTGAATGACAACAGAGAAGAGCAGATGACTGGTGCCAGCTCTTTCTCAGGGAACATCTATATTAATAAAGGGCACTAAAAGGGAAGGGTGTCATTGAAGGAGTCAGGACAGTGCAGCATTGTAAAAACCAAAGAAACAGTTTTAATATGTTGCCTAGAAATCAAGGAAAATGAGGAATTTTTGAAATTCACGTCAGTAGAACTAAGAAAATGATGCACATGGATTTGAGAAGTTTGATAAAGTGAGAGGAAGAAAACTTGAGTGGAAAGAAGATAGAATCAAGCCCAGTTATCAAAGAGTGAGAAAATATCTCATGTTTGGGGAGGTAGGGACTAGGACTAGCATGTCTGCGAATGAAGGACCAAGGTCCTATAGAAAACAGAAAGCATTAAATAGAATACTAGGGTGGACTATTTAGCTTCAGAAAGGAAGTGGCTTATTACTCTGAGCTTAAAGGAAAGAGTATGTGAATTGTTGAAAATTCTGAGGTGAGAAGGAAGATAGCAACCTCATTAATACATAATAAGTATATAATTGAATATGTTTTAATAAGTAATGGTCCAATATCTATGAGAAATTGGGAAGCAAAACTAAGGACATTTTGTATATCTATAGATATTTTTTACTTATTTTCATTTAAAAATATATTTTTATTGATTTCAGAGAGGAAGTGAGAGGGAGAGAGAGATAGAAACATCAATGATCAGAGAGAATCATTGATCGGCTGCCTCCTACATGCCCAACACTGGGGATCAAGCCCACAACCCCGGCATATGCCCTGACTGGGAATCGAACCATGACCTCCTGGTTCATAGGTGGACACTCAGCCACTGAGCCACACTGGCCAGGGCTTATAGATATTTTTAAAATAACTTAAAACATTCTTTTCAGACATGGCTTTTTTATATAAGTAAATATTTTTATACCTGAAGCTTATCCTTTATCAAACTGTGTATCTGAATATAATTTAACTTTATCATCATAAGTGGGAATCACTGAGAATGTAGTCATTTTAGTTTCTTCAGATAGCCTGAAACTAAACACATTTGTCCTTACAATAAATGGCTTCAGACTGCTCTCTCTGTGTGTGTGTGTGTGTGTGTGTGTGTGTGTGTGTGTAATGATTTTGCTATACTGGTATTTTCTCTTTTCAATGGTCAACTTTAGCAGTTATTTTTTTCTTCCTACTTTGTTGGTTTTAATATAGTTGTTCTTTTATTCAGTAAAGACTTGAAGGGTACTTGGGAAAACCAGATATTTGTCATTTATAGAGGCAAATCCTTCCGGGAAATAATGACCATGAAGTTAGTTTATGAGCACTCAGTATGGTTATTTGGGAGATGTGCAGCTGGACCCATGGTTATATCTCAGATCACTGGAGTTACTTAGTATTTTGACTTAGCAGTGGCATTACTATAGTTAGTTTTATAGGTTAAAATTTAAAATCAGAACTGAAATGTTAAGTAGTAAGGAACATATAGTTCTTTTTGTTGTTTTTTTTTTGCTTCACCTGACCAAATACAGTAAAACTAAAAACCCAAGAGAAATGTTTACAGAGCAGAATAATAATAATAATGCTAGACTTTAAAGAATAGGCTACAGCCCAATGAGCCTTAAAAGTTTTAGGGGATAAAATAACAAATTAACTTTCTTATGAGGGTAGGGAGTTTTCCTGTGAGAGCACAGAGGTGGTTCCTAATAGTTGAATATGGCCCCCAATCCTATTTTGGGGATGCTTACTCCTATTTTTTAGACATCCACATAATGTCTTTCATTTTTAGTCCTATTTTTAAAAAATATATTTGTATTGATTTCAGAGTGGAAGGGAAAGGAAGAGAGAGATAGAAACATCAATGATGAGAGAGAATCATTGATCGGCTGCTTCCTGCATGTCCCCCACTGGGGATCAAGCCCGCAACCTGGGCATGTGCCCTTGACCGGAATCGAAACTGGGACCCTTTAGTCCTCAGGCCAATGCTCTATCCACTGAGCCAAACTGGCTAGGGCTAATTTTATTTTTAAAAGAATGTTGATCAATAGTTGATAAAGATTATAACAGTTTAAAAATACACAGATTGAAAATAATCGGGGCATTTTCTTAGATTAAATCATTACTTATCTCTATGTTTCCTTCCTGCCTTTAGGGTTTTCCTTTAAAAAAACATCAAGCCCAGATTGTGGCTCAGTGGTTGAGTATGGACCTATGAACCAGGAGATCAGGGTTTGATTCCGGGTCAGGGCACATGCTCAGGTTGCAGGCTTGATCCCTGGTGTGGGGCATGCAGAAGGCAGCGGATCAATGATTCTCTCTCATCATTGATGTTTCTATCTCTCTCCCTGTTCCTTCTGCTCACTGAAATCAATAAAGAAACATAAAACATTAAAAAAAAGAAAGAAACCCCAAAACCTGATGTCACAATTTCCAAGTATCATAATAAAACTGTATGCAGACTTTGTTACAGAGAGTTGAAAGTCCCCATTTGCTCAGCCTCTAGTTATTTTTTCTTGCTGTCGAAGTTAAAGCTTCAAAATTAGCTATAGTTTGGGTGTAAAACCACAAAGTCACTTTTCCCTCCTAAGGACATTGTAGCCTAGTTTGTGGTTTTACTTGATTAGATCACTGATACTAATTTCAGTCTTGTACCATTTCCGTCAGCCATGTATGTTTTCGAGATGAGAACAGAGAGTGCCCCCTCTATGTATTTTCCATTGTCTGCTCTCTTCATGATTGCATTGATGATCATTTTTATTAGATTGAATGCAATTCTTTACCTGTAGTTATAGTTTTTGGCAATTTCTCTTATAGATTTGGAATGTTAAGATTCGGTCAAAGTAAGGCAAGAAAATGTACTATTTGGACAGGCTAAATTTTTGAAATTCAGTACTACTGTATATAATACAGTTTAATTTTAAAAAATAGTTTTATTTATGAATTAGTAAAATAAATACTTTTTATCCTCCATTTTTATTTTTAACTTTTTTTTTTTTTAAAGTCCACAGATGCACTTTTGGTGGCAATCGACTCTGAAGTAGTGGGAGCTGTTGATATACTACTTAATCATCGACCAAAACGATCATCAAGACCAACTATAGTAGTTAGTACTCTTAAATGTTTATTAATTTGGATTTTTAAATAAAAATAAATCTCCTGCCCCATTGCCATCTTTTTCTTCCCCCAAATTTATTTGTCTTCAGGAAATAGATCTCTTTTACTCTGTAAAATATTGCTTTAAAGTCAGTAGACACTTGCAAGAATAATATTGTTTTCAGGAAACCTTTTTAAAATTAATGATATTTCCATAATTTTGTCAGTATGGACCAGTACTTTTAGTTTGGAACATTCTGCAGGTTAAGTTGAAGATACAAATAAGTTTCCACATGAATTTAATAATTAAATGTAAATAGTAAAACCATAAAACTGGAAGAAAATGTAGGTGAATGTTTACTGACTGGGAGTAGAAGGATGTTCTAAGCATAAAAGCAATGGCTGTTTAGAAGTTAAATTTCTGGAATTCGGTCATCAAGCAAAATTTAGAAAGCAGGTGGATAACTGGCAAAAGATATTTGCAGCATATATCAGAAGTTCATAATCTTAATATTAGACAAATTGATGAAAAACACCAAAATCAGAAAGGACACGAAAAAACTCAGAAAAGAAAATATAAAATACTAAACCTTACTTATAATCAAATACAAGATACTAATATTTACTTATCAAATTAACCAAGATTTTAAAAAATAATAATCACTGATGCAAGGGAGTAGTCTAGTCTCCTACATCATTGGTCAGGGGGGTGTTTTGAATAGCACTTTGGCAGGATGTGTCAGAAAAAGGAAAGATGTTCATATTATTTTTAAAAAAATATATTTTATTGATTTTTTACGGAGAGGAAGGGAGAGGGATAGAGAGTTAGAAACATCGATGAGAGAGAAACATCGATCAGCTGCCTCCTGCACACACCCCACTGGGTATGTGCCCACAACCAAGGTACATGCGCTTGATCGGAACCGAACCTGGGACCTTTCAGTCCACAGGCCGATGCTCTATCCACTGAACCAAACCAGTTAGGGCTGTTCATATTCTTTTACCTAGTGCTTTCTCCTCTAGGAATTTGCCTATGAAATGGTCAGAAATGTGGATAAAAATGTTAATTGTAATCTTGAAGTAGTGAAAAAACCTAAATATTTTAAAACTGGAGGTTGGAAATATAAATAATGATGTATATATTTAAATGGCACTTTTTAAAGAATATTTAGGAACACGGAAAAATAAAACCTAGGAAGTGACAAAAATGAGAATAGTAAACTGTATGTGTAATATGATCCAAGGTTAAAAATATGCATACAAAAGGAACTGTATGGAAATGTAGCAAAATGTTACCTAGTGGTAGCCATCTTATTGCCAAATTAAGGATTTTTTTTTACTCTTTTTATTTTTCTTTATTGCTTTTGTAATTAGGAAGATATTCATTAACAGTTAGATAAATTATGTCTTTAAAATGAGATATTGGTTGCATACAAAAATTTTAAAATGATATTACTTATTATTGGTGAGGATGTAGTGAAACAAGCAAACTGCTGGAGTGTAAACTGGCTATACTCAGAAGAAAAGTATTAAGAAATAATTATAAATTGCTTGTAGATTATCTGGCATTATCTGAGAACAACGAGAAACTGCTAAATTGCATACTTTATCATGTATTAGCTGAAATATTCTACTCAAATCTAGACTATTAAAAAGTTTGTGTGTGACTTTCTCCAGAGGATGGTATGAACTAGTGTAACTGGTGATAAGAAACCACAGGAATAGAGAAAAAAAAAGGGTTAAGAATATAGCCCTTGTCCAAAGGATCAGAAATATCTATAATCCTGTTCAATTTTCTGTCATCTATCCTGCAGTTACTGTTCTATTTTGGTATACCTATTCCACTTTCTTGCATTTAAACCCATTTACTTCCTTGGCGGGGAAAGGAGGTGTGCCATGCAGGTTATTGGAGCAAATGACTGCTATTATCTCATCACCATGACTACTACCAATTGAATCTTGTGTTGCAAGGCTGTGGTAGTCTTCACCTGCTCAGTAAAAGAACACTTTCTACTTTATTGCTAACAAACAAGCGTTTGCTTGAATTCTTCCAGCGACAGCAAGATCAAATTTTAATACCCTATTACTTCTAGACAGGCATTGTCAAATATTTTCCATATATTTTTTAACCATTTCAGTGAATTCATTATTGGCTTATCAAAATTGTCTTTTAATACATTTTGACTTTCATATACAGAGGCTTTTTTTAGCATGTTGATTATATTAACAATGAAATTATGAACTTTTAGCTATGTCTTTGAGTGTTTTCATATAGTTAAATGTTTCATAGGAAAAATGAGGACCATTTTTCTCTTAAGGGACTGAATATAACCTCCTTTTTAAAATAATATGTTTTTATTGATTTTTAGAGAAGAAGAGTGGCCGAGCTAATTTTCTCCTTTTTATAACCAATAATAGGAAGGGAAAGGGCTAAGTTCTTAGATTTCTCTGGAATTTTAAATAAATTTATTAATTTGAAATCCCCACTAAATAAATGGCAAGTATATAAAAGAGGGCCAAAATGGGATATGTATGTTAGAAAATATTAAAATTTACCAGTAATCAAAGGAAAGTAAGTATTTCATGATATTTATGAATATTTATATTCATAAACTGGGAGTGATCATACTGGTGAGTAAACCTTAAGAGTGAAATGAGTACATTCCTATATTATTGGTAACATAAGCTATTAAAGGACTTTGGTAATATTTATCAAGAGCTTTAAAGCTGTTTGTGGCCTTTTGATCTATAATTCCATGTCAGGGGTTCTATGTTAATGAGATAATCCTAATTTTTTTTTTTTTAAAGCTGTATTCGCCCAGCTGGCATAGCTCAGTGGTTGAACATCAACCAGGAGGTTACAGTTTGATTCTGGGTCAGGATACATGCCTGGGTTGCGTTGTGGGCTATACCCCCAGTGGGGGACGTGCAGGAGGCAGTTGATCAGTGATTCTCTCTCATCATTGATGTTTCTATCTCTCTTCCCTTCTCCCTTCCTCTCTGAAATCAGTAAAAAATATACATATATAAATAAAAGCTGTATTCATAAAGATGTTTGTGGTAATGTTATTTAAATGAGCATAATAAAATGTCTTGAAAATACGGTCTATGAAATTCCTTACATTGAATGCAGGATTCTGTACATGATTTTTTTCCTGAAGATTCTGGGCTGTAGCTTTATGAGATTATTAAAAGTGTCCTTGATCTTTAAAATATTAGGGACCATTGTTTTAATTATTGATGCCAAATTATTTATGCCAAAGATAGACAAAGGCCCAGAAAGGAATACTATAAAATGGTTTTTGGGTAGTAGGAATTATGGGTGTTTGTATTCTTTCTGTTTTTCTATATTTTTCAGATATTTTATAATGTGTGTGCACTACTTTTACAATGTTAGTAAAAATTATATAACAAACCGTGAACTTGATCAGCTAATACTACGGAATGAAACAACTCTCAGGGAAACCTCTATGAAAAAGTGAGAAGTAGTGGAAAGAATATACAATAGTCATGAAATAATCAACCTTCTTATTTAACCCTGATTCTTTTTTAAAAATATATTTTATTGATTTCAGAGAGAAAGGGAGAGGGGAAGAGAGAGATAGAAACATCAATGATGAGAGAGAATCATTGATCTGCTGCCTCCTGCACACTCCCTACTGGGGATCCAGCTCCCAACCTGGGCATTTGCCCTTGACCAGAATTGAACCTGGGACCCTTCAGTCCATAGGCTGACACTCTGTCCACTGAGCCAAACTGGCTAGGGCAACTCTGATTCTTTATTTGCTAATGATTTTTCCTTCGTGTCATGCCGTCATCAGCCCCATGAGCCCATGTAGTGAAGGTGCTCAGGCTCCGGAGTAATACAAATCTGGTTTCTGCTCTGCAGTTTGCCATTCTGTTGTGTACCTCAGGCACATTAACTTCTCTGAGTCTCAGTTTCTTCTTAGGATTTTATTGCTCAGTGCTGCAGGGTACTGTGGGAATTAAATGAGATGATAAGTGTAAAGTGGCTATAGTAGCTATGATTGTTAGTGTTTTTAAGCATTTGTAACAGAAAGTAATAGAGGTAATGATTGAGAATATGTAGATAATTATCTATAATAATAAAAGTGTAATATGCTAATTAGACCAGACAGCTGAACGACCTTCCGGATGTCCTTCCAGACGACCTTCCAGATCAAGCTGGGGCTGCGAGGGCTGAGGCATGCTGCCACGGCTGTGAAGGCCAAGCCCCTTGCACGAATTTCGTGCAGGCCTCTAGCACAAAATAAAGAGTGCCTCCTATTTACTTATCCCTTTTAAGTAGCTTCATTGCTATCAATGTGACAAGGTTTGCCACAGAGGTGGAATTTTTAAAGTTTTTCTCAAGCATTTATGGTCTGCTTATTTTTAACATTTCTGTTTTTTCATTTTATTCTTTTTTTCTAAAATTCTTGTTCTTTATCCTTATCCATGTTTCCATAATCTTTTGAAAATTAAATACTTTTTCCTAATGTATTTCTCTAGATATCTTTTTGTTAGGAAAACGGAACTTTATTTATATGAATGTTTTCTATTGAAGATTTTGTTTGTCATTATTATATTACATTTATTAATTAAAATTAAGTTTTGAGGTTTCAAAAAAATTTCATCCTGGCAAAATGTTTATCTTATTCCTTATAATAATTATGTTCTTTGTGCTTTCCAATTTTTTTTTTCATTTTATTCTTCAAATAATTGTTTTCTTGAAGTCACAAATAACTTTTGAATGTTTATATAAATATTTTTCAGAAACTAATGGAGCAAATTCAGAATCCTGAGTATTCAACAACTATGGACATTGCACCTGTCATTTTAGCTGCTCATCGTAACAACTATGAAATTCTTACAATGCTGTTAAAACAGGATGTGTCTCTACCTAAGCCCCATGCAGTTGGCTGTGAATGCACATTGTGTTCTGCAAAAAATAAAAAGGACAGCCTCCGACATTCCAGGTTAGAAAATTAAGATTGTTGACAAATAGATGTGTGATGCAGTAGAATACATGCCAATGAAATGTTTATTGTTCTTTTTATGTAGCTTTTAAGAAATATGGTACTGGGATGACTTGTAAAAGTCAAACTTCTAGCTCCTTTGCTTAATACAATGAGTTCTACATGTTTTAGAAATGTTTACTCAATGATGATTAGGAAACTTCTTCAAATTATGAATAAGATTTATTTCATACTCCTGCCTATGGGAGCTGGGGGCACTGTTTACTTTTTAGAAATAGAGTTTATTAGTCTAAGAGAATTTCCAAGTAGTAGAAGGGATAGAGAGATACCACTTCCTATCCTTTTATAACAAAAATTGTTTACTATCTGATTAAATATTAACCTGTAATGCCTCTTACTTTCCCTCTCACATAGTACATATTTAAGTCTATTTCTCTTCCCGTTCTCCCCAGTTGAAAATAGAAAGAACAACTGAGGAATGAATAAACAAGAAAGTACCCTATCCTGGACAAGTTGAGTAAGGTCACACATGTTGAATAAGGTGTATGGTTCTGGGCCAGACTTGAGAACCATACAACTTTTCAGCATAAGCGCACACACATTTACTATGAAATATGTGGTCTGGAAGTCCCAGGAAGACTATTGACAAGCTGTTTTCAGTTAAGGATTATTGTATAGTGTATATGAAATTAGCTTTAAAACTGTAAAATATCCACCCTCTCTCTTTCCTCATCTTTTTTTTTTTTTTAAATATATTTTATTGAGTTTTTACAGAGAGGGAGGGAGAGGGATAGAGAGTTAGAAACATCGATGAGAGAGAAACATCGACCAGCTGCCTCCTGCACACCTCCTACTGGGGATGTGCCCGCAACCAAGGTACATGCCCTTGACCGGAATCGAACCTGGGACCCTTCAGTCTGCAGGCCAACGCTCTATCCACTGAGCCAAACCGGTTTGGCTCTTTCCTCATCTTAAGAATAGATCTTTGGTGGATTGATAGTCACAAATCCATAAATTGGGAAAGTCTCTTGGAAATCAATTTAATGTGTATGTGCAGAGGTCAAACTGTCATTTTTCTATTTTCAAATCTATTTTACAATGAGGCCTATGTTTCTCTTTGATAAGATCTGGTTGACAGCTGACTCTGTTATTTACCTTTTTAGTTTTAAAATGACTAATCTGTGAAATGACAAGAAGAAATTATCTTTAAGGATCCTTCTAGTTTTGAAATCCTTTCTTAATATTAACTATAAATATTTTCCAAATAGTTTGCTTGTTAAATGTTTGTAGTTAAAGCTACTTGGGTGGCGGGTTGGGGCTGGAAAGAAAGCTGCCTGGCTTGGTTTGGAGTGGCAAGAACACTGCCTGGCTTGTTCTGAAAGCTTGTATAGAAGCTGTGGCTTGAGTGCAGGTTTTAAGCCTGAATAAGAATTAAAAGGTAAAAGACATTTGATGCAGAAAGTACAATATGTGATTGTGGTTTATTAGGAGAACTGCAAATGGTTTGATATATTTGCAGAAGAGTTTGAGAAAACAGTTATAGGAAAGGTAAAGGTCCAAACTAAAGTCATTTTCAGGAATTGCTAAGTAGACTGCAGAAGAAAAGGAGACTAACAAAACAAGTAAAATGAGATGTAAGATCAGTGAAGTTGAAGTCAATGTTAGCATTAAGAAAGTGAGGCAATCTGTGTTTTTAAATTTCAGATGGTGAAATTTCAGACGAGGATAAGTTCTAAGGCAGTGATGGCGAACCTTTTGAGCTCGGCGTGTCAGCATTTTGAAAAACCTTAACTTAACTCTGGTGCCGTGTCACATATAGAAATTTTTTGATATTTGCAACCATAGTAAAACAAAGACTTATATTTTTGATATTTATTTTATATATTTAAATGCCATTTAACAAAGAAAAATCAACCAAAAAAATGAGTTCGCGTGTCACCTCTGACACGTGTGTCATAGGTTTGCCATCACTGGTCTATGGTCAGTAATTTTAAATGGGTTAGGGACGCATAATGGATCATTGAGTTTAGTAAACCATTTTCAGTATGTAATTGCTGTGATTTGGTTTTAGTCTCAAAATTTCAAATAACTTTAAGGGAGATTTGGAATCTTTATTATTTAAAGGAAGACAATTTCAAAAAGTTGAGAAACACTGAAATTGGGAGAGTTAGCAAAGTAGTGGACTGCCAGTTACATTTAATTTGCAGAAGGGTTTTGTTTAATCTGTACAATGTATTTTATAATTTTGAATTTGAATGTCTGTAAGCCTTATGTACACTCAGTTTTACTCATGTTATTACCCACTTAGTCCCTGAAAACAATTGAATTTGTAAAACCTAGTACAAATCTCCCAAGAGAATAGGATGTTGACATTGAGAAAATCAGTGATCTATAATACTAATCTTAGGAATATGGAATTCTTTTATTAAAAAGTACATATTTTAGTTATACAAGTAATGTGTGAATAAATCCTTAAATCCTTGTAAAACTTCTAACTTTAATTTTGGTCAGAAGTCTCCTGACCAACTCTAATTTTCCTCTCCTCTACAGAGCTAACCACTATTACCAGTTTGATGTTCTACATCTGCTTCTGAATGGCTAATATTCTCATTAGCCATTGTGACTCCTCAGTCAAAACAGCATGGTACTGGCATAAAAACAGACATAGTAGTAAAGATGGATGGAACAGCATAGAGAGCCCAGAAATAAACCCACACCTTTATGGTCAATTAACCTATCTCAAATTAGGCAAGAGCATACAATGGAGTGAAGATACTCTATAGAGTAAATGATGTTTGGAAATTGGACAGGTATATGCAAAAAATGAAACTGGACCATCTTCTTACACTATACACAAAATTAAACTCAAAATAAATTAAATACTTAAATGTTAGACTCAAAACCATAAAAATCCTAGAAGAAAATGTAGGCAGTAAAATCTAGGACATTTCTCCGAGCAATATTTTTTCTGATGTATCTTCTCGGGCAAGGGAAACAAAAGGAAAAATAAACAAATGTGACTACATCAAATTAAAAAGTTTTTGCACAACAAAGGAAAAGGCAACCCACTGAATGGGAGATCATTATTCACCAATGATACATCAGATAAGGAGATAATATCCAAAATTTCAAAGAACTTATAAAACTCAGCACCAATTAAAAAATGGTGGAAGGACCTAAATAGACATGTCTCCAAAGAGGATTTAGAGATGGCCAACAGACATATGAAAAGATGATCAACATTACTAATCATCAGAGAAATGCAAATTAAAACCACAGTGAGATATCACCTCACACCTGACAGAATGGCTATCATCAATAAATCAACAAGTGCTGGCAAGGATGCAGAGAAAAGGGAACCCTTATGCACTGTTGGTGGGAATGCAGATTACTGCAGCCTATAGAAAACAGTATGGAGTTACCTCAAAAAATTAAAAATGGAACTGCCTTATGCCCCAGCAATTCTAATTCTGGGAATATATCCAAAGAAACCCAAAACACAGATTCAAAAGAATATATGCACTCTTATGTTCATTGCAGTGTTATTTACAGTAGCCAAAATATGGAAGCAGCCTCAGTTGCCCATCAGTAGATAAGTGGATAAAAAGGTTGTGGTACATTTACACAACGGAATACTACTCCACTGTAAAAAGGAAGGAAATCTAGCCCCGACCAGTTTGGCTAAGTTGGTTGGGCATTGTCCTCTACACCAAAGGGTTGCTGGTTCAATTTTCAGTCAGGGAACACAGGAAGCAGCCAATCAATGTTTCACTCTCACACTGATCTTTCTCTCCCTCTCCCTCTCTCTCTCTCTAAACATCAATAAAAATATTAAAAAGAAGAAGGAAATCTTACCTTTTGCAACAGTATGGAAGGAACTGTAGAGTATTATGCTAAATGAAATGAGCCAGTCAGAGAAAGACAAGTACCATAAGATTTCGCTTATATGTGGAATCTAATGAACAAAATAAACTAACATACAAAATAGAAACAGACTTATAGATACAGAAAACAGACTGATAACTGTAAGAGGGGAGGGGTATTGGAGGATTGGGTGAAGAAGGTGAGGGATTAAGCAAAGAGAATACAAAACTCTTAGCCACAGACAACAGTATGGTGATTACCAGAGGGAAAGGTGGGTGGGAGGCTATAGCAAAGGGTAAAGGGGGGGTGGTAAATGGTGATGGAGGGAGTCTTGACTTGGGGTGGTGAACACACAATATAATATACAGGTGATTATGGCATTGTACACCTGAAACCTATATCATTTTAGTAACCAATGTCATCCCACTAAATTAAAAAAAAAGTGACTCTTAACTGCAGTTGTTAGGTTGGAAACTGAAGTATCAATGGCTGTCTGATAGTTGTTGAAGTTATAGATTTCCACTCCCAGTTTCTGTTTCTGTTTTTGAAGATTGAATTCAAGTTTCTTCTTCTATTTCATTAATTTTGCCTATCTGTTATTAATCTTGCCTCATCTACTCTGGTTCTTCTTATGGTTGTCCAAAAATTTAGGTTGAATCATATGAAATTACTGTTTTAAAATTGCCGGGGTCCAGCCCCAGCGGGCCAGGGGTTCTCAAAGGTGTGGACGGAGTCGGCAAAGAATGAAGGACATGGAGACAGCGTTCAGATGATCAGCATAGCGCTTTTTAGACTCCGTGGATCTTCCTGTGCCTGGCTGAGGCCACAGAGAAAGATCGAGAGGAAAGCTGAGCCTTTATTTTATAGTCAGAGGTAAACAAGGTAGTAGTTACCATAGTTACACTGTTCTTGTGAGTTTCACTTGTTTTGGCAGCACTTCCTGAACCTCCCTCAGCCCATTAGCTTCTCAGATAAGATCTAGGGAGTGTTATAAGGTCAAGCCTAATTATGCTAAGAGGGCTGTGCCCTCTAAGCTGGGACTTGTTTGTGACTTTGCCAACAGGTCAGTCCGAGGCTTAACCCTATAGCTGCTCCCCACATAAAAGTACTTTGGACAATATGGGATTGCATATTTTAATATTCTTCTTGGTGTGGATTAAACCAAAACACCAGAGTTATGTAGAATATCACATAACTCCACAGGTCCCAACAATATTATTTTTTAAAAATATTGAGACTGATGATTTATAGTAAATGTATATAGTTATACTAGAGGCCCGGTGCATGGATTTGTGCACCGATGGGGATCCTAAGCCTGGCCTGTGCCCTCTCCCAATCCGGGACCCCTTGGGGGATGTCGGAGAGTTGGTTTCAGCCTGATCTCCGCAGGCCAGGCCGAGGGACCCCACCAGTGCACAAATCCCTGGGCCTCTAGTATGCATGTAAGATCTTTGATTAATCACTTCCCGTCTTCCCCCTTCCCCCTTCTCTCTGAGATTCATTAGTATGTTCCATGTTTCCATGCCTGTGCGTTGAGCGTCTGACCCCTGGTGATCATTGCACGTCATAACTACTGGCCGGTTGGCCATTCGGCCAGTCGCTCGCTTAGGCTTTTATATATATATATATATATATATAGAGAGAGAGAGAGAGAGAGAGAGAGAGAGAGAGAGAGATACCATCATCATAATCTAGTATTCTAACATTTTCATCACTTGAAAAAAGTTCTCTTATGCCCATTTATGGTCAATCCCTGCTTCCATCCCCAGCTCCAAGCAATCACACTGTAGTTGCAACTGGTCCCCAATCTTAGTCTATATAGTTTTTTCTTTTCTAAAAATGTTACATAAATGGAATCCATATGTTGATTTATGTCGGTAGCTTCTTTCACTTAGCATAATTTTTTAGGGTCATCCATATTGTTGAATATGTTAATAGTTTGTTCTTTTTAATTGTTGAGTAGTATATTGTAAGGAATAATATTTTGTTTCTTCATTCATTAGTTGATGGGCATTTGAGTTATTTATAGTTTTTGGCAATAAACATTGATATACAAGTCTCTGTGTGACCTAGTAGATAACCTAGTAGAATTACTGGGTTGTATGGTAAATGTATGTTTAACTTTTTAAGTAACTGCCAAACTTTTCCAAAGGGGTTGTACATTTTACATTCTTACCAGTGATGTATGATGGTTCTAATTCCTCCACATACTCAAGAACATCGATATTGTTAGTCTTTTTTTTATCTTAGCCGCTTTAGCAGAAGTGTAGCAGTATCTAATTGTGGTTTTAATTTTGCATTTTCTTCATGTCTTTTCCTTTTTAAAAAAATCATTATTGTTGAGAATATTACAGATGTCCCTCTTTCTCCCCTCCTCACCCCCCCTCATTTCCTCCCCTACCCCAGTTTCCCGCCCCACCCCAGGCCTTCACCACCCTATTGTCTGTGTCCATAGGAATGCATATAATGCATGTAATATCTTTTGTTTAATCT
>NW_005871069.1:9761813-9776581 GCF_000147115.1 Myotis lucifugus
CCCCCCCCCCCCCATCCTCCCTCTGAGAATTGTCAGTCTGTTCCATTTCCATGCCTCTGATTCTATTTTATTTACCAGTTTAATCTGTTCATAAGATTTCTTATTCATTTGATTATTAGATTCAATTGTTGATAGGTAATGTATTTATTGCCTTTCTACTGTTCATATTTTTATCTATTTTTCCCTCCTCTTCTTAAAGAATACCCTTCAACATTTCATGCAAGACTGGTTTGGTGATGATGAACTTCTTTAGATTTTTCTTATCTGCAAAGCTCTTTATCTGACCTTCAATTATAAATGATATCTTTGCTGGGTAGAGTAATCTTGGTTGTAAGTCCTTCCTATTCATCACTTTGAATATTTCTTGCCACTCCCTTCTGGCCTGCAAAGTTTCTGTGGAGAAATCAGCTGACAGTCATATACATGCTTCCTTGTAGGTAACTAACTGCTTTTCTTTTACTGCTTTTAAGATTCTCTTGTCTTTAGCCCTTGGCACTTTAATTATGATGAGTCTTGGTGTGGTCCTCTTTGGGTACCTCTTGTTTGGGACTCTCTGTGTTTTCTGGACTTGTAAGTCTGTTTCTTTCACCAGGTAGGAGAAATATTCTGTCATTATTTCTTCAAATAGGTTTTCAATATCTTGCTCTTACTTTTCTTCTGGTACCCCCATAATGCGAATGTTGGTATCCTTGAAGTTGTCCCAGAGGCTCCTTACACTATCTTCATATTTTTGGATTCTTTTCCCTTCTTGCTCTGCTGATTGGGTGTTTTTTTTTCCTTCCTCATATTTCAAATCCTTGATTTGATTCTCAGAATCCTCTACTGTTGAATCCCTGTAAATTATTCTTTATTTCAATTAGTGTGTTCTTAATTTCTGACTGGTACTTTTCCATGATTTTGAACTCTATATTCAGTAGTTTGCTTTCTTCCATTTTTTAAATTTGTGACATCTTTCTTTGTCTCAGCATTTTGGCTGCTTCCCTGTGTTTGTTTCTATGTATTGGGTAGAGCTGCTATGTCTCCTTGAGTTGGTAGAGTGACCTTGTGTAGTAGGTGTCCTAGATGGCCCAGTTGCTTAGCCTTCCCAGTCACCTGAGCTGAGCACTCAAGGTGCACTCCTTTATGGGCTGTGTGCACAATCTTGTTGTAGTTGAGCCTTGATTGCTATTGGTGTCACTGGGAGGAATTGACCTCCAGGCCAATTGGCTGTGGGGACCAATTGTGACTACAGTGGGAGAGCTGCTGTGCAGGAGACATCCATATGGAGCAGGACTTGCTTTAGTGGGGCTTTGGTGCTTACTGAGTCTGCCCCTTGAGTGTGTAGCTTATGGATGTGAAGAGTTATAATTTGGTATGGTCTCACACTGACCACTGGGTGCACTGGCTCTTGTGTCTCCAGAGAGGTGTAAAGTCAGCCACTGCCTGGGGCCACCCAGCAGGAGTTACAGAGAGATCTGCAGATTCCTTCTATTTGTATTAGATTTGGAAGTGCCCAGGCAAGGCCCAGTTGTGAAGCAAGGTAGACTGGTGCTAGTGCCGGGTCTTGGGCCCTTTACTGATAGGTTTGGGGCTCCCTCACCCAGCTGCAGCTTGTTTGAGAGCTTTTAGCAAAGTCTGAAGCCTGAGCAAGGGCAAGTCATTCAGCTGCAAAATTCGCTGCACACAGGTTGGGTGGGGTGCAAATTGGATGGGATGGGGGATCAGGGAATCACCAGGGTAGGGCAAACAAAAGTGGTTGCCAGTCAGCCTTGCCATTGGGGATGTCCCAGCACAGGAACAATGACCCCTGTGAGCACCTTCATCTGGGAGAAAGCCGCTCCTGAGTTCCTAGCCTGATGCCGGACAGTCCCATTCTTCCTCCTATGTGTCTGGACACCCCCCCCCCCCCGGGAAACCTCGCCTGGCACTGAAGCTCATAGGAAGTGGGACCTTGTAAGTTCATTTCTTGTGCCAGCCCTTTAAGAAGAAGTGCTGGGTCTCCAGGAGCCTCGGTGTCACTGAGCCCCAATTCCCACTGGTTTTTACAGCTAGTAATTACAGGGACATCTCTTCCTAGTTCTAGGAGCTGGGTCTGGGGGTCTGCTGTGGGGCTGGGACCCCTTGCTCCTCACAGAGGGCCTTTGCAGAGACAATCTCCCTCCTGATTACAAATGGCATATGTGGGTGCTGGTCCAGCCCAGTCCCTGCCTCCACCCCTCCTACCAGTCTCAATATGCCTTTTTCTTTACTTCTCTAGTTGTAGGACTTCCATTCAGCCAGCTTTCAGTCAGTTCTGGATGATGGTTGTTCTGTATTTTACTTGTGATTTTAATGTAGTTGTGGGAGGTGTTGAGTACAGGTGTTTACCTACGCCGCCATCTTAGTTCCTTCTTCATGTCTTACGATGTTAAGCCTCTTATCATGTGCTTTTCTGCCATTAATATACCTTCTTTGATGAAGTATCTATTTAAATTGTTTGCCCATTTAAAACATTTAGTTGTTTGTCTTACTATTGAGTTGTAAAAATATCCTTTGTATATTCTGGAGACAAGTCCTTTATCAGGTGTATGGTTTTCAAGAGATATCTCCCAGTCTGTGACTTGTATTTTCTTTTCCCTCTTGGTGTCTTTTGAAGAGCAAAAGCTTTTAATTTGATGAGGTCCAATGTGTCAGTTTTTTCTTTTTCTTTTTTTTTTTTAAAGTATGTCATTGTGTTTATTGGTGAAAATATTCTCTTTTTAAACTCTTATAATCGTTTAAGTTTTTTTAAAATTAAACCTTTAATGTTCAGATTATTACATTTGTTCCTCTTTTTTCCCCCCATAACTCCCCTCCTCCCAGTTCCCTCCCCACCCTCCGCCCTCACTCCCCACCCACTGTCCTCATCCATAGGTGCACGATTTTTGTCCAATCTCTTCCCGCATCTCCCACACCCCTTTCCCCCCCAAGAATAGTCAGTCCATTCCCTTTCTATGTCCCTGATTCTATTACAATCACTAGCTCATTCTGTACATCAGGTTATTTATTCACTTGATTCTTGATTCACTTGTTGATAAATGCATATTTGTTGTTCATAATTTGTATCTTTACCTTTTTCTTCTTCTTCCTCTTCTTAAAGGATACCTTTCAGCATTTCATATAATACTGGTTTGGTCGTGCTGAACTCCTTTAGCTTTTCCTTATCTGTGAAGCTCTTTATCTGACCTTCAATTCTGAATGATAGCTTTGCTGGATAAAGTAATCTTGGTTGTAGGTTCTTGCTATTCATCACTTTGAATATTTCTTGCCACTCCCTTCTGGCCTGCAAAGTTTCTGTTGAGAAATCAGCTGACAGTCGTATGGGTATTCCCTTGTAGGTAACTGAGTTTCTTTCTCTTGCTGCTTTTAAGATTCTCTCTTTGTCTTTTGCCCTTGGCATTTTAATTATGATGTGTCTTGGTGTGGTCCTCTTTGGATTCCTTTTGTTTGGGGTTCTCTGCGCTTCCTGGACTTGGAAGTCTATTTCTTTCACTAGGTGGGGGAAGTTTTCTGTCATTATTTCTTCAAATAGGTTTTCAATATCTTGTTCTCTCTCATCTTCTGGCTCCCCTATAATTCTGATGTTGGTACGTTTGAAGCTGTCCCAGAGGCTCCTTACACTATCTTCGTATTTTTGGATTCTTTTTTCATTTTGCTTTTCCGGTTGGATGTTTCTCGCTTCTTCGCATTTCAAATCTTTGACTTGATTCTTGCACTCCTCTGGTCTGCTGTTGGGTGTCTGTATAATATTCTTTATTTCAGTAAGTGTATGCTTAATTTCTAGTTGGTTCTTTATCACAACATCGAGGGTCTCATTAGATTTCTTGTAGATCTCATTAAGTTTATCGGCAGTTTCTAGAAAATTATTAAAAGACCTTAAAAGTGTGGTTTTGAGCTCTATATCCTCCAATTCTGACATTTGTGTCCTGTTTCTTTGTCTCCGCATTTTGTATGCTTTCTTGATGCACCCCCTAGTGGTCTTTGTGCACAGTCTTGTTGTAGATAAGCCTTGATTGTTGTAGGAAACACTGGGGGCGATTTGACCTCCGGGCCAACTGGCTGTGAGAATCAGCTGTGTCTGCAGTGGGAGAACTTCTGTCCTCTAGGGAGATGCTAATCTAGCCTTTGCCTGAGGCTATCTGGCAAATGCCTCTGTGCAGGGCTTGGGCGGGGCGGGTCCCAGGGGATCTACAGGGTGGGCGGAGGGAGCAGTTATGGCTGCTCTCAGTCCCGTCCCCAGGGGCTCTGCCTCTCTGAGTCCCAGCAACCGCTGCAAACCTCGGAGAGAAAGCTGCCCTCGAGTTCCGACCGATGCCAGACAGTCCCGCTTCTCCCGTTTGAGTCTGGGTCCCTAGAGACTCGCCCGGATCTGGAGCTCAGAGTCTGAGACTCCCTCCCGATTGAAACAGACAACCGTGCCCTCAGCCGCCAGCCCGCTCCGCATGCACTCCGCACCTTAGTATTTTACTTCAGCACTGCACCTCCTCTGAGTCCCGGTATGCTTTTCTCTTTCCTCCTAGTTGTAGAACTTCCACTCAGCCAGCCTTCCTGTGGTTATGGATGATGTCTGTTCCATCTTTTAGTTGTATTTTGAAGTGGTTGTTCGAGGCAGCAAACTCCGGCGTTAACCTATGCCGCCATCTTGGTTTCTCCCCAGTTTTTTCTTTTGTGGATTGTGTTTTTGGTGTCATACTCCTGAAATATTTGTCTAAGCCAAGTCCACAAAGATTTTTTTCCTGTTTTCTTCTACAATCTTTATAGTTGTAGGATTTACATTTAAGTCTGTGATCTGTTTTGAGTAAATTTTTGTGTATGTGTGAGATACAGATCTAGGTTATTTTTTCTTTTCTTTTTTTTTTTGCAGTGTCTTATTATTTGTTCCAGCACCATTTGTTGAAAAGATGGTTGTTTCCCCCAGTGACTCATCTTTACATCTTTGAAAATTAATTGATTTTATATGTGTGGGTTTTATTTCTAGACTATTCTGTTCCATTATAACTCTTTCCTTAAAACAATATCACTTTGTCCTGATTACTATAATTTTATAGTAAGTTTAAAAATCAGATAGTGTAACTCTTGCATCATATATGTATACTAGAGGCCCATTGCACGAAGAGATTCGTGCAGTAGGCCTTCCTTCCCCTGGCTGCTGGCACCGGTTTTCCTCTGGCACCCGGGACCCAGGCCTTGGCTCTGGCCGCAGCGGAGAAGCCAAGCTTGGATGCTTCTCTGCTCCGACCGCAGCAGAGAAGGCAAGCCTCAAGGCTTCTCCGCTCTAACCACAGCGGAGAAGCCAAGCCTCTTCAGTCTTCAGTCGTCTTCAGTCTTCAGTCGTTTTTAGTCTTCGATCGGGCGGAGCTTTCAGTCTTTGCTCCGTGCCTGCATATGCAAATTAACCGCCATCTTTGTTGGGTTAATTTGCATACTCATCCTGACTGGCTGGTGGGTGTAGCGGAGTGACACCAATTTGCATGTTTCTCTTTTATTAGTGTAGATCAGTGGTTCTCATCCTTCTGGCCCTTTAAATACAGTTCCTCATGTTGTGACCCAACTATAAAATTATTTTCGTGCTACTTCATAACTGTAATGTTGCCATAGTTATGAATTGTAATGTAAATATCTATATGCAGGATGGTCTTAGGCAACCCCTGTGAAAGGGTTGTTCGACCACCAAAAGGGTCGCAACCCACAGGTTGAGAACCGCTGGTGTAGATAGATACTAGAGGCCCGATACATGAAATTCGTGCAAGAGTAGGCTTTCCTTCCCCTGTCTGCCGACACCGGCTTCCCTCTGGCACCCGGGACCCGGGCTTCCCTTGCAACCCCAGCTTCATCTGGAAGGTCATCCGGAAGGACATCCGGTCTAATTAGCATATTACGCTTTTATTATTATAGATGTGTGTGTGTGTATTATACATCCTATATAATAATCATCATATACAGTGGGGCCTTGACTTACGAGTTTAATTTGTTCCGTGATGGAGCTCGTAACTCAAATTACTCGTATGTCAAATCTTAAAGTGAACGAGTGAGTCACGTGATGCTGGGCTGATGTTGTGGCGTTCACTGTGACATTTGCTGCGCCAACTAGCGGTGCGGTATCTGAAGCTGGCTCCTAACCTGAATTTTAGCTTGCAACTCAAAGCAAAAAATCGGCCGAGAGACGGCTCGTATCTCGAAAAACTCATTAGTCGGGACACTCGTAAGTCAAGGCCCCACTGTATAATAAGAGGGTAATATGCAAATTGACCCTAACAGCAGAATGACCAGGAATGACTGGTCGCTATGACATGCATTGACCACCAGGGGGAAGACACTCAATGCAGGAACTGCCCTCTGGTGGTCAGTGCGCTCCCACAGGGGGAGCTCCGCTGAACCACAAGCTGGACTGATGGCTGTGATTGCAGCAGCGGTGGCGGGAGCCTCTCCTGCTTCCTTGGCAGTGCTAAGGATGTCCAACTGCGGCTTAGGCCCACACATGGAGCGGGCCTAAGCCATCAGTTGGACATCCCCCAAGGGCTCCCGGGCTGCCAGAGGGATGTCTGAATGCCAGGTTAGGTCTGATCCCCCGGGGAGTGGGCTTAAGCTGGCAGATGGACATCCCCTGAGGGTTCCTGGACTGCGAGAGGGCACAAGCTGGGCTGAGGGACCCCCCCTGAGTGCATGAATTTTCGTGCACTGGGCCTCTAGTTTATGTATGTATGTGTGTATGTGTATGCATAAAAGTTTTGGGCTATACTATGTTATTTGCATTTGAATCAGTTATCAATTACTACAAAAATGCCTACTTGAATTTTTGAAAAGGATTGTATTGAATCAACTTGGGAAGAATTGCCATTTTAATAATGTTGAATCCTTCATGCCATGAACATTGTATATCTCTCCATTTTATTATATCTTCCTAATTATTTAGCAATTCTTTATTATCTTGTGTATAGGTCTTATATTTATTTTTTACAGCTTATTTCTAAGTATTTTATTTGTTTTGATAATGTCATTCATGAATTGCTTTCTTAATTTCATTTGTAGATTGTTCATTGCTAATATATAGAAATAAAATAGATTTTTGTATATTGTTTTTGAATCCTGTGATCTTGCTAAGCTCACTCATTAGTTCTAATGGTGGGGTTTTTTTTTTGTTTGTTTTTTTAGATTCCTAAGGATTATGTAAGATTATGTAACATAAGATTATGTTAGAACCATATAATTTTACTTATGTGGGATATAAAATTGAAAGCAACAAATGAACAAACAAGACAAATAAACAAAAACTCGTAGACACAGACAAAAGTATGGTGGTTACCAAAGGGAAGGGAAGTGAGGACTTAGTAAGGGGTAAAAAGGATTAAATATATGGTGATGGAAGAAGATTTGACTTTGGATGGTAAATACACAATGCAATATGCAGATAATGTATCTTAGAATTGTATACCTGAAACCTATATAATCTTACTAACCAACTAGAGGCCTGATACATGAAATTCATGCAAGGGGCTTGACCCTCGCAGCCCTGGCTGCCTCAGCTGGCCCTTGCAGTCCCTCGAAACCTCGGCCGGCCCTCGCAGCCCTGGCTTCATCCAGAAGGTCGTCCGGAAGGTCGTCTGGACGGTCATTCTGCTGTTTGGTCTAATTAGCATATTAGCTCTTTATTGTATAGGATGTCACCCTAATAAACTTAATAATAATAGAAGAAAAATTATTGTTATCTGTAAAGACAGTACACATTTTCAAATCTTTAAGCTTTAATTATTCTTGCCGTATTGCACTGAATAGAACCTCCATTGTGACATTGAATACAAGTTGGAAGATTGAATATCTCTGCTTTGTTCTGGATTTAGTGGGAAAGAATTAAGTCTTTTGCCCTTAAGTATAATGTTAACTGTAAGTTTTTAATGATATCCTTTATAGGAAGTTTCTATTTCTAGTTTTTGAGAGTTTTTTAAAAAACTATGAATTGATTTTGGATTTTTGTCAAACCTTTCTTTTTTCATCTATTAATTTGAGTACATGGTATTCATTTTTAAATAATATGTTGCTATATGAATTGATGTTTGGATGTCAAACTAACTTAGCATTCTTGGGATATACCTCACTTGGTTTGTTATATAATTCCTTTTATGTATTACTGAATTCAGCTTGCTAATACGTTAAATATTTTTGTGTATATGTTCATGAGGGATATTGTTCTATAGCTTTCTTTTCTGATTATGTCTTTGTCTCACTTTTATACCAGGATACACTGGTTTTATAAAATGAGTTTTGAAGTATTTCCATCTCCTCTGTTTTCTGAGTATATTAGGGTTGGCATTATTCCTTATATAAGTTTGGTAGAACTCATCCCTGAAGTCATCTCGGTCTAGATTTTTAATTATTATATTAAGTTAATTTCCTTAATATATGGCTATTTGAATTTCTGCTTATTCTTTTTAAAAGTATTTTTATTGCCCTAGCCAGTTTGGCTCAGTGGATAGAGCGTCGGCCATTCCGGTCAAGGGCACATTACCTTGGTTGCAGACTCATGCCCCAGCCCTGGTTGGGGCGCATGCAGGAGGCAACCAATCAATGTGTCTCGTCACATCGATGTTCCCCTCTCTGTCTCTCCCCCTTCCATTCTACTCTTTCTAAAAATCAATGGAAAAAATATCCTCAGGTGAGGATTAACAAAAATTTTTTTATTCATTTTTAAAGAGAGAGGAAGGGAGAGGGAGGGAGGGAAGAAGACAGGGAGGGAGGGAGAAGAAGAGAGGAAGAGAGGGAGAGAAGGAGGAAGGGAGGGTGGGAGAGAGAGACAGAGAGAGACAGAGAGAGAAACAGAAACATCATTAATAGGCTTCCTCTTCCTGTACATCCCATACTGGGGATCAAGCCTGCAACTGTGGCATGTGTCCTGACCAGGAATCAAACCGGCAACCTTTTGGTGCCTGAGATGACACCCAACCACTGAGTCACACCAGCCAGGGCCCTGCTTATTCTTCAGTCTGGTTTGATAATTTGTGATGTTCTAGGAATTTGTTCATTTAATCTGTATTGTTTGTGTTGTCCATTTGGTATAAAGTTCTCTATAATCCTTTAATCCTTTATAATCATCTTTCTCTCTGTAGGATCTCTTTATTCTAGACATTTGTGTTTTCTCTATTTTTCTTGGTTATCATAGCTCAAAGTTTGCCAAACTACAGTCTCCAGGCCTATACCAGCTCACCAACAGTTTTTATAAATAAAGTTTATTGAAATGTAGCCACACCCATTCATTTATATATTGTCTGTTGCTGTTAGTACTGCATAACAGGAGAATTGAGTAGTTGCAATATAAATTAAACATATCACCCTCAAAGCCTCATATTTATGATCTGGCCCTTTGTAGTAAAAGCTTGCTAATTCCTAGTCTAGCTTAAAGGCTTGTTCATTTTATTGATCTTTTCTAAGAAACAGTATTAATTTTATTTATATTCTTGTTTTCTGTTTTCTCTTTCATTGCTTCTGCTTCGATCTTCATTAGTTCTTTCTATTCATTTTGGGTTTGATTTGCTCTTCTTTTTCTTTCAATTTTATTTTATTGGTTTCAGGTTTGCAACTTAGCAGTTCGACAGCCATTTGCTTTACATCAGGGGTCCTCAAACTACGGCCCACGGGCCACATGCAAATACAAATATTGTATTTGTTCCTGTTTTGTTTTTTTACTTCAAAATAAGATATGTGCAGTGTGCATAGGAATTTGTTCATAGTTTTTTTTTAAACTATAGTCCGGCCCTCCAACGGTCTGAGGGACAGTGAACTGGCCCCCTGTTTAAAAAGTTTGAGGACCCCTGCTTTACATAGTGTTCCCTCCAATATTTCCAGTACTCAGCTGGCACCATACATAATTATCACAATACTAGAAACCCGGTGCACGAATTAGTGCACTAGTGGGGTCCCTTGGCCGGGCCTGCAGGATCCGGCTGAAACCAGCTCTCCGATATCCCCTGAGGGGTCCCGGGTTGCGAGAGGGTGCAGGCCAGGCCAAGAGACCCCACCAGTGCACCATCAGGGCCGGGGAGGGACCATGAGAGGGCTCCAGGCCATGCCTGGCCCGTCTAGCTCAGTCCCGGTCGGCCGGACCCCAGCAGTAAACTAACTTACCGGTCGGAGTGTCTGCCCCCCTGGTGGTCAGTGCACATCATAGCGAGCGGTTGAGCGGCCTTAGCATATCATTAGCATATTATGCTTTGATTTGTTGAACAGACAACCAGATGACCAGATAGCATATTAGGCTTTTATTATATAGGGTAGGATTATGGATTATATTTCCAATGCTTTACTTCCTCATGACTATTTTGTAACTACCAATTTCTGCTTCTTAGTCCCTTCACCTCTTTCACCTAGTCCTCCAACACCCTGCCCCTCTAGTAACTATCAGTTCTTTTTCTGTGTCTATGAGTCTGTTTCAATTTTGTTTGTTCATTTACTTTGTTCTTTAGATTCCAAATATAAGTGAAATCATATGGTATTTGTCTTTCTCTGACTTACTTATTGTACTGAACATTCTATCTTCTCTTCATTCACGCTGTTGCAAATGGTAAGGTTTCATTCTTTTTTTTTATGGCTGAGTAATATTCCATTGTATAAATGTACCATTGATTTGTATCCACTTGTATATTGATGGACACTTTGGTTGCTTCCATAGCTTGGCTATTGTAAATAACTCTGCAATGAACATAGGGATGCATATATTCTTTTAATTAGTGTTTTGGGTTTCTTTGGGCATATTTCCAGAAGTGAATTGCTGGGGCATAAGGCAGTTCCATTTTTAATTTTCTGAGGTGACTCCATACTGTTTTCCACAGTGACTGCAGCAGTCTGCATTCCCACCAACAGTGCACGAGGGTTCTTTTCCCCCATCTTCACCAGCACTTGTTTATTGATGATAGCCATTCTGACGTGAGATGATACCTCATTTTAATTTTAATTTTAATTTCTCTGTGATTAGTGATGTTGAACATCATTTCATAATGTCTGTTGGCTTTCTGTTCGTCCTCTTTGGAGAAGTGTCTCTTCAGGTCCTCTGTCCATTTTTAAATTGGATTGTTTGGTTTTTTGATATTGAGTAGTATGAGTTACTTATAAATTTTGCATATTAACCCCTTATCAGATGTATCATTGGGGAATATGTTTTCCTGTGTAGTAGGTTGTCTCTTCGTTTTGTTGGTTTCCTTTGCTGTGCAAAAAGTTTTTAGTTTGATGTACTCCCATTTATTTATTTTTCTTTTGTTTTCCTTGTCCAAGGAGATATATCAGAAAAAAATATTGCTAAGAGAAATGTCTGAAATTTTGCTGCCTATGTTTTCTTTAAGATTTTTATGGTTTTCAGTCTTATAATTAAGTCATTAACCGTTTGTACGCCATAAGCTTCTATAGATGCAAGCGGCGGACCTTTCTTATTTAAATTCAAAATATCGTGGTAGTTTACTGGTTAATCTGTTTTGAGTTTATTCTTGTACATGGTGAAAGGAGATGATCTACTTTAATGTTTTTGCTTGTATCTGTTCAGTTTTTCAAACCCACTTATTGAATTGACTGTCTTTACTCCATTGTATATTCTTGCCTCCTTTGTCATAGATTAATTGACCATAAAGGTGTGGGTTTATTCCTGAGCCCTCTATTCTGTTCCATTGATCAATGTTTGTTTTTATGCCAGAACCATGCTGTGGAAATTAGTATAGCCTTGTATATCAGGTAGTTTGATACTCCCAACTTTGTTGTTTTTTCTCAATATTGCTGAGACTATTCGAGGCCTTTTGTGGTTCCATATAAATATTTGGATAATTTGTTCTAGTTCTCTGAAATATGCCATTGGTATTTTGACAGGGATTGCACCGAATCTATAAATTGCTTTGGGAAATCATTTCAATAGTTACATTCTTCCTATCCATGAACACGGCATACGCTTCCAATTATTTCTTTCTTACTTGATTTCTTTCTTCAGTGTCTTATAATTTCTGAGTATAGGTCTTCTATCTCCTTGGTTAAATTTATCACTAGATATTTTGGTGGTTTTTTTCCTTTTTTTGGTGCGATTGTAAATGGGATTGTTTTCTTAATTTCCTTTTCTAATAGTTCAGTATTGGTATATAAAAATACAACTGATTTCTGAATATTAATTTTGTATCCTGCTACTTTACTGAATTCATTTAGCAATTGTATTAGTCTTTTGGTAGAGTCTTCAGGGTCCTCTATATACAGTATCATGTCATCTGCAAATAATGAGAATTTATTTTTTTGTTCTCAATTTAGATGCCTTTTATTTCTTCCTCTTGTCTGATTGCTGTGGTTAGGACTTCTAGTACTATTTGAATAAGAGTGGTGAAAGTAGTCATCCCTGTCTTGTTCCTGATCTTAATTGAAGTATTTTTAGGTTTTTTCCTGTTGAGTAAAATCTTAGTTGTGGGTTTGTTATATATGGCTTTGATTATGTTATGTTTCCTCTATTTCCACTTTTCTGAAAGTCTCATCATAAATTGATGCTGGATTTTATCAAATACTTACCTTGCATCTATTGATAAAACCCTGTGGTTTTTATCCTTCAGTTTTGTTTATGTGATTGTTGAGGGGAAAGCCCCAAGAGTTTAAATTTAGGATCAATTCTGAGGACCTGACAGGTAGCCTTATACAAATTCATAAGAGTTTTAATAGGAGAAACCTACATACACAGGCAAAGCAGCTGCTCCAGGACTTAAATTCTTCCAGCCCACTGCTGTCACCACCACCCAGGACCTCAAAACCCCATTGTCTATGTCCACAGGGTTATGCATATATGCATACAAGTTCATTGTTTGATCTCTTCCCACCCACCCTCCCCTGACTTCCCTCTGAGTTTCAACAGTCTGTTCATGCTTTTATGTATCTGGGTCTATATTTGGTCATCAGTTTCTTTGGTTCATTAGATTCCGCATATGAGTGAGATCATGTGATACTTATTTTTTTCTTACTGGCTTAATTTTTTATTTTATTTTATTTTTTAAAGTATTACAAATAGTAGTACATATGTCTCCTCCCCCCCCCCCCCCTCCATTGACCTTTTCCTGACCAGACTACCCCCTGGCACATGCCTTCACCCCACCGCCCCCAGTGTCTTGTGTCCATTGGTTATGCTTATATGCATGCATACAAGTCCTTCAGTTGATCTCTTACCTCCCCCACCCAATACTCCCCAGCCTTCCCACTGTAATTTGACAGTCTGTTCAATGCTTCTCTGCCTCTGTATCTGTCTTTTTGTTCATCAGGTTATAATGTTCTTTATTATCCATAAATGAGTGAGATCATGTGGTGTTTTTCTTTCACTTCCTGGCTTATTTCACTTAGCATAATGCTCTCCAGTTCCATCCATGCTGCTGCAAATGGTAAGAATTCCTTCTTTTTTATAGCAGCATAGTATTCCATTGTGTAGATGTACCATGGTTTTCTAATACACTCATCTGTTGATGGGCATTTAGGCTGTTTCCAAATCTTGGCTATTGTAAATTGTGCTGCTATGAACATAGGGGTGCATATATCCTTTCTGATTGGTGTTTCTGTTTTCTTGGGATATATTTGTAGAAGTGTTATTACTGTATCAAATGGCAGTTCCATTTTAAAATTTTTGAGGAAATGCCATACTGTTTTCCACAATGGCTGCACCAGTCTGCATTCCCACCAGCAGTGAAGGAGGGATCCTTTTTCTCCGCATCCTCTTCAGCACTTGTCATTTGTTGATTTGTTGATGATAGCCATTCTGACAGGTGTGAGGTGATACCTCATTTTCGTTTTGATTTGCATCTCTCGGATGATTAGTGACTTTGAGCATGTTTTCATGTATCTCTTGGCTTTCTGAGTGTCCTCTTTTGAAAAGATTCTATTTAGGTCCTTTGCCCATTTTTTGATTGGATTGTTTATTTTCCTTTTGTTGAGTTGTATGAGTTCCCTGTAAATGTTGGAGATTAAACCCTTATCGGAGATAACATTGGCAAATATGTTCTCCCATGCAGTGGGCTTTCTTGTTGTTTTGTTGGTGGTTTCTTTTGCTGTGCAGAAGCTTTTTATTTTTATGTAATCCCATTTGTTTATTTTCTCCTTAGTCTCTCTTGCCCTAGGATCCGTGTCTGTAAAGATACTGCTACAACATATGTCTGCAATTTTGCTGCCAATGGAGTCTTGTAGGATTTTTATGGTTTCCTGTCTTATATTCAAGTCCTTCAGCCATTTGAGTTTGTTTTTGTGTATGGTGTAAGTTGGTGATCTAGTTTTCATTTTTTTGCATGTATCTGACCAAATTTCCCAGCACCAGTTATTAAAGAGGCTGTCTTGACTCCATTGTATGCTCTTGCCTACTTTGTCAAATATTAATTGAGTATAATGGCTTGGGTCAATTTCTGGGTCCTCTATTCTGTTCCATTGGTCTATATGTCTGTTCTTGTGCCAGTACCAGGCAGTTTTGAGAACTGAGCTTGGTAATATAGTTTGAAGTCTGGTATTGTGATCCCTCCAACTTTGTTCCTCTTTCTCAGGATAGCTGTGGCTATTCGGGGTCTTTTTTTATTCCAGGTGAATTTTTGGAGCGTTTGTTCTAGATCTTTGAAATATGCCATTGGTATTTTAATAGGTATTGCATTGAATCTATAGATTGCTTTAGGTAGTATGGACATTTAATGATGTTGATTCTACCAATCCATGAACATGGTATGTTCTTCCATTTGTTCATGTCTTCCTCTATCTCTTTTTCACAATGTCCTGTAGTTTTCTGAGTACAGGTCTTTTATATC
>NW_005871069.1:9776964-9781184 GCF_000147115.1 Myotis lucifugus
TTCTTCTTCCTCTTCTTAAAGGATACCTTTCAGCATTTCATATATTACTGGTTTGGTCGTGCTGAACTCCTTTAGCTTTTCCTTATCTGTGAAGCTCTTTATCTGACCTTCAATTCTGAATGATAGCTTTGCTGGATAAAGTAATCTTGGTTGTAGGTTCTTGCTATTCATCACTTTGAATATTTCTTGCCACTCCCTTCTGGCCTGCAAAGTTTCTGTTGAGAAATCAGCTGACAGTTGTATGGGTATTCCCTTGTAGGTAACTGAGTTTCTTTCTCTTGCTGCTTTTAAGATTCTCTCTTTGTCTTTTGCCCTTGGCATTTTAATTATGATGTGTCTTGGTGTGGTCCTCTTTGGATTCCTTTTGTTTGAGGTTCTCTGTGCTTCCTGGACTTGGAAGTCTATTTCTTTCACCAGGTGGGGGAAGTTTTCTGTCATTATTTCTTCAAATAGGTTTTCAATATCTTGCTCTCTCTCATCTTCTGGTACCCCTATAATTCTGATGTTGGTACGTTTGAAGCTGTCCCAGAGGCTCCTTACACTATCTTCGTATTTTTGGGTTCTTTTTTCATTTTGCTTTTCCGGTTGGATGTTTCTCGCTTCTTCGCATTTCAAATCTTTGACTTGATTCTTGCGCTCCTCTGGTTTGCTGTTTGGAGTCTGTATAATATTCTTTATTTCAGTCAGTGTATGCTTACTTTCTAGATGGTCCTTTATCACACCATCGAGGGTCTCATTAGATTTCCTGTACATCTCATCAAGTTTATCGACAGACTCTAGAAGCCTCTTGAGAGACCTCAAAAGTGTGGTTCTGAACTCAATATCCTCCCTTGATAGTTTTGTCCTGTTTCTTTGTCTCCGCATTTTTTACACTTTCTTGGTACACCCCCTAGTGGTCTTTGTGCGCAGTCTTGTTGTAGTTAAGCCTTGATTGTTATAGTTAATACTAGAGGGATTTGAGCTCCAGGCCGACTGGCTGTGATAATCAGCTGTGTCTGCAGTGGAAGAACTTGTGTCCTCTAGGAAGGTGCTAATCTAGCTTTTGCCTGAGGCTATCCGGCAAATGCCTCTGTGCAGGGCTTGGGCGGGGCGGGTCCCACGGGATCAACAGGGCGGAGAAGGGAGCAGTTATGGCTGCTCTCAGTCCGTCCCCAGGGGCTCTGCCTCTCTGTCCCAGAAACAGCTGCAAACCTCGGAGGGACCGTAGCCAGACAGTCCTGCTTCTCCCGTTTGAGTCTGGGCCCTAGAGACTCGCCCGGATCTGGAGCTCTGAGTCTGAGGCTCCCTCCGGATTGAAACAGACAACTACGCCCTCAGCCATCAGCCCGCGTCGCGCGCACTCCACACCTTAGTATTTTACTTCAGCACTGCGCCTCCTCTGATTCTCAGTTCCTCCTAGTTGTAGAACTTCCACTCAGCCAGCCTTCCTGTGGTTCTGGATGATGTCCGTTCCGTCTTTTAGTTGTATTTTTGAAGTGGTTGTTCGAGGCAGCAAACTCCAGCGTTAACCTATGCCGCCATCTTTGTTTCCTCCCCTAGTAGTTTTTTGATGGAGTCTTTGGGGTTTTCTATGTATGATATCATGTCATCTGCAAAGAAGGACAGTTTTACTTCTTCTTTCCCAATTTGGATGCCTTTTATTTTTTCTTCTTATCTGATCGCCATGGCTAGTACTTCTAGTACTATGTCGAACCTGAGTGGTGAAAGTGGGCATCCTTGTCTTGTTCCAGTTCTTAGGGGAAATGGATTTAGTTTTTGCCCATTAAGTATGATGTTAGCTGTAGGTTTGTCATATAGGACTTTTATTGTGTTGAGGTATGATCCCTCAATTCCCACTTTGCTGAGAGTTTTTATCAAGAAAGGATGTTGGATTTTGTCAAATGCTTTTTTTGCATCAATTGATATGATAATGTGATTTTTGTCTCTCAGTTTGTTTATGTGATGTATCATATTTATTGATTTGCGGATATTGAACCATCCTTGCATCCCTGGAATAAATCCCTTGTGGTCATGATGTATGATCTTTTCAGTGTATTGCTGAATCTTATTTGCTAGGGTTTTGTTGAGAATTTTAGCATCTATGTTCATCAAGGATATTGGCCTGTAGTTCTCTTTTTTTGTGGTGACTTTATTTGATTTTGGGATTAGGGTAATGATGGCTTCATAGAAAGAGCTTGAAAGTATGCCTTCCTCTCGAATTTTTTGGAATAGTCTGAGGAGGATACGTTTTAGTTATTCTTTGAATTCTTGGTAGAACTCCCCTGTAAAGCCGTCCTGACCAGGGCTTTTGTTTGCTGGAAGATTTTTTTTATCGCTGTTTCAATTTCTTCGGTAGTTATCAACCTATTCAGGTTTTTTAACTCTTCTTGGTTGAGTTTTGGGAGCTTGTATTTTTCTAAGAATATATCCATTTCATCTAGGTTGTCCATTTTATTGGAATAGAGTTGTTCATACTATTTCTTCATAATCATTTGTATTTCTGTGGGATTGGTTGTTATTTCACCTCTTTCATTTCTGATTTTGTTGATCTTTTGTAGTGTTTTTTTTTTTGTCTCTATGTCGTTTTTCTCTGCTCTGATGTTTATTATTTTCTTCCTTCTGCTTACGCTGGGATTTTCTTGTTGCTCTCTTTCTAACCCTTTGAGTTGTAGAGTTAGATAATTTATTACCATTGTTTCTTGTTTTTTGAGGCATGCCTGTAGACCTATGAACTTCCCTCTCAAGGCTGCTTTCACTGTGTCCCATAGATTTTGGATTGTTGTGTTTTCATTATCGTTTGTTGCCATGATGCTTTTTATTTCTTCTTTGATCTCTCTGATAACCCAGTCATTGTTTAATAGCATGCTATTTAGCCTCCAGGTGTTTGACTTTTTTGGCTTGTTTTTATTGTAGTTGATTTCCAGTTTTATGCCATTGTGATCTGAGAAGATGCTTGATATGATTTCTATCTTCTTGAATTTGAAGAGACTTTGTCTGTGACCCAATATATGGTCAATCTTTGAAAATGACCCATGTGCACTTGAGAAGAATGTATATTCTGTGGCTTTGGGGTAAAATGTTCTGAAGATGTCATTTAATTCCATTTGATCTAGTGCATCATTTAGGATTGATGTTTCTTTGCTGATTTTTTGTTTAGAGGATTTGTCCAATGGTGATAGAGGGGTATTAAAGTCCCCTACTATAACTGTATTGCTATCAATCTCTCCCTTGATATCCTCCAAAAGTTTTTTTATGTATTTGGGTGCCCCTGAATTGGGTTTGTATATGTTTACCAGAGTTATATTTTCTTGTTGGATTGATCCCTTTATTATTATGAAGTGGCCTTCCTTATCTCTTGTTATGTCCTTAAATTTGAGATCTAATTTGTCCGATATAAGTATTGCTACCCCAGCTTTTTTTTCATTTCCATTTGCCTGAAAAATCTTTTTCTATCCCTTCACCGTCAGTCTGTGTGAGTCTTTTTTCTGAGGTGGGTTTCCTGTAGACAACAGATATATGGGTCATGTTTTCTTATCCACTCAGCTAGCCTATGTCTTTTGATTGGGGCATTTAATCCATTAACATTTAAAGTTATTTTTGATAGGTACATGTTTGTCACCATTTTTATTCTTTACGCCTGTGTTCCTTCTTCGTTTCCTATTTCTTCTTTTTACAGCAGACCCTTTAGCATTTCTTGCATTGCTGGTTTGTTGGTAATTAACTCCTTTTTTTTTTGTCTTTGAAGCTCCTGATTTCACCCTCAATTTTGATTGATATCCTTACTTGGTACAGTATTTTTGGATTCAGACCCTTTCTTTGCATGGCTTTGTATATTTCATTCCATTCCCTTCTTGCCTAAATGTGTTTCTGTTGAGAAATCAGTCACTCGTTCTGATGGGGATCCTTTTGTAGGGTAACTTTTCGGTCTCTCCTCTGGCTGCTTTTAAGATTCTTACTTTGTCATTGGTGTTTTGCCAATGTAATTATAATGTGCCCTTGGCCATCGGTCTTTTGGGTTTCATTTTGTTTGGGAATTCTGTGGAGCTTGTTGGATTTGTGTGAGTTTTTTCTTCCCTGTATCAAAAGAAGTTTTCTGTCATTATTTCTTCAAAAGGTTTTCTATTCCTTGCCCAGTTTCCTTCTCCTTCTGGCACCCTTATTAATGCGGGATGTTGTTTCGTTTTTGTGTTGTTCCAACGTTTCCCTTAGGCTCTCCTCCTTGTTTTTTTAGTTTTTTTTCT
>NW_005871069.1:9781360-9822827 GCF_000147115.1 Myotis lucifugus
CATTCTTTTCAACCACCTTATGACCATTTCTCTGAATTCTTTCTCTGACATATTGCTTGCCTCCTTTTCGTTTACTTCCTTTTCTGGTGATGCCTCCTTTTCTCTCATTTGTGGGCTGTTTCTTTGTCTCCCCATTATCTCTCTTCTCCAGGTGTCTGGTTATGTAGCTGATTTAAAGGCATAAAATACAACACAACAAGGCACAATGCAGATGACCCTGAACACAAATTTATTCACGATACTAATAACCCCAAATAAAGGTGACCACCCGAGAAAAGAGAATTAGGGGATAAGAAAAGAAAAAAAATGCAAAAATGATATTGAGAAAAGGAAAAAAAGTCAGCGAGAGAAGAAAGAGAATAAAAAAGAAGGGGGGTGGAACTATTTATATGAGGAGAACACTCCAGTAGAACAACTACTAATCCAAAAAAATGCAAACAACAAACACCCAGAGATGAATGCAAACTACAAACAACAACTAATAACAAGCAAGGAGAGGAAAAAGAGCAGCAAAAAATAAAGACAAAAAGAAAACAAAAAATTGAAACAATCTCCACAAGGAAGAAAACAAACAAACAATCTAATCAACAATCAAGCAAACAAACACAATAGCACAGAGAGAAAGCAAGGCAAAACAAAACAAAACAAAAGAAAAAATAGTACAAAAAAAACACAAAAAATAATAACAAAAAACAAAACAAAAAGGGGAAGAGAGAAAAAATTTTGATAGTGAATAAGGCAAGGAGAGAGATGTTATGATCTTGGAGCAGGGGATCGAAATTGGATTTATAAGTAGTATGAGTTTTTAACATGGTAAAAAGAAGGAATATGGAAAATCTAACACAGGAATAGAGTAACAGATCAGGACAACAAAAGGGGTAAAATGAGGGATGGAGTGTTGGCATAAAGGTAAATTTGAGATAGAGTAAAATGATGCTAAAGGAAAAATGAAAATAGAATATAGAACATTAATCCCAAAATAAAGAGAAAATACTTTTTTAAAAAGGTTACAATAGTAGTAGTAATAATACTAATTAAAAATAAAAATATAATTAAAAAGGTAAAATCAAGTGAGGAAAAAGAGCAAAACAATTAGTTTTTTAAGTAAAAGTTGAAAAAATAAAAATGTGCAGTAGTGAAGATCATTCTCTTCCTCTACTCTTCTATTAGGCACGCCTTTTTCCTGTCAGGTAGTTAGGACAGTATTGAAGTTTTCTGGGATACACTGCTCCTCCGTGTTGTAAACCACCGTCCTGATTTTAAAGCAGGCACTATTTCTTTGTTTTCCTGACTGCCTTTGTGTTTACAGAAGAGTCAATTTGTGATTCAGCCCCTGGGTGGCAGTGTTTCTGGATTGACCTCTGGGTCTATAAGTCCTCTCTAGCCAGTATTTAGGTTTTGTTTTTCCTGTCACACTTAATACTGGTTTGGGAGAATCGACTGCCCCAGAGCTGTTTCCCTGATAGTTACTCCCTGCTCTGATCCCCAGGTTCCACAAAAACAACTTTCCCCTGCAGTCTCTGTGAGTGTCCCTAATTGAATGATCCTATGTATTGGGTTTAGTAATCAAAAGGAAGGGTTTAAAGAAAAAAAAGAGCCAGAGTAAGTGCAGGAGCTTGCAACTTTTATGGTCCAGCTTTGCATGCAATTCTCCAAACGTCTCTCCTGCACGTCCTTTTCCTCTGGCACTAAGCATACGGCACACTGGTAAAATCCGAGGCTGCCTTTTTGTGCCCAGTCCAGCTATGGGCTGATTTTTAGAGTTCCCTTCTGCCAGCAGCCCTGCGGATCCCCTTCCACACTCGCAGATCACGCTGGCCCCAATGGCCATGGACTTTGTGGGGCGCAGACTTCCCCCACGCGCGTTCCTCTCCAACCTGGATTACAGACATCACCTTTCCCTAGGTGAAATCTGACCTTTCCGTGAGGTGGAGCAGGGCTCGTCCTCATATTCGCGCTGCTTGAGATCTGGTGTTCCTGGGTTCGTAGCTGGTCCCTCGGTGCCGTGGTTGCAGGGTCCCTGGATGTATTTGCTTCCGATAATAGCCACTCTCCCCTTCAAGATGACATGATCTCTGTGGCAGAGCCGGCCGCTCCGGGAGAGATTTCAGCAGCAGTGGAGGCTGCCCGGTTAGGGGATCCCGATCCGGCAGTCTCCAATAGTCCCCTGGAGTATAGCTATTGCTCACCCACAAATTTACACTCTGTATGTCTACACCCTCTCCTTTTGTTCTCTCACTCACACACTGTCTTGCAGTCTGCCTTCCCGTCGGCACCCATCTTCTCTCTTCTTACTGGCTTATTTTGCTCAGCACAATACTCTCCAGGTCCATTCATGCTGTTGCAAATGGTAAGAGTTCTTTCTTTTTTAGTGCCATGGAGTATTTCATTGTGTAAATGTACTACAGTTTTTTTAATCCACTCATCCAGATCTGGAAACAGCCCAAGTGCCCATCAGCAAGAGATACAAATCAAAACGACAATGAGATATCACTTCACACCTGTCAGAATAGCTACTACCAACAATCAACAAAGATAAGAGTTGAGTTAGGTTGCAGAGAAAAGGGATCCCTAGTACACTGCTGTTGGGAATGCAGACTGGTGCAACCACTGTGGAAAACAGTATGAAGTTTCCTAAAAAAATTAAAAATGGAACTGCCATTTGACCCAGTGATTCTACTTCTAAGAATATATCCTAAGAAACTCGAAGCACTCATCAGAAAGAATATATGTACCCCTATGTTCATAGCAGTGCAATTAACAATAGCTAAGATTTGGAAACTACCTAAGTCATTGATGGCGAACCTCTGACACGCGAACTCATTTTTTTGGTTGATTTTTCTTTGTTAAATGGCATTTATTTTATATAAATATATAAAATAAATATCAAAAATATAAGTCTTTGTTTTACTATGGTTGCTATTGTTAATGATATCTCATTGTCGTTTTGATTTGTATCTCTTGGATGATTAGTTACTTTGAGCATTTTTTTATATATCTTTTGGCTTTCTGTATGTCCACTTTGGAGAAGTGTCTGTTTGGGTCCTTTGCCCTTTTTCAAATTGGACTAGAGGCCCAGTGCACGAAATTCATGCTTGGGTGCAGTCCCGAGGTCTGGCTGGTGATCGAAGCACCAGCATCTGGCATGGAAGGGCAGGTCCCAGCTGACCTCTGGGTCCTGGGCAGCACCTGAGCCCCCGCGCCCCCATACGCACCCCCTCCCGCCTGAGTCACGGCACCCGAGTTCTCACACAGAGATGGAGTGAGCGTGGCCAGACGCCGTAGGCCGGGGCGCAGCGTGGACCTCTGGGCCGCCCAGCAGCACTGCACAGAAGCCAGGCAGGCAGCACGCTCTCTCCCGGCTGGCTTCGCAGACTGGCTCCTGCGCAAACTTACGGGGAACCAACTGGCCTGTGTGGTCCTGACGGCTGTGGCCTGGCTCACCTGGAAGAGGCCGTGTGGGTAAGGGGCAGGCTCCTTGTGGTTGCCCGGCATCTGCGTGCGGGGGCTTCCCTGGCACAGGAGCCCTGGCGTCCAGGGGGAGGGTTGCAAGGGGAGTGACAGCAAGCTCCGCTGACACCCACATTCTCACCGCACCTCCATCTCAGTCACCCTAGGTAGCCGGCAAGAGGTCACAGCCCTCCGCCCAGGGCACCACGGGAGGTTGGTCGCCACCACCCACCCCCAGTTCCCTGTCTCAGCCTGAGGCCAAGCCCCAATCGGGCGATCAGGGACCGCCAGCCACTGGTCGCCCTCTGTTGGGCGATTGGTTGGGGCTGGGCCCCTGACCACTCCCTCAGAGCCTAGGAGCCGGGCGGCAGTGCTCCCCCCCACACCCCCTGCTGCCCACCGCTGCCACTGGTTGCCATCTGCAGGGCGATAGGCGGGGAGATCGGCCCCTGCTTCCACCTACCTTGGCCTGGCACTTCCTGCTCACCTGCTCCACCATCCCGCCTGCTTTCATTGGGTCTATCAGGGCTGGCAGCGCCTCTACTGCTGCCTGCTGCCAGCACCGCGTCACCGACACCTGCCATGTTCCCCGCTGCCCCCTGGTGGTCAGCACATGCCATAGTGAGTGGTTGAACTCAGTTGAACACTTTACATGTTAGACTTTTATTATATAGGATTGTTTGTCTTCCTTTTGTTAAGTTGTATGAGTTCCCTATATATTTTGCAGATTAACCCTTTATGGGATGTGTCATTGGCAAATAAGTTCTCCCATGTAGTGTGCTCTCTTATTATTTTGTTGATGATTACTTTTGCAGTGAAGAGGCTTTTTATTTTAATGTCCCATTTGTATATTTTCTCCTTAATTTCCATTGTCCTAGGAGATGTATCAGTAAACATATTGCTACGAGTGAGAGATGTCTGAGATTTTGGTGCCTATGGTTTCTTCTAGGATTTTTATGGTTTCATGTCTTAAATTGAAGTCTTTATCCATTTTGAGTTTATTCTTGTGTATAGTGTAAGTTGGTGGTCTAATTTCATTTTTTTTGCAAGTATCTGTCCAATTTTCCAAACACCATTTATTGAAGAGACTGTCTCTGATCCAAAGTATGCTCTTGCCTCCTTTGTCAAATATTAATTGAGTATAGTGGCTTGGGTAGATTTCTCGGATCTCTGTTCTGTTCCATTTTTATATATTTGCCTGTTCTTGTGCCAGTACCAGGCTGTTTTGAGCACAGTGGCTTTGTAGTATAGATTGATATATGGTATTTGATTCCTCCAACTTCGTTCTTTTTCAAGATTGCTGTGGGCTATTTGGAGCCTTTTTTGGTTTCTGTGAATTTTTGTAGTGTTGTTCTAGGTCTGTGAAATATGCCACTAGAATTTTAATAGGGATTGCATTGAATCTGTAGATTGCTTTGGGTAATATGGACATTTTAATGATGTTGATTATACCAGCCCATGAACATGGTCTATTCTTCCACTTGTTTATATCTTCCTCTATTGATGTTTTCAATCTCCTGTAGTTTTCAGAACACAGGTATTTTATTTCCTTGGTTAAGTTCATTCCTAAGTGTCTTAATTTTTTTGATGCAATGGTAAATGGGATTGTTTGTTTAATTTCTCTTTCTGAGAGTTCACTATTGGTATATAAAAATGCTATGGAATTTTGGGTGTTAATTTTGTATCCCGCCATGTTTTCAAATTCATTTATTAAATCTAGTAGTTTTTTGATGGAGTCTTTAGAGTTTTCTATGTACAGTATCATGTCATCTGCAAATAATTAGAGTCTTACTTCCTCCTTTCCAATTTGGATGCCTTTTATTTCTTCTTCTTGTCTGATTACTATGACCAGGACTTCCAGAACAGTGTTGTATAAGAGTGGTGAAAGAGGGCATCCCTATCTCATTCCTGTTCTTAGGGGAAATGGTTTTACTTTTTGCCCATTGAGTATGATGTTGGCAGTTGGTTTATCATATATGGCTTTATTATCTTGAGGAATGATCCTTGTATTTCCACTTTGTTGAGATTTTTTTTTACCAAAAATGGTGTTGAATTTTGTCCAATGCTTTTTCTGCATCAATTTATATGATCATGTGATTTTTGTCGTGCAATCTATTTATGTGCTGTATCACATTAATTGATTTGCAAATATTGTACCAGCCTTGCATCCCTGGAATAAATCCCTCTTGGTCATGATGTATGCTCTTTTTAATTTTCTAGGGACCTGGGGGGGAGGGGGCGGTCCCTCAGCCCGACCTGCACCCTCTCCTATCTGGGAGCTCTCAGGGTATGTCCTACTGACAGCTTAGGCCTGCTCCCCGTGGTTCTCTACTCTCTGTAGACCTGCCTACTTGACACCACCGCAGGCCCTGGTGTCTGCTCTCTGTGGGGGCCTGCTTGCCCTTTGCTGCTGGGGCCAAGGGCAAGCAGGGCCCTGCTGTCTGCTCTGGCTCGCCGCTGCAGAGGCAAGCTGGGCCTTGGGGTCTGCTCTCTGTGGGGGTCTTGCAGGGGACTGCTTGCCCCTTGCTGCCACGGCTAGGGGCAAGCAGGGCCCTGCTGTCTGCTCGCTTGCTGCAGGGGACGTTCCCGCTCTGCCCCCGGCCGCTTGGGCGTGCGCTGACTCAGAGCACCTGGGTCTCAGGGATGTTCCCGCCCTGCCCCCGGCTGCTCGGCGCCTATGCGCGGGCCTAGAGGCTCAGAGCGGCCTGGGTCCCGAGGACGCTCGTCCACGGGACCCAGGCCACTTGCGTGCGCCAAGTGGCCACCCCCTCCCGGCCGCTTGGCGCCTGTGTATGCAAATTAATCCGCCATCTTTGTCGGGTTAATTTGCATACTCACTCCTGGTTGGCTGGTGGATGTTGTGAAGTGATGGCAATTTGCATATTTCTCTTTTATTCGTGTAGATTGCTGGATTCAATTGATTAACCTTTTGTTGAGGATTTTAGCGTCTATGTTTATCAGGGATTTTGGCCTGTAGTTGTCTTTCTTTGTCCTATCTTTATGTGGTTTTGGAATTAGGGTAATGCTGGCCTCATGGAAAGAGTTTGGAAGTGTTCCTTCCTCTTGAATTTCTTGGAATAGTTTGAGGAGAAAAGGTGCTAGTTCTTTTTGATTATTTGGTAAAATTCCCATGTGAATCTGTCTGGACTGGGGTTTTTGTTTGCTGGGAGATTTTATTTTTTTGGTATTGTTTCAATTTCATCAGTAGTTATTGTCCTAGTCAGGCTTTCTGACTATTTCTGATTGAGTTTTGAAAGGTTGTGTATTTCTAGCCAGGAATATGTCCATTTCATCCAGGTTGTCCCATTTCTTGAAATAAAGTCATTCATGGTTGTTGTTTTTTTTTTTTTTTATGATTCTTTGTATTTCTGTGAGGTCAGTTGTTACTTCACCTATTAGGTTTCTGACTTTGTTTATTTGGGTCCTCTCTGTTTCTTGGTGAATCTGGCTAGAGGTTCATCAGTCTTATTTATCCTTTCAAAGAACCTGCTCTTAGTTTTAGTGATCTTTTGTATTGGTTTTTTTGGTCTGTTTGTCATTTATTACCTCTCTGATCTTTATTATTTTCTTCATTCTACTTACTCTAGGTATTTCTTGTTGCTCTCTTATTAATTCTTTAAATTGTAAGATTGGATAACTTAATACAACCTTTTCTTTTCTTTTTTGTGAGTTAGGCCTGTAGTGCTATGAACTTCCCTCTTAGGATTGCTTTAACTGTGTCCCATTTTGGATTGTTGTGTTCTCATTGTCATTGTCATTGTCATTTGTTTCTAGGATGTTTTTTTAATTTCTTCTTTGATCTCTTTGGTAACCCATTCATTGTTTAATAACATGCTATTTAGCCTCCAAATGTTTGATTTTTTAATAGCATTTTTATTGTAGCTGATTTCTAACTTAATGCCATTTGGTCTGAGAAAATGCTTGATATGAATTTGTAGGGACTTAGATTGTGTCCTAACATGTGGTCTGTCTTTGAAAATGTCCCATGTGCCCTTGAGAAGAATGTATACTTCATAACTTTGGGACAAACTGTTCTGAAGGTGTCAATTAGTTCCATTTGATTTAATGAGTCGTTTAGGATTGCTGTTTCCTTGTTGATTTTTTGTCTAGAAGACTTTCCCAGTGATGTCAATGGGGTATTAAAGTCTCCTACTATGATTGTATTGCTGTAGATATCTGCCTTTATATCCTCCAGAAGTTATTTTATATTAGAGGCCTGGTGCACGAATTCATGCACGGGTGGGGTCTGGCCAGCCCCTCTCCCGATCAGCCCCCTCCACCATGATCGTATGTGGGGCCTGCTGGCCAGGAAGAGGATTAGGGTTAGGGTTGGCTGGCCAGCCCTGTTCCCAGTCAGGGTGGGGGGCTGATTGGGGTTGGGGCCAGCCAGGGAAGGGGCCACAGGCAGTTGGCCTACTGGCCCTGCCCCCTGGTTGAACTCCCGGTCGAGGGGACAATTTGCATATTAGCGTTTTATTATATAGGATATTTGGATGCTCCTCCTATATTGGGTGCATATATGTTTACCAGAGTGATAGCCTCTTGTATAAATCCCTTTAATATTATGAAGTGACCTTTCTTATCTCTTGTTATGGCCTTAACTTTGAGGTCTATTTTGTCAGATATAAGTATTGCTACCCCAGCTTTTTTTTTCATTTCCATTTGCCTGAAAATTTTTTCCATCCCTTCACTTTCAGTCTGAGTCCTTTGTTCTGAGGTGGGTCTCTTGTAGATAGTATATATATGGGTCATGTTTTCTTATCTATTCAACTACACTATGTCTTTTGATTGGAGCATTTAATCCATTTACATTTAAGGTTATTATTGATAGATACTTATTTGTTACCATTTTTATTCTTTATATCTGTTTCTCGCTCTCTTTCTTTTCTGTGTTCTTACACCAGTTGCTTTAGGATTTCTTGCACTGCTGATTGGTGGTAATAAATGCCCTTAGCCTGTTTTTCTCTTTGAAGCTCCTTATTTCACCTTCAATTTTGAATGATAGCTGTGCTGTATAGAGTGTTCTTGGATTCAGTCCCTAGCTTTTCATCACTTTTTATACTTCATTCCATTCCCTTCTGGCCTTACGTTTTTCTGTTGTGAATCATTTGCTACTCTAATGTGTGAGAGTCCATGGCCAGCGTGGCTTTCGCGGGTTCAAAGGCTTGGAGGAAGGGCTGACGCACAAATGATACACAAGACGAAATATTATTTTTAATACGGGGAGAACCAGAGGACAACTTAACTATAGCAGTCAAGTTGTCTCTGTTGCTCCTTTCCCAGCTGCTTTTATTAGCTAGAATACACAATTGCCTTTAGGAATGCAAACAGACATATCAATGGTAATGTTTAGTAAACAGTAACATTGTGTTACAGAAAAACCGGACAAGAACCAAACAGCGCTCTGAGAGTTTGGAGTTACACTTTATTCACCGTGGCGGGCTTAGGGAAATGAATCCAAATTCTAAGCAAAGCTACAAGCAGAACTTCCCTTTTTATGGAAGAGCCAGCCCTTTGTGCGCTTGCTGGCGGCGGCCTTGAAAACTACACAATTCTATCAATTAAAAAATGCACCTGGCATGGCATTGGGTGTATCTAGTCTCTGGCCTACAAAGTCAGATAGCTAAGTTTATCTCCCCCATTATTCAAGCAGGCTAGAAAGCAAAGTTACTTTTTCAGAATTAGATAGAGGCCGTCCAAAGAATAGCAGAGAATTCCAAACAGTAGTTTTACAGAATAGGGGTTTTCCTTCACATTCCCCCCCTTGTCCCACAAGCTTTTCAGCCTTGTGGTACAACAACCACGGGATGTTATGGTGAACAGGGGTGTCGATCGATCTTTTACTACTTCCTGCTGGAAAGGGACGACGTCCAAGGAGTTAACATCCCGTTTCTTCCTCTTGGAGAGGTTTGTAGGGAATTCTTCTGGCTTGTAGGACCATTTGAAGTTTAAAGGCATCTAGATGGGATGAGATAAAGCGAGTTAACAGAATTAGAAGATATGGTCCTAGGATTATGGCCATGAGTAGCATTAACAGTGGTCCTGTCAATGGAAGGAGCCATTTCCAGATCTCCCCCCACCCCCCACCCCATGCAGCCCAGGTCTCAGATAACTCCTGTTTTATTTATCTTGTTCCTTTTTTTGTGTAGGAAGCAGTAATTTTATGGTGCTTCTGTATTCCAGCAAGGGCAGAAGAGTTCTCCTCCTGGGACGAGCCTCGGGTTTCTGCGGCACTCATAAAAAGACAAAATGAGAATTACTAGAAAGATAAAAATAATGATTATCCAGGAATACCAGAGCATTTTGCCTTTAAGAGAAGATAAGAAAGAAAGTGTAAGGAAGAATTAAGCAGGGTGTTCTCTGAATCCTTTGGAGCAGGTTGATTGGCCAGGTCCGTTGTCTTCTTGAGGGTGATCTGCAGCGGGTGTGTCTGGTCAGAGGTCACCTTCCAGTCAGGCTCCTTGCTGTCCTGGGCACAGAAGGAGCTGGGCTTGTGACCTGGCAGAGACAAACTATAACTAATGGTCCGGTGGAAGGGAAGGAAAACATTTCAGTTTTAACAACCTGTCTTGAAATAGGATTTTTCTCCTTAAAATTACCTCTATGTTTATCAAAAAGCCAAATCAAGACCAGTTTATCTACTGTATTCAATTTGGCCTGATGTTTACATAAACACAACAAGAATGGTAACTGACTATCTTTGCTGGAATTTCATGATTGAATCTTAATGTGCCCCGTAGGGCCAGGAAGCCAAGCCATCCAGCTGCCATCAGGCCTGCCTGCAGTATCTGCTTAGTTAGGTGAATCCCTCACCTGCAGCAACTCCACCTGGGCCCACGCCCTAGGCTTTAAGGCCCATCTCAGTAGCCCTCCTACTCGTTGCGGCCCAGAGTGAGTGGGGGTTCCGCAGGGACGCAGAGGCGTCCTTATTGCTCCCCTTCTACTCTGACCAACCGCCAGTGATGGTAGGACATGGGCCTGACGCTCCAGCGCCAGCCATCTTCAGGGCTCCCACGCAGGATACCAGGCTTTTCCCGTGCACTCTTACTGGCTTCAAGTCTTCACCAGTCTAGACAGGTCTCTTTAAAACATGATACTCCAGTCAAAGTTTTCCATTAATAAAACCACTATTAGGAACCAGTCTTATTGAATCTATGCAAAGAAATGTATTGCCATGATTTATTAAGCATTGCCAAATTTCAGAGGAATTATATAAGGAGAAAAACATACTGACCTGACCTGCACCAAGATTTCCTGATTTTTCTTGCCAGTCCCTTTTCATGGACTCTTCAGAGTAATATAACTGTCTTCAAATGGCAAGAAGAAATTTACAATATGTCTATATTCAAATAGATAGTTTTAGCTCCCCCTGTAGTAGGGCTCCCCTTACTTGACTTGTTCTCTCAGAACGGACTAAAGGAGCTTTATTTCCTTACAGGGTCTCACATGTCACAGGACCTCACAGGGTCTGTAATTCCTGTAACAGAGGGCTAGTATTTACCACTTCACTACTTCCTTCTGTTCCAAACAGGCCTTCCCCAGTTTCCTACAGTTGAGGTTTGTACCACCCCTGACATGGGCATGGTCACACAGGCCTGCAAGTCAGTATACAGGCTGCCAACTGTCAACTGTCTTTCAATAGAGACCAAAACCTAATGGGTATTCTTCTTTGCCCAGTTGGGCACCTGCCCTCTTGGCAGCTAGGCACCCTTTACTTTTGGGGTTCACCCCACATAGCCCCCTTCCAGGACAGCTAAAACATAGCCATAACGATGGCCCTCAGTGTGGGAATCTGGACACTTGCCAGTTACTCCCAAAGACTACCAAGGACTGTAGACCATCACCGGTCTACAGCAACTGCTGGCAGCTACAGCTACATTCAAACCTGTAAGAGAATCAAAGGTTAATATAACATATTAACCCTTTGCACTCCGCTGTCCCCTCTCAGGGGACATCGGAATTCTAGCATATCACTCGGATGTCCCCTCTCAGGGGACATTGCAGTTTATTAGTGATTACGGGGAATTGAGTTATTTCAACGCAACTTTTTGAGACATGCATGTTTCCCTGAAGTTTTATCTTGAAATGGCACAAGAAATTAAATCAAAATATCGTAAAATTACTAAGATATATACAAGAAATGTCAGCGGGTTTTGTGTCGGATTAAACAATAAACTACATATTCCCGATGTGGGACAAAGAAAACGGGACTGCATTGTGTGTTCTAACAGGAAAACACCTGGTGGCAGGCGTCAAACCACTTATTACTGTCAAACATGCACTAATCAGCCTGCAATGCATATTGGGGAGTGTTACAAAACTTATCATACTGTACAAAATTATGAACAATAAAATATTGTTTTTTTTGCAAATATACATTCCTCGATGTCACCCAATTCATATAAGTCCAATATCATTATAATACGTTACTTGGTTCCAAAATTATACTAAATAATACGAGGGTCTGTAAATGCACGTTTCCGCTGCAAAGTAGCGTCGAGTAGCTGGTAGCCAATGTCCAGAATGGTTCGGAGTGCAAAGGGTTAATACAATGAAACATAATATTGGCACCATATCCGCCTCAGGCAGCTAAATCTTCTGCTACTACACATGAGATATGGTAGGGCTATACAAATATCTTAGGGAGGTGACTAAAGTCTACTCTTGACCTTCCTATATAAGGCAAAATTGTCCTTGTCTCTTTGGAGCCATGTCCATGAAGATGCAGGCATCATCTAAGTTTATTATACAATTTTCTGCAGGCCACTGTCAGGGCCGTGCATTGCGGCCAGTTCTTCTTTCTAGCGACAAACACAGTCTGTCCAATTTCCTTAAAATGTATTCTGGCACAGGAGAAAGTTGTTTTGCTGTATACAGGTAGCTTAACCCCTATACAACTGGGCTTGGATCTCTGCCTAGCAAATTGCAGTCTATAAGTTCAATATGCAGCCTCCGGTCCTCCTAACCCAACGAGGTTTTGGCCAGTCTCTGAGTCAGACTCCTCCTCTCTTGGAGCATTTCAAAGTCCTGATGGCTCCCAGGTCCAGGGAGAGTGCCCTTTTCTTTGCTCTTTTGTTAACCCTGTTTATTAGTTACAGGGCCCTGCTATCCTTGTCTTCCCACCAGTCCCCTTTGTGGCAGAGCAGCAACCAGGCCTCTTCCAAGGGAGTGCACTGGAAGGGGATATCAGCCCCTCCTCTTCCAGCAGCAACAGGTACTGAACCCTTTCAGTACATTTGCAAACAGGGAGCTTTTGCTAGCTCTATCCACAGCTTTTGTAGATCCCAGGCTTGCTGCTCTATTCCTGGGGCTGTAGGAAGGCTAGTAGTAGTCACTGGCTTTTGTTTAAACTGCTGTAGCCAGTAAGCCAAAGGCCCAAGTCTTGTATTGCTCGTTGTAAACACTCCTTACTCACTGGGCAGCAGAGGGGCAGCTCTAGTGGCAGGTAAATTTCTGCTTTCCCCACTTCTCTCGCTGCTGCTGCTTCTTTCAGGGCCGCAGTAGGCAGCTCAGGCATCCAGCCCCCTTCTTTGACCTGGCTCTCAGGGGCTGAGTCTGCCTAGCAAACAGTTCTAAAACACCAGGGCGGCTGTGGACTTCAGCTCCGTTTCTCCTCCACTTTTCTCCTGGGAGTTTAGTTGTTTTTAATGTATTAGAATTCTTTATTCTTAGAAACCTTAATCTTTTAATGATTACCAAAAGTGAACAATTAGCATTGGTGCTCACAGAAAACTTGTGACCTTGAAGTTAGTTGATAAGGCACCTGCAGCCAGTAACATAACTGCCAACACCCCCGCCCCCCTTCTCTCAGCCCAGGCCCGTTGCTTTCCCTCACAGATTTTTCCTCTTTACTCTTGATCTCTTCGACCAGTTGCCCTGTCCCCCAGTCCAGTTGCTTGTCTCCCTTTAAACAGTGGGAGTTTTGAAGAAAACTAGAGACCGCTCCTATAGAGTCCTCCCCCCCGGAGGCTGGGGTCCGACCTGTGGGGAAACATGACTCTTAGTCGGCCTGGAAAGATAACGGGTGCATAGGGAGATTTCTTGCAGACAGAAAGCCTGGAGGCCACCTGAAATCCAGTTACAGATGCTTTCAGAATCAGGATGAGGGAGGAAGGGAAAGACCAGGTTATGTCCTCTATGAGGATCCTAATAAATAACTGAAAACAGCAAGTCAAACAAAACACATAACCACAAAGACAAAGACAACAGACCACACGAGACACACAATCAGGGGTTAATGGGGTCTATAGATAGTTAATAATAACTTCAGCCTTAGGTGGTTCATGTTGGACTATGATGTCACAGGCACGGTCAGGGCCAGTAAATCTCTCCGCCCTGCGGAGCTGTAAGCCCTTTGTATCCACCAAAGAGATAAGAAAACCATAAATAACAAGTTCTTTGAAATTTACTACTTTGTTAATTGCTAAGCAAATAGTTAACTTGAAAAGATTTCTCTCTTGCCTTTCTTACACGCAATCTTGGAACCTAGCCAGCCTTTATTTTAGCCTTTAAATCTACCCTAGAACTTCAAAATTTCAATTTAATACAGCGAATTTACAAACCAGGTAAGAGCAACTGACAGACAGAAATTTTTATTAGCGAAGTGGGCTGATTCCTTCTGTAATGGCGAGCAAAAGACTCTGAGAACTGCTAGAGACTTTTGAAGCCCATCGTGGGTCCAGTCCAAACATTCAGCCAGATGAATTAACAGAATGTAGAATAAATCAAAGTAGCTTTCACTTTACACACACCAGTTAATGAGCAGCCAAACACTCGTACTTACACTCTCTCAGTACACTAGCTTAAACTGGAGCTGAGCAAATAAACGAAACAATGCCCAACTCCCCAAATGGGTGTGGGGGCACTCCTGGCACCCATGTCCCAGAACAGAATTCTCGACCAACATCTTGGTGAGAACCTACCGGAGGAGTTAAGACTGCGTCCAGTCCCCCTTCTCGGTAGCAAATTGGCTAGTCCCACACAGACAAACAGCTGTTCACTCATACTTCCTTAATGTTTCAGCATTCATTACAATTCCACAATTTCTATTGTACCCCTTTAAAATTTTCTAACATGTAATTAAGAACAGTAGGTTTATTTTGTCCCAACCCCATGATGATCGGTGACGAGAGACAGACAAGGGAGGGGGTGACCTGTTTTCACAGATCCTCATGCAGATGCCCGCCTGGCCGCGTCCCTTGGGAGCTTAGATTCGTCTTAGCTAAGGTGCACCCGTATAAACCCCGGGCCTGGTCACCTCCATGTTATGCCATATGACGAATCGCGGAACTGCAGGTTGGGGCCCACTCGGACTCCGTAACCAAAGTCGTGGAGCCACACAAAGGAGAGGAGAGGGCAGGCCCCCTCCCTCCACACTCACACACTTTCACCAGACATTCACTCAGAGTTTAAATAATCTACCTAATTCTCACAAATTCCCAATTCCTGAGGGATTCCCAATTTCTGACAGATTACAAATTCCTGACAGATTCCAAATTCCTGAGGGTTTCCCAAAGCCTGAGGGAGCTCTATGGCTCCCCGCGAGGTGATCAAGCTCCCCTTCCACTCACTCTGAGCGGGCCAGACGGTAGGGGATTGGGGCCCCTACCTTACAGAGTCTGCAGACAGGTCCAGAAGTGTCCGTCCACGCTCTCCAGATGCCGGCCGGGTCCTGGGCTGAGGTCCAGGAGTGCCCGGAGCTCCCCCGGTTCAATGCTGCTAAATCAGCAGAGCGGCGCCTCCCGGGGGCCTATCCGGCAACCCCGTTCCTCAAACCCAGTACACACCGGAGGCCAAGAGGCCAGATGGGTGGTTCCCCGGTCTTCCCGGTCAGGGAACCAATTATGTTACAGAAAAACTGGACAAGAACCAAACAGCGCTCTGAGAGTTTGGAGTTACACTTTATTCACCGTGGCGGGCTTAGGGAAATGAATCCAAATTCTAAGCAAAGCTACAAGCAGAACTTCCCTTTTTATGGAAGAGCCAGCCCTTTGTGCGCTTGCTGGCGGCGGCCTTGAAAACTACACAGTTCTATCAATTAAAAAATGCACCTGGCATGGCATTGGGTGTATCTAGTCTCTGGCCTACAAGGTCAGATAGCTAAGTTTATCTCCCCCATTATTCAAGCAGGCTAGAAAGCAAAGTTACTTTTTCAGAATTAGATAGAGGCCGTCCAAAGAATAGCAGAGAATTCCAAACAGTAGTTTTACAGAATAGGGGTTTTCCTTCACAATTGTTGGCCATTCATTGTTTAGTAACATTATTTAGTTTCTCTGTGCTTGTGTGTTTTTCACTTTATTTTCTTATCATTGATTTCTGGTTTCATACCATTGTCTTCATAGAAGATGCTTGATATGATTTCAATCTTCTTAAATTTACTGAGACTTATTTTGTGTCCTAATATGTGGTCTGTCCTAGAAAATGTTTCATGTGTACTTGAAAAGTATATTCTGCTGCTTTGGAGTGAAATGCTCTGAAGATATAAATTAAATCCACCTCATATAGTTTGTTGTTTAAGGCTGCTGTTTCCTTGTTGATTTTTCTGTCTGGAAGATCTATCCATTGATGTCAATGAGGTGTTAAAACCTCATACTAGCCGAAACTGGTTTGGCTCAGTGGATAGAGCGTCAGCCTGCGGACTGAAAGGTCCCGGGTTCGATTCTGGTCAAGGGCATGTACCTGGGTTGCGGGCACATCCCCAGTGGGAGATGTGCAGGAGGCAGCTGATTGATGTTTCTAACTCTCTATCTCTCTCCCTTCCTCTCTGTGAAAAATCAATAAAATATATATTTAAAAAAAATTAAAAACAAACAAAAAAAAACCCCTCATACTATACTATATTACTCTCAGTCTCTCCCTTTATATCCATCAAAATTTGCTTTTCGTATTTAGGTGCTTCTGTGTTGGTTGCATATATGTTTACAAGGGTTATATCCTCTTGTTGAATTGACCACTTTATCATTATGTAGTGTCCTTCTTTACAACTCTTATTATGTCCTTTGTTTTAAAGTTTATTTTGTGTGATATAGGTGCTGCTATCCCAGTTTTTTCCCCTCATTTTCATGATACATCCTTTTTTCATCCCATTACTTTCAATCTGTGTTTATTTTTCGTTCTGAGATGGGTCTCTTCTAGACAGCATGCATATATATATATAGTTTTCTTATCTATTCATCTGTCTTATGTCTTTTGATTGGAGCATTTAATCCATTTACATTTAAGGTGATTATTGATAGGTATGTATTTATTGGCATTTTATTCTTTGTAACTATGGTCTTTTTTTGTATGTCTTTTTGTTCCTCTTCTTAAAGAAGGCCCTTTAACATTTCTTGAAATACTAGTTTGGTGATAATGAACTTCTTCAGCTTTTTATTGACTGGGAGGCTGTTTGTTTTACCTTCATGCTTAATGATAGCCTTGCTGGGTCGAGTAGTCTTGGTTGTAGGTCTTTGGTTTTTATAACTTTAAAGATTTCATGCCAGTTCCTTCTGGCCTGAAATGTTTCTGTTGAGAAATCACCTGACAGTCTTAAGGGAGTGCCCATGTAGATAACTAACTACTTTTCTGTTGCATCTTTTAAGATTCTCTCATTATCTTCAACCTTTGTCATTTTAATTATGATGTGTCTTGGTGTGGGCCTCTTTGGGCCCATCTTGTTTGGGACTCTGTACTTCCTGGACTTGTGTGTCTTTTTCTTTCACCAGGTTAGGAAAGTTTTCAGCCATAATTTTTTCTAATAGGTTCTCAAGTCTTTGCTCTCTCTCTCCTCCTCCTTGTACCCCTACAATGCAGATGTTGTCACACTTTATATTGTCTTAGAGGTCCCTTCCAACTATCCTCATTTTGTAAAAGTCATTTCTTTTTGATGATCTGTTTGGGTGTTTTTTACTGGCTTGTCTTCCAATTCACTGATTCGTTCCTCTGCATCTAGCTTGCTGTTGATCCCTGCTACTGTATTATTTATTTCAGCTATTGGATTCTTCATTTCTGACTTTTTTTTTAATGCTTTCTATGCCTTCATGCTTTGAAGTTCTCACTGCATTCCTTGAGCATCCTTATAACCATTGTTTTGAACTCTGTATCTTGTAGCTTGCTTGCCTCCATTTCATTTAGTTGCTTTTTGGGGATCTTTTTTTTGTTGTTGTTCTTTCATTTGGGGCATGTTTCTTGTCTCCCCATTTTCACTGTTTTTCTGTATTTGTTTCTGAGTATTAGATAGATTTGCCATAGTAGGTGTCTTGCAGGGCTTAGAGGAACAGTCTTTCTAATCTCCTGAGCTCTAGGAATGTTTCTTGTGTGGGTTATGAGAGCCCTCCTGCTATAGTTGAGTTTTAAGTACTATTGGTTTCTCTGTGGGTGGGGTTGCTTCTTCATCTAGCTATAGGGAGCTGAATGTATGAGCTGCTGTGTGGGGTCTGGCTCCACAAAGCTGCATTCTCCCCCAACAGGGTCTGGTGTCTGCCAAGATCTCCCTTTGTGTGTGCTGCTTGTGGAGCTAATTGAGCTTTGCTATAATGTGGTCTGAACCACTGGTTGTATTGGTTCTGGGGTCCCTTGGGAGGGTTTCTAGTGCCAGTAGATGTTAGTCACTGCCAGTGACTTGCCCTGGGCTACCTTTTTGGAGGTACAAAATGATCCACAGTTTGTAGTTGCCTCTGCTGGGCGTGGGAGTGGATGGGAAGGGCCTAGCTGTGCAACAAGACCGATTTCCACCAGCAGTGAACTGGGGGCAGGTCAGCAAAAAGCCCAAGGCTCCCTGAGATCTGCCCTCACCTGTTAGCTTCCTGTTAAGCTCGGTTACTGAAAGAGCCTCTGGTGGTACATGACTTGCTTGAGGGAGGCTTTCAGTGAGTCACCAGTTAGGGCCAAGTGATTTTTACCAGATTGATACAGATTCATCTTGGCATCAGTGCTGGGCCTGAAGCCACTCAGGAACTATCTCAGGGTACACCAAGGTAAGCTGCCACCTGCTATGTGCCTGTGGTCTTTTGGGGTGGGTCACAGGGATTCATCATTGTTCATCAGGTCCACACTGACCAGGGCTGAATGGTGATGCTATTCTGGCATGAGCTAGGAAAAAATGGCCCACCCAAGAAAAAATGGCCTTGCCCAAGAGCAAAACAATTTAGTTCTCTCCAGAGTCTACCTGGGTCGACTAAAGAGCTAATGTTTTTTCTCTGTGGGGGTTGGGAAGCCACTACTCTGGCTGAAGGGGCACTCCAGGCTGGCACTTGGCTATGGCAACAGGGTAAATTGGGTGTGAGCCACAGGTTACTGTGGTCACAGGGTGTGGGGCAGTCCATACTGGCATACAGCTGGCCTCATCTTGCCCGTGATAAGAGGGGAAGGGAAATAGTTTTTGCCCCAGAGCCACACAACTCTGTTTCTTGATTCTCTTTGAGTTCGTTCTCAAGATCCCTTAAGAAAGTATACCACAATCTTAGGCATCAGACTTTTCTGCAGGACATGATGTTGGCTGGGCAGCAGGGAGATCAGGAGGGAGGGATTGTGCAAGTCCCCCTTGGCCGATGCAGATTGGAGGGAAGTTTTGCCCAAGGAAAGATGGCATTTGTGGGTGGTATGGGTGAGGAACTCAGCACTGGGACCCTGGTGGCTGTCCTTGGTGGCTGTCCTTTCAGCTCTCTTCCAAAAGCTACACAGCCCAGTCTGTCGTTACAATACTAAAGTCTGCCCCACCCCATAGTCTCTCTGCTGGAGCCCAGGGTGAGTGGCTGCAAACGTGATTCTGTCTGCTGACCCTTTAATAGGGCACCTGGAATTCCTATCAGAATCCCATCTCTCCCTGGTGGACAGAATCCCTACTGATTTTCACAGTCAGATGTTATATGGGCTCCTCTTCATGACTCTGTTGCTCTGAACTAGGGAGCCTGGTGTGGGGCTTAGACCCCACCTTTCTCAGGGTGGACCTTTTTCAGCTGAGATATCCCTCTGGATTCCCAGCACTGCATGTGGGAGCAGGACCAGTCCTTTTCAAGTTTCTACCCTTCCTACCAGTCTTGATGTGGCTTCTTCTGTGAATCCTTGGTTGTAAGACGGTTAAGCTAGTCTTCAGTTGGTTATTCAGGTTGATTGTTCTATAATTTAGTTGCAATTCCAATTCAAGGCTGATAGGAGGTGAGTATAACATCCATCTACTCTGCCACCATCTGCTGATTTGTACTTTTTCTAACTTAAGTTAGAAATTTAGCTTATTGATTTTAGGTTTTGCTTCCTTTCTAATATTAGTGTGTTTAAGATATTTTCCAATTTCTCTTGTGACTTATTCTTTAGTGGATGGTTTTAAGTTATTTATTTTTTATTTTTTTTATCACCAGACAAATTTTAAGATTTTAATTTCTGTATAAAAAAGGAAATAAGTCAAATCACAAACAGCATTAGTATTATGAATATGTAAGAAGTCACAGAGATCAATAAACTAATCATTAAAATCCCAGTAGAAAAATAGAAACATGCTTATAAAGAACTTATTAAAAAAATCCAATAAGCACATTGCCAATAAAACATAAGAATAAAATTTCTAACAATACAAATAATTCACAAAGAAATATTAATTAAAGTAATAAAGAATATTTTTCCTGCCATATCAGGGAAATCAAAAAAAGAAAAAAAAAGAGGGAGGTCAGTATTGGCTTAGGAGCATCTAGATGGGCATTCTTAAATGTCAGCGTTGAGAGTGTACAACTTTCTTGGGAAACAATTTGTCAATATGTGCAGGGGTTCTTAAAAAGACAGTGGTTTCACTCATACAACTTAACAAAAGGAAGATAAACAATCCAATCAGAAAATGGGCAAAGGACCCAAATAGACACTTTTCTAAGAGTACATAAAGAAGGCCAAGAGATATCTGAAAACATGCTCAAAGTTACTAATCATCCGAGAAATGTAAATCAAAATGACAATGAGGTACCACCTCACACCTGTCAGAATGGCTATCATCAATAAACCAACAAACGACAAGTGCTGACAAGGATGCGGAGAAAAGGAACTCTCTCGCACTGCTGGTGGGAATGCAGACTGGTGCAGCCACTGTGGAAAACTGTATGGAGTTTCCTCAAAAAATTAAAAATGGAACTCCCATTTGACCCAGTAATACCACTTCTAGGAATATATCCCAAGAAATCAGAAACACCAATCAGAAAGGATATATGCATCCCTATGTTCATAGTAGCACAATTTACAATAGCTAAGATTTGGAAACAGACTAAGTGCCCATCAGCAGATGAGTGGATTAGAAAACTGTGGTACATCTACATAATGGAATACTATGCTGCTGTAAAAAAGAAGGAACTCTTACCATTTGCAACAGCATGGATGGAACTGGAAAGCATCATGCTAAGCAAAATAAGCCAGTCCAGAGAAAGATAAATATCACATGATCTCACTCATTTGTGGAATATAATGAACAGCATAAACTGATAAACAAAAATAGAGCCAGTGGGGGGGGGGGGGATATTTTAGAATCTAATAGAAGTAATCCTGCTATTTGCAGATTTTTAATAGTTCCTATAACTTTTGTGATATCATACTATGTTAGTACAGTTTTGATAATATTATTATACCTAAAATCCTTTTTTTCTTGAATTAATGTTTATTGCATGTAATATTATATTTAAGATCATTTTTGAACATTGGTGTTTGTTGCATGTAACATTTTTATATTTAAAATAGTTTTTCTTAGAAAAAATAAATTTTCACTTCTAAAAAATAAGATAGTGGTTTTTATGTAGAACACTACATAGAAACACTACTAATTTGATAAAATAGGATAATGAAAAAGCTAGTCATACTCAAAGATGTTCTTTATAGCACTGCTTAACCTAACACAATAAACACCACCTCGAACAACACAATTAGTACAGCAAAAAATCCATAGGAAATTGTAATAAAAATTATGATAAAGTCCCATCAACAATTACAATACAACCATCAAATATCATTTTTATTTTACTGTGCAGAAGAAAGAATTCAAAACTGTATACACTGTGATCCCATATATAAAAACACATATAGATATAAGCACATAGAAATAAATACTAAATGGGAATATATTAAAATTCTCTCTAGCTTATATAATTACACTTTGTTTTTATTTTATTTTGGAGGTCTTTCTGTATTTTCCAAATTTTCTATAATAAAGGATTACTATATAATCCAAAAATATATTTGGATTTTAAAAGTAATATAAACATTTTAATTGCAAATAATATTTAGAGAGACCTCTCCATGGAAAATGAAAGGAATCCCCACTCTCAGCTGCCTAGTGTTATAGCCTTAATTCCTAGATGAGAGCAAACTTCCCTTGGAGGTTGATTTGCCTGGAGAGAGCATGGAGGCTCCATACGCCTTGCCCCAGGTATCTCCATATCGCTGTTCCTGAGTTCTATTCTTTATAATAAACCAGTAGTCTGGGTAAATTCCCAAGCTAACAAGAAGAAATGTTGTTGGCTCTCTGCTATTCATCCATTTATTTATTCAAACATCACTTGAATGTATGAATCATGGTGACACAGTGAAAGGCGACGATTTACTGCTTTGGGGGGCATGCGTGTGTATGATTAAGAGATGTAAGTGCAGGACTCCAAGATTTACTTCCTTCCTGTTCCAGCGGGATTGCCAAGGAGAATACTATCATCTGGTGGCATTATTCCATGTTTATATTCCATGGAGATCTAGATCTTGATTTGGAAGTTTATGACAAAATATTCAGTGCCTGACTTGACATCAACATTACCAATGAAGGTCATCCCGGTGTCCTCCCCAAACATCCTTTTCAACTGCCCCTGATCCATGCATAGCTGTTCTCTGTTGTCCATTCCACCAGATGGCCTCAAAAGTAACAGACAGAAAAGGGAAATGATTAATGTGGTGGGCTGTTGCCAAATTCTACTTCCTGCCCCAGCCCCAGCATGGACTGAAAAAGGAGTTCATCACATGCCCTTTGGAATCAAGATCATGTTGGCTTCTTAAATATTGTTTTGTGTGTGCAATACCACACATGCAGTTATTTCCTATGGTTCTTGAAAATGTCTTAAAAGTACAACTGAAATTGAGTTTATTTTTGAAGCTTTTTAGTTGTCTTTGAACAGAGGGTGCTACTCTGAACCTTATGTACCAGTAAAGTACAGAAGAAATCAAAGAAAGAGCTACCATCTTGGTCTGAGGGCAGTATTTAAGAGATACACTTAGACATTATAAAAGAGATAAAGGGAAGGAGGGCTGGATAGGTGGGGGGTGGGGAGAGAGAGAGAATTGTAGATGGGGAAGGAGAATAGAGAAGAGAGAAAAGAAGAGAGTTAGGTTTAGGTTTCTGGAAAAATTAAGACCCAAAATAAAGTTGACATTTACTCTTCTTATAAAAACCTTCCTAGAAGAAAACAATGATGAAAGGACTTCTAAAAGTCATTTCTTGTGGACAAAATGTGGAAGGAGCAATCCTATATGTCATCTCTATGGATTTTTTTATTGTAATGGACCTAAGTGGCTGTCCTTTCAGCTTAGTATACACAACTGTATTTTTAGAGCATTTTAGGCTCAATACAATTGAACAGAAAGTAGAGTTTCCCTATACTCTCTACCCTCCTCTCATAGCTGCCTGATCTCTCACCAGTGGAGTATACTAGTATTTGTTATAATAGATGAACAGACATTGACACATTATTATCACCCAAGTGATTAGAGCAACCTGTTTCTAAACTACTTGCTTTTTTAAAATAACAGGCATATATTAAATTTATATTTAAAAGAAAAATATGCATTATGTAACATCTACTGAATTCACAAATTATGAATTATCTATAATAATAAAAGTGTAATGTGATAATTAGACTGGATGCCCTTCCGGATGGCCTTCCAGACGAAGCCAGGGCTGTGAGGGCTGAGGCAGCTGCCACAGCGGGCAGGGGCCAAGGCAGAGCAGCCGCTGCATCAGGCCTCTAGTCTAATCTGATAATAGACAAACATGGTAATTGACCGTACCTTTGCTACGCCTCCCATTGGCTAATCAGCGCAATATGCAAATTAACCGCCAACAAAGATGGTGGCCGGCAGCCACGGAGCTGGAGCAAGCAGGAGGCTTGCTTGCTCCAGTGATGGAGGAAGCCAGCCTGCCGCGGCTGGCTCTGAGCTCCACTCAATAGCAACAAAGTTTCAATTATAGAAGGTAAATAAACCCCAGATACCTGCTTCCAGTCGCCATGGCCATGGACCTGGAGCGAATAAAACAAACAAACAAAAAAAGGAAAGGCTGGGAGCTTCAGTCGCCAGGGGGCTTGGTCAATCTGAAAACAGCCCTCAGCCCCTCACCCAGGCTGGCCAGGCACCCCCGTGGGGACCCCCACCCTGAAGGGGGTTTGGGCAGCGGTGGTGGTAGGAGCCTCTCCCACCTCCTCAGCAGTGCTAAGGATGTCCAACTGCAGCTTCGGCCTGCTCCCCGCTGGCAAGTGGACATCCCACGAGTGCTGCCGGTCTGCCAGAGGGATGTCTGCTAGCTTGGGCCCAATCCCCCAGGGAGCAGGCCTAAGCCAGCAGGTGGATATCCTCCGAGGGGTCCCAGACTGCAAGAGGGCAATAGGCCGGGCTGAGGGACCCCCCTGAGTGCACAAATTTTTGTGCACCGGGCCTCTAGTATATATATAAATGAAAGAATTATAGCATAATTTTTCTGATTTGGTTCTGATTTAGATATTGAATATGAACATTAATTTGTTTACAGATGGTAAAGGGAGGGAGTCATCTATTAGGTACATTATACATACATACATGACTTCATTCTTTTTTAAAAAATAATTCTTTATTGTTGAAAGTATTGCATATGTCCCCCTCCCTCCCTCCCATTGACCTCCTTCATTCTGCCCTTGCCCCCCTCCTCAGGCCTTCACCACCTTATTGTCTATGTTTATGGGTTTTGCATATATGCATACAAGGTCTTTGGTTGATTACCTCCCCGCCACTCACACTCCCCCGCCTTCCCTCTGAGATTCCACACTCTGTTCCATGCTTCCATGTCTCTGGATCCACTCTGTTTATCAGTTTATTTTGTTACTTAGATTCCACGTATGGGTGATATCATGTGATACTTGTCTTTATCTGACTGACATTTCATTTAGCATAATACTCTCCAGATCCCTCCATGCTGTCTCAAAGGGTAAGAGATTCTTATTTTTTACTGCTGCATAGTATTCCGTGGTATAAATGTAGCGTAACTTTTTTATCCACTCATCTTCTGATGGGCACATGTAATTTTTTGAGGAAACTCCATACTGTTTTCCATAATGGCTGCACCAGTGTGCATTCCCAAAGCCATGTACTAGGTTCCCTTTTCTCCACATCCTTGCCAGCACTTGTTGTTTGTTGATTTGTTGATGGCAGCCATCCTGACAGGTGCGAGGTGACACCTCATTGTTGTTTTAATTTGCCTCTCTCTGATGATCAGTGAGTTTGAGCATTTTCTCATATGTCTCTTGGACATCTTTATGTGTACTTTGGAGAAGTGTCTATTTAGGTCCCGTACCAATTTTTTAACTGGATTATTTGTCTTCCTTTTGTTAAATTGTATGAGTTCCTCATATACTTTGGATATTAACACTTTATCTGATGTATCATTGCCAAATGTGGGCTCCCTTTTCATTTTGTTGATGGTTTCTTTTGCTGTGCAGAAGCCTTTTATTTTGATGTAGTTTCATTTGTTTATTTTCTCCTTAGTTTCCTTTGCCCTAGGAGATGTATCCATAAACATATTGCTACGAGTGATTTCTGAAATTTTGCTGCCTATGGTTTCTTCTAAGATTTTTATGGTTTCACGGCTTACATTGAAGTCTTTTATTTATTTTGAGTTTATTCTTATGTATGGTGTAAGTTGGTGGTCTAGTTTCATTTTTTTTTGCATGTATCTGTCCAATTTTCCAACACTATTTATTGAAGAGACTGTCTTGACTCCATTGTATGCTCTTGCCTCCTTTGTCAAATATTAACTGAACATAATGGCTTGGGTAGATTTCTGTTCTGTTCCATTGATCTATATACCTGTTCTTGTGCCAGTACCAGGCTGTTTTGATTATGGTGGCTTTGTAGTATAACATGAAATCTGGTATTGTGATTCCTCCAGCTTTGTTCTGCTTTCTCAAGATTGCTGTAGCTATTCAAAGTCTTTTTTTTATTCCATATAAATTTTTGGAGTATTTTTTCTAGACCTGTGAAATATGATGTTGGTATTTTAATAGGGATTGTATTGAATCTGTAGATTGCCTTGAGTAGTATGGATATTTTAATGATGTTGATTCTACCAATCCATGAAAGACATTATATTCTTCTACTTGTTTATATCTTCTTCTATTGATTTTTTTCAACGTCCTGTAGTTTTTGGAGTACAGGTCTTTTGCCTCCTTGGTTAAATTTATTCTTAAGTATCTTAATTTTTTGATGTAATGGTAGATGGGATGGTTTATTTAATTTCAATTGGTGTTTAAAAATGTGAGGGAATTTGGGTGTTAATTTTGTATCTTGCCATGTTTTCAAATTCATTTATTAAATCTAGTAGTTTTTTTTATAGAGTCTTTAGGGTTTTTCAGGTACAGTATCATGTCATCTGCGAATAATGAGAGTTTTACTTCCTCCTTTCCAATTTGGATGCCTTTTATTTCTTCCTCTTATCTGATTGCTATGGCCAGGACTTCCAGAACTATGTTGTACAAGAGTGGTGAAAGAGTCTTATTCCTGTTCTTAGGGGAAATGGTTTTACTTTTTGCCCATTGAGTATGATTTTGGCTGTAGGTTTTTCATGTATAGGCTTTATTATGTTGAGGGATAATCTCTCTATTCCCACTTTATTGAGAGGTTTTTGGTTTTTTGTTTTTTTTTTAATCAAAAAAGGGTGTTGGATTTTGTCGAATGCTTTTTCTGCATCGATTGATATGATCATGCAGTTTTTGTCTTGCAATCTGTTTATGTGCTGTATCACATTTACTTATTTGCAAATATTGTACCTGCCTTGCCTCCCCAGAGTAAATTTCAGTTGGTCATAATATATGATCTTTTTAATATATTGCTGGATCCGATTGACTAAAATTTTGTTGAGGATTTTAGCATCTATGTTCATCAAGGATATTGGCCTGTAATTCTCTTTCTTTGTAGTGTCTTTATCTGGTTTTGGAATTAGAGAATGCTGGCCTCAATAAAAGAGCTTGGAAGTGTTTCTTCCTATTAGATTTAAAAAATAGTTTAAGTAGTATAAGAGATAGTTCTTTGAGTGTTTGGTAAAACTCCCTTGTGAAGCCATCACACCCATGCTTTTGTTTGTTGGGAATTTTTTGATTACTGTTTCTATTTCATCAGTTGTTGTTGGCCTATTCGGGTTTTCTGATTCTTCCTTATTCAGTTTTGGGAGAGTGTATTTTTCTAGGAATTTGTCCATTTTATCCACATTGTCCAGCTTGTTGGCATATACTTGTTCATAGTATTTTCAGACAATTGTTTTTATTTCTGTAGTGTCAGTGGTTACTTCTCCATTTTCATTTCTGATCTTGTTATATGGGTTCTCTGTTTCTTTATGAGTATGGCTAATGGTTCATCAATGATGTTTAACATTTCAAAGAAGCAACTCTTATTTTCATTGACTTTTTGTATTTTTTTTATTCTATATTTTGTTTCCAGGAAGTTTTTATTTCTTTCTTGATCTCACTTCTAACCCATTCATTGTTTAGTAACATGCTATTTAGCCTCCATATGTTAGAATGTTTTGGGGTGTATTTACTATAATTGATTTCTAATTTCATTCCACTGTGATCTGAGAAGATGCTTGATATGATTACAACCTTCTTGAACTTGTACAGATGTGATTGTGTCCTAACATGTTGTCTATCTTTGTGAATGATCCATGTGCACTTGAGAAGAATGTATATTCTTCAGCTTTGGGGTGAAATGTTTTATAAATCTCAATTAAATCTTTCCGACCCAGTGTGTCCTTTAGAGTCACTGTTTTCTTGTTAATTTTTGTCTAGAAAATCTATCAAATGAAGTCAGCTGGATGTTAAAGTCTACTACTATGACTGTATTGTTGTAGATCTCTCCCTTAAAGTCCTCTAGAAGTTCTTTTTATATATTTAAGTATTTCTATATTAGGTGCATATATATTTACCAGGGTTATACCCTCTTGTTCGATCGAGCCCTTTAGTATTATGTAGTGACCTTTGTTGTCTCTTGAGATGGCCTTCATCTTGAAGTCTGTTTTGTTAGCTATGAGTATTGCTACTCCAGCTTTCTTTTTCTCTTCCATTTGTATGGAAAATTTTATTCCATCCCTTCACTCTCATCCTATGTGTCTTTTGTTTTGAGGTTGGTCTCTTGTAGACAGCATATAGTTGGGTCATGTTTTTGTATCCATTCACCTACCATGTGTCTTTTGATTGGAGCATTTAATCCATTTACATTTAAGCTTATTGATAGGTACTTATTTATTGCCATTTGCTTTCTGTCTGGCTAAGTTTCTCTCTCTATTTCTTCTTCTTATTATAGCAGGCCCTTTAGCTTTTCTTGTAATGCTGGCTTGCTGATGATGTACTCCTTTGGCCTTTTTTTTTTTTGTCTGGGAAGCTCTTTATTTCACCATCTATTTTGAATGATAGCCTTGCTGGATATAGTAATCTTGGTTTCAGATCCTTGTTTTCCATGACCTTAAATACTTCATGCCATTTCATTCTGGCCTGTAGCGTTTCTGATGAGAAATCAGGTGTCACCCATATGGAAGCTCAGTTTTGTAGGTAACAGTTTGCTTTTCCCTTGATGCCTTTCTTTGTCTTTAATTTTTGGCATTTTAATTATGATGTGTCAGTGTGTGATGCTATTTGGGTTCTTCTTGCTTAGGGTTTTCTGTGCCTCCTGAACTTGTGTGACTTTTTCCTTCTCCAGGTTAGGTAAGTTTTCTGCCATTATTTCTTCAAACACTTTCTCTCTCCCATTACTTCTGCCATTAGTTCTTCAAACACATTCTCAATCCCTTTCTCCTTTTCTGCCTCTTCTGACACATGTGCTATTCGAATATTGTTACACTTCCATTTGTCCCACGGCTCCCTTAAGCTGTCCTACTTTTTAATTATTTTTTCTTTTTGGTTATCTGATTGAGTGATTTTTTTAAAAAAAATTAAATCTTTATTGTTCAGATTATTACAGTTGTTCCTCTTTTTTCACCCCATAGCTCTCCTCCACCCAGTTCCCACCCCACCCTCTGCCCTTACCCCTCCCACTGTCCTCATCCATAGGTGTACGATTTTTGTCCAGTCTCTTCTGCACCCCCACACCCCTTTCCCCCCAAGAATTGTCAGTCCACTCCCTTTCTATGCCCCTGGTTCTATTATATTCAACAGTTTACTCTGTTCATCAGATTTTTTATTCACTTGATTTTTAGATTCACTTGTTGATAGATATGTATTTGCTGTTCATAATTTTTATCTTTACCTTTTTCTTCTTCCTCTTCTTAAAGAATACCTTTCAGCATTTCATATAATGCTGGTTTGGTGGTGATGAACTCCTTTAGCTTTTTCTTCTCTGTGAAGCTCTTTATCTGACCTTCAATTCTGAATGATAGCTTTGCTGGGTAAAGTAATCTTGGTTGTAGGTTCTTTCTATTCATCACTTTGAATATTTCTTGCCACTCCCTTCCGGCCTGCATAATTTCTGTTGAGAAATCAGCTCACAGTTGTATGGGTACTCCCTTGTAGGTAACTGACTGTTTTTCTCTTGCTGCTTTTAAGATTCTCTCTTTGTCTTTTGCTCTTGGCATTTTAATTATGATGTGTCTTGGTGTGGTCCTCTTTGGATTCCTTTTGTTTGGGCTTCTCTGTGCATCCTGGACTTGTAAGTCTATTTCTTTCACCAGGTAGGGGAAGTTTTCTGTCATTATTTCTTCAAAAAGGTTTTCAGTATCTTGCTCTCTCTCTTCTTCTGGCACCCCTATAATTTGGATGTTGGTGCGCTTGAAGTTGTCCCACAGGCTCCTTACACTATCTTCATATTTTTGGATTCTTTATTCTTTTCTGGTTGGGTATTTTTTGCTTCTTTGTATTTCAAATCTTTGACTTGATTCTTGGGATCCTCTTGTCTGCTGTTGGATCTCTGTATATTATTCTTTATTTCAGTCAGTGTATGCTTAATTTCTAGTTGGTCTTTTTTCATATCCTCCAGTGTCTCACTAAATTTATCGGCAGTTTCTAGAAAATTCTTGAGTAACCTTATGACCGTGGTTTTGAACTCTATATCCAGTAGTTTGCTTTCCTCCATTTCTGTCATTTGTGACCTGTTTCTTTGTCTCTGCATTTTTTATGCTTCCCTGTGTTGGTAGAGTGGCTTTGTGTGCTAGGTGTCCTATAGGGCCCAGTGGCTCAGCCTCCCCAATTACCTGAGGTGGACACTCTTGGTGCACCCCTTTGTGGACTTTGTGCACAGTCTTGTTATAGTTAAGCCTTGATTGTTGTAGGTATCACTGGGAGGAATTGACCTCCAGGCCAATTGGCTGTGAGAATCAGCTGTGTCTATGGTGGGAGAACTTCTTACTGAAGACACCCTTATGGGGCAAGACTTGCTTCAGTGGGGCTTTGGTGCTCACTGAGTCTGTCCCCTGAGTGTGTCCCTTATGGATCTGAGGAGTTGTAATCTGGATGGTCCCACTCTGACCACTGGGTACACTGGCTCTTGGATCTAAGGAGGTGCTAATTTAGCCTCTGCCTGAGGCTACCCAGCAGGAGCTCCGAAGAGATCTTCAGATTCCCCTTCCTTGTTTGGGGTTTGGAGTTGCCCAGATGAGGCCCAGCTGTGAAGCAATGCAAGCTGCTGTGGGGCCTTGGGCCTTCTCTTGGAAGTTCTGGGTCTGTCTGGCCCAGCTGAAGTTTGTTAGGTAATTTTCAGATTGCAAAGGGCCCAGGCATTCATATGCAAAAGCCTCTGCCACAGCTTGGGTGGGGCGGGGTCTCAGGGAATCAACAGGGCGGAGCAAGCAGCTATGGCTGATCCTCAGCCCTGCCCTAAGAGGCCTGTCTCAGTGTCCCGGTAATCGCTGCTAGCACCTCTTTGAGAAAGCCACCCTCGAGTTCCGAGTTCTGCCCGCTGCCAGACAGTCCAGTTTCTCCCCGTATGAGTCTGGGTCCTGTTCAGAGCAGTCGGGGGCTTGTGACTCCCTCCCGATTCAAAAAGACAGCCACATCCTCAGTTGCCAGCCCTTGCCACGCGTGCCTTTGTACCTCTGCACTTTACTTCCACACCTCCTTTGAGTCTCAGTGTGCTTTTCTCTTTCCTTCTAGTTGTAGAATTTCCACTCAGCCAGCCTTCCTGTAGTTCTGGATGATGTCCGTTTTGTCTTTTAGTTGTATTTTGAATTTGTTGTGTGAGGCAGCAATTTCCGGTGTTTACCTATGCCGCCATCTTGGTTTCTCTCTCTACCCTGTCTTCTAAGTCACTCTTTTAATCCTCATCTTCCCCTAATCTACTGTGTATTCCTTCCAATGTGTTCTTTATTTATGCTATGTCATTCTTTATTTCTGTTTACATAATTACTATATCTTTTTTCATGCTGTTGAGTATCTTTACCATTATTATTTTGAACTCTGTATCAGATAAATTTCTTATCTCCATTTCATTGATCTCTCTTCTGGAGATTCTCTTGTTCTTTCACTTGTGATTTGTTTCTTTTTCTCCTCATTTTGGCTTCCTATATTTGTGAATCTGTATTAGGTAGATCTGCTGCTCCCCTCAATCTCTGGTGCAGGACAGTGTTAAATGCTGTTTCTGACTAATTAGATCAGACAGAGACTCAAATAATCAAGAGACTTTCTCTGCCTATAGACTGATAGGATTCTGTCTTGAATTGCCCTCAGACAATCGTTCAAAGATGTGGAAAGAGTTTTTTTTTTTTTTTTCCCAACAGGGTGGGTCAATTGTTTCTGCCTGGAGGCTAATTGCTATTCTCAGTCTCTTTATGGGTCTCAGAAACTCTACACTGTGGAATAGGTGTTTTCCAATAGAGTGGGTCAGCTGTCTTACCCCCAGAGAAAGCAGTCTGTATAGCAGTTGTTTGAGTGAGAAAGATGAACTCTGCAGTGTGAGGGAATGACTCAGCACAGGAAACTGGGATGTCTGCTTTATAACCTCTATCCCCAGAGCCTCCAGTCCTAGCAGAAGCTCACACAGCTCCAGTTAACTCTACCCTCCCTCTGCCAGAGCACAAGGTGAGTGGCTCCACAGGGTATTTTGTGTGTTGGCCCTTTAAGAGGGCCCTAAATTTTTAGCCATCCCACCCTGGCTGACAGCAACCCCCTGATGTTCACAGCAAGATGTTATGTGGGTAACCTTGTCAGTTTTGGTGCTCTCTGCTTGGGTACCCAGCATGGGGATTAGAACCTAGAGTTCTTGGTACCAACCCCCCACACCTGAGATATCTCTCCGGAAATTCAGTTGCTGTCTCTGGGGGCTCAGCCAGCCTTCTCGTGCCTCTGTCCTTCCTACCAGTCCTATGTAGTACCCACTTTCATTCCTCGGTTATTTGGGTTCTCTCCAGCTAGTCTTCTGTTGATTAGGAAGATTTTTTATATTTTCTTTTTTAAAAATTATTTATTGTTTAAAGTATTACATATGTCTCCTTTTCCTTCCATTGACCTCTCCCTGGCCACTATTACTTCCCAGCACATCCCCTCACCCCCTCTACTGCCTGTGTCCATTGGTTATGCTTATATGCATGCATACAAGTCCTTTGTTTGCTCTCTTACCTGCCCCCCACCCGCCTTCCCTAGGAGGTTTGATGGTCTGATCAATGCTTCTATGTCTCTGGATCTATTTTTGTTCACCAGTTTATGTTGTTCATTATATTCTACAATGGGTGAGATCATGTGATATTTATCTTTCTCAGACCGGATTATTTAGCTTAGCGTAATGCTCTCCCGGTCCATCCATGCTGTTGCAAATGGTACAAGTTCTTTCTTTTTTATAGCAGCGTAGTATTCTGTTGAGTAGATGTACCACAGTTTTCTAATGTACTCATCTGCTGATGGTCACTTAGGCTGTTTCCAAATCTTGGCTATTGTAAATTGTGCTGCTATGAACATAGGAGTGCATATATCCTTTCTGATTGGTGTTTCTGATTTCCTGAGATATATCCCTAGAAGTGGGATTACTGGGTCAAATGGGAGTTCCATTTTTAATTTTTGAGGAAACTCCATACTTTTTTCCACAGTGGCTTCACCAGTCTGCATTCTCACCAGCAGTGCACATGATTCCTTTTTCTCTACATCCTCGCCAGCATTTGTCCTTTGTTGATTTGTTGATGATAGCCATTCTGACAGGTGTGAGATGGAACCTTGTTGTCATTTTGATTTGCATCTCTTGGATGATTAGTGACTTTGAGCATGTTTTCATATGTTCCTTGGCCTTCTGTAAATCCACTTTCAAGAAGTGTGTATTTAGGACCTTTGCCCATTGTTTCACTGGATTGTTTATCTTCCTTTTGTTAAGTTGTATGAGTTCCCTATAAATTTTGGAGATTAAACCCTCATCAGATATAACATTGGCAAATATGTTCTCCCATGCAGTGGGCTTTCTTGTTGTTTTATTGATGGCTTTTTTTTTTTTTGCTTTTTATTTTGATATAGTCCCATTTGTTTATTTTCTCCTTAGTTTCCATTGTCCTAGGAGCTCTATCGGTAAAGAGATTGATTGCTACGACTTGTCTGGTATTTTGTTGCCTATGGATTCTTTTAATATTTTTATGGTTTCCCGTCTTACGTTTAAGTCCTTTATCCATTTTGAGGTTATTTTTGTGCATGGTGTAAGTTGTTGTTCTAGTTTTATTTTTTTGCATGTATCTGTCCAATTTTCCCAACACCATTTATTGAAGAGAGTATTTTGACTCCATTGTATGCTCTTGCCTCCTTTTTTCAAATATTAATTGAGCATAAGGGCTTGGGTCGACTCTGGGTTCTCTGTTCTGTTCCATTGGTCTATATGTCTGTTTCTGTGCCAGTACCAATTTTGAGAACAGTGGCTTTGTACAATAGCTAATATCTGGTATTGTGGTCCCTCCAACTCTGTTCTTCTTTATTAGGATTGCTGTAGCTGTTCGGGGTCTTTTTTTATTACATATGGAATGTTTGGAGAGTTTTTCTAGGTCTGTGAAATATGCCATTGATATTTTAATGGAGATTGCATCGAATCTATAGATTGCTTACGGTAATAGAGACATTTTAACATTGTTGGTTCTACCAATCCATGAACATGGTATATTCTTCCATCTTTTTATGTCTTCCTCTATCTCTTTTTTCAATGTCCTGTGGTTTTCCAAGTACAGGTCTTGTACTTCCTTAGTTGAGTTTATTCCTAGTTATCTTGATTTTTTTTGTTGTAATGTTAAATGGGATTGTTTTTTAGTTTCTCTTTCTGTGAGTTCATTATTGGTGTATAAAAAAGCCATTGTTTCCTGGGTTTTAATTTTGTATCCTGCTACATTGCTGAATTCATTAATTAAATCTAGTAGTTTTTTTAAAAAAATATATCTCTATTGATTTCAGAGAAGAAGGGAGAGGGAAAGAGAGATAGAAACATCAATGGTGAGAGAGAATAATTGATTGGTTGCCTCTTGCACATCCCATACTGGGAATCAAGCCTGCAACACCGGCATATGCCCTTGACCACAGTCAAACCAGGACCCTTCAGTCCGTAGTTTGATGCTCTATCCATTTAGCCAAACCAGCTAGGGCAAGATAGTACTTTTTTGATGGAGTCTTTAGGGTTTTCTATGTACAATATCATGTCATCTGTAAATAATGACAGTTTTACTTCTTCTTTTCCAATTTGGATGCCTTTTATTTATTCTTCTTGTCTGATTGATATGGCTAGCACTTCTAGTACTATTTTGAACAGGAGTGGTGAAAATAGGCATCCCTGTCTTATTCCTGTTCTTAGGGGAAATGGTTTTAATTTTTGCCCATTGAATATGATGTTGGCTTGTAGGTTTGTTAGATAAGGTTTTGGTTATATTGAGGTATGGCCCCTCTATTCCCACTTTGCTGAGGGTTTTTATCAAGAAAAGCTATTGGATTTTATCAAATGATTTTTCTGCATCAATTGATATGTGATTTTTCCTCTCAATTTGTTTATGTGATGTATCACATTTATTGACTTGCGGATATTATTCCAGACTTGCATCCCCGGAATAAATTTCATTTAGTTATGATGTATGATCTTTCTAATGTAGTGCTGGATATGATTTGTTAGAACTGTGTTGAGGATTTTCACATCTATGAGGGGCCCGATGCATGAAATTCATGCAAGAGTAGGCATTCCTTCCCCCTGCTGCTGGCACCAGCTTCCCTTTGGCACCTGGACCCGGGCTTCCATTCAGCCGCCGGCGGGCACCTGGGACCAAGGCTTCCCTCTGGCCACTGGCAGGTACCCGGGACCCGGGCTTTCCTTGCAGCCCTAGCTTCATCCAGGAGGTCGTTTGGTCTAACTAGCATATTATGCTTTTATTATTGTAGACTAGGGGCCCAGTGCATGAATTTGTGTACCTTGTGGGCTGCGAGGCTGCAGTAGGCACAGGGGCAGGTCTCGGCCCATCCTCCATGCCCCCATCTGGCTCCTCCTGCTGTGGCCCCTGGTCCTCTGTCTGCCAGCAGCCCTACTCCCGCCACCACCACTCCCATGCACTTACAGCGCTGGTCCCGCTAATACCTGCTGACGGCGCAGTGCGACGGACCAGCACCAGCAGTGGGTGCGAGCAGGGCCAGCACTGTCAGTGAGTGTGAGCGGCTGCTACCCTGTTACCCCTCAGGAGCAGGAGGAGGTGGAGAAACCCTCAGGGGCGATCAGGGCCGGCAGCCGCCGCTCACACCTGTTGATGGTGCTGAGCAATCGGGACTGGCGGCAGGCACTGGCAGTGGGCGCAAGTGGCGGCTCCGGTGCTGGCTGTGGGTGTGAGTGGTGCTGGCACTGGCAGTGGGTGCAAGCAGTGGCTCTGGCACCGGCAGCAGGTGTGAGTGGGGCCAGCGCTGGCAGCAGGTGCGAGCACTGGGCGGGGCTGCAGTGCGCGGGAGCAAAGAATTTTCAGTAACCACCAGAAGCTTGCCCTGATGATAGCGACTGGCGCCCCTGCTCACCTGCTCCACCATCCCGCCGCAACCGATGCCCGCCATGTTGCACGCACGCCCCCTGGTGGCCAGCGCACGTTATAGCGACTGGTTGTTCAGTTCTGGTTGTTTCGTCATTTGGTCTATTTGCATATTAGCCTTTTATTATATAGGATAAGTACTTGTTTGTAGCCATTTTTATTCCTTCTGCCTGTGTTCCTTCTTGCCTTTCTATTTCTTCTTTTTATAACAGTCCCTTTAGTATTTCTTGCAATGCTGGCTTGGTAGTAATAAACTCCCTTAGCCATTTTTTGTCTGCAAAGCTCCTGATTTTCCCTTCAGTTTTGAATGATAGCCTTGCTGGATGGAGTATTCTTGGATTCAGTCCCTTGCTTTGCATTACTTTTTATACTTCATTCCATTCCCTTCTGGCCTGATCTGTTTCTGTTGAGAAATCATTTGATAATCTAATGGGAGATTCCTTGTAGATAACGCTGTCTCTACCTTTCAGCCCTTAAGATTCTCTCTTTGTCATTAACATTTGCCATTGTATTTACAACGTGTCTTGGTGCGGGTCTTTTTGGGTTCATCTTAATTTGGACTCTGTGCTTGTGTGACTTTTTCCTTCCCCGCATCAGGCAAGTTTTCTGTCATTATTTCTTCCAATAGGGTTTCTAATCCTTGCTTGTCTTCTTGTCCTTTTGGCACCCCTTTTATACAGATGTTGCTTCTTTTCATGTTGTCCCATAGCTCCCTTAAGCTTTCCTCCTGCTTTCTAATTTTTTTTTCCAATTGCTGTTCAGATTGGGTCGGTTTTTCTGCCCTGTCTTCTAACTCGCTGATTCGGTCCTCAGCGTCTTCTACTCTACTGTTGAAACCTTTCATTGTGTGTGTGTGTTTTGTTTTTTATTGTAGCTATATCATTCTTCATTTCCTCTTGATTCTTACATAAGTTGGTAATTTTCTCATCCAGCTGGTTTAGGAACTGTATGACCCTTACTCTGAATTCTTTCTTTGACATATTTCTTGCCTGCATTTAATTTAGTTCTTTTCCTGGTGATACCTCCTTTTCTTTCCTTTGGGTTTTTTTTTTTTTTGTCTTTCCCTTTTTCTGTCTCTTTCTGGCTCTGGGCACCCTGTTTGGGGTTCGAGGTGTTGAAGCCCCTAGTGATTCAATAATTCTTGCTAGACTGGAGGCTGGGTCTGCCTTGAGTTTCACACCTTTATTGTCTCTACTCTGAGTTGTACCCTCTTCTCCCATGGTTCTGGTCCCTCAGTTGTCCACTTCAGATTCTCAGGGTCAGTGGGGGTATGTGTACAATTCCTGTAGTGTGTGACTCCTTTTGAGGGCTCAGAGCCCTCTTGCATGCAATTCACTGTGTGGCCCCGGCACCCAAGGCAGGATGGCGCCCTAGTTTCCTCTGGCAGTGCACATGGAGCGTGGTCCTGTGACCTGTGGCTGGGCATACCAGGTTGCACCAGCAGCTCTGACCTGGGTATATTTTTGTTTTAATTCCAGTTTGGGTCATGGGAGCATGTCCATGCAGCATCCATTTACTCCTCTGCCATTTTTAATCCATGATTTCATTCTTAGGATTTGAAACATCTTTAAAAAATAACCTAGTTGAATGACTCATGTGTTACATATATTTAGTGTATTAAAGTAGTCTTTATTATTGAAGGAATAACTTAATGATCAAATTATATTAGTTATTAACATTTCATTTAAAATAAGCTAAGATTCAGGAATAAAATTTTTTTCAATATTTTATCTCAAAGTACTTTTAAAGTATTTTTATTTTTATGTAAGGTATCCTGTAATAAGTGTAATTTTTTTGTTTGATTTTAGAATACTATAATTTTAAATTTATGAAAATTGTGAATTAAAAGTACTAATCATGTGTATGTAATAATTTTCTTTTACATTATGAAATAAAATTTTATCACAGGTTTCGTCTTGATATATATCGTTGTTTGGCCAGTCCAGCTCTAATAATGTTAACAGAGGAGGATCCAATTCTGAGAGCATTTGAACTTAGTGCTGATTTAAAAGAACTAAGCCTTGTGGAGGTGGAATTCAGGTGGGAATGAATAGAAATTATAAATTATATTTTAACTTTTTTTCCAGAATATTTTCAGCCTGACTTTTTCATAGGGTAATTTAAAATATGTATTTACATTTGATTCAAGATGATAGACCTTGCTGCCACCTACTGGGATTTCCCTTCTCTCTCAGTGGAATAGACCCTGGTATAATTTAGATCACGTCTTCCCATCTGCTCTTTGCCCCTCTTGCACCACTCTTGCTTTGTTCCACATTGCCAAAAGCATCCGAGGGCAGTGGGAAGAGGAGTGGGAATGGCAGCTTGAGCAAGGACAAACAGTTTATAACTACTCTCTGTCCTACCTTCCTTACTCCACATCTATAGTCCTTGGAGTATGATTCTTCATAACGTTTAGAAGCATGTGGAATGCTTTCTGAATGTCAGGGATGTTCCACACAGAGAGACCTAGTTTGTTTTCACTGTTTAGTGAGAGTTTCTGTTAGGAGAAGTATAACATGTAGACATTTCTTCTGAAATGAAGAGTTATGTGCAGTTTGTATACCCCCCAAATCGCTGTTAATCATTTCTTCATAGATAGTTAAGTTGGGGGGAGGGGACCTTTGGAAAAAACAGCCTATTAAACTACTGATAGACATTTAAAAAAATTTTTTTTAGAAAACTACAATTAGTCAACTTGAGGAAAAGCTTTGAGACTTTCCCTTAAGTTAAAGTATCCCTGATGGCCCTCCAAAGAAGGAAGAATTGATCAAGATTTCTGGCCAGTTCCCACCTTTTTTTTCATGTCCAGCTGATGGTGGAGCCATGTCTTACATTGCTTTCCTCCAATGATTTGATAAGATTGGGAAAATTCAAACTTTTATTTACTGGAAGGGCAAAATGAAGCTTGCAATTTTCTTTGCCTTTATAGCAGTACATAGTGTGTGTTCTTGAGAGCTTTTAGTTCCAGAAATCTTTAAAAATACCTGTTTATACGTTTTCAAGTTTGGAACTACTATCTTTTAATTTGGATATATTAAAATTTACCTCAACTTGAAATGACAAAGTATATACTTGGATGAACATGAGACTTGCTTAAAATGTAATTTTTTGCTACTTTAATTAGCAGATGAGACTGTTAATAAAGTATTTCTTTTAAATATGAAGAACTTTCTATTATAATCTCATAGAGTTCTGAGTTACCATATAAAATACAATTCCTTCCAAAAAGAGATTTGAAACAACTACTATGATTAAATTATAATCATAGACTAATAAAGTTAGATTTTGAAGTGATCATAGAATCCTTTTCTATAACCCCTTGTTTTTATAGGCAGGGAATGTGATCTATATAGGTTACCTGTTTTACTGGTACCAACATCTAATTAGGAACAGAGTTGACATTGGAAGTAGGAGCAGAGTTGTAACTAGAACAGAGGACTCTTTGCATCTAGTCTACTATATCTTCATCCAAATTATACAGACTCTTCGCAGTCTTTCAGGAATTTATTAGAGCTTAAGCAAATTAGGTTGATTAAATGTATTCATTTTACCTTTGAATATAGTGGTTTTACAATCTTTATCTAAGGTGAGATATCTTTGTAAAAATATACACTCTAGATTAATGTTCCCACCTGCAACTAGATTTCTAGACTGAAGCAGGTACTAATTCAGTTGTTAAAGAAATCCAACTATTTATTCTTAGGTATTTTGGTAACATAGTAAATGCAAAGAATGGATGAGAAAAATGTTAGCCCCTAAGAATTTTTAATTTTTTTAGTTATAACTTTATGCAGCCAGTTTATGGAAGACCCTGTTTTAGAGAAATATTAATCAATAGGAAATCTTCCTATTTTCCCTTCCTTTCCCTTTAAGAAAAAAAAAAGGAATAACAATTTCTGAAGTTCAATGGACTCATAATTATTTATTTCTAACTTTATTCTTAAATTATTATACTCAGATATAAATTTAATATAATGAATATATTTTTTAAAAATTGTCTACTAAAACTTCTTAGTTCCTCACAAATTGATTTAGGCCTGACTTTAACAAGCAGTTAAATCCTAAGTTTTAAGGAAATGTGATTCTGAAAGAGAATTCTTGACATGTTTTAGGATCTTTCTTTTTAACTTGAATTTTTTTCAAATGAACACTGTAAAAATGAATCAAAATACTATTTTAATATCAGAAGTAGCATAAACATGTGGTAGACTGTTATTGAAAAAATGTTTAGTTAAAAACTATAGAATAACATTTATTGGTTAGCATAAATATATTGTTATCTATTGTTTAGATAAGTAATATAAAAGGAAGTTTTATACCAAACTTATAGAGAATAAGGGAAAATGAATTAAGAGAAGAGTTGGTTGACAAATATCAGAATTTCTAGGGATATCAGTATATATATGGAAAATATATATATATATATATATATATATATATATATATATATATATATGGAAGCATTGTGTGAACACCATGAACATAACTGTATTATAGTTTTCCCCAAAGCTGTGGAAAATTAATACACAGTAGGTTCCTTTGACAGTCAGCACATAATGACTTCACACACCACTATCAGAACTAAAATGTTACTGAGTAAAAGTTTTCTAGTGAATATAGCGTAGTTGGAAGTTGGAAGTGACATTTCTAACAATCAACCATTGTATTTTGCAGGAATGATTATGAGGAACTAGCCCGGCAATGTAAAATGTTTGCTAAAGATTTGCTTGCACAAGCCCGGAATTCACGCGAATTGGAAGTTATTCTAAACCATACATCTAGTGATGAGCCTCTTGACAAACGAGGATTATTAGAAGAAAGAATGAATTTAAGTCGTCTAAAACTTGCTATCAAATATAACCAAAAGGAGGTATGAGCGTTTCTGTAATGTATTTAAATTATTTCCTCCACAGTAGTCTAGTGGCTCAGGGCAAAGGCTTTGGAGCAGCACATATAAGTTGAGATCCTAGTTCTTCATAAAAATGTGTGTCCTTAGGAAAGTTATTGAATCTGTCTGAGCTTTAGTTTTAAGAATTAACTAAGAATATATAGTTAAGAGTTTAGTATAATGAGTACTAGTATTAAGCAAGTATTCAGGGATAATTGCTATTATTTTTAATTTTAATAATAATATATATTAATTTAATGTTTGGGGAAATATTAGCTACACAGGTAAGATCTTATGTCATGACCTCACAGTAAACTTTCCCTCTTGTGTTTTGTTTTTCCTAGTTTGTTTTATTGATCTGTTATAATAGTTCTTTATATAGTAATGCTACCTATCTGCTTAAAAATAAAGTATCAGATGTTATGTTTCCTGATTCTTATTTGTTAATTCATTGTGAAATCCGAAGGTGGAGAGGCACATGGTAATATAACTAAGTTGAATCTGGCTCTTCTGGCATCATCCCTTCCTATTAAGGGAAATATCTATTTCTACTCCCCTTACACATACATACACATGATTCAGGAACTTGAAGAAGAAAGGTATGTATTTTAAATTTCATTTTAGGGATAATTTACTAAACATTTTATATTTAGACAATGATATCTAGTTGACAGTATGGAGTATTGATAAATGGTACTTCAAAGGTATTGCTTCTGAGACCCATTTTTATTATCAACATAGATGTTGGAATAAAACTTGTTTATCAAATTTATTTTAATATAAAAATGGGGCCTGAATAGATAATGGTAAAAAACAAAATACAGAACCTTTGATCCTAGGAACAGAATGATTATTTTTATCTTGGTTTAAAATTTGAGCCTCACAATAGGTTTGATACAGGAATTTTAAGATGTTTTCCTTAAGATTACCTAGATAATATATTGCTTATCCAGATCTCTGCCTTCAAG
>NW_005871069.1:9822927-9892236 GCF_000147115.1 Myotis lucifugus
GTATAATTACATTCTTGGAGTTGATATATGCAAAAATGTTAACAGCTAAAGAGATCCTTAATTCCTAATTTGGCACCCGGGACAAATAACAAATTAGATCCCTTGAGGATCGAATTTTTTGTTGGGTGCTAAATATATGTTGCATTCAATAATTTAAATACTCCTGCATTGGCTGGTCTGCTATATTCAACCGTAATAAATTCTAAAATTGCCCAAATTTTGAAAGCTAACTTTTTACTTGTTTATACCATCTTAATTGGATGGGGGGAGGTCTTGGGTCAGACAAAATGTGTTAATTCCAGGAGCCTTTTTAAAGGGCCTTATATATATATAATTTCTTTATCAAAATCCTTATCAGCGTTCTCAAAAAGCTAAATCATGTATTTTTCTAACTTGCTGACTAGGAGAGACACACAGGAGATACCAAATATTTTATTCGAAGGAAGGTGAAAGAAAAGTAAGTAACTTTTATGTAATTTTGTAATGTTTTATAAGGAAAGGAACATTGAAAAATGGTACTTGGGTATTTGTTCATTTTTTTCCTACTGGCCTCCTGTGGCAAGTATTGAATGAATATGCCTTACCCACATTGTGTATCCTATTTTGAGAGAAAAGTGCTTTTTCATTGGCCTGAAGACCCTTACTCCATTTTATTGTCAATTCATATTTTTTAATTTTTCAATTACACTTGACATTCAGTATTATTTTAGTCAATAAATATTTGCCATCTATTTTTGTAAGAACTCAAAGTTCATTGTAGAGTAGAGTCCCATGTGAATTATTTTCACCCATTGTCCTTTGTTTTTTGTCATTGGTTTTGGCTGGGATTTGAACTATGAACTTTGCATTAAGAAGATAATACCTGTGATAGGACAATAAAATCTGGAGTTGGAGATGACCCTTCCTGACTTTGTTATGTTATAAATAACCACAGCCTAACTTATGTGAAACTTGAGTGCAGAAGTGAAATAGGGTTAGATTGTTTGAAGCCACTTGTGTAACGGAGACAGACAGAAGCATAGAGCTTTTGTATAAATTTGCTTTTAGTTTGTTTTCCTCAGTCTCTGCCCTGCCAGCCAAGAATATCCTTCCATTGTGTCATGTGTAAGCTTTACAGATGTTCAGAATTCAACATTAAAGATCCAGCATTTCCTGCAAGCCCATATGTGTCTAGCATATGGTGGCAACATGTAGAGTGTCATGGTTGAGACGGTTTTCTGAAGGGTTTGCACTCCTCTAGATGGCATTTGTATTAGGTCTAATTTGTCCTGTTGATACTACTCCTGGCTGTGATTCAGATCCTACTGTGACAGCTACAATGGTGCAGTGCAAAGGAGCCACATAGCAGTTTGTTCTTCTACCACACTGCAGTGACTGCTCTGAGCCAGTCCTTCATGTGAGAATCCAACACTTTCCTCATTTCAGGCAGACTCTGGATGTTTCCTTTTACTTAGCTGAGCGTAATCTCTCAATGATTTCAATTATCTTTGGTTGTAAAATGATTAACATTTGCATTTTTCTTATAATAAATGCTTCTGTACTTTTTAAAGAAAAAAAATAAATAGTAATATTTTTAATTGAAAGGAAGATACTCTATAATTTTAAGGATGAATGAAACTAGATTTCTAAATATGATTAAAAGAGAAGATAATATTTTCCCGAATAGTTGGTAAACTTTATTTAGGTAATTCATCCTGAATAACAAAGTACCCTGATACTTAGGGGCATAAAACAGCATTTCATAATCATTTTATAATAGTTTCATAATCATTTTATAATGCTCTTGGATCCTTTAGGTCTAGAATTAGGAAAGGACACAGCAAAGATGATTTGTCTCTGTCTCACTAGGTGTAGGGCCCACCTGGAGGTAGCTCTAATGACCAGGGCTGCAATCATCTAGACTCTAGAGGCTTTGTCGATCATATGTCTGGTGCCTGAGCAGCAGCTGAGGACTTAAACAGGGAGCTCTGAGTGGACTGGATGTTCAGGTGGATGGGTCCATAGAGGGGGGCCTCCTGAGAACTGTAACTGAGGAGGGGCATGGCTGTCATGGTGGATTGACTGCAAGGAAATGGTCTGAGAATCCTCTGAGGGCTGACTAGAATGCCTCCATATAGTCTGGGCTTCCTCACAGCAGGGTAGTTTCATGGCAGGAGAACATTATACCGGGCAGTTTATGGCTCCAAGAGCAAGAGTTCTTCCAAGTGGAAACTGCATGACTTTTTATGACCTATCTTCAGAAGTCACATAGCATCACTTCTTCCAGAATCTCCTGGTGAAAGCAATCACAGACCTGGCCAGTGGTGCTCAGTGGTTAGAGTGCCAGCCTGTGCACCAAATGTCCCAGTTTCAATTCCCAGTTAAGGGCACGACGTACCTGGGTTGTAGGTTCGATCCCTAAAAACCAATGGAAAAAAATATCCTCAGGGGAATAACAACAACAAAATAAGTAAAAATAAATAAAAAATGTAAAGAAGTAATCACAAGCTTGTTGAAGGGTAGGGAACATTGATCGCGCATCTCTTGATTAGAGGAGTATCAAAGAATTTAAAATCCACCACAGACTTATAACATTTCCAATTGAAATTTTGTTTTTCTAATTACATATTTAACATCATTTAATTAAATCATCATTATATAGAGGGATTGCAAGGACAGCAAACAGTCCTAAGATTGCTTTGATATTTGGGGGAAGGGTGAAACCAATCAGTTTGGCATGTTACTAAATTGGGTAATTGGTGGGCGAAAAGGCTATTTCTCCAATATTTCATCTTGAAAGACAAATTAAGATTCTGTAGGAACACCTGAATCTGAGCAAAAGAATAAAAGATGAAATAAGAATTAAGTGCTAAAAGAAACATATAGTATATTAGGAAATTTCTTAATAAGCATAATAAACAATAGAAATTTTATTTTAAAAACTTTGTTTTAAATTATATCTCAGGATAAATCATTTTAAAACAGAAGAGTGGCTAAATATTATTTAGATATCTGAACGATGTTATGATCACTTGTGCTTTACTTTAGTAACTTTAAACCTGATCCCGTTACTTACGTAGAGCTATCAGAATCCTTAAGTGAGCATTATATTGGGGAAACACTTCTGGAATTTGCAAACTAGAATTTTCTTCTTATTTGGGAACATTTTTCATTGTAACACCAAATTCAGTTTTAATTAGATTAAAGAGTAACTTTACTGCATTTAAGTTTTTCTGCTTTTATGGATCATAAATGTCTGATTTTATACTTTGATTGCTTTGTTATCTTGACATCTTGGTTTCTTGTAACTGAAATCATTAATTTTTGTAGACTAAAGTCTCTTTCTGTGATTTTTACTTGTTAAACTTGAAATTTCATAAACATTATAAGAGCATTTATAAATTAAATTTGCAAATAACTAAGGAGGCTAATTAATAATTATCACTATGTAATGTACATGCTATTAACCAGGCACTATTTTAAGAGCTTTACATTTAATCCTTATAACAAGTTTATGAAGTAGATACTATTACTATCTTCATTTTACATGTAGGGAATTTGAGTGTTAGAAAGGTTTAAAAACTTGTTCAAGGTCATTTAATGAGTGATAGTGCCTAGATTTGAATCTAGGTAATCTGGCTCCAGAGTCTATGCTCTTAACCTCTATACTCTTTATTACATGTGAGAAAAAATCTATGTGGACCATATAAAATTGATTTTAAGCTATTATTAAAACTTTGAATGTCAGTTAAATAATGGTATTACCAGATCCTATTTACAGGTTTCACTTCACTTTTTTTTTTTTTTTTTATCTGTGTATTCCTTTTCAGTTTGTCTCCCAGTCTAACTGCCAACAGTTTCTGAATACTGTTTGGTTTGGACAGATGTCAGGTTACCGACGTAAGCCTACCTGTAAGAAGATAATGACTGTTTTAACAGTTGGCATCTTTTGGCCACTTTTGTCACTTTGCTATTTGATAGCTCCCAAATCTCAGTTTGGCAGAATCATTCATACACCCTTTATGAAATTTATTATTCATGGAGCATCATATTTCACATTCTTGCTGTTACTAAACCTATATTCTCTTGTCTACAATGAGGATAAGAAAAACACTATGGGACCAGCCCTTGAAAGAATAGACTATCTTCTTATACTGTGGATTATTGGTAAGTATCAGGTTCATTTGAAAGGTTCTGCCTCTGTTTATCCCATTAATTCTCCTTTGCTTGGTGGCATTATAAACATCTGTATTCAATTTGAACACTTCTATGATCATTGAATACGTAACTAACATTTTTGTATAGATAAATGTTCCTGAACTTCGTGATAAGGGAATAGAGATTTATTGAGTATTAATTACATAATTATATGGAAGTTAGATTTTTTTGTTCTCAGTCTCTAATATTATGACTGTTAAAAACAAAGTTTGCTGATGAATGCTTTTTTTGGTAATAGAGTGTGAACCAATTCATATGGGTTTTTTTTATTTTTTTAAATTAATCTTTATTGTTGAGATTATTACAGATGACCATCTTTTTTCCCCCCATAGCTTCCCTCCACCTGGTTCCCACTCCACCCCATACCCTCCCCACCCTATTGTCTGTGTCCATAGTTAATACATACATGCATATAAGATCTTTGTCTAATCTCTTCCCGCACCCTCCCACACCCCCTTCCCTCTGAGAATCGCCAGTCTGTTATATTTCAATGCCCCTGATTCTATTCCATTCACCAGATTTATTCATTTGATTTTTAGATTCAATTGTTGATAGATATGTATTTGTTGTCACTTTGTTGTTCATATTTATTATCTTTACATTTTTCTTCTTCTTCCTCTTTAAAAATACCCTTCAGCATTTCATATAATACAGTGGGGCCTTGACTTACGAGTGTCCCGACTAACGAGTTTTTTGAGATACCAGCTGTCTCTCGGCCGATTTTTTGCATTGAGTTGACAGAGTAATTTGAGTTAAGGAGCTCCTTAACGAGCTCAGTCTCGGAACGAATTAAACTCGTAAGTCAAGGCCCCACTGTACTGGTTTGGTGGTGGTGAACTCCTTTAGCTTTTTCTTGTCTGTAAAGCTCATTATCTGACCTTCAATTCTGAATGATAGCTTAGCTGGGTAGAGTAATCTTGGTTGTAGATTCTTGCTATTCATCACTTTGAATATTTCTTGCCACTCCCTTCTGGCGCGCATAATTTCTGTTGAGAAATCAGCTGACAGTCGTATGGGTACTCCCTTGTATGTAACTAACTGTTTTTCTCTTGCTGCTTTTAAGATTCTCTCTTTGTCTTTTGCCCTTGGCATTTTAATTATGATGTGTCTTGGTGTGGACCTCTTTGAATTCCTCTTGTTTGGGGTTCTCTGTGCATCCTGGATTTGTAAGTTTATTTCTTTCACCAGGTAGGAGAAGTTTTCTGTCAATATTTCTTCATATATGTTTTCAGTACCTTGCTCTCTCTCTCTTCTTCTGGCATCCCCATAATTCGGATGCTGGTACACTTGAAGTTGTCCCAGAGGCTCCTTACACTATCTCTATATTTTTGGATTCTTTTTTCTTTTTGCTTTTCTGGTTGAGTGTTTTTTGCTTCCTCCTATTTCAAATCATTGATTTGATTCTCAGGATCTCTAGTCTACTGTTTAATCCCTGTATATTATTCTTTATTTTAGTCAGTGTATGCTTAATTTCTGACTGGTCCTTTTCCATTTTTACGACATTCTCACTAAGATCCTTGAAAGTCTCCTTAAGTTCCTTGGAGGTTTCTAGAAGATTCTTGAGTAACCTTATAACTGTGATTTTGAACTCTATATCCAATAGTTTGCCTTCTTCCATTTCTTTCATTTGTGACATGGTTCTTTGTCTCCACATTTTGAGTCTTCCTGTATTTGTTTCTATGTATTGGGTAGCTGCTAAGTCTCCTTGAGTTGATAGAGTGGCCTTGTGTAGTAGGTGTCCTATAGGACCCAGTGGCTCAGCTTCCCCAATCACCTGAGGTAGACACTCTTGGTGCACCCCTTTGTGGGCTGTGTGCACAGTTTTGTTGTAGTTGAACCTTGATTGCTGGGAGGACTTGACCTCCAGGCCAATTGTCTGTGGGGACCAATTGTGACTACAGTGGGAGAGCTGCTGTGCAGAAGACATCCATATGGAGCAGGACTTGCTTCAGTGGGGCTTTGGTGCTCACTGAGTCTGCCTCTTGAGTGTGTTGCTTATGGATGTGAAGAGTTGTAATCTGGTATGGTCTCGTACTGACTACTGGGTACACTGGCTCTTGGGTCTCCAGGGAGGTGCAAAGTCAGCCACTGCCTGGGGCCACCCAGCAGGAGCTACAGAGAGATCTGCAGATTCCTCCTCTTTGTATCGGGTTTGGAAGTGCCCAGACAAGGCCAGCTGTGAAGCAAGCAGGCTGGTGCTGGTGCAGGTTCTTGGGCCTTTTATTGATAGGTTTGGGGCTCCCTGACTTAACTGCAGCTTGTTTGACCCAGCTGTAGCTTGAGAAAGGACACACCATTCACATGCAAAAGCCACTGCACACCACTTGGGTGGGGTTGTAAGTTGCGTCAGGCGGGGTCTCAGAATCAGCAGGGTGGAGCAAACAGAAATGGCTGCCAATCAGCCCTGCACCGGGGAGATCCCAGCATGGGAACAGTGGCCACTGCAAGCACTTCCGTCTGGAAGAAAACCACCCCTGAGTTCCTGCCCCGATGCCAGACAGTCCAGTTTCTCCCCGTATGTGTCTGGGTCCCCCAGAGCCTCGCCTGGCACTGGAGCTCAGAGGAAGTGGGAGCTTGTAAATTCAGTTTGTGGTGCCAGTCTTTTAAGAAGAGCAGCTGAGTCTCCAGGAGCCTGTGTGTCACTCAGCCCCAAACCACACTGGTTTTTACAGTCAGTAATTCTTACTGCCCATAGGGACTTCTTTTCCCAGCTCTGGAACCCTGGGCTGCAGGTCTGGTGAAGGGCTGGGACCCCTCGCTCCTCTGGGTGGCCTCCACAGAAGCGATCTCCCTCCCAATTAAAAAAACAGCAGACCTGGGTGCCGGACCAGCCCGTTCCGTGCCTCCGCACCTCCACACCTCCTACCAGTCTCAGTGTGCTTTCTTCTTTATTTCTCTCGTTGTAGTACTTCCACTCAGCCAGCTTTTCAGTGATTCTGGATGATGGTTCTGTATTTTAGTTGTAATTTTGATGTTGTCGTGAGAGGCAGCAAGTTCAGGTGTTTACCTATGCCACCATCTTGGTTCTCCTCATATGTATTTTGAAATGTAATATGTTTTATACTCGGTTGCATTTGAAGAGTTAAGTATTTTGTTATAATGTTATATCATTAGTTTTCCTTTGAAGACCCTATTAACTTTTGTAGTTACATTTTCCTAGTGACTCACTCTAAAAATGAGTTCTTTGTATTGATAGCTAGAACTTTTTAGAAATTACAGGATATATATATATATATATATATATATATATATATATATATAACGTTTTGTTTTGTGAAAATTGTTTTTTATAAGTATTATGGTGTATGACGAATATTTTAAATGACCTTATGCTGCCCTTGCCCTTTCTTTGATCGGGGTGGGAGGTAAGCAGTTGAGATATAATCATATTTCTGTTTTTAGAGTTTTAATGACATCTCCTTTATTTCTCTCTGGATCTTCAACCTTGTTTTTAACCTCAGCATTTTCGATTTATCTTTCTACTATTTGCTATAGAGTAACAGTATTGAAATTTAGTCTTTTCTATGGTGTAAAGCACTGATTGACTTATGGTTTTTTTTTTAATATATTTTATTGATTTTTTACAGAGAGGAAGGGAGAGAGATAGAGAGTTAGAAACATCGATGGGAGAGAAACATCGATCAGCTGCCTCCTGCACATCTCCTACTGGGGATATGCCCGCAACCCAGGTACATGCCCTTGACCGGAATCGAACCTGGGACCTTTCAGTCCGCAGGCCGACGCTCTATCCACTGAGCCAAACCGGTTTCGGCTTGACTTATGTTTTTGATGATTTCAATTATTAACTAATTTGAGAACAGTGAATGTACAGTATTCACTTTTAATTCTCCTTCAGTTATAAAATTAATTTGCATACTTTGGATTTTTATTTTTAATTGGAAATTAATTCATTTCAAGTAACTCAAATCAGTTTTTTACTTTCAGTGGTGTTCAATCCATGGTACATTAATACTTAAAATTAGGTAGATAAAACAGACTTTCGGTGAGATGACAGAGTAGATATACAGTGTGCTCCTCTTCTCCCATGATCACAGCAAAACTACAACTGAAGTACACAATAACCATCATTGAGAATCACCTAAAGACTAGCTTAACAGAACTCCTATAACTAAGGATATAACAGAAGAAGACACAGCGAAACCTATATGAGGGGTGGAGACAAGATACAGGCTGCTTTCACACCCACTGTGGCAGTTGAGAATCGGGAGGCTGTGGAAGTTCCCCCTGAAGAGTGAAGATTTCCCCTGAGGAGTGAAGGGTCCCAGTCCCACACCACACTCCTTAGCCAAGGGCTCCAGTACTAGGAAGAGAAGTCCCCATAATTTCTGGTTGTGAAAACCAGTAGGGATTTTGGCTGAGTGAGACAGAAGGCTGCTAAGAGTACCAGGCATTCCTCTTAAAAGGTCTGCTCAAGGATTTAACTTGCTGACCAACTCGCAGGCTCTGAACTCTAGCGCTGGGGCCGCAGCCAGGAATATACTAGGAGTAACTGACTTGTGTGGCTTCAGGGTGAAAGCTGGACAGGCAACTTTCTCCCAGATAGAAATGCTTTCGCTCCCAGGCACAAGTGATTGTTCGTTTGTTGATTCCTCTTCCCACCCAGTTGCAGGTGTAGATGGGCTCCATATCTGAATCACAATCCACCTGGCTAACACTGTTCACCCTTCCCTGGTGATTCCCTAAGACCCTGCCCAACCCAACTTGAGGGCTCACCCAAGCCTCTTCCAGTGGCTTTTCTATATAAATGGCCTGTCTTGGCTCTCAAAGGTTCACAAAACTGAAGCAACAGTATCTGGCCTTGACATGCCCTATATTTCTTGCTAAGTAGCCTCAATCCTGGCACTATGGGAAGCCAGCCTTAATTCACAGTTTAGCCTTTCTCAGGCACTTCCAAGCCCAGCACAGGTGGCAACCATATGCAGATCACTTTGGAGCTTATACCAAGTGGCTCCAGGCAGGTCATATACAACAGTTGACCTTAGCCAGCACCATAACCCCTCCCAAGAGGCTCCAGAACCAACACATTCAGTGGCCAGCTTCAGACCACACCAGAGCACCATACAATTATCTCTACAAATGACACACAGAAAAGGCAGACTTGGCAGGCACCAGAGCCTCACTAAAGCAAATCCTGCTCTTTAGGTTCTGTCCCTGCATGACAGCTCCTCCACTAGAGTCACGGCCATTCTTCACAACCAATCAGCTGGAGGGTCAATCCCTTCCATTGACATGAAAACAGCAATCAAGGCTCAACTACAACAGAAGGGCACACAAAACCTACAGAAGGGACACACTTGGAGCACCTGGCTCAGGTAACCAGGGAGACTGCACCACTGGACCTTACAAACACTTACTACATAAGGCCACTCTACCAAGACCAGGAGACATAGCAGCTCTACTTAATGCATAAAACCAAACACAGGGTGGCAGCCAGAATGAGGAGACAAAGAAACATGTTCCAAATGAAAGAACAGAACAAAACTTTAAAAACAGAACTAACAAAATGGAGATAAGCAACCTACTAGATGCAGAGTTCAAAACACTCTGCTCAATGAGCTTAGGGAAAGAGTAGTTGAACTTAGAATTTCAACAATAAAATGGAGATGAAGAATACAGCAATTAAAATGATGAATACATAACAGGGTATCAACTAGATTAGAGGAAGCAGAAGATCGATTCAGCAATTTGGAAAGTACTAGTAGGGTAACAGAAGACACCCAATCAGAACAGCAAAAAGTATCCCCCCCCCCCAAAAAAAATGAGGATAGTTTAAGGGGCCTCTGGGACAGCATTAGGTATACCAACATGTACATCAGAAGGGTACCAGAAGGAGAAGAAAGAAAGAGAAAGGAATTGAAAACCTACTTGAAGAAATAATGACAGTAATCTCTCCTAACCTGGTGTATGAAATAGACATTCAAGTCTAGGAAATGCAGAGAGTCCCAAAGAAGATGAACCCAAAGAGGCCCACACTAAGATACATTATAATTGAAATGCAAAAGGTTAGAGACAAAGAATCTTAAAATCATCAAGAGAAAAGCAGTTAGTTACCTACAAGGGAGCTCCCATAAGATTGTCAGCTGATATCTCAACAGAAGCTTTCCAGGTCAGAAGGAAATGGCACAAAATATTCAAAGGAATGAACAGCAAGGCCCTGCAACAGTGGTTCCCAAGTTTTTTTTGGCCATGCCCCACCTAAGCATCTCTAAAATCCTGATGCTCCCCACCCTCCGTGACATAAAATTTTTATTATTCAAAAAGTGAACTCCTATTCAGGAATGAAAGGACAGTTGAAGTACTGAGGAAGAAATCACTAAGAAATTGTTAAAATAATATTATGAAGTAATATGAAAAAATAGCAAATAAAGTTTCAAAACATATAATAGAGAACTAAAATGCATAAATATGCCACAATACATATTTATATACTGTATATGAGGCCCAAACCATAAGAAATGCAAAAAATTCATTGTTAATCATTCTCAAATTTCCCCCCTTAAAAATCAAATTGACCCCCTGTGGGGTGTGTGCCCCACATTGAGAACTACTGTTCTACAACCAAGACTACTCTAACCAGCAAAGCTATCATTCAGAATTGAAGTAGAGAAATAGCTTCCCAGACGAGTAAGCTAAAAGAGTTCACCACCACCAAACCTGTATTACAAGAAATGTTAAAGGGCCTTTAAGGAGAAGAAAGGAAAAATAAATATTAATAATGAGATGGCAATAACTACATATCCACCGACTGTTACTTTAAATGGATTAAATGCTCCAATCAAAAGACATAAGAAAACAATACCCATATATGTGCTGCTACTAGAGACCTACTTCAGGTATCAATACACACACAGATTGATTGTAAAGAGATGGTAAAATGCGAGAGTCCACGGCCAGCGTGGCTTTCGCAGGTTCAAAGGCTTGGAGGAAGAGCTGATGCACAAATGATACACAAGATGAAATATTATTTTTAATACCTGGGGAAACCAGAGGAAAACTCAACCATAGCAGTCAAGTTCTCTCTGTTGCTTGGTTCCCAGCTGCTTTTATTAGCTAGAATACACAATTGCCTTTAGGAATGCAAACAGACGTATAAATGGTAATGTTTAGTAAACAGTAAGATTGTCAGGTTTTGGGGGAGTTTGCTTTAGGCCATTGAGTCAGCAGCAAGTAATAAAATGTAGATATTCACCCTGTGAATATCAAAAGGAGTCCTGGTCAGCCTTCTGCCAGACTCCTCACATTTATATCAGTTACTGTTGATCTTGGTCTCCAGCAGTAAAAGATATTTCATGGAAATGGAAACCAAAAAAGCTGGGGAGCAGTACTTATCTTAGACAAAATAGACTTTAAAATAAAGGTTGAAAGAAGAGACAAAAAATGACCCAGCAATTCCACTTTGAAAAGATACATGCTTCCCTGTGTTCATTGCAGCATTGTTTTATAGTCAAGATATGGAAGCAACCTAGGTGTCTATCCATGGACAAATGCATAAAGAACAGGCGGTATGTGTGTACAATGGAATATGACTCAGCCATTAAAGGGAGTGCAATCTTGCCATTTGCACTACCATGTATGGATCTGGAGAGTGTTGTGCTGAGTGGAATAGGTTAGACAGAGAAAGAAAAGTGTCATGATTTTATTTATTTGTGGAATCTAAAAACAAAATAATGAACAGGCAAGGCATTAGATTCATAGATACCAAGAATGGTGTGTTTTTTTTAATTATATTTTATTGATTTTTTACAGAGAGGAAGGGGAAGGGATAGAGAGTTAGAGACATCTATGAGAGAGAAACATAGATCAGCTGCTTCCTGCACACCCCCTACTGGGGATGTGCCCACAACCAAGGTACATGCCCTTGACCAGAATCGAACCTGGGACCCTTCAGTCTGCAGGTCAGTGCTCTGTCCACTGAGCCAAACCGGTTAGGGCGCAAGAATGTTTTGATGGTTGCCAGATGGGAAGGGGTTTAGGATCCTGGTTAAAAAGGGGAAAGGGACTAAGATATGCAAATTGCCAGTTATAAAAAATAGTCATGAGGATGTACAATATAGCTAATGTGGTCAATAATCTTATATAATAAAGAGGTAATATGCAAATTGACCATCACTCCATCATGCCGTCACAAGATGGCTGCACCCACAGCAGAGGCAGGGTTCCCATAACACAAGATGGCTGTGCCCATAGTGGAGGCAGGGTTCCCATAACGATCCATAATGAACGATCAGCAGGGACCTGAGGCTGTGTGGCACTGGGCCAGGGCAGGGGACCTGAGACAGCGTCCTCTGCCTGGCAGGGCTTGACGGGGGACCGCAGGCCGCACCCCTTGCCCTGGCGCTGGGCCGGGGGATCTGAGGGTGTGCCAGGGGACCTGAGGCTGCGCCCCCCCACCCCCCGCCCAGCAGGGCTTTATGGGGGTGGGGCCTGCTGGGTCTGGATCTCACCCAATGGGGGTGGGGCCAGCCGGGTCTGGGACTCCTGTGCTTTCGAGGTGCACGCAGGTGGGCAGGGAGTGTGCCCCAGACTCTGACAGGAGGAAGATTTTCATATACATTTTACTAATTTTCTTTCATTTATGACACTACTATTATAGAGAAAGGGCAAATAGCAATAATTAAATATTTTCTCTAATTAATTTCCTTTTAGTGTGCATGAATTTCATGCACCAGGCCACTAGTCTATACTAATAAAAAGTTAATATGCTAATTAGACTGGATAGACCGGACATCTTCTGGACATCATTCCAGATGTACTTCCTGACAAAGCTGGGGCGTGGCCAGCCTGCAAACCACTGCGGCCCCTCACCCAGGCCAGCCCCACCCCCAGTGGGGACACCCACCCTGATTGGGGGCAGGGCCGGCCTGCAAGCCCCACGGCCCCTTGCCCCGGCCAGCCCCACCCCACCCAATGGGGACCCCCCACCCTGATCCAGGGCCCCCTTCAGGGCAGGCCAGCTGGCCCCCACCCGTGTACCCAGCCTCTATCCTATATAATAAAAGGGTAATATGCAAATTGACCCTGATGGCAGAAAGACCACTGGACCAGTCACTATGAGGCGCACTGACCACCTCTTGGTCCCTTTCCCCAGCCGGCAGGCTCCGATTGCCTGATGGCCACCCGCAGTGGGGGCGGAGCCAGTGAGCGGGCGGGAACAGCCAACCTCTCGGTCCCTTCCCCTGGCCATCAGGCACCAATCACCTGATGGCGAATGCGGAATCAGAGATGGGTGGTAGTGGGGGGCGGGGCCGGATGCGGGCAGCTGGGGAAGATGGCCCTGATCTCAGGCCAAACCTAGGGACGGTACCCGCGCACGAATTTTGTGCATCAGGTCTCTAGTCCTATCTAATAAAAGAGAAACATGCAAATTGACCATACCCCCGAACGCTTCCCATTGACGAATCAGCAGGATATGCAAATTAACTGTCATCCAAGATGGCGGCCGGCAGCCAGGCAGCTGAAGCGAACAGGAGGCTTGCTTGCTCCAGTGATGGAGGAAGCCAAGGTTCCCCGCCTGCCACTGCCGGCCTCTGAGCTTGCACTCTAAGAAACAATGTTGCAATTATAGAAGCTAAACAAAACCCAGAAACCTGCTTTCAGCCGTCAGAGCTGGAGCAAGCAGGACCGAAACAATGTTGCAATTATAGAACCCAAACAAACCCTAGATTCCTGCTTTCAGCAGCCGAGGCCTCAAGCTGGAGCCGAGCCTCAGAGTTAAAGCCAGCTCTCAGCTCCAGTGACAGCCATAGAAGGTAAATAAATCCCAGAATAAAAAAAAAGAAAAGGAAAATAGAGAGGTTGGGAGCTTCAGTCACCCGCCAGCCTGAAAACAGTCCTCAGCCCCTCACCCAGACTGGCCAGGCACCCCAGTGGGGACCCCCACCCTGAAGGGGGTGTGACCAGCTGCAAACAGCCATCATCCCCTCATTCAGGCTGGCCAGGCACCCCAGTGGGGACCCCCACCCTGAAGGGGATGTGACCAGCTGCAAACATCCATCATCCCCTCTCCCAGACTGAAGGCGGGCGGCAGTGAGCAAGGCTGTCCGCAGTCCCGAGACCCAGATCCGTGACCCTGCTGGGCAGGGGGCAGTGCTTGAGGCTGTCCGCGGTCTGGGACCTGGATCCATGTCCTCGCGGGCGGGGCGGCAGTGCTTGAGGCTGTCCACGGGACCAAGACACAGATCCGTGACCCTTCATGGCGGGGAGGCAGCTCGCACAGGGGCAGATGGGCCGGGGTTGGGCAGGGCAGGACGCCTGGCTTCTGCCCAGCCCCAGTCACTCTGGGCAGGTGAGCAGCGCAGAGAGCCTCTGGACAGGGGAGGCAGGCCGGCGGAGGGCGGCCTGTACTCCCACATGGCGGTGGTGACAGCTGTGAGCACGCCAAGCGGAGCCTGCAGGCTGAGCTGAAGTAGAGCCTGCAGGCCATCAGCACCCAGGTGTGGCTGCGCAAGATTCGCCTCCTGGCCCAGAAGGTGCAGGATCGCAGGGACAGCCACCGTGGCGGGCCAGGCTGAAGTCCTCCTGGCCGCACCATGGGGGTTTGCGGATATGCAAAGCCAGAGGCCTCCGGTGTGCACATCCCCCCCTGGCGTGTGAACATCCCCCAGCACACTGTCACCCTCCCACGCCTGCATCAGTTGCAAACCAAGGTGTGCACAAGTTCCCCCCGCCTCTCCACCGCACTTCCATCAACCCAGCATGCCTAACACCCCCACAGGATGTGCACACATCCCCTCTGATGCGCTCACGTCCTTTGGAGAGTGTCTGGGTGTTCTGGGTGCTGAGGGTGGGCGCCTGTGAGATGACAGTGAGAGGGCAGAGTGGTGATGCCCTGTTCCCACGGAGGCCAGTGCAGCTACGAGATCACCTCTGGGGGGTTAATGCAGGTGCTGAGGCAGGAGCAGGTGCAGATAGACACACCTGGTGGGCGCGGGCAGCCCTCTCTGAGGTGCATTCCGTCAGCGTTCATTATCAAGAACCCAGAGGCAGAGAGGAATTCCGTCCTCTCAGTGAAACAGTGGGATAGTCGGGGAGAACGTAGAGGAGGAATGTGCACTTTGGGTGCCAGCACCCATGAGTGAAGGCTGCCCTGACTGAGCCTTGCTTGCTTGGGGCCTAGCGCACTCCTGCCGGGCAATGGGTGACAGGACGTGCTTTTCCGAATTAATGAGAGAAAACATTGATTCTCCTGCTGCCCACGAAAGTGGAAAGTGAAGTGGGGAGACATGTAGGGAGTGAGCGAGGTTCCCTGTCTAGGGGTTCCAAATCTGCTGTTGGTTTCTTTCACCGCTGACTAGAGATATACAGGGTGTCCCCCCAAAATGTATACACACTTTGAATACCTACTAATTCCAATGGTTTTAAGCATAAGAAAGAAACAATAGAGCTGTTATCTGTTAAAAGTGTGGGCACAAACAGGTAGTTGGATATTCCCTGAGGGGTCTCAGATTGGAGAGGGTGAAGGCCAGACCGAGGGGCCCCTTTCCCCCCCCCCACTCCAGTGCATGAATTTCGTGCACTGGGCTACTAGTCTAATAATAAAAGCATAATATGCAAATCAACCAAATGGCCATTTGGACGTCCTTCCAGACGACCTCCGGATGAAGCCGGGCTGCAGCTGCAGGATCAAAGCAGCTGCTGTGGCTGCGAGGGGTTGAGGCAGCCACCCCGCTGGGAGGGAGGGATTGAGGCAGTCCGCTGCGACTGCAAAGGCCTACTCTTGAACAAATTTCGTGCATCGGGCCTCTGGTACTAGAATAACTATGTATGGTGCCAGGTAGCTACTAGACTTATAAAAGTGATCCATTTCCTAAGTTATTTGTCTAATCACTATGTGTACAACTAAAACTAATGAAATATTGTATGGCAGCTGTAATTGAAAAATGAAAGCTATTTTAAAATAACATTAGGTACATAAAGTTAAAATAATACACTTCTGAACTTTAGATCAAAGACAATAATTTATTTTTGTTAATATTTCCTGTTTCCTTTGTTTCTGCTTTTTTCTAAAATGGTATGTTTTAATTTAGGAAATACTAGAAATTTATACAGGCAGTCCTCAGGTTACATTGGACTCTACGTACATCGTTTCGTGGTTAGGTTGCCATCTCCCATCTACACTAATAAAAGACAAATATGCTAATTGACCGTACCTTCGCTATGCTCATCAGCCAATCAGAAGAGTATGCAAATTAACCCAACAAAGATGGCCGTTAAATTTGCATACTGCAGGCAGATCCCGCTGCACTGCCCCGCCCGGGCGGGCGGCAGGCCCACCTCAGGGCAGGATCTGAGCCTGCCGTGTGCGGGGTGGGTGGGGTGGGCGGCAGTGCAATCCTGAGCCGCCGCCCGACCCAGCACGGGATCTGGGCCTGTCATCTGCGACCAGGGGAGATGGGGCAGGCACCGCGGGATCGGGTGTGCCATCTGACACCAGGGGAGCGGGCCTAAGCCAGGAAGTGGTTACCTCCCGAGGGGTCCCAGACTGTGAGAGGGCACAGGTTGGGCTGAGGGACGCCACCCCCCCACCAGTGCACAAGTTTTTGTGCACCGGGCTTTTAGTTTATTTATAAAAAAAAAATGTTTCGTCATTTCGACGTATGTACATATGTGCTCTATGGTTTTTAGTATTTATTTACCACAAGTATAGGTCAAGAATTGTTATCTTTCTTTTACATTTTTTTTACTGTTTCATTTCATTACTGCTGTGTATGTGCTCCATGTGAGTGACGTAGGTGCTTATGTAGGTGGGTTCCGACTTACAGCGAAAATCGCGTTACATCGCACCATAGGAACGGATCTCCAACGTAACCCGAGGACCTACTGTACTTTGGCATATATAGTTCCAAATTGAATTGTTACAGATCTCTTCAATGTGAAATTTGTGTATAGTTATTTGGATAGATTGAAAAATGTTGGGCTGAAACTAATCTCTGAGAAACACTTTCTTTCTCTATTCATTTAAACTATTTATGAAAGATTGTTGTGTATATCTTAGTCATGAAGAAAGGAAATTTTATATTATTCATTTATAGCATATTGTTTAAATGGTAGTGAGAAAGAAAGAATATTTTGTTTTATAATAAGATTCAGTTTACCCAAATCTGTACAAGAATAAAATCAAAGTTATATTTCCTAGCAGTGAGTAAAAATTCATTGAATTCAGTCATTCCACTCTTTATATAACATAAATATGCTGCTGTTACTGAATTTCATAAGGGTAAAACTATAACTACCCCTTTTTAATCATAGTGGCAGTTTCAATAACATTATTTCACACATACAATATGATTAATTTTCTAGCCATATTCTGCCTCAGTAGAGCAGTGAAATGTGAGGTAAGCCAGTAAAATTCCTGGGATTATTTTACTTTTCTCAGCACAGCTTCTGCTTTAAAACATTTAGATCACAATAAACCTTGCTAAGGATGTCTTCCAAGCCTGTTACATAATTTGATCACTCTGAGCTTTCTTAAATATATAATCTGAATGTGTGGAATCGTTTGCCTGCTTGTCTAAGGTACTCCTTGGCTCAATTTAATTCATGCAATGAGTAGAGGGAGTTTTGACTCATGATGACTGACTTTTGTACATTTGTATTCTGTTTGTTTCCTTAGCACTCCAGAAAAAGTTAGGGTTAAAAATTAAGTTGGGAAAAAAAGGAAAATATATTGGTGAATGCACAGAATATTAATGGTATCCTTTCACTTAATTTTTTACTTTATTTTTATTGTTGACACTATTACAGATCCCCTATTTTTACCCCCTTTTGCCCACCTCTACCCAGCCCCGGCCCCCTCTTTCTGCTGTCCATCACCCCACTGTTGTCTGTGTCTATGTCACTAAATTTTTTACTGTTAGAACACCTACTATAAAACTATATTTTTAAAATGTGTATATACCTACTTTGTCCAAGCACAGACAGAAACAGATATGGCCCAACATTCATGGAGTTTATGGTCTAATTAAGGTAAAAACAAACAAAACAACCTAAACAGAATAATTTGAGAATCACAAATACAAATTAAAAATTTCAAATGAGTTAAGTGCTACTAAGTAAAGGTCATGGAGCTAGGAGAGCAAGTGTATTATAAGGGCATTTTACCTAGTTAGATTGGGAGGGCTGTCTTGAGAAAGTGCTAAATGAGCTAATATCTAAAGGATAAACAGGAGTCAGGAGCACTGGGAGAGAAGCATACTTTAGGCTGATACAGTAGTTAAATTCAGAGGCCCCGTGGCAAGAGGAAGAATGGTACAAAGGAGCTACTGAATAAAGCTGGAGCAGGGAATGTGGATTCAAGGTGAAGCTATAGACATGAGTGTGCTCTAGATCATGTTAAGTAATTTTTGCTATACTAAGAACAATGGAAAACCATTGCAGTTTTTCAGTAGATGAGTGGCATGATTAGATTTACCTTTTGAAAGGTCATCTGGCTGCAGTGTGGAGAATGGCTTGGGAGGATGGGGTTGTGGCAAGCGTAGGTGGAGGGAGACCAATAGGAGGCTTTTGTGGTACTCCAGTGAAAGCTGATGGTACCTTGGATTTAGGGTGGTTGTGATAGAAAAGGAGAGAATGAAATAGGTGTGAAAGGTATTTACAAAGTAAAGCTAATAGGACATGGAAATACATAGTCTGTAGGGGATGAGGGAGTGGGAGATTATTAAACAACATAGGTATTTTGAAACAGTACTAGGTTTGGAGATTTGTCGTTTTGGATAGGTTGAAATTGAAAAGGCTTCAAGATATCCCAAAGAGATGTCAGGCAGACAATTAGATATCTTAGTCTGAAGCTCATGAGAAAGTGTAAGCTTGAGTCAGCTATCTGTGAATAAATTGGTCACGGATGTGACACTGGAGAAAGTATAAAATTAGAAGAAGAGAGGACCTAGGAGCAAGCCTTGAGGAATCCCCAAATGATGAGATTGCAATTTACTAATGTTAGTTACTGATTCTAAAAAGCAAAACAAGAAGGACCCTAAATATGGTACGTTGATTATGTAGTGATTGCATTGCTTATAATATAAAGTCCAAAAAATGTATATATACACTTTGAATAATTATAAAGTCAGTGTTTATTAAAATACATTTCATTTTCAAAATTGAGCTATCAGCTGTTAAAGTGTGTATACAATTTGGGGGGACACCCTGTAGCTTAAAATTACTTTGTTCTTCCAGTCCAGTTTAGAAGCATGAAATATGTCCAGTGTATGAGTCGCATTTTTATTGTGGGATGTTGCACAGGAGGTGGGAAACTACCTGATGGTGGTACTTAATATTCTTTAATGTCTGCCCTTTTTTCATCAAAAATCTTTTCCAATTCACTCTCTAATTTTTGTCAAGAGTTCCCATAAGGCAGTGATGGCGAACCTTTTGAGCTCGGCGTGTCAGCATTTTGAAAACCCTAACTTAACTCTGGTGCCATGTCACATATAGAAATTTTTTGATATTTGCAACCATAGTAAAACGAAGATTTACATTTTTGATATTTATTTTATATATTTAAATGCCATTTAACAAAGAAAAATAAAAAAAATGAGTTCGCGTGTCACCTCTGACACGTGTGTCATAGGTTCGCCATACTGCCCTGAGGTATAACATTGCATTTTCAGGATGCAATTTTACTTATTTCTGTAAGCTTTTTTTTTTTGCTTAGTGTTTTAGTGTCACAGTGTTTGAGTTCATAAAATGTAGACTATTTCAGATAGTTTTTAGCTGTCCATTATATTTTACTAGAGGTCTGGTACATGAAATTTGTGCACTTGGGGCGGGAGGTCCCTCAGCCTGGCCTGCACCCTCTCACAGTCCCGGAGCCCTCGGGGATGTCCAACTGATGGCTTAGGTGGGGAGTGGTCCTAAGCTGGCAGTCAGACATCCTTAGGATACATGGGGAGCGGGCCTAAGCCAGCAGTCAGACATCCTTAGTGCTGCCACTGAGGCTTCCTGTCTCATCCCTGGCTTCTGGCTGAGCGGTGCTCTCCCTGTAGGAGCACACTGACCACCAGGGGGAAGCTCCTGAATTGAGCATCTTTCCCCTGGTGGTCAGTGCGCATCATAGCAACTGGTCGTTCTGCCGCCGTCGGGTCGAAACCAGCTCTCTGACATCCCCCAAGGGGTCCCAGATTGTGAGGGCGCAAGCAAGGCTGAGGGACCCCTCTGGTGCACAAACAGGGCTGGAGAGGGACATGGGAGGTTGGCTAGCCGGGGAAGGACCGCAGGAGGGCTCCAGGGTGTTTCCGGCCCATCTCGCTCAGTCCCAGTCGGCCAGACCCCAGCAGCAAGCTAAACTACCGGTCAGAGAGAGCGTCTGCTCCCTGGTGGTCAGTGCACATCATAGCTACTGGTCGACTGCCCCCTGGTGGTCAGTGCACGTCATAGCGAGCGGTTGAGTGGCCTTACATTTCATGAGCATATTATGCTTTGATTAGTTGAATGGCCGACTGGACCACCAGACACTTAGCATATTAGGCTTTTATTATATAGGATGTTTTTATCCCCCAATATCCCTCCCCCTTATCTCTTCATTTTAAATAGAAGCTCATCCAAGTGGAATTTTAAGATTTTTTAAATTTATTTTTAGAGAGAGAGAGAAAAACATCAATGTGAGAGTGAAACATTGATTGGCTGCCTCCTGCATACTGCCTACCAGGGATTGAACTCACAACCCAGGTATGTGCCCTGACCAGGAATTGAACCAGCAACTTTTTGGTGCATGGGATGACATCCAACCAACTGAGCAACACCAGCCAAGGACCAAGTGGAATTTTAAAAAGTGTTTTTCTTGCCAGATCTGCAAATATTTGTAATTTTTTTTTCTACATAAAATATGGGTACTGTAGAATTAAGATGTTATGAACAGTTTTTTTCAAGAATGCTTCATGTGTTTCTCAGGGGAACTATTCTACCTTCTGGTAAGCCAGAGAATGATTCTGATTGACTTAACTTGATATTCAGCCATATGTTATGTTGCAACACTCTAGTATTTTTTTATTTCATAATCTTTAAAAATATCTTAATGAAGGAATGTATCATAAAATGATCCTGGATTATATTATTATTCTCTGGTACTCCCAGGAATATATCCTATATAATAAAAGGCTAATATGCAAATTGACCAAATGGAGCAGGGGTCCTCAAACTACGGCCCGCGGGCCACATGCAAATACAAATATTGTATTTGTTCCCGTTTTGTTTTTTTACTTCAAAATAAGATATGTGCAGTGTGCATAGGAATTTGTTCATAGTTTTTTTTTAAACTATAGTCCGGCCCTCCAACGGTCTGAGGGACAGTGAACTGGCCCCCTGTTTAAAAAGTTTGAGGACCCCTGAAATGGAGGAAGGACCAGTCGCTATGACACGCACTGACCACCCAGGGGCTAACGCTTAACACAGGAGCTGCCCCCTGGTGGTCAGTGCACTCCCCCAGGAGGAGCACCACTCAGCCAGAAGCCAGGCTCACAGCTGGTGAGCGCAGCAGCAGTGGCAGGAGCCTCTCCCGCCTCTGCAGCAGCAGGACATCACCTGAGGGCTCCCGGACTATGAGAGGGTGCAGGCTGGGCTGAGGGACCCCCCGGGTGCACAAATTTCATGCACTGAGCCTCTAGTATATATATCCATGAAGAAACCTCTGGCTCTTCATAGTTTTGTTTGTTTTTATCTGTGTGTATTTATTCATTTAGTAATTTTTTTTTGAGTACCCACATGTGTCAGGCACTACTCAGGACTTTTACATTTAGGATTCTTACCCTTGAAGAGCTCACCCAAAGTGAGGGGAAGATAGTTAATAATAGACATACTAAGTAAACTATATCCAATGTTTAAAAATGATAAGTACTAAGGGAAAAGAAAGAGAGCGTAGTTGGGAGATTGGGAGTGGGGAGCATGGGGTTTGCAGTTTTAAATAGGGCAATAAGAGTAGGTGGTAGGTAAAGACATGAAGTGAGGGAGTTAGCCAGATGATATCAGGGTGAGGAACTTCCAACCAAGGGAAGTGAGTGTAAAGGCCTGAAGGCAGGAGTCAAAAAACAGCAAGGAATCAAGGAGGCCAGTGTGACCAGAGTGATGGAAGGAAAGATCAATAGGAGAGGAGGTAGTGTAATTCTGTGTACCGTTGTAAGGCATTTGGTTTTGACTCCAAGTAAAATGAGATATAAGGGAAGATGCAGTGCCCACTCTGCACAATCAGCAGCAGTGATTTGGGTTCCCAACCTCATTCTCACTCACAGGACCCAATAGGTACCAGCTGTATTGAGCTTTGTAGAAAGATACAGAAAGTACAGCAGGCCACATGACAGCTTCAAATAGGTCTTTATTGGCAGTTCTTATAAAAGTTTGGGGCTGCTTCAAAACCCCATAGTGGGTACACTCAGTTTTATGAGATGAGGCCATATGGATGGGTGTGAGCTACACCAGCTAGAAAGGCCTCGAATCTAGCAGGAACTATCCTATATAATAAAAGACTAATATACAAATTGTCCCCTCTACTGGGAGTTTGACTGGGAGTTCGACCAGGGCGGAGCTGGCAGGCCAACCACCCCCGATCAGCTCCCCCACCCTGATTGGGGGTAAAGCCGGCCGGCCAACCTTCCATGTCCCATTCCCCTGGCCAGCCCAGCCCACCCAACCCAGATGGGGGCGGGCCGGCCAGACCCCACCCATGCACAAATTCGTACACCAGGCCTCTAGTGTCTTATAAAGCCCAAGAGTGTACCTCCCACTGTAGGCACACACCTACGTTAGGAGAGACATCACACATAGGAGCTGAGGCCTGTTTTTCAGCATGTCTTTTCTTCTTGCTGTGTGTGCCTGCAGGGTCTCTGAGTTCACTCACAGTCAGCCTGGTCCACAGGCAGTTTCCAGTGAGTGGTTATTGTTACAATGTTGAACACAGCTGTCCTTATTTTTCTTAACCTGGTATGTTTTCATAATTGATGATACCATGAGGTTATGTTCCCATGGAGAAAGAGTTCTGACCTGCAGTCAATCCTTTCTCCTCTGGGAGTTTCTACAGGGTTTTGAGGAGAAAAGTTAACACTTGGCATCTTTAAAGGATTACTCTAGTTGCTATGTTGAGAATAGATTTTAGGGAGATCAGAATAAAAGAAGGGAAACCAGGGAAGCTATTAAACTAATTCAAGCAATAGATGACAGTGGCTTGAAATTGAAATGGTAGTGAGAAGGGTTCGATCCTAAGTATATTTTGAAAGTAGAACCAAAAGGTTTTGCTACTATATTGTGTGGTTTAAAAGAAATATGAGTCAAGAATGATTAATTTGGATGGAGCAACTAAAAGCATGGAATTGCCATCCAATGAAATAGGGAGGTCTTCAACTGCAGTGAATTTAGGGTCAGAGATTAAGAGTTCAGTTTGGACATGTAGGACATCCAATTGGAGACAGAGCAACTAAGTGTCTATACAAGTGGGATTTTAGAGAGGTTTAGAGATATTGATTATTATATAAATAAAGTTGAGTTTAGAGAGATAAATTTGAAAGTCTGACACATATGTTATTGAAAGCCATTAGACTAGATTTGGATGAGGTCACTATAGCAGTGAGTATGAATAGAGAAAGGAACTGGAGCTGAGCCTTTGGGATGTCTGTGTGTGTGTGTGATCAATTTATTTGTTTTCTTCTGCTTGTTTGACTTTACTCCCTCTCTGGGAAAGATATTATTATATGAAACTTAAAATTATTTTCTTTCAAATTTTGAGAGGATTTTTTTTTATTTCTTCTTAATGAGGCTACAGCTGATGCAAATGTTATTTAATACTTTGAGCCTAAAAGTGTTTTTCCATGAAAGTAAGAGAGTGTTATTTGATTTTTTTCTTTCTTTTTTAGGGATGATTTGGTCAGACATTAAAAGACTCTGGTATGAAGGGTTGGAAGATTTTTTAGAAGAATCTCGTAATCAACTCAGTTTTGTCATGAATTCCCTTTATTTGGCAACCTTTGCCCTGAAAGTGGTTGCTCACAACAAGGTGACTATTAACTATGTCAATTGGAGACACAAGTGAAATTTATTTAGGAGAAACCTGAGATATTTAGCTACCTAAGTCTGAGTTCCATTGGCTCAAATCTGTATCTGATGTGTTTTCATTTTAAAGCTATCCCGTCAAGGGAATAGTGCACATTGCTTCCTTCCTCTCCAGTAGTTTAAACGATCTTAATTACCTGTGAATGTTGGTTATCTATTAAATGCCAGGCACCATGGTTTAATACTTGCTTTATACTTATCTCATTTTATCCTCACAGGGACTCTTTGAGACTCTTTGTCCTTATCCCCTTTTTTCAAATAAGGAAAATGAAGCTCAGAAGTATTAAGTAACTTATCCAAGTCCACACAGTAAGGAACCAAGCAAGACTGGATTTAAATCCAGGTCTGTCTAGGCATTTTCTTTCTACCAAATGCTGATTCCTTATATCTGAGCTAGGTTTATGTACCTCATTAACCTGTATATACTTAAAATGAAAACACAAAGTTACTTCAATTAATTAGCACTAGATATCTTTATATCTGCCAGAGATAAAAAGTTTATCTGAATGGAATTAATTATATAGTGTTTTACACATTCCAATGTTAACTGTCTTTGTTTAAAGAGTTTAGATTCTGAGGAGTCACATTTAAAGAACTAAATGATACAGGATTTTCTGTTTTCTGGTTTTTTTTATGTGTGGGTTTTTGTTTTTTTTTGTTTTTATACTAACATAAACTATAAAAGGTGAACTGGTTATCTAACATCATTTTACTTTATTAAAAACTCTGTTCTTTTAAGTAATTAGTAGTAGGAACATGTTAAATATGGTCAGTGACCAGAATTTTGAGATTACTAAGAAATAAAAATTGGTTATACATAGATACACAGTTCAATAAAGAGTTGAGGGTCATTGTTTTATTAGACTGGTCTCTTTAGCTCTAGAAGTGGGATGCCCAAATCATATATTAATCAAGCATTTTAAACATTTTGAAATGAAAAGGGATGGATACTGTTAATAATTATGCCAGGAAAACTGGTACATAATCTGACTATCCCAGGTGGTTGGAGCATGTGGCCACTTTCTGTCTAGGTAACAAAGCACTCCTTTGCATATAAAAGGGAGAAGAACTTCTATGGCTTATTCTAGAATCCTGATTCAAGGGAAAAGGTCAATTTAATAGGATAGGTAATAATTTGACATGTAAATGTATTTAAAATTTGTGTTGTGGAATTTAAGAAAAACTAGTAAACATTTATTCATAAAAAGTTTAATAACAGTTTTTAAAACTTTAATTTCTTAAAACCTAACAATTTCTGGGAAAACCTTATATAGAATAGTGATATTGCCTCATCTTTGTAGAAATATTTTATTGTTAAAACAATGTTATTTCTATTAAAAGAAGAGAAATTTATAAAACATAGTGACCTCCCACAAGGAAACATAATTAAAATGTGGTTTTTTTTCAATAATTGGAATAAGTTTTTATTTTACTAAATTGAGAGAGCTATTTACCTTTGGCTTTTTCTTCCTTAGTTTCATGACTTTGCTGATCGGAAAGACTGGGATGCATTTCATCCTACACTGGTGGCAGAAGGGCTGTTTGCATTTGCAAATGTTCTGAGTTATCTTCGGCTCTTTTTTATGTATACAACAAGTTCTATCTTGGGTCCATTACAGGTAAGTAATTAAAATTTCATATATATAATTTTTTTATTGCAACCATTCCCACCCCAGGCAAGCCCCCACCGCCCCAGTGTCTGTGTCCATTTTTATGCTAATATGCATGCATACAAGTCCTTTGGTTGCTCTCTAATCCCCCCTTCCCCTGCCATTTGTCTCTGGATCTATTCTTGTTCATCAAATTATGTTGATCATTATATCCCACATATGAGTGAGATCATGATTTATCTTTCTCCAACTGGCTTATTTTACTTGGCATAATGCTCTCCAGTTCCATCCATGCTGTTGCAAATGGTATAAGTTCCTTCTTTTTTATAGTAGCATAGTATTCCATTGTGTAGATGTATCACAGTCTTTTAATCCATTCATCTGCTGATGTGCACTTAGGTCAGTGATGGCGAACCTTTTGAGCTCGGCGTGTCAGCATTTTGAAAAACCCTAACTTAACTCTGGTGCCATGTCACATATAGAAATTTTTTGATATTTGCAACCATAGTAAAACAAAGACTTATATTTTTGATATTTATTTTATGTATTTATATAAAATAAATGCCATTTAACAAAGAAAAATCAACCAAAAAAATGAGTTCGCGTGTCAGAGGTTCGCCATCAATGACTTAGGTAGTTTCCAAATCTTAGGTATTGTAAATTGTGCTGCTATGAACATAGGGGTACATATATCCTTTCTGATTGGTGTTTCTGATTTCTTGGGATATAGTCCTAGAAGTGGGATTACTGGGTCAAATGGGAGTTCCATTTTTAACTTTTTGAGGACACTCCATACTGTTTTCCACAGTGGCTGCACCAGTCTGCATTCCACCAGCAATGCACGAGGGTTCCTTTTTCTCCACATCCTCGCCAGCACTTTTCGTTTGTTGATTTGTTGATGATTAAAATTTCTTAAAGAATACTTGTTAGATGTCATTATTAACATCTTTCTACTTGCCCACTGGAACATTGTTCTCTGATAATGTTAAAGCTAACCTTTACTTTTGAAAATAACAATTGAAAAGACAGTTTGTTAATCTACTTTGCTTCTGGTTGAATGATAATCCTTTGCTTTCAGGTATTCAGTCTTTACTAAATTGTGGTCCATTGTGCCTCTCTCCCCAGTCCATAGACATAGGTGTCTTTTAAATAGAGTTATTCTTCAGACATTAGACGAATATAAAAATCTGCTTCTTAAAATGAATCTCACATTTAAAAATTTTATTTAAATATATTTTTATTGACTTCAGAGAGTAAAGGAAAGAGAGAGATAGAAACATCAATGATGAGAAAGAATCATTTATCAGCTGTCTCCTGCACACCCCCGCTACTGGGGAGGAGCCCACAACCCAGGCATGTGCCCTGACTGGGAATCCAACCATGACCTCCTGGTTCAGAAGTCAATGCTCAACCAATGAACCATGCCAGCCGGGCTCATATTTAAAGTTTTACGTGATAAATATAAGGGAGGTGTTGTATAAACAATTTATACTACAGGATTTTGAAAATATGTAAGCTAAATTTTTAAAAATACTCTTTAACTGTTTAATAAATATTAAATGCAGTAAGTTGGAAAATAGCATAAAACCTAATAATTTTTTGAGAAAATCTCATATAGAATAGTGATATTGCCTCACCTAATTTTTTAGACCTAAAAAATTTAATAGATTCCATGTAGTCCAACTTTATATGTTACAGTATTTTATAGTTAAAGAAATAGTGCTTTTGAGATGGACTAAATCTAAGTGTCTTTACACTAAAGGAAGGACTCATAATTGGTTGACTTTACCCACAGATTTTAGTAGCTGATTATTTTTAGAAGGTGGGATCAATTATGCTAGGTAATTGGCCCTACATATACTCTATCAGCGGTTCTCAACCTGTGGGTCGCGAACAATGAAAATACATCCTGCATATCAGATATTTACATTACGATTCATAACAGTAGCAAAATTACAGTTATGAAGTAGCAACGAAAATAATTTTATGGTTGGGGGTCACCACAACATGAGGAACTGTATTAAAGGGTCGCGGCATTAGGAAGGTTGAGAACCACTGCTTAAGTTATCTTATAAGCCTGAAAATCTGAGCAATATTTATTTTCCCTTGAGAAATCAAAATTTACTAACAATTTAGATTCTCTTTTATATTTTTAGAGGAGATATTTTAAATAAAAGGCATAATTACCTTCTCCAAAGATATGAATATAAAATATGGAGGGGAAACCTGAATTGACTTGGTTGTGCTCTCGTCCTGCAACAGTGTTTCCTGAAGTGTTGTTACAGGCCCCTCTCACAGACACCAGAGAAGTGTTAATCGGACAGCCCCTGAGTCAGAGGGAGAGGGCTGTCCCCACTCGATTCTTGTCATGCTCATAGGAATGAATTCAAACGAGTGAATCCAGATAATAATTGTGTTGTGTTAATGTGAATTTATTAAAAAATTAAAACATGCACATTTATTAAGCAAGGCAAGCAAATCTCTACATCTGGCTTATGAAGCCCAGATGGGCTTACAGCTAATCTGAAAAACAAGTGGGGTGGGAGATTTCTGCCTTATATACCTTCTTGTCAATAAATTTTTTTTAAAAAACTATCTGCTAGATATCCTGATACAGATTAACTCTGAAGGTCTCCCCTTTTCTTTGTTATGGCTTTCCCACAATTTATGAGAAGCACTTGGCAATTAAATCCCTAGACCTCTGGCTTTTCTGTTTAAACAGTTGGGATGAGATAAGACTGTACTTCCCACTCCTCCCTGCTGTTTTAACAGCTCCAGGATGATTTGCACTAAGCAGTCTCTGGTAAAGGAGAATTTGAATTAAGATTCCTTGCCCTCTTTTCCCTTTCCTTCCACATCTTCTGCATTCTTTTGTGAGAAGTTTTAACCCTTTGTTCTGATAGAAGCAGCCTGCAAAGCTTTTTGGCTTTGTTTAATTTTCCTGTATCAGTTTCCCTATTCCACTTGTCCCAGAATTTTTCTAGCTTTCCATTGTTCTATAACAGTGTGACACCTTAAGCAAGTCCTAACTGAAATAATGTTGGGACACACTGCATTCATTAACTTCTTTTGGGAATTCACAATTCACATTATCACATTAAAACCTGTGAGAAAGTACAGAAACTTATTTAACATTATTCAAACTTAGGTTTGTTTAATGCCATACCCATCTTTCATGAAATGTGTTCAGGTCTGTTTTCCACCAAAATATAATATGTGAAACATTAGTTTAGAAACCATCTCTTATTTTGATTTAATCTTGCCACTAATATCTTTTATGAATGTTTTAATCAAGAGTCAACAGTACTTTTATGTGTATGTTGATTTTTTTAAGCTAAAAACTAGTGGTATCACTAAGTTTGCATACTAGAAATTTCTACAAAGAATTGAAAAAGAGAAAGTATATTAATACTTCTTACTGAATTATCTATTTGTATTTCTTAAAACTATTGACTCAAGTCTTCCTGATTTAGTCTCTTCCCAAAAGAACTATAGATGTATATACAAAAACTGCATTTGTCATTTCAGTTGTTATGTGTGCTTTTATCTTCCAGCAGAATAATTTATGGGGTTTTAATAGCCATAGAACTTACCAATAATTTAAGTCAGGCCAACAAATATTTACTGTCTTTCTATCTTTTAAAAATGTCTGCAGATTAATAATAATATATGCTTAAATGTTATTATTTAGTTCAGCAAACAGTTTTTTTTAAATTGTCTTTATTAAGGTATAATTTGTATAGAATAAAGTATACCCATCTTAACTGTATAGTTTGATAAGTTTTGCAAATGTATAAACTTGTTTAATCACCACCATAATCAAGATACAGAACATCTGCATTCCTCCAAAAAGTTTCTTGATGCCCTTTTTCCATTTAGTATTTCCCCCACCCTTGTCCCAGGCAACCATAGATTATATGCGTGTGATTGTCTAGTATAGATCTCAGAACTGAATGATGTTTAAGTATAAGTAGAATTAATATTGTCTTACTGTTAGGGTCCCTGAAGGAGGAACGCACGAGGCCAAAGTGGTAAGGGATTATAAATTTACTAGAGGCCCGGTGCACAAAAATTTGTGCACTCGGTGGGGAAGGGGGGGTCCCTCAGCCCAGCCTGTGCCCTCTCGCAGTCTGGGACCCCTCAGGAGATAACGACCTGCTGGCTTAGGCCTACTCCTGGGTGGCAGAGGGCAGGCCCAATCCCTAGGTGCAGCCCCTGGTCGGGCTCAGAGCAGGGCTGATTGGGGAGTTGGGGTGCCGCCCCCTGTCATGCACAGAGCAGGGCGGATCAGGAGGTTGCGATGCCACCCTCAGTCACGCTCAGGGTAGGGCCGATTGGGGGGTTGGGGCACCGCCCCATGTCATGCACAGAGCAGGGCCAATCAGGGGGTTGGGGCGCTGCCCCCTGTCATGAACAGAGCAGGGCCCATCAGGGGGGTTGGGGCTCTGTACCCTGTCACGCACAGAGCAGGGCCCATCAGGGGGTTGGGGAGCTCCTCCCTGTCATGCACAGAGCAGGGCCGATCAGGGGGTTGAGGAGCTCCCCCCTGTCACACACAGAGCAGGGCCCGTGGGGGGGGGGGGTTGGGGCGCCGCCCTCTATCACCCACAGAGCAGGGCCGATCAGGGGGTTGGGGCGCCGCCACTCTCACACTCAGGGCAGGGCCAATGGGGAGGTTATGGCTCTACCCTGTCACACACAGAGCAGGGCCTGTGGGGGGGGGGTTGGGCCGCCGCACCCTGTCACACACAGAGCAGGGCCGATCAGGGGGTTGGGGCGCCTTCCCCTGTCACGAACAGAGCAGGGCAGATAGGGAGGTTGTGGCCCCGCCCCCTGTCACACACAGAGCCGCAGGGCGATCAGGGGGTTTGGGTGCTGCCCCCTGTCATGCTGATCCCGGTGCCGAGAGGCCTCGCTGCTCCGCTGATCCCGGTGCTGGGAGGCATATTACCCTTTTACTATATAAGATAGAGGCCTGGGGGCCGGCTGGTTTACCCTGAAGGGTGTCCTGGATCAGGGTGGGGGTCCCCACTGGGGTGCCTGGCCAGCCTGGATGAGGGGATGATGGCTGTTTGCAGCTGGTCACACCCCCTTCAGGGTGGGGGTCCCCACTGGGGTGCCTGGCCAGTCTGGGTGAGGGGCTGAGGGCTGCTTTCAGGCTGGCAGTTGATTGAAGCTCCCAACCGCTCCTTTTTTTCTTATTCTGGGCCGGCTTTAGCTCTGGCTCTAGCTCTGAGGCTTCCGCTGCTGAAAGCAGGTATCTGGTTTGTTTGCGTTCTATAATCGAAACAATGTATAACTCCAGCTCTGAGATATCGGCAGGCTGAAAGCTGGTTTCTGGGGTTTTGTTTAGCTTCTATATTTGTTACAATGTTTCAAACTGCCAGCTCAGAGGCCTGCAGCGCAGGCGGGGAACGTTGGTTTCCTCAGTCACTGAAGCAAGCAAGCCTCATGTTCGCTTCCAGCTGCCTGGCTGCCGGCCGCCATCTTGGTTGGCAGTTAATTTGCATATCGCCCTGATTAGCCAATGGGAAGGGTAGCGGTCATACACTAATTACCATATTTCTCTTTTATTATATAGGATTAGGTTATCTGGATACCAAATGGGCTGAGTACCCAAATGGTGCCAACACCCAAAGATGGGGAGTTAGAGGTTTTTAAAGGACTCTAGGTGGGCTTTTTCTGGGTGGAGAATTCTCTTTGCAGGTCTGGATCCTGGGAAAGTCTGGAAGGGAGAGATAATGGTCTTAGCAAGTGGAATGTGGTCTAAGCAAGTGGAATGTCCATTGTGAAGTGGCCTAAAGGTCAATTTCCCAGGGGAGGGAGTATTGATTCAATTATTTGATCAGACCTAATATTCCAGCCTTTTTTTATGGAATAGGGATGAAGGTGATATCTTCCATAGTTACTTCCTGCTGAGAGGGGGCATTGAGATCATAGGGGGATGGATTTGATTGTCAGTGACTGGAACACAGTATAGATTCTTCAGGATTGGAGCAAGGGATTGGAGCAAGGGATTGGAGCACCCTGATTTCTCTGAGAGACTGGCTGGTGAAGGCTCAAAAGTGGTCCTGTTGAGTGACTTGGAAGGTAAAAGCTGGTCCTTAGGCTGCCACAGTATCATTTGTCTGGTTTTGCTGCTTTTCTGGGCCTGAAGCTGAAATACAGCTGAGGTCTAGATGTTATCTTTAGGGAGGAAAAGATCAGGGGTCTAAGTTGCCTGACTAATTATATGAAAAGGGAGGATAGGTTACCCTGAGGGTGAGGTTCTTGTTTTCCCAGTTTTGACCCTTGCTAGGCATCCAGAGCTTTCTTATAGTTCCTGAGATAGGATTTCAAGGTATGATAGAGCAGTGGTTAAGCCCCATATTGCCAGTTCCAATCCCTGCTGTGATGCTGAGGGTTATGAGGAGAGGGATTATCTGGACTTCCCTTTTGTGTCAGATATGATGAGTTACAGGGACAGGTGAAGACTGATTATTGGGGCCACATCTACATTGGGTGATAGGTAGATAAGAGTACAGGTTCCTGTCCAGTTGGTGGGGCAGATGTATATGTTTTCCCCACAGAGGAAGAAAAATCCCTGATTATGGTGAGAAGCTGAAAGGTGTAGGGAGAAGAGGTGGGCTAAAGGGTATGAAGTTCCTTTTCCCAGTTCCGTGATCCAAACCGAGAGGGTAGTTGCCATGGTGCTACCATTAAGGGGTGACAGATAAGTGATTGAGATTCTATTGCAGTGAAAGTGGGTGGAATGGAATGCTAGAGTGGGTTGTTATCCAAGGGAAAAGCGAAAGGGAAGGAAAGGAGCAGTTGAAGCCTTGGGCCTGGATGGTTGGATAAGAAGTAAAATGGCCTGGCTGTAGGAAATAACCATTGGCTTCTGGGGAGACTTGGTAGTCAACCCATTGGGGACCAATGGCCCTTTGGTAGTTCTAGGTTTATTGTGATGTTGCAAGCTGATGATTAGAGATGACCTATTGTTATATTGTCCTGTGACTCAGTGTTCTTTGCAGTGTATGACTTTTAAGGGTAGAAATGGGGAGAGAAGTTCCTAAATACCAAGCAGAAAGATCTGTTGAGACTTTCAGTGATAGTGTCAAGGACTGTGAATGAGTGGTGGAAATAAAGTCTAGGCTTCAACTTAAGGACATAAACAACAGGAAAGAGTCTGGGTGGGGTTGCTTTACTAGGAGAGAAGGGATCCCTTAGAATGTTAGGGGTGATCAGGTATTGAATCACTGGACTAACTTTCCTACAGTTTTTATAAGCCTTTTATCCATTCACAAATAACCAGCCAAAAAGTAAACAACCAGCATTTACATTTATGAACACACTTTAAACACACTCTTACTTTCAAGAAAATATACCTTCAACGAAGTACAAGAGACCTTCTGTAATAAAAGCTAAGAGTAGGCAGGTTTAAAACTTGTCTATCAATCAATGTTTTAGTATTTTTTGTTATTTTAAAATATTTAGATGTTTATCATTTAACCCAGCAATGCACCAAAGCCTTTAGGTTATCAAAGACATTGGAAAATTATGTATAGGCATATGAGGCAAGAGAAAAGGTGGGGGGTGGGGGAGGAGGGAGCAGGCCCAGCAGCCTGTTCCCAGGCCTCTAGCCTCTTGGATTTAAAACTGTCACATTTTTCCTTAGAGATAATATCCTAAGATTTGGGTGATGATGAATTCAGCTTCTGATAGTAGCAAGACTGTTAAATAAGCCTTTGCAGTTTTGCAGTAAAGACAGTTGTTCTTTGGAAGGGTGAGATACAAAGGTGCTGAGATGAGAGCAGTTTTCAGAGCATTAAAGGGGTGAAAATGCTGGCATTGGGATCTAAAGGCTCAGTGAGGGGTCCCATTGATACACCATAGATGGGCTTTTCCAAAAGACTTAAGTTGGGAACGCAGATGTGAAAGTACCCAGCGAGCCCAAGAAAGGAGAGTATTTCTTGTCTAGAGGAGGGGACAGTCATGGAGGAGAATATGTGTTCAGGTAATGGCTCGGCTTTGTGGGGTGAGAGTGAAACCGAGGTAGGTGACTGTGGTTTGGGACAACTGGGCTTTATGAGGGTATGCACGGTAGCCCTGGTGGGGCACTGAGGTAGAACAAGAAAAGAGTGGATAAAGGGGGTGTCTAGGCTGTGAGATTAATCCAACAACCCCCAAAATAGAGACTGAGGAAGGGATAAGGGTCCCAGCAAATTCAGGGAGGGCAGAATAAATGGCCTTAGTGTCAATGAAAAAGGAGATCGGCTTACCTGCCACCACAATTGTTACCCAAGGTTCTGTCCTGGTGATGTAAGTCTGAGGAACTTTGTCAGGGCCTGGGCAGCTTCAGTCTTTGGTGGCCAGTCCCAGGAGGTCTGGGAGCTCCAAACCAGATCCAGAGGGTGACCTTGCTGGACTAGCTGAAGTCCGACCTGGAGGGGCCAGACTACAGTCTGATTTCCAGTGGCCTTCCCTTCCGCACCTTGGGCAGGGCCCAGGCAGGGGTCTCGGGTTAGGGCAGGACTTGGTCCAGTGTCCTTCCTTGTTGCATTTGAAGCATGGGCCCAGAGGAGGCTTAGTCCTTAGACTTATCCTTGGTTGGAGGACCAGCACTTTGTTTGGGGTTCGTGAGAGTGGTGGCTAGGAGCTGAAAGGCCTCCTCCTGGACCTCAGCCTTGGCCTGATCTTGCTTTTGTTTTGGATTTGGGTCTCCTCGTCTCTTATTAAAGATCTTAAAGGCTAGGTTAACGAGGTCTTTCTGAGGGATTTGTGGACCTGTGTCTATTTTTCGAAGTTTGCGACATATGTTGGGGGCTGATTGGGATATAAAATGGGTATTCAGAAGAAAGGTTCCCTCTGGGGAGGTGCCTCTAAGGTGGTAAATTCCTGTAAGGCCTCAGTGAGGTGGGAGAGGAAAAGAGCTGAGTTTTGTCAGGGCCTTGAGTGATTTTATTAAGTTTGTCATAGTTGACTGCCTTATGGGCAGCCTTTTTGAGCCCAGCAATGAGACAGGTGACTATGCGGCTACAGAGCTGGCGCCCTGGAGAATTAACCTGATAGTCCCATCTTGGGTCAGTTCTGGGGGACCATGTCAGCTCCAACTGGCTTGGCCACCGTGTCCTGTCTATGGAGAGCATCGGCATGGTCCTGAGCTGCTAGCCAGACTCGCTCCTTCTCTGGGCTTAGAGAGGAGTACAGGAGGACATACTAGTATATGTAGTGCCAGGTTAGGTCATAGGACTGGGTCAGGTACTCAAATTCCTTAGTAAAGGTGGTCGGATCAGTGGGAAGAGACCTGAGACACCTCTCAATCTGTGCAAGGTTGGACACAGACAATGGGATGTGTACCCAGACAATACCCTAAGTTCCTGCTATCTCCCTTGGGGGTAGAATGGGAGTGGGAATAGAAGAGGCTGTTGAAGAAGGCGGTCTTTTGGTGGCCTGAGAGCGAGTGTTAGGTGGGAAAAGTCTGTATTGGAGCTCGAATTCTCGGGATTTGGGCTCTCAGGGACTGGGGAGAAGGTGGTTGCTACTTAGGAGGATCTGGGTTTTGGGAATCTACTGCAGGTGAGGGAGGGGCTGCATAAGTGTACGGAGGTTGGTGGTCTGCTGAATCAAAAGTAGATTCAGAGTCAGAAGTGTTAGGGGTATGACGTTTTATGTGAAAGAGTAGGATCTGATGAGTAGAGCAGGACTGACAGAGAGAGGGTCGAGATTAGAGGGTGAAAACGCCTGGACCAATGTGTTAAAGTCAAAACACATGGTCATTTTCAGGCCATTGAGACTTGTTATGTAGTTTATATTGTGGCCAAACAGTGTTACAAAAGCAAATGAGGTGCTCGGGCATCATCTCCCCCGTGAGTGTGCAGAGATAGTGTAGCGTAGCCCACGAAAGAGGAAGTGTGAGTGACAGACCACAAATCCAAATGACTGTTTAGGGCAGGCGTCCCCATTGCTAAACAAATCACCACGAGAAATGAGGGGGTGACCCTCCGGACAGGGCATCCCCAATCCAGAAGGACCCAAAGCCTAATGGCCTAGTGCTAGGACTTTCTAGATGAGAGACTTTCAGAAAGTCAGTGAGAGAGAGAGGGCAGAAGACTCGAGACGAGGGAAATTGTGGAACTTCACTCACCTAGAGAAGATTGGCTAGTGTGGGATGGAGGGTCAGCAATGGAGAAGGAGAGGTTCCGATAAGGCATCCTCCTTGGCTGATTTGGGAGGGCTCATAAGGGAGGGGAAGGTGTGGGTAAGGGGGAGAGATCAACCAAAGGACTTGTATGCATGCATATAAGCCTAATAGAGGCCGGCAGTCAAGTCATCCGAGTAGGATTCAGAGGTAAGCTCAGGATGAGTTGCCACTGCCTACTACTCTCTGAGTAGAAAACTCAGGGTGACTGAAGCTGGGGCGATGGCTCCCCTTCCCCATGGAACCACCTCAGGTTTTGGCACCAAATGTTAGGGTCGCTGAAGGAGAAATGCATGAGGCCAAAGTGGTAAGGGATGATAAATTCATTAGGTCATCTGGATACCAGATGGATTGAGCCCCTAAATGGTGCCAGCACCCAAAGATGGGGAGTCAGAGGTTTTTAAAGGACTCTAGACTGGCTTTTTCTGGTTGGAGAATTCTCTGTGCAGGTCTGGATTCTGGGAAAGTCCGGAGGGGAGAGATAATGGTCTTAGCAAGTGGAATGTGGTCTAAGCAAGTGGAATGTCCATTGTGAAGTGACCTAAATGTCAGTTCCCAGGGGAGGGGGCATCAATTCAATTATTTGATCAGACCTAACACTTACAAAGCAAATCTTCTCAGCCAGTAGGTCATGTGCCATCTTTAGAGTGTGACTGGTTCTTAGGGTTATAAGTTCCTTGCTCCAAATCATTATATCAAGTCTGTATTCAGCAGGAAAAGGGGGGGGGGTGAGGTGTGTGTGTGGGGGGGGGAAGCAGAGAGCAAAAGGCAGAAACCCAGGCCTGCTGTTTTTCTATTTTTATCAAGAGAACAATCATTTTGCAAATACTTCCACTTGTAACTCATTGGCCAGAGTTTGGTCACATGGCTATTTGTAGCTACAAGAAAGTCTAAGAAAATAAGTACTTTATTTTATTTTATTTTGCACTTCTTCTTTTAAAATTTTTTCTTTTGTTATTGATTAAGGTATTACATATGTGTCCTTATCCCCCCATTGCCCCCCCACCCCCAGTCATGCCCTCACCTCCCTGGTGTCTGTGTCCATTGGTTAGGCGTATATGCATACATACAAGTCCTTTGGTTGATCTCTCCCCCTTACCCACACCCTCCCCTACCTTCCCTCTGAGGTTTGATGGTCTGATCGATGCTTCTCTGTCTCTGGATCTGTTTTTGTTCATCAGTTTATGTTGTTCATTATATTCCACAAATGAATGAGATCATGTGATATTTATCTTTCTCTGACTGGCTTATTTTGCGTAGCATAATGCGCTCCAGTTCCATCCATGCTGTTGCAAATGGTAAGAATTCCTTCTTTTTTACAGCAGCGTAGTATTCCATTGTATAGATGTACCACAGTTTTTTAATCCATTCATCTGCTGATGGGCACTTAGGCTGTTTTTAAATCTTAGCTATTGTAAATTGTGCTGTTATGAACATAGGGGTACATATATCCTTTCTGATAGATCCTCCCTTCCCCCAACTGGTGGGCTGAGTATGACGTAACCTGCAGCCCGGAAAAACCTGAGTGACTAACCATGTACCTTATATGGACTATACATTGGACCACCAATCCACACTTGCCAAATACTCTAAGCCCTTGTCCTATATAGACAATGCAGTAAGCCACCAATCAGTGTGCGCTGAGTACACTAAGCCCCCACCCCTTCCCATTTCGCCCCTCAAAAGGCGTGCCCACCCCTGCATGTGAAGGGAGGATCTATCACTTTCTGATTGGTGTTTCTTGTTTCTTGGGATATATTCCAAAAGTGGGATCACTGGGTCAAATGGGAGTTCCATTTTTAGTTTTTTGAGGAAACTCTATACTATTCTCCACAGTGGATGTATTATCCCTCAAGAAATCAAGGTCTGCCCAGCCTGTGTGGCTCAGCGGTTGAGCATCAAATAATGAATCAGGACGTCATGGTTCTATTCCCAGTCAGGGCACATGCCTGGGTTGCAAGCTTGATCCCCAGTAGAGGGTGTGCAGGAGGCAGCCCAAATTAATGATTCTCATCATTGATGTTTCTGTCTCTCCCTTTCCCTCCCCCTCTGAAATCAATACAATATATTTTTTAAAAAATCAAGGTCTGGTTAGTCAGGAACAGGGATAGGTATTGAATAGGAACCTATAGAGTCATATTTTCAGGCTTTTAAAAAAGATTTAAAATAAACACAGTTGTGGAGAGAAACCAAGATGGCGGCATAGGTAATCACCTATATTTGCTGCCTCTCACAACCACACCAAAATTACAACTAAACAGCAGAACAACTACCACCCAGAACCGCGGGAAAGCTGGCTGAGTGGAAATTCTACAACTAGAGAGGTGAAGAAAGCACATTGACACCGGTAAGTGGTGCGGAGGCATGGAAAGCACACCTGGATGTGCTGTTCTTTAAACAGGAGGGAGATACAAGCTCCCGCTTGCCCTGAATTCTATTTACGGGCGAGACTCTGGGGGACCCAGACACATACGGGGAGAAACTGGACTGTCTGACATTGGGACAGAAATGTGAGGGCAGCTTACTCTTAGAGGTGCTCGAAGCAATCATTGTTCCTGCAGGGATGTGTGGGAGGTGGAGAACCATGGACTTCTGGAAAGCCATTGCTGTTTGCTCCGCCCTGGTGATTCCCAGAGACCCCGCCCCTCCCAATTTACAACCCTACCCAAGCTGTGCGCATCAGCTTTTGCATATGAATGGCCTGTCCTTTTGCCTAAAACAAACTGCAGCTGCATCAGAGAGCCCCAGAGATTCCAAAAGAAGGCCCAATACCTGGTAGCAGCAGCGGCCTTGCATCACAGCTGGGCCTCGTCTGGGCACTTCCAAACTCCATACAAAGAGAAGGAATCTGCAGATGTCTCTGTAGCTCCTGCTAGGCAGCCCCAGACAGTGGCTGACCTTGCACCTCCTTGGAGATGATAATGGATTACAACTCTTCACATACATAAGAGGCACACTCAAGGGGCAGACTCAGTGAGCACCAAAGCCCTACTGAAGCAAGTCCTGCCCAATAAAGGTGTCTCCTGTGCAACAGATCTTCCAGTGTAGACATAGTTGGTCACCACAGCCTATTGGCCTGGAGGTCAATTCCTGCAAGTGATACCAACAGCAATCAAGGCTCAACTACAACAAGACTGTGCAAACATCCCACAAAGGGCTGCACCAAGAGTGTCCAACTCAGGTGACTGGGCAGGCTGAGCCACTGGGTCCTATATGACACCAACCACACAAGGCCACTCTATCAACTCAAGGAGACTTAGCAGCTACCCAGTACATAGAAACACACACAAGGAAGCAGCCAAAATGCAGAGACAAAGAAACAAGTCACAAATGGAAGAAATGGATGAAAGCAAAATGCTGGGTATAGAGTTCAAAACCATGGTTATAAGGTTACTCAAGAATCTTCTAGAAACCTCTGAGAAATTTAGTGAGACCCTCAAGGATATGAAAAAGGACCAATCAGAAATTAAGCATACACTGACTGAAATAAAGGATAATATACAGAAATCCAACAGCAGATGAGAGGATCCCAAGAATCAAGTCAAAGATTTGAAATAGGAAGAAGCAAAAAACACCCAATTGGAAAAGCAAAAAGCAAAAAATCCAAAAATATGAAGATAGTGTAAGGAGCCTCTGGGACAACTTCAAGCATACCAACATCCAAATTATGGGGGTGCCAGAAGAAGAAAAAGAGCAAGATAGAAAAACAGTTAGTTACCTACAAGGGAGTACCCATACGACTGTCAGTTGATTTCTCAACAGAAACTATTGAGGCCAGAAGGGAGTGGCAAGAAATATTCAAAGGAATGAATAGCAAGAATCTACAACCAAGATTACTCTACCCAGCAAAGCTATCACTTAGAATTGAAGGTCAGACAAAGAGCTTCACAGACAAGAAAAAGCTAAAGAAGTTCACCACCACCAAACTAGTATTATATGAAATGCTGAAGGGTATTCTATAAGAAGAGGAAAAAAAAGGTAAAGATAAAAAATTATGAATAACCAAGTGACAACAAATACATATCTATCAACAAGTGAATCTAAAAATCAAGTGAATAAATAATCTGAAGAACAGAATAAACTGGTGGGCTGTGTGCACAGTCTTGTTGTAGTTGAGCCTTGATTGCTGTTGGTATCACTTGCAGGAATTGACCTCCAGGAGAATTGGCTGTGAGTACCAGCTGTGTCTACAATGGAAGTGCTGCTGTGCAGGAGGCACCCTTATGGGGCAGGACTTGATTCGGTGGGGCTTTGGTGCTCACTGAGTCTGCCCCTTGAGTGTGTCACTTATGTATGTGAAGAGTTGTAATCTGGTATGGTCTCGCAGTGACTACTGGGTACGCTGGCTCTTGGGTCTCCAGGGAGGTGTAAAGTCAGCCACTGCCTGGGACCACCCAGCAGGTGCTACAGAGAGATCTGCAGATTCCTCCTCTTTGTATTGCGTTTGGAAGTGCCCAGACGAGGCCAGCTGTGAAGCAAGGCAGGCTGGTGCTGGTGCTGGTGCTGGTGCCGGTGCTGGCCTTGGGCCTTCTTTTGATAGCTTTGGGACTCCCTTACCCAGCTGCAGCTCATTTGATGGGTCTTAGGCTGAGAAAGGACAGGCCATTCATATGCAAAAGCCTTTGTGCACAGCTTGGGAGGGGTTGTAAATTGGGCGGGGTCTCAGGGAATCTCCAGGGTGGAGCAAACAGCAATGGCTGCCAGTCAACCCTGCACCAGGGAGGCCCAGCGCGGGAACAATGACCTCTGCAAGCACCTCCTTCTGGAAGAAAGCTGCCCCACATTCCTGCCCCAGTGCTAGAAAGTCCAGTTTCTCCCCATATGTGTCTGTGTCCCCCAGAGTCTCGCCCGGCACTGGAGCTCAGAGCAAGCGGGAGCTTGTATCTCCCTCCCGATTAAAATACAGCACATCCGGGTGCCAGCCCATTCCACGCCTCCACACCTCCTACCAGTGTTAATGTGCTTTCTTCTTTACTTCTCTAGTTGTAGTACTTCCACTCAGCCAGCTTTCCCATGGTTCTGGATGATAGTTGTTATGTATTTTAGTTCTAATTTCGATGTGGTTGTGGGAGGCAGCAAGTTCAGGTGTTTACCTATTCCGCCATCTTGGTTCCTCTCTTGTTTTCTAATATAGTCTTGTTTTTTCCTTTTTATTGAATTTATTGGGGAGACACTGGTTAACCAAGGTATATAGGTTTCAGATGTACAATTCCACAACACATCATCTGTACACTGTATTGTATGTTCACCACCCCTAGTCAAATCTCCGTCTGTCACTATCCCCTCTATACCATCCTCCACGTCTCCCACCCCCTCCTCCCAACAATCACCACACTGTTGTCCTTGTCCATGAGTTTTTTCTCTTATTTTATTCAATCCCTCCACTGACAAGTGTCAGCCTGTCTATGAGTCTGTCTCTATTTCACTTGTTAGTTCATTTTGTTCTTTATATTCCACCATATGAGTGAAATTATATGGCACTTGTTTTTCTCTGACTGGCTTATTTTACTTAGCATAATGCTCTCCAAGTCTATCCATGCTGTCACAAAGGGTAAGATTTCCTTCTTTTATATGGCTGAGTAGTATTCCATTGTGTGAATGTACCACAGCTTTTTTGGTCATTTAAAAAAAATTATTGTTGACAGTATTACAGATGTCCCCCATTTTAACCCACTTTGCCCTTCTCCACCCAATCCCCACTTCACCCCAGGCCTTCTATTGTCTATGTCCATGGGTTATACATATATGTATATATATATATGTTCTTTGGTTAGTCTCTTTCTGTCCTCTCCTCCGCCCCACTCCACTTTGAGATCTGTCATTCTGTTTCATGTACCCATGTCTCTGGACCTATTTTGCTTGTCAGTTTATTGTGTTCATTAGATTCCATATGTAACTGAGATCATGTCATATTTGTCTTTCTCTGACTGGTTTATTTAGCTTAGCATAATTATCTCCAGGTCCATCCATGCTGTTGCAAAGAGTAACAGCTTCTTTGTTACAGATGCATAGTATTCCATTGTGTAAATGTACTATGTCTGTTTTATCCACTCATCTACTGATGGACACTAGGGTTGCTTCCAGATCTTGGCTATTATAAATAACATTGCAATAAACACAGGGTGCATATATTCTTTCAAATTAGTGTTTTGGATTTCTTTGTATGAATTCCCAGAGGTGGAATTGCTGGGTCATAAGGCAGTTCCATTTTTAAGTTTTTGAAGTAATTCCATACTGCTTTTCATACTGGTTGTACCAGTTGCATTCCCACCAACAGTGCACCAGGGTTCCCTTTCTCCATATCCTTGCCAACACTTGTTGTTTGTTGTTTATTGATGATAGCCATTCTGATAGGTGTGAGGTGATATCTCATTGTGGATTTAATTTGCACTTCTCTAATGATTAGTGATGTTGAGCATATTTTCATTTATCTATTGGCCATCTGTTTGTCCTCTTTGGAGAAGTATCTATTCAGGTCCTTTGCCCATTTTTTAATTGGATTGTATTTTGGCATTTGTGTTTTTGTCACTTTTTGGTGTTGAGTTCTATAAGTTCCTTATAAAATTTGGACATTAATCCTTTATCAGATGTATAGGCACATATGTTCTCTCATTCAGTGGGTTGTCTTTTCTTGATAGCTTCCTTTGCTGTGCAAAAATTTTTTTGTTTTATGTCGTCTCATTTGTTTATTTATTTGTTTATTTTTTGCTTCCATTGCCTGAGGAGATTATCAGAAAAAATATGCTATGAGAAATGTCCGAGATTTTACTGCCTAGCGTTTTCTTCTAGGATTTTAATAGTTTAAGTATAATATTTTAGTCTTTAATCCATTTTGAGTTTATTCTTGTATATGGTGTAAGAAGATGTCTAGTTTCATTTTTTTGCAAGTATCTGTCCGATTGTCCCAACACTATTTATTGAATAGACTATCTTTACCCCATTATATGTTTTTGCCTCTTTAGTCAAATATTAATTGACTATAAAAGTGTGGGTTTATTTCTGGCCTCTCTTTTCTGTTCCATTGATCTATATGGCTGTCTTTATGCCAGTACCCTACTATTTTGATTATATGTCATTTTGATTATATCTCCTTCTAGTAGTTTTATATCAGATAATGTGATCCCTCATTTTCTTCTTTCTCAAGATTTCTATTGCTCTTCAGGATCTTTTGTGGTTTCATATAAATTTTTGGAATATTTGTTCTAGTTCTGTGAAATACGCCATTGGTATCTTGATAGAATTGCTTTGAATCTGTATATTGCTTTGGGTAGTATGGACATTTTAATGATGTTAATTCTTCCTATCCACTTATTTGTATCGTCTTCAGTTTCTTTCTTCAATGTCTTGTAATTTTCTGAGTACAGGTCTTTTACATCCTAGGTTAAGTTTATGTCTAGTATTTTATTCTTTTTGAAGCAATTGTGAGTGGGATTGTTTTCTTTTATTGGGGGGGGGATTGTTTTATTGGTTTCCCTTTCTGACAGTTGTATAAAAATACAACTGATTTCTGGATATTTTATTCAGCTACTTTATTTAATTCATTTGTCAGTTGTAGTAGTTTTTCTGTGGAATCTTTAGGAATCTCTATATACAGTATCAAGTCAACTGCAAATAATGACTGACAGTTTTACTTCTTACTTTCCAATTTGGATACCTTTTATTTCTTCTTCTTGTCTAATTGCTGTGGCTAGGACTTCCAGTACTATGTTGAATATGAATGGTGAAAGTGGACATCCCTGTCTTGTTTCCATTGTTAAGGGAAAAGTTTATAGTCTCTTCCCATTGAGTATTATGTTAGCTGTGACTTTGTCATATAAGGCCTTTATTATGTTGTGATATGTTATCACAATTTCCACTTTGCTGAGAATTTTTATCACGAATGGGTACTGGATTTTATCAAATGCTTTTCTGCAGCTATTGATATGATCATGTCATTTTTATTCTTCATTTTGTTTATGTGCTCTATCATATTACTGAATTTACAGGTATTGACCCAACCTTGCATCTCAGGAATAAATCCCACTTGATCATGGTATAGGATCATTTTAATGTATTGCTGGATCTTGCTTGCTAATAATTTGTTGATGATTTTAGCTTCTTTGTTCCTCCGGGATATTGGCCTATAATTTTCTTTCTTTGCAGTGTCTTATTCTGGTTTTGGAATTAGGATAATGCTGGCCTTGTAACATGACCTTGGAAGACTTCCCTTTTCTTGAATTCTTTGGAATAGTTTGAGAAGGATGTGTTAATTCTTCTTTGAATGTTTGATAAAATTCACCTCTAAAGCCATTTGGTCCAGGACTTTTGTATGCTGAGAGTGTTTTGATTACTGTTTCAACTTCACTAATTGTAATCTGTCTGTTCAGATTCTCTGATTCTTTCCAATTTCATTTTGGAAGATTGTATATTTCTATGAATTTATCCAATTAGTCCATTTCTTTGATGTCAGTTGTTCTCTTCCATTTCTTATTTTATTTATTTGGGTTCTTTCTCTCTTGATAAGTCTGGTTAAAGGTTTATCAATCTTATCTTTTCAAAGAACCAGCTCTTGGTTTCATTGATCTTTTATATTGCCTTTTTAGATTCTACTTTATTTCTGCTCTGATCTTTATTATTTCCTGCCTTCTCTTCACTCTGGGCTTTGTTATTCTTTTACAAGTTGCTTTAAGTGTAAAGTTAAATTATTTATTTGAGATTTTCCTTGTTTCTTGAGATAAGCCTTTAATGCTATGAATTTCCCTCTTAGGAGTGTTTTTGCTCTGTCCCATAGATTTTGGGTTGTTGTGTTCTCATTTTCATTTGTCGCCAGGTAACTTTTGATTTCTTCCTTGATCTCATTGTAAAATTCATTCATTGTTTAATAACATGTTACTTAGCCTTCATGTGTTTGAATGTTTTTTGTTGTAATTTATTTGTAGTTTCATACCATTATGATCAGAGAAGATCCTTGATATTTCAATCTTTTTTAATTTATTAATATTTATTAATATTTATTAATAAATGTATTAATTACTTGTCCTTTCATAGGGTCTATCTTTGAGAATGTTTCACGTGTACTTGAGAGGAATGTATATTCTGCTTTTGGATGAAATATTCTGTAAATATCAATTAAATTCATCCTTTCTAGTGTGTCATTTAATGCCAATGTTTCCGTGTTAATTTTCTCTCTGGAGTATCTATTCATTGATGTGAATACAGTGTAAAATTCCCTATTATGTCAGTATTACTGTCACTCTCTCCCTTTATGTCCATCAAGATTTGCTTTACATATTTAGGTGCTTCTGTGTTGGGTGCATAGATGCTTACAAGGGTTATATAATCTTACGAATGGCCTGGTGCATGAAATTCGTGCACATTAAAAGGGAATTAATTAGAGGAAATATTTTAATATTGCTACTTGCCCTTTCTCTATAATAGAAGTGTCAGAGATGAAAGAAAATTAGTAAAATGTATATGACAATCTCCCTCCTGTCAGAGTCTGGGGCATGCCGTGGGGCCCAGAGTCAAGTGCCTGCCCACCTGCGCATGCCTCAAAGGCGTGTGAGACCCAGACCTGGCCGGCCCACACCTTCAAGCCCTGAAGGGCAGGGGGCGCAGCCTCAGGTCACCTGTCAAGCCCCACTGGGAGGAGTCACAGCCTCAGGTCTCCCATCAAGTGCCATTGGGCGGGGGCTGGGGGGTTCTGCCTCAGGTCCCCTGGCCTGGCCTGAGGTCCCCTGGCCCGGCCTCAAGTCCCTCTGCCCCGGGACCAGGGTGAGGGGAGCGGCCTCAGGTCCCCCAGCCTGGTCTCAGGTCCCCCGGCCCAGCCTCAGGTCCCCCAGCCCTGGTTCGAGGGTGTGAGGGTGTGACAACCATTTGCATATTAGCTCTTTATTATATAGGATTGGATTGATCACTTTATTATTATGTAGTATCTTTCTTTGGTTTTTTTACTATAGGCTTTGTTTTAATGTCTACTTTGTCAGATATAAGTATTGCTACCCCATTTTTTTTTTTCATTTTCAGTTGCATGAAATATCTTTTTCCATCCCCTTTATTTTTAGTCTGTGTGTATCTTTCATTCTGAGGTGGGCCTCTTGTAGACAGTATATATATGGGTCTTGTTTTCTTATCCATTCAGTGGCCCTATGTCTTTTTTTTAAAAAAATTATTGATTGATTTTTAGAGAGAGTACTGGGGTGGGGAGAGAGAAAGGAGAGAGAGAGAGAGAGAGAGAGAGAGAGAGAGAGAGAGATCAATTTGTTGTTCTACTTATTTATGCATTCATTAGTTGATTCTTATATGTGCTGAGACTGGGGATTGAACCCACAAACTTGGTGTATTGGGATGATACTTTAAGCAACTGAGCTACCTGGCCAAGGCACCCTGTGTCTTTTGATTAGATCATTTAAGTCATTTACATTTAAAGTGATTATTGATAGGTATGTATTTATTTCCATTTCATTCTTTTAACTGTTTCTCAGTTTTTTTGTTTTCTTCTTCTTAAAGCAAGCCATTTAACATTTCTTGTGATAATGGTTTAAAGCGCGCGCGCATGCGCACGCGCGCGCACACACACACACACACACACACACATCTGTAGCTTTTTCTTGTTTGTGAAGCTCTTCATTTCTGCTTCAGTTTTAAGCGATAGCCTTGCTGGGTAATGTAGTCTTGGTAGTAGTTCCTTGCTTCTCATCACTCTGAATATTTCATGCCAATCCCTTCTGGACTGAAATGTTTCTATTGAGAAATCAGCTGACAATCTTATGGGAGCTCCCTTGTAGGTAACTAACTGCCTTTCTCTTGCAACTTTTAAGATTCTGTCTTTGTCTTTAACCTTTGTCATTTTAATACTGCTGTGTCTTGGTATGGGCTCTTTGGGTCCAATCTTTTTGGGACTCTCTGCACTTCCTGGACTTGTGTGTCTTTTTCCTTCACCAAGTTAGGGAAGTTTTCAGTCATTATTTCTTCCAATATGTTCTTGATCCCTTGCTCTCTCTCTTCTCCTTCTGGTACCCTTACGAAATGACTGTTGTTACACTTCATGTTGTGCCAAAGGTACCTTTTATGATCCTCATTGTTTAAAATTCTTTTTTCTTTTTGTTTCTCTGATTGTTTGTTTTTTTTTTCTAACTTGTCTTCCAAATTGTAGACTCAGTCCTCTACTTCATACTTTTGATTCCTTCCAGTGTATTCTTGATGTCTGTCATATATGGTATTTTTTTTCCTGACTGGCCCTTTTTTATGGTTTCTTTTTCGTGCTCTTTGAGCATCCTAATAACCGTTACTTTGAACTGTGTATCCAATAAATTGCTTGCCTGCATTTCTTTTTTTAAAATTTCGATTTATTGCTTAAAGTATTACAAAGAGTATTACATATGTCTCCTTTTTTTCCCCCCTTGACATTCCCCCGGCCTACCCTACTCCCCAGTGTCTTGTGTCCATTGGTTATGCTTATATGCGTGCATACAAGTCCTTCAGTTGATCTCTTAACCCCCCCGCGCTGATCCCTCCCCGGCCTTCCCACTGTAGTTTGACAGTCTGTTCGATGCTGCTCTGCCTCTGTATCTATTTTTGTTCATCAGTTTATAATGGTCTTTATTATCCCTAAATGAGTGAGATCATGTGGTATTTTTCTTTCATTGACTGGCTTATTACACGTAGCATAATGCTCTCCAGTTCCATCCATGCTGTTGCAAATGGTAAGAATTCCTTCTTTTTTACAGCAGCATAGTATTCCATTCTGTAGATGTACCACAATTTTCTAATCCATTCATCTGCTGATGGGCATTTAGGGTGTTTCCAAATCCTAGCTATTGTAAATTGTGCTGCTATGAACATAGGGATGCATATATCCTTTCTGATTGGTGTTTCTGGTTTCTTGGGATATATTCCTAGAAGTGGGATCACTGGGTCAAATGGGAGTTCCATTTTTACCTTTTTGAGGAAACTCCATACTGTCTTCCATAGTGACTGCACCAGTCTCCATTCCCACCAGCAGTGCATAAGTGTTCCCTTTTCTCCGCATCCTCTCCAGCCTTGTCGTTTGTTGATTTGTTGATGATAACCATTCTGACAGGTGTGAGATGATACCTCATTGTTGTTTTGATTTGAATCTCTCAGATAATTAGTGACTTTGAGCATGTTTTCATATGTCTCTTGGCTTTCTGAATGTCCTCTTTTGAAAAGTGTCTATTTAGGTCCTTTGCCCATTTTTTGATTGGATTGTTTATCTTCCTTTTGTTAAATTGTATGAGTTCCCTATAAATGTTGGAGATTAAACCCTTATTGGTGATAACATTGGCAAATATGTTCTCCCATGTAATGGGCTTACTTGTTGTTTTGTTAATGGTTTCTTTTGCTGTGGAGAAGCTTTTTATTTTTATGTAGTCCCATTTGTTTATTTCTCTTTAACTTCCAAAGCCCTAGGAGCTGTATCGGTGAAGAAATTGCTTCGGCATATGTCTGAGATTTTGTTGCCTTTGGATTCCTCTAGTATTATTATGATTTCCCATCTTACATTGAAGTCCTTTATCCATTTTGAGTTTATTTTTGTGTATGGTGTAAGTTGGTGGTCTAGTTTCATTTTTTTGCATGTATCTGTCCAATTTTCCCAACACCATTTATTGAAGAGACTATCTTGGCTCCATTGTATGTTCTTGCCTCCTTTGTTAAATATTAGTGGAGCATATTGGTTCGGGTCGATTTCTGGGTTCTCTATTCTATTCCATTGATCTATATGTCTGTTCTTGTGCCAGTACCAGGCAGTTTTGAGAACAGTGGCTTTGTAATACAGCTTGATATCTGGTATTGAGATCCCACCTACTTTATTCTTCTTTCTCAGGATCGCTGCGGCTATTTGCGGTATTTTATTCCATATGAATTTTTGGAGAGTTCGTTCTAGGTCTGTGAAATATGCCATTGGTATTTTAATTGGAAGTGCGTTGAATTTATAGATTGCTTTGGATAGTATGGACATTTTAATGATGTTGATTCTACCAATCCATGAAGATGGTATGTTCTTCATCTGTTTATGTCTTCCTCTATCCCTTTTTCTAACGTCCTGTAGTTTTCTGAGTAGAGGTCTTTTACCTCTTTAGTTAAGTTTATTCCTAGATATCTTAATTATTTTGGTGTGTGGTAAATGGGATTGCTTTTTTAGTCTCTCTTTCTGTAATTTCACTATTGGTGTATAGAAATGCCATAGATTTTTTGGCATTAATTTTGTATCCTGCTACATTGCCGAATTCATTTATTAAGTCTAATAGTTTTTTGATGGAGTCTTTAGAGTTTTTTATGTACAATATCATGTCATCTGTGAATAAGGACAGTTTTACTTCTTCTTTTCCAATTTGGATGCCTTTTATTTCTTCTTCTTCTCTAATCACAATGGCTAATACTTCCAGTCGTATGTTGAACAGGAGTGGTGAGAGTGGGCATCCCTCTCTTGTTCCTGTTCTTAAGGGAAATGGTTTTAGTTTTTGCCCATTGAGTATGATGTTGGCTGTGGGTTTGTCATATATGGCTTTTATTATGTTGAGGTATGATCCTTATATTCCCACCTTGCTGAGAGTTTTTATCAAGAAAGGGTGTTGGATTATGTCAAATGCTTTTTGTGAATCAATTGATATGACTATGTGATTTTTATCTCTCAATTTGTTATGTGATGTATCACGTTTATTGATTTGTGGATATTGTACCATTCTTGCATCCCTGGGATAAATCCTACTTGGTCATGGTGTATGATCTTTCTGATGGGCTGCTGGATCTGATTTGCTAAGATTTTGTTGAGGATTTTGGCATCTATGTTCATGAGGGATATTGGCCTGTAATTCTCTTTCATTGTGTTGTCTTTTTCTGGTTTTGGTATTAGGGTGATGCTGGCTTTATAGAATGAGCTAGGAAATGTTCTTTCCTCTTGAATTTTTTGGAATAGTCTGAGGAGGATAGGTTTCAGTTCTTCATTGAATGTTTGGTAAAACTCGCCTGTGAAGCCGTCTGGCCCCAGGCTTTTGTTTGCTGGAAGCTTTTTGATGACTGCTTCAATTTCTTCCATAGTTATTGGCCTATTGAGGTTTTTAGATTCTTCCTGATTGAGTTTTGGAAGGTTGTATTTTTCTGGGAATATGTCCATTTCCTCCAGGTTGTCTAGTTTGTTGGAGTAGAGTTGTTCATAGTATTTTTTAACAATCCTTTGTATTTCTGTGGGGTCTGTTGTTATTTCTCCTCTTTCATTTCTGATTTTGTTTATTTGGGTCCTCTCTCTTTGCTTCTTGGTGAGCCTGGCTAGAGTTTCATCAATCTTGTTTATCCTTTCAAAGAACCAGCTCTTGGTTTCGTTGATCTGTTGTATTGTTTTTTTGGTCTCTATGTCATTTATTTCTGCTCTAATCTTTATTATCTCCTTTCTTCTGCTCACTCTGGGCTTTTCCTGTTGCTCTCTTTCTAATTCTTTGAGTTGTAGAGTTAGCTGATTTACTACCATTTTTTCTTGTTGTTTTTTTTTGTTTGTTTTGTTGTTGTTGTTTTTTTTTTTTTTTGAGGTAGGCCTGTAGAGCTATAAACTTCCCTCTCAGGACTGCTTTCATTGTGTCCCATAGGTTTTGTATTGTTGTGTTTTCATTGTCACTAGTTTCCAGGATGTTTCTAATTGCTTCTTTGATCTCATTGGTAACCCAATCAATATTTAATAACATGCTATTCAGTTTCCAAGTGTTTGAATATTTTGTATTGTTTTTATTGTAGTTTATTTCTAATATTATGCCAGTGTGGTCTGAGAAGATGCTTGGTATGATATCAAATCTTCTTGAATTTGGGGAGACTTTGCTTGTGACCCAACATGTGGTCTATTTTTGAAAATGTCCCATGTGCAATTGAGAAGAACGTATATTCCGTGGCTTTGGGGTGAAATGTTCTGAAGATGTCAATTAAGTCCATCTGATCTAGTGAGTCATTTAGGATTGCTGTTTCTTTGCTGATTTTTTGTCTAGAGGATTTATCCAGTGATGTCAGTCCCCTACTGCCTTGACCAGTTTGTCTCAGTAGAGAGAGCGTCAGCCTGCAGACTGAAGGGTCCCGGGTTTGATCCTGGTCAAGGGTATGTACCTTGTTCGTGGACACATCCCCAGTGGGGGGTGTGCAGGAGGCAGCTGATCGATGTTTATTTCTCTCATCAATGCTTCTAACTCTTTATCTTTTCCCTTCCTCTCTGTAAAAAATTCAATAGAAAATATTTTAAAAAAATAAAGTCCCCTACTATGATTGTATTGTTTTCGATCTCTCCCTTGATATCTTCCAGGAGTTTTTTAATGTATTTGGGTGGTCCTGCATTGGGTGCATATTTGTTTATCAGGGTTATATTCTCTTGTTGTATCGATCCCTTTAGTATTATGAAGTGGCCTTCCTTATCTCTTGTTATGGCCTTCACTTTGAGGTCTATTTTGTCCAATATAAGTATTGCTACCCCAGCTTTTTTTTCATTTCCATTTACCTGAAAGATATTTTTCCATCCCTTCACTTTCAGTCTGTGTGAGTCCCTTATTAGGTGGGTCTCTTATAGACAGAAAATATATGGGTCATGTTTTTTTTATCCATTCAGCCACTTGGTGTCTTTTGATTGGAGCATTTAGTCCATTTACGTTAAAGTTGTTATTGAAAGCCATTTTTGTTTTTTGTGCCTGTTTTCTTTCTTAGCTTTTTATTTCTTCTTTTTACACCAGTCCCTTTAGCATTTCTTGCATTGCTGGCTTGGTGGTGATAAACTACCTTAGCCTTTTTTTGTCTGTGAAGCTTCTTATTTCCCCTTCAATTTTGAATGATAGCCTTGCTGGATAGAGTATTCTTGGATTCAGTCCCTTGCTTTGCATCAGTTTGTAAATGTCCGTCCATTCTTTTCTGGCCTGATGTGTTTCTTTTGAGAAATCATTTGATAATCTAATGGGAGATCCCTTGTATGTAACTTTCTGTCTCTCTCTTGCAGCCTTTAAGATTCTCTCTTTGTCCTGAACATTTGCCATGGTAATTATGATGTGTCTTGGTGTGAGTCTTTTCGGGTTCATCTTGTTTGGTACTCTCTGTGCTTGTGTTACTTTTTTCTTCCCCATCTCAGGGAAGTTTTCTGACAGTATTTCTTCAAATAGGTTTTCTAACCCTTGTTCCTCTTCCTGTTGTTCTGGCATCCCTATTATTCGTATGTTGCTTCATTTCATGTTGTCCCATAGCTCCCTTAGGCTCTCCTCTTGTCTTTTATTTTTTTTCTCCAATTGCAGTTCAGTTTGGGTGTGTTTTGCTTCCCTGTCTTCTAATTCTCTAATTCGGTCCTCCACTTCTCCTAGTCTACTGTTGAAACTTTCCATGGTGTTTTTTATTGCAGCTATATCACTCTTCATTTCTTCTTTATTCTTATATAAGTTATTGAGTTTTTCATCCATTTCTTCTTGATTCTTACATAAGTTGTTGATTTTTTTCCTCCATCCGGTTTATGCACTCTAGGACCCTTAGTCTGAATTCTTTTTCTGACATATTACATGCCTCTGATTCACTTAGCTGCTTTTCCTGTGATGCCTCCTTTTCTTTCCTTTGGGGGTTTCTTTGTCTACCCATTTTTGGTATCACTGACTGATCTAGATGTCGAGTCGTACAGGGGCTTCTCCTTGGGTGGCAGTGGTTCCTCGGGCTGCAGTTGCTCCTCAGGTGGTCGCAGTAGTGGCTGCTCCTCAGTTGGCAGCGACTCCTCTGGTGGGTGCTGTTCACAGCAGTGATGTCTCCTCTGGCTGGTAGGTGAGGCTGCTCACACAGCTGCTGTTCCTTGGACAGGGGTGGGCTGATCACGAGGCTGCTGCTCTTCAGGTGGGGGCGGGCTGAGCGTGGCTGCTGCTCCTTGGACAGGAGTGAGCTGTTCACGTGGCTTCTGCTCCTCAGATGGTCGCAGACTGCTCACGTGACTGCTGCTCCTTGGATTAGTGCTGACTGCATTCTGTTCCTCAGATGGTGCGGGCTGCTCATGAGGCTCCCGCTCTTTGGACATGGGCAGGTTGCTTACAGGGCTACTGCTCCTCGTACGGGTGCAGGCTGCTCTTCAGATGGGGGATGGGCTGCTTGTGTGGCTGCTGCTCCTCGGGCGGGAATGAGCTGCATGTGCGGCTGCTGCTCCTTGGATGGGATCAGGATGCTCACCCAGCTGCTGCTTGTCAGACAGATGCACACTGCGTGTGGTTGCTGCTCCTTGGACCAGTGTGGGCTGCGCAGGGTTGCCACTCCTCAGATGTGGTTGGTCTGTCTGCTCGCGTGGCTGCTGCTCCTCAGACGGGGGATGGGCTGCTTGCGTGGCTGCTTCTCTTCAGGCGGGAGCGAGCTGCACGTGTGTCTGCTGTTCCTCGGATGGGGGCATTCTCCTCACCCAGCTGCTGCTCGTCGGAGAGGTGTCGGCTGCGTGTGGCTGCTGCTCCTCGGACTGGGGCAGGTTGCTCGGGCAGCTATTGCTCCCTGAATGGGAGCAGGCTGCTTGCGGCGATGCTGTTACTTGTATGGGTATGGGCTGCTCACACCGCTGCTGCTCCTCGTATGGGGGCAGGCTGCTTGTGCAGCTGCTGCTCCTCAGATTGGGGAAGGTTTCTCGCACACCTACTGCTCCTCACACAAGAGGAGGGTGTGGGCTGCACAGCTGCTGCTCCTCGGATGGGGGCGGGCTGCATGGGGCTGCTGCTTTTCAATCGTGGGCGGGCTGCTCGTGTGGCTGCTGCTCCTCAGACAGGGCAGGCTGTTCACGTGGTTACTGCTCCTCAGATGAGGGAGCAGGCTGCTCACACAGCTGACAGCTGACAGCTGCTCCTTAGACAGGGGCAGGCCACATGAGGCTTCTGCTCTTAGGCCTGGGGCAGGATTCTCACGGGACTGCTGCTCCTTGGACAAGAGTGGGCTGCTCACGTGTCTGCTGCTTGCGTGGTTGCAGTGCCCTTGGCTAAGGCGTTGGGTCGGTCAGAGGGGAGCACGCTTCAGAACTCACAGGAGCCTGCGCCCAGGGTGGCTGGAGACTCATTGACTATGGGACCACTGCCGAGGTAGCAGGTCCCTAGCAGGGGTGTCTGTAGATTCTCAGGTGTTATCCGAGGGCACCCTGGGTGGGGGTGAGTCCTGGCTCCCAGTTACAGCAGCTCTCCCCTTAAAAATGCTAGGCTTCTGAGGACAAGCCAGCCTCCCAGAACTGCTTACAATGGTAGCAGAGGCTGCCTAGTTAAGCGAGCCTGTTTAGCCTGACCCCGAAGGTCCTGTGGGATCTACCTGTGCCTCACTCATATACACACACACACACATCCCACATGACCACACACTCCTCTTTTGGTCCCTCATTGACTCATGCTTTCTCCATCACTGCCACCTTCTTGCTGTCTCTGTAGTTGGGTCTGGGGTGTTATTGACCCGTTTGTGATGGTGTTTCCTCTCCAGGTGTCTGGTTATGAGGCTCACTCTCTAGCACCTGGCCAGACAGGAGAAAATTCACCTTGACAAGACACAACACAAAGGGACCAAAGCACAAATGTACTCACGACAATAATAACCCCACTATAAGTGACCACCTGAGAAAAGAGAATTAGGGACGAGAAAAAAGAGCATAAATGATATCGAAGAGAGTGAAAAAGATAAGAGAGAAAAGAAAAAGGAAGTTTTATACACACACACACACACACACACATATGGGGGAAAACACCACAGAACCAAAAGGTAAACAAACAAAACAAACCAAAAAAACATAATAATAATAATAATAATAATAATTAATAAATAAATAAAAATACAAAAAAAAAATACAAACACCAAATCCCCAGCAAAGAGGGTGGGGGCAGAATCTGTAGATGCTTAACTTATATATAGAAGATAAGGTTAAGAATTGGATGAATATGGGGAGGATCTCAGTTTAGTATAGAAGAAGTAGAAAGGGGATGGTGGATAAGAGGAAAGAGAATGAGAAAAAAATAATAAATTTACAAAAAATTTGATTTCAAAAATGGTATAAAAATAGCAAATTTAAATAAAATAAAATAAAATAAAATAAAATAGAGTAATGGAAAAATAATGTGAAAAGAAGTAGAAACTACAGCAACAAACAAAAACAGGAAAGCAAAGAAAAAAGAGAGAGAGATAACAAACTAATAAAAAAATAAAATTAAATTAAAATAAAAAAGTGAAGTGTTTCTTTGTCTGGCTTAATATCCCAGTCTTCTCTACTGGGATAAACGGGCTCGCCTAACTATGCAGCCCATGTTTCTCAGGTTCCGATTGCTGGGACTGAAAGTCTCTCTTTAGTCCAGCCCCTTTGGACTCTCAGGGACTATTTAGGTTTGTTTTTTTTTTTAATCCTTTGTACCATTCAGGGTGGAATCTGGGTGTGGCTGTATTAGTTGCCTGGATACTGGAGGGAGAGGCTATCTCTTCATGACAAAATGGCTGCCCAGTTCCCAGACTCAGGCATGACTCAGCACCAAACTCGCTGCCACTTCTCCTGGACTCCCCTCTCTCCCCAGATTTCACAATTCCACACCTTCTCCCACACTCCAGCCATGGGTAAGTGTCTGTATCCAAAAGGTCCTATGCACTAGGCTCTATGAATAAAGGCACAAGCCACAGAGGCTGGAGAGGCTGCACCTCTGCACACTCCTCTACTGCCAACACTCTTCAGCCTTTAGTGACTGTGGACCCAGATCTAGAATCCCCTGTGAGGGGGGGAAAGGCTGCACCTCTGCGTGCTCATCTCCTGCCGACATTCCTCAGCCTTGCCTGATTGTGGAGCCAGATCTAGAATCCCCTGCTGACCAGCAGTTCTGCATACCTTCTTTCCACTGCGCCCGTCCCAAGGGACACGGCCCAACTCAGTGCTTTGGCTCAGAGGCTCAGAGGTCTGGCCGATTATCCTTCCCTGAGCCTTGACTTTACCTTTCTCCTGGAGTCCTCTGCCTTTCCCGGCTGCAAACTATCTCCCAGCTGAATCTCCTCTGCCAATTCGGGCTGGATGTTACTCATTTCAGCTGCTCACCCTATCTGCTCCTGGACAAGGCACGGGACACGTCCATCTATACCACCGCCATTTTGTCTCTCTCCGCTTGCCTCCATTTCATTTAGCTTTTTTTCCTAGAGATTTCTCCTGGTCTTTATTTGGGGGTCTTCATTTTGGCTGCCTCTTTGTGTTTGTTTCTATGTATGAGATAGATTTGGTATGACTCCCAGTCTTTGTGGAGTGTCCTTAAGTGAAAAGTGTCCTGTGGAATAGAATGGTGAAGTCTCCTTGATCTCCTGAGCTGAGTGCTACAGGATGATCTCTTGTGTGGGTTATATAGGCCCTCTTGTTGTAATTGAATCTTGATTGCTATTGGTTCATTAAACTGGCCAACTCTGATGCTCAACCCTGACCACAGCATGGGAGCTGCTGTACAAGTGCTGACCACACGAAGCAAAATTCACTTCAGCAGGGTTTGGTGCCTGCTGAGATCTCCCTTTGGATATGCTGCTTGTGAAGTTTATTAGATCCTGCTCTGAGGTTGTACGAAGCTGGCCTCTTGGTGTGTTGGTTCTAGGTCTTTTCTGAGAGACACTGGTACAGTCATGCCTGTTACTGGCCCTGGGCAACCTGTTTGGAGCAGTCTCAATGTGGCTTCTTCCATAAATCCTTGATTAAGACTTCTCTTCACCTAGTCCTCAGTTGGTTATTCGGGGTGATTGTTTTATAATCTATATATATAGTAGAGAAATATGCCAATTAACCGGGATGCTGTAACGGGTCAACCGGACAGGAGGAGGTTGCGCGCTCAGCATCAGGGGCGGGGTGGCAGGGGCCTCCACGTGCCTGCGCTGGGGGAGGGCCTAATCCAGGGGTGGGCAAACTTTTTGACTCGAGGGCCACAATGGGTTCTTAAACTGGACCGGAGGGCCGGAACAAAAGCATGGATGGAGTGTTTGTGTGAATTAATATAAATTCAAAGTAAACATCATTACATAAAAGGGTACGGTCTTTTTTTTTTTTTAGTTTTATTCATTTCAAACGGGCCGGATCCGGCCCTTGGGCCGTAGTTTGCCCACGGCTGGCCTAATCAGCAGCGGCTGTAGCTGCTTTAATGGCTGGAGAGGGAGGCAGGGTCTGACCACCAATGGTTGCAGCTGCTGTGGGGCCCGGAGAGCGAGGCAGGGCCGGAAGGGCGACTGGAGGGTTGGCGGCGCCACGTGATTTCGAATTGTGCGCTGGGCTCCTAGTTTAGTTATAATTCCAGTGTGGTCCTGGGAAGAGGTGAGTGTAGCTCCCATCTACTCCACAGCCATCTTGAATTTCTAGTGTAGTCTTATTAATATGATAGATTTGTATTATATAACAGTGCCGAAGTATTCTAGTACTATAATCTGATGTATAACATTTATAATACTGTTTCTAAAAAAATTTATTTTGTTCATCATAGGTAAGGAACTAAATTAAAATAGAGTAATTCTCACCCCAGCCAGGTGGTTTGGCCAGTTGGAGCGTTGTCACATACACCAAAGCAATTGCAGGTTCGATTCCTGGTCAGGGCACATATGGACAGCAGCCAATTGTTGTTTTTCTTTCACATTAATGTTTCTCTCTCATGTGTCCTCTCTCCCTTCCTCTCTCTCTAAAATCAATAAACATCTCTGTTGAGGATTATAAAAATAAAATAAAATAATCCAGTTATGAATATAAAACTAAAATAAATATGAAAAAGAAATTGACATTGTTAACCATTTTAATAAACATGCCACTTTTTCCCTTTCTGTACATAACCTGCTATATTTGGTAATCTTTTTATGTAATTACTGCATTTGTTTGTTATCTTTATTTTTATTTACTAACATTTTTTTTGTGTCTTCCTGAAATAGTACTCCATTTGGGTCTAATCTCACCCATGTCCTGTGCTTCCCCACTTGCATGTCATTGTTGTTATTACCCTGCTTAGAATGTCCTAGCCATATCCCCTGTTTGTTGAAATTTTAATTATTTGTTTAACAAACATTTGTTGAATGCCTGGTAGCTACTGGATTCTGGGAATACTGAAATGGGTAAGCTGCAGTATCTCCTTAAGGAACTCATAGTTCACTGAGGGGGACAAGCAAGCCAGTAACATTTAGGTGTTCAGTGCTGAAATAGAGAGTCTACGGCAACAGAGGAGACTTCCCAGAAGAGGTGACACTTGAATTCAGTATTGCAAATTGAGTAGAAAGAGGTGAGTGAAGGACAGGCATTCCAGGGAGGGGAACATGTGTTCCCTTTAGTGTCCTCTCCATGAGAAAATGTATTCCTACACTCCTACTTCCATGGGAATGGAATGCCCCATACTCTGAACCATTAATTAGTACTTCCTAAAACTTGTCTTTATTGCAAGGCAATTTAAATTTAGTTTATCTAAAATTGTAAATTATGTTGTTTCTATTAAATTAAAAATTCCTGGAAGATAGGGAATTTTCTCATTTGCATTTTACTCACTGCTTTGCCATAGCAGTTACTTAATGAATGTTTGTTGAATTGAAAAACTGGGGCTGATTGTTGTGAGAAAAAAAAATGCTGATGGAGAAAGAAGGCTATATCCTAGCCATTGCTCCAGCTACCTTATTCAAAATAATAGCAGCTAACATTTATTGGACATACACTTGGCACTATGCTAAGTGCTTTCCTCTGTTTTAATCCTCATCACAATCCTTGTTATTTTTATTTCCATTTTACAAATGGCGAATCTAAGGAATTAGAGAAGTTAAATAGTTCAGAGAACTAGTAAGTGCAGTCAAAAGTTGAACCTAAGTCTGACACCAGACAACAACCTGCTTTTATGAAGGATATAACTAAGACACCTCAGCAGATGTAAGAGTCATAGTTGGGCACAAAACAGTACTGTTACATATTTTAGCAAATAAAGACATGACGATAGGATCTATAAATAATGGTGGTCATAGTAATAATAGTAATGAACAGCCCTGGCCATTGTGGCTCAGTTGGTTGAGCATTGTCCCATGCACCAAGAGGTCACTGGTTCCATTCCCCATCAGGCACATGCTAGGGTTGCAGGCTCAATCTTCAGTAGGAGGCCTGCAGGAAGCAGCCAATTTGTTTCTTTCTCATCATTGATGTATCTCTCTCTCTCCCTCTTCCTCTCTCTCTCTCTCAAATCAATAACATTTTTTTTAAATAGCAGTGAACACTTGAGTACTTACTGTGGCAACACAAAGAAAGAGAATTACAGGCCCATATCCCTCATGAACATAGATGCCAAAATCTTCAACAAAATTCTAGCAAATTGGATTGAGCATTACATCAGAAAGATCATGCACCATGACCAAGTAGGATTTATACCGGGGATGCAAGGATGGTACAATATCCGCAAATGAATAAATGTGATACATCACATAAACAAAATGAAAGATAAAAATCACATAGTCATATCAATTGATGCATAACAAGCATTTGACAAAATCCAACAACCTTTCTTGATAAAAACTCTCAGCAAAGTGGGAATAGAGGGATCATACCTCAACATAATAAAAGCCTTATATGACAAACCTAGAGTCAACTTCATACTCAATGGATAACAATTAAAAACCATTTCACCAAAGAACAGGAACAAAACAAGGATGCCCACTTTCACCACTCCTGTTTGACATAGTACTAGAAGTGCTAGCCATAGCAATTAGACAAGAAGAAGAAATAAAAGGTATCTAAATTGGAAAAGAAGTAAAACTGGCATTTGCAGAGGACATGATACTGTACATACAAAACACTAAAGACTCTATCAAAAAATTATTAGACAATAAATGAATTTGGCAATGTAGCTGGATACAAAATTAACACCCAGAAATCTATGGCATTTTTATACACCAACTAGAGGCGTGGTACATGAAATTCGTGCATGGGGCGGGTGTCCCTCAGCTTGGCCTGCACCCTCTCCAATCTGGGACCCCTTGGGGGATGTCTGACTGACAGTTTAGGCCCAATCCCACAGGCCTAAACCGTCAGTCAGACATCCCTCTCACAATCCAGGAATGCTGGCTCCTAACTGCTCGCCTGCCTGCCTGCCTGATTGCCCCCTAACTGCTTCTGCCTGTCAGCCTGATTGCCCCCTAACCGTTCCCCTGCCGGCCTGATTGACGCCTAACTGCTCCCCTGCCGGCCCGATGGCCCCCAACGGCCCTCCCCTGTCGGCCCGATTGCCCCCAACTGCACTCCCCTGCTGGCCCTATTGCCCCTGACTGCCCTGCTGGCCCCCAACTGCCCTACCCTGCCGGCCTGATCTCGCCCCCAACTGCCCTCCCCTGCTGGCCTTATCTTGCCCCCCAGCTCCAGGAGGGCCGGCCTCTCTGAAAAGCATTCCTGCCTTTGCATGGTGTGCTCCAGCTCCACCTTGAGCTGCGCCAGCCACAGCGTGGTCTCACGAAGTCTCTCGTTCTTCACGCACAGCTCTTTGTAGAGCTTCCTGAAGTCTCCTCAGTCTCTTCCGATTCAGGCTGGGGTTCTGGGTTGAAGGCTCGCTGCCTCTGGGGGGAAGGGCTGGATTGTGGGCTGATGACCGCTGGCTTCACCTCCTCCCCCTCCGCAGGCCCTCTCCTCTCCTTGCCAACTCTGCAGTGCTCCCTAGAGGCCTGTGATCCCTGTCCCTGCCCATCAGGTGCCTCTACTCTCTGGGCAGGGCCATCAGAATTCTCAACCCCAGGGACTCGGGGCTGCCAGGAAGGGTCCAGGCTCTGTGTGGCCCCACTCTTGATTGGGATGGGAGAGTACAATTAGGGGCAGGCCGGCAGAGGGGCTGCAGGCCTGTCGTGGTGGTGTGGGCAGATCAGGGGCAGGCCGGCTGGGGGAGGGGCTACATGAGGTTGGCCAGCAGCCCCAACCCCTGATCAGGCCAGTTTGCTGGCCACAGTGGGCATCATAGCGACTGGTCATTGGTTGTTCTGGTCGTCGTGGTAGTTGGCTTTTTATATGTAGATAGTACTGGAAGTCCTAGGCATAGTAATTATTAGGGTTGCCAAAGGAGGAATGCAAGTCTGGCCGCCAAAAGGAGTAAAGAATTATGAATTTACTAGAGGCCTGGTGCATGAAATTCGTGCACTGGCAGGGGGGAGGGTGTCCCTCAGCCCAGTCTGCACCCTCTCCAATCTGGGATCCCTCTCGCAATCTGGGACTGCTGGCTCCTAACAGCTCACCTGCATGCCTGCCTGATTGCCCCTAACTGCCTTTGCCTGCTAGCCTGATCACTTCTAACTGCCCTCCCCTGCCAGCCTGGTTGCCCCCAACTGCCCTCCTCTGTCAGCCTGATCTCACCCCCAACGGCCCTCTCCTGCTGGCCAGTTTTGGTTCTGATTGATCTGTTTCTCTGCCAGTCAGTGTCAAAAGCTCTGCCTCCTAGGCAGCCATTGGCTCCCCACTGCACCCAGATTTGGTTCTGATTGGTTGGTTTCTATGCCAGTCAGTGTCAGAAACTCTGCCTCCTAGGCAGACATTGGCTCCCCACAGCACCCACAATTGGCTCTGATTGGTCAGTTCCTATGCCAGTCAGTGTCAAAAGCTCCGTCTCCTAGACAGCCATTGGTTCTTCACAGCACCCACATTTGGTTCTGATTGGTCAGTTCCTATGCCAATCAGTGTCCAAAGCTTCACCTCCTAGACAGCCATTGGCTCTTCACAGCACCCACATTTGGTTCTGATTGGTCAGTTTCTATGCCAGTCAGCATCTCTGGGCCTATTTCCAGGCCTGATCAGAGAGGTGGGGCTGAACAGCAGCCCCCGCATAGGCCAGGAGAGAAAGAAAGGCCCGGCTGCTGGCGAAGCCTGGAAAGAAAGAGGGAGAGAAAGAGAGAGGCAAGTACTGATCAACAGCTGCCACTGAGGCTGCGGATCAGACCCTGCCTCTCTCTCTGGGTCTCAGCCCCCTGGGCAGTCAGTGCTGGGTCGCCAGGCTGCAGTGGGGCAGTCAGTGCTGGGTCGCCACAGCAACCCAGCGCTGACTGAAGGACTTCCGGGATGGTCAGTCTTCAGTCGTGATTGGTCATTAAAACCATAGGCTTTTATATATTAGGACTCTTCTGTGGCAGGCTTCAATAATTTATAGATTTTTAAAATTCTCCCTGGTCATCCACTTGTTTCCAATGAATTAAACAACTTTTAACCCTGGTAGTTAGGTGACTAGACAGAAAGGAAAGAGAGGACCACACAGCTTGGGTCATAATCTTGCTCAATAACTTACTTTTTTCTGTGAGTTTGGGATTCTGTGTCTGTTGTGAGAATTGAATGGGTCAATGTGAATAACATGCACAGCAGAGCACCTGACACATGAAGGGCTGTCCATAGATGATTATATATTCCTCCATTCCCTCTAAAGTCAGTGGAGTTAACTAGGGCAGACCTGAAAATAATACAAGAAAACTAGAAAAGTGAATGTAGTGCATGTTTTATTCTCATGAACTACTTGGCTTTACTGGATAAATTATTAGATTTAATTTAGTGGCCAATATACTGTTAGTGGCATATTGTTGTAATTTGTAATGATAAAGAGTGATTTCAGGTGTTTTACATTTAGGGATGGCTATTTTGCTTTTAAGAAGCATGAAATGTTAGAGCTAGAGGAAAATGTACAAGTCGTGTAGTCTTGGAGTTCCCAAATTGGTGAGGCTGCATAATCACCTGGGAGCGAGCCCCTGCATTCTCAGTCCTGCCCTCAAGTCTGACCACACGTGAGTGAGTGAATTTGATGCAGCATTTGGCCATTTCTTTTAAATGTCAGGAAACTAAGGCTCAGCTCACACAATGTTAGAAAAAAGACTTGCTAAAAAATGTTAACAATTGCATCTTTTTTGGATGTTTACTCATGTATTAATTCAACAAGCCCTGCTGTGTGGGGAAGAGTTATGTGAGAACTAAATCCTTCTTAATTATACCCAGCCCCAAATTTTTAATGGGAGAGCTAAGATAAAAACCACAAAGTGATGTTTTAGAAAATTACTGCAAGGAGTTAGAAGCAAGAATTCACTTCTGCCTCTGCCATCTCTTAATTCTGTTGCCCTGAGTAATTCATTGGATCTCTCTGAGCTTCAGTTTGTCACTTGGAAAAACAGGCAATACTAGACTTTCTCATCTTGCAGGGTAAATGAAAAATGGTAGATAAAAGGGTATATAAAAAGTAGTTATGTGTTCAACATTCTAATTAATATTGAGTTCTAGAGCTTACTGACATGGTCCTTTTCTTTACAGACTGCTTTTTTACAGAGGCGTAATATTCCATTGTTTAGCTGTACCACAGTTTTCTAATCCAGTCATCTGCCGATGGGCACTTAGGTTGTTTCCAAATCTTAGCTATTGAAAATTGTGCTGCTATGAACATAGGGGTGCATATATCCTTTCTGATTGGTGTTTCTGTTTTCTTGAGATATATTCCTAGAAGTGGGATTACTGGATCAAATGGAAGTTTCATTTTTAATTTTTTGAGGAAATGCCATACTGTTTTCCACAGTGGCTGCACCAATCTGCATTTCCACCAGCAGTGCAAGAGGGTTCCTTTTTCTCTGCATCTTTACCTGCACTTGTCGTTTGTTGATTTGTTGATGATAGCCATTCTGACAGGTGTGAGACGGTACCTCATTGTTGTTTCCATTTGCATCTCTTGGATATTTAGTGACTTTGAGCATGTTTTCATATGTCTCTCAGCCTTCTGTATGTCCTCTTTCGAAAAGTGTCTATTTAGGTCCTTCATTTCATGTTGTCCCAAAGCTCCCTTAGGCTCTCCTCCTGCTTTCTAATTTTTTACTCCAATTGTTGTTCAGATTATATCTGTTTTCTGCCCTGTCTGCTAATTCACTATTTTGATCCTCTGCTTCTTCTAGTCTACTGTTGAAACATTCCATAGTGATTTATATTGTAGCTATATCACTTTTATTTCCTCTTGATTCTTACATAAATTGTTGATTTTCTCATCCAGCCAGTTTAGGAACTTTATAACCCTTATTCTGAATTATTTTTCTGACATATTGCATGCCTCTGTTTCATTTAGTTCCTTTGGGGGGGCAACTCCTCTTTTTCTTGCCTTTGGGGTTTGTTTCTTTGTTTCCCCATTTTTGCTCTCACAGATGGTTCTAGGAACAGACACATGTGCGGCCCATTGCCAATGCCACAGGCTTGGTGGGCAAGAGGCACAGTCCAAGGCTCACATGCGGAATGCCTGGGGCCCTGGGTGATGCAGTGTGCTTGGTGGGCAAGGAGTGCAGTCCGAGGCTCGCCAGCAGGAAGCGTGGGGCCTGGTGCCCACACTATAGGCTTGGCAGGCGGGGAGCTCAGTCAGAGGCTCGCTGGTGGGACCAGGGCGATGCTGGAGGCTTGGCAGGGGGAGAGTGCAGTCAGAGGCTTGCCTACAGGATGTGTGGGGCCCAGGAGGATGCCATGGCCTGGCGGGCTAGGTACAGTCAGAGGCTCACCTGAAGGATGTGCATGGCCGGGGCCGATGCTGCGGGTTTGGTGGCTGGGAAGCGCAGTTCGAGATTAACTGGTGGGACGCAGGATGGTCAGGACTGATGCAGTGGGATGGTGGGAGGGAGGTGCACTCCTAGACCCACAGAAGCCCATGTCCAGGGAGGCTGGAGTCCCATTGTCCATCAGCCTGCAGCTGAGGTAGCAGGTCTTTGGCCAGAGTGGCTGTAGGGTCCAGGGTGGTGTCTGAGGCCAGTCTGGGTGGTGGTGAGGCTAGGCTCCTAGTCACAGCAGCTCTCCCCTTAAAGATGGCATGGTTTCTGTCAGAGCAGGCTGCCCTAGGAGTGATTTCATTGGTAGCAGTGGCTCTCTGTCTAGGAGAGCCTGATACACCAACCCCCAAAAGTCCTGCAGGATCTAACTGTCCTTCACTTGCACACACACACACACACACACACACACACACACACCACACGTCCATGCACTCCCCTTTTGCTCTCTCACTCGCACTCTCTCACTGTCGTCCTGCCAGCCACCATCTTCCTTCCTAACATTTGCCGTTTTAATTAGGATGTGTCTTGGTGTGGGTCTTTCTGGGTTCATCTTGTTTGGGACTCTTTGTGCTTCCTGGACTTGTGTGGCTTTTTTTCTTCCCCATGCCAGGGAAGTTTTCTGTTATTATTTCTTCAAACAGGTTTTCTTTTCCTTGTTCAGCTTCTTCTCCTTCTGGCACCCCTATTATGTGGATACTAGAGGCCCAATGCACAAAATTTGTGCACAAGGCTTGGCTCCTGCTGCTGTCGCGGCTGCCTCTGCCTCAGACCCTGCTGTCGTGATGGCTGTCTCTGCCTTGGCCCCCGTGGCACCACGGATTAGTCCAGAAGGTTGTCTGGAAGGTCTTCTGGTCTAATTAGCATATTACACTTATATTATTATAATTTCATGTTGTCCCAAAGCTCCCTTAAACTCTCCTCCTGCTTTTTAATTTTTTTCCCCAATTGTTGTTCAGATTGGGTATCTTTTTTTCTGCCTTGTCTTCTAACTCTCTGATTCAGCCCTCAGCTTCTTCTAGTCTACTGTTAAAACCTTTCAAGGTGTTCTTTATTGCAGCTATGTCATTCTTCATTTCCAGTTGATTCTTATCCATGTTGGTGATTCTCATTGAACTGCTTGTAACTCTCAGTCAGATGTTTGAGCATCTTTATAACCATTATTCTGAATTCTTTATCTGATAAATTACTTGCCTCCATTTCATTTAGTTCCTTTTCTGGCGAGTCCTCTTTTTCCCCCATGGATCTGGTCCCTCAGGTATCCACTTCAGAGGTTCAGGGTTGGTGGGGGAATGTTCACAGTTCCTCTGGTGTGTGACTCCCTGTGAAGTCCCAGAGCCCTCTGGCATGAAATTCACTGCATGGCCCTGGTGCCCCTGGTGGGATGGTGCGCAAGATCTCTCTGGTGTGCACTCACTGTGCGCTGTCCAAGGGCCGGGTGGAGCAGAACATTAAGTCCCACTGGCATGCACTCACTGCATGCATCTGGGAGCCCACGGTGAGACAGCACACCACTCACTGCGGGAGCACAGTGGGAATCCCTTGTGCGTTATGGCTAGTGAGCGGCTCACTGCACAGGTTCTGGGTGGTGTCAAAGGCCAGTCTGGAGTGGTGTGGCTGCCCTCCTAGCCTCCGCTGCTCCCTTCAAGATGGCATGGTCTCCACCCCAGAGCCACGCCCGGCCGGGGAATGCCTGTGGTGGTAGCAGGGGTTCCTGTACAGGAGAGCCTGATCTACCAGCTTCTGAGACTCCCGAAAGATCTGACTGCCCCTCACTCACCCACACAGACACCACACATGTCCACACACTCCCCTTGCACTCCTTTACTTACTCACATTCTCTCCCTCATTGCTGTCCTGCTGGCCACCATGTTGAGATCTTCCTCACTTAGTCTTAATTTTCATGTTTCTCAAGTAAAACTGCTAATAAGTTTAGAATAAGTAAACATTCTTTCTCAGACTAACATAAAAGTACTGTTGTCAGTGTTTGCCTTTGGCATGAATGGTTAATGTGCTCTTTAAGCTGATGTCATCTCCATGATTTCCACTGTGGTTGCTTTTGGTTGGCCATATTATGTAAGAACTAATACCATGATTTTAAAGAGAAGTGGGTGGGTGGGAAGAGATCAACCAAAGAACTTGTATGCATAACCCCTGGGCACAGACACCACCACCACCGCTGTACTGGCAGCTGGCAGCCTGGCTTGTGGCTGAGCAGAGCTCCTCCTGTGGGAGCGCACTGACCACCAGGGGGCAGCTCCTGCATTGAGCGTCTGCCCCCTGGTGGTCAGTGTGTGTCATAGTGATCAGTGATTCCCAGTCGCTCTGCTGTTAGGGTCAATTTGCATATTACCCTTTTATTATATAGGATAGAGGCCTGGTGCATGGGTGGGGGCCGGCTGGTTTGCCTGAAGGGTGTCCCGGATCAGGTGGGGGTCCCCACTGGGGTGCCTGGCCAGCCTGGGTGAGGGGCTTATGTCTGTTTGCAGGCTGGCCACAGCCCCCAGCCACCCAAGCTCCCAGTGGAGGCTGGCTGGAAGCAGGTATCTGGTATTTATTTAGCTTCTATAATTGAAACTTTGTTGCCTTTTGTGGAGGCCACAGCCGGCCATAGCAGGCAGGAAGCTTGGCTTCCTCCATCGCCGGGTCAACCAAGCCTCCTGCTTGCTCTAGCTCCATGGCTGCCAGCCGCCATCTTGGTTGGGTTAATTTGCTCTGATTGGCTGTTGGGCGTGGCTTGGGCATAGCGAAGGTATGGTCAATTAGCATCTTTGTCTTTTATTAGTGTAGATTTCTTGTATTGATGTTAAAATTGAATTACTCTTTAAAACTACTTTGGGACTAAATTTTTAAAATTAAAACTATAACATCATATATGCTCACTCTTGGAAAAACGTATTTGTAAGTTTATAGCATCTAAATTTTTTCAAAGGAAATATTTCTGTAGTTACTTAAAGCAGTTATTGTATTCTTGCTGTCATAATTTACTAAGTTCTCTACTAATATGGTACAGCTTTATTCTGCACACTCATGGTCTCATAAATGATTTCTTTTCCAAGGTGGCCCACACATTTTGAGTTTTCTCATTCTAAAAGTTCCCTGGCTTATTTTTGTCAGAATTTTGCAAGGGGAGGCAAGTGAGGTAAGTGTAAGATATTGAAAAGTGCCACATGGGCTAGTCTCATGTGCAAGTCAGATATATTAGACCTCTCACAACTGCAGAGCCTGCATTACTAACTTGTGGTGTGCCTAAAATATTTAGCGTACTTCTTATCCTTAATTAGCCCACTATAGTGGGCTAGGAGGGTTTGGCCACTTGCCTGCTCTTATCATTTTGTATCGTTGCTAAGTGGCTTATGTTATCTTGGCAGGCTTGAGGCAATTAGACATTTTATTTGAAGCTGGATTTAATTATATAAGTTTGACCTGGTTAAATTTGAGGAATGGTTATTGTTAAATACTATTTTTTGTACTTTAAAAGTAAAAAATGCATATAGTAAGGGAAAATTCAAAGTGAGAAACTCTGCCTTCCAACCCCTAGCCCTCTCTCCTGTAGGTAAGCATTAAGAGTCCCTGTGTAAGCTTCCAGAGGCTTCCTGTGCATATGAAACCACATCTATCCAAAAATGTATATCTGATACATTCTTTAAAAATAGAAATGGGAGTTGTACTATTCTAGGGCCTGCTTTTTTTAACTTAATATTTTATGAACACCTTTCTATGCCAGCACATACCTGTACATTCTGTTTAACCAGTGTTGTTTAACAGTTAGGAATTTCTCACTTTTTTGCTGCCATGAGAATCCTTGTATATACATGCATATTTGTGTACTTCCTAACTATTAACTAAATTTGTAGGAAGAGAATTGCTGAGTCAGTTAAGGTAATGTAAAATTATTCTCCAAATTTGTATACCAATTTAAATACAAAGAATTTATGAGAAGTATTAATTCCCCAGATTTTGAAGAAGTATTGAAGAATGATGTTAGACTTGGATAGAGCTCCCAGATGCACTACACGTGTCTACATTACAAAAGATGCTCATATTAATACTAGACCCTCTCATTTGGCATACACACATAGTATTTTCTTATAATGGACCCAAAATGAAAGAAAATCAATTATCTCAACAAAAAAAGAGATTAGTCCTGGAGGAGGAAATGCTGTCCTTGGAGAATTGGTTACAAAAATTAAATAAAATACTTTGTTGTATTGATTATCTTATCTAATAAAAGAGAAACATGCAAATTGACTGTACCTATGTTACACTCACAAGCCATGCCCACCAGCCAATCATAGCGACTATATGCAAATTAACCCAACCAAGATGGCAGCTGGCAGCACAGAGCTGGAGCAAGCAGGAGGCTTGGTTGCCCCTGTGATGGAGAAAGCCAAGCTTCCAGCCTGCTCTGGCCGGCTGTGGGCTCCGCTCAAGGAAACAAAGTTTCAATTATATCCTATCTAATAATAGACAAACATGGTAATTGACCGTACCTTCGCTACACTTCCCATTGGCTAATCAGGGCAATATGCAAATTAACTGCCAAGAAAGATGGTGGTTAATTTGCATATATAGGCGCAATGCTGGGAGGTGAAAGGAGAAGGATGGAAGAAGCCACCTGCTGCTGACGGTAATTGGAAACCCAGGCGGCAGGCAAGAGCCGGGGGGCAGGGCAAAGGCGGCCCTGGGGCCCTGCTTTGTCCCGCCCCCGCGCCCAGTTGTTTGGAGAAGCCGGCCAGGGGCAGGAGAAAGAGCAGCCCGCTGCAGCCGCCTTCTTCCCTGCTCCCCCCCGACGGTGATTGG
>NW_005871069.1:9892859-9912880 GCF_000147115.1 Myotis lucifugus
TCTCCAGTAGTGATAGAATAAAAAAGTGGGGGATATCTCTGGAAGATTCAAGAGATAAGGGGCAACTCTTCTATGGTTTGACTTGCCCAGTAGATTTCCACATACACACGTGTACATGCCTACGTTTGCATGCACACACATATACACATAACTGACTGCCCTTCCTGGAAGCACAGAAGAAGAAGAAGCAGCCAGAAGAAGAAGCCACCCACCTTTGGTCCAGGCGCCAGCGCCTGTGGCTGGCTGCAGCCCAGGAGACGAACAAGCCACCCGCCCAAGGTCCCAGGCTACAGCCACCTGGAGAAGCTGCCAGCCCTGTGGTCCAGGGCGCCAGCGCCTGTGGCCAGGGAAATAGGTTCCCTCTTCTCCTACTGCAGTCATTACTTCAATATTCCCCTTCTGAATTTCTCTCCTGTGCTGCAACCCAACTCCACTTTTCATCGGAAGGATACAGAACAGAGAGAGCAGGGTTAAAAGCTTACATTTTTAAGCCTGTAAGGTTGGTACTTAAACATATAAATGGAAAACTAGAGTCCTTAAGGTAACAAAGGCTACAAAGGACAGGGACAGCGCATGACCTATTATACCCAGCAATCCATATGGGAACTGAAAACTTTGCAATGATGACAATTAGTGAAGATATGAATCAACTAAAATAGTTGACAGGGACAATTCTTCCATCTTTGAAAATATCTACTTCAAATCTTTTAAAATAGATTTTCATCTGCATAATATAACACATTCTGACAGCACCACCACCACCACCAATGTGGTCAGTGTTGTGCCGATAAATGTTTAATAACTCAGGGACCCCCCACCCCCCTGAGTGCACAAATTTTTGTGCACCGGGCTACTAGTATAGAAGATAAATAAATCGAAGATACCTGCTTCCAGCCAGCCTCCACTGGGAACTTGGATGGCTGGGGGCTGTGGCCAGCCTGCAAACAGCCATCACCTACTCACCCAGGCTGGCCAGGCACCCCATCAGGACCCCCACCCTGAAGGGGCTGTGGCCAGCCTGAAAACAGCCCTTATTTCCTTCACCCGGGGTGGGCCAGCCACCCCGGGGGGGCCCCCCACTTTGATCGGGGCCCCTCTTCGGGGCAAAACCAGCCGGCCCCCCACCCATGCACTAGGGCTTTTTTCTTTATATATTAAGGGGGGTAATATGAAATTTGCCCCTAACCGGCAAGAACACTGGGAAATGCCTGGTCTTTATGACCCACTTTCCCCCCCAGGGAGCAGATGCTCAATGCAGGAGCTGCCCCCTTGTGGTCGGTGCGCTCCCACAGGAGGAGCTCTGCTCAGCCACAAGCCAGGCTGGCGGCTGCCAGTACAGCAGTGGTGGTGGGAGCGTCTCCCGCCTCCTCAGCAGCGCTAAGGATGTCCGACTGCAGCTAGGCCTGCTTCCCGCTGGCAAGTGGACATCCCCCGAGGCTCCCGGGCTGCCAGAGGGATGTCTGACTGCCAGCTTAGGCCCAACCCCCAGGGAGTAGGCCTATGCCAGCAGGTGGGCATCCCCCGAGGTGTCCCAGTTTGCAAGAGGGCACAGGCCGGGCTGAGAGACCCCCCCCCCCCCGCCCGAGTGCACAAATTTTTGTGCACCGGGCCTCTAGTATGTTCATAAACTTTAAGAAGCTTTAAATATAAGCATTTATTTACCTTTAGATTTGAGCGAGAACTTTTCCTTTTACTCCTCGTGAATTAGGCTCTTTCTTAGAACTCCATGTTTCTACCTTTCCCTTCATAGCAACAAAATCCTCTGCGGGCGTGCTATGATTGGAATGGCTTTCTGTTAAACAGCTGGAATTGATGTCTTAAAAGTGTAACCCATCTCAACCAGATGCAACAAAAGGAGTAGTTTGTGGCTCATATATTTGTCTTCCTTGTATTGCCTGGTCATTAATATTTAATATTTTATTTCCCTGATAATTTTAATAAAAAACGATATATATTCCACAGATTTCAATGGGACAGATGCTTCAAGATTTTGGAAAATTTCTTGGGATGTTCCTTCTTGTTTTGTTTTCTTTCACAATTGGATTGACACAACTGTATGATAAAGGTTATACTCCAAAAGAGCAGAAGGACTGTGTAGGCATCTTCTGTGAGCAGCAGAGCAACGACACCTTCCATTCGTGAGTGTCTTTTACAGTTTTCAGTAGATATATTTCTCTCTTTCTAGTATGTTGTGTAGGAATTAGTACTGACAGAAATAGAACTTCAAATCTTCTTTAAGAAATTCCTTTTTAATAAGAAATACTTATTTTTAATGTATCACTTGATAGTTATCTTTACATATAGAATCTTTAATTAGCAGGCCCAGATTATGCCATTGACTCCCCCCTGTAGGCTGTGTGAGTGGAGGAGCTCTTGGCACTTCGTCCACTACTGGCTTGGGAGCAGGGCAGCTCTTCGTGGGTTGTATATATCATAAGATGTTCAGCAGCTCTGCTTCTCACTCACTGTTACAACCAAAACAGTCTCTCACATTTTTAGCTTGTTAGGAGTTATTAGGATGGACAATTATTAGAGCTTTATGAACAATTTTTTCTCAAATTTACTGTTATCATAATACATACATACTTTAATTATGCTCAATAAGGAATTGAACAATTAGTTGTGAGGCAGACAAAATATCACCCCCTCATTCTTAAATAAAATAATGGAGAAGAGGTGTGGAATTGCATATTTGTTGTGTTTTATGTACCAACTCTTCTTCAGTTACTTTCATGTCATCTTATTTAGGGAATAAGATTAGATAAATAATAAATGTTCATCCAACCCTTCTGCATACCAAACACCATTCTAAGTGCTGAGTGAGTAAAACGTCGATGAGCAGGACCACCTCATGGAGCTCATATTCTTATGAGGTGATACAGACAATAAGAAATAAAATATATGATATATTACACGGTGATAAGGGCTAACAAGACAAAGCTTGGGTGAGGGGATGTATGTGTGAGGGTACAGTTTTAGATAGGATATTAGGGAAGGCCCACAGAGATGACATTCAGATAAATATGTAAAGCTGGTGAAAGATCAAGCAGCGAAGGAGGGGTCTGGAGGAAGAGCATCAGCAGAGAGAGGGAATGGTAAAGGCAAATGCCCTGAGTTGGAAGTATGGCTGCAAATTCAAGGAAAAGTCAGGAGGCCGGTTTGGGCGGGGTGAATCCCAGTGAGAGCTGTAGGAGATGAGGTCAGAAAGATAGTGGGATCATGTAGGACCTTGTTGGCCCTTGTAAGGATTTTGGGCTATTGAGATAGCCATTTGATATTTTTGAGCAGAAGAGTGACAAAATCTGATTAGGCATTAACAGGATCATAGGTGTTGGTATGTTAATAATGGACAGAAAGGCAATAAGAGATGAAAGAGGAATCATTTCTCTTCCTTTTGAGTCTACTTCTTTGTTTAAAGTAAGGCATATCTGTACTGTTGGGTTCACCTCATTTATTTTATAAAGTATTATTCTTGGATTATCAATGTTTTCTTTACATAATGTTGATATAAATGAATTCTTCATTTTTGCTAATGATTTAATTTTTTTTTAAACAAAAATGTAATCGTCTTTACAGGTTCATTGGCACTTGCTTTGCTTTGTTCTGGTATATTTTCTCCTTAGCACATGTGGCAATCTTTGTCACAAGATTTAGCTACGGAGAAGAACTGCAGTCCTTTGTGGGAGCTGTCATTGTTGGCACGTACAACGTGGTGGTTGTGATTGTGCTCACCAAGCTTCTGGTGGCAATGCTGCACAAGAGCTTTCAGTTGATAGCAGTAAGTGTCTATTCTTATAAAAACTCTATATTCTCTTCAGATCATACCCAATGTATGCAGTAGATAAGGCATCCAAATATTATAAGAATTAAGAATTAGTTTAATTTTAAAATTAGATTTTTAATGCAAGTAATGTATAATAACAGCACATCGTGAATCAAATTTTTACCTACAAGATGTAGAAACGTGGGCAGTTTAAAATGATATCTTTTTCTCTGCCACTCCCCATGTGCATGTTCATATTCTATTCGGCTTTTTCATTTGCCTTTTACAGAATCACGAAGACAAAGAATGGAAGTTTGCCCGCGCAAAGTTGTGGCTTAGTTACTTTGATGACAAGTGTACATTACCTCCACCTTTCAACATCATTCCTTCACCAAAGACCATCTGCTACATGATTAGTAGCCTCAGTAAATGGATTTGCTCTCATACATCAAAAGGCAGGGTTAAACGGCAAAACAGTTTAAAGGTAAGAGACTAGAATTGCAACATAGAAGTTTTAGTAATTCCTAACCTCAGATGTTTCCTCAGGCATAAATATGCAGGCTTCTTAAGGCCTGGGACTGTCTTGATTTTTTTTACTCCTGTATCTCTAATGCACAGCATAGATATAACATAAAGTAAGGACTCAGTATTTTTGAGAATGAGAGATAGAGCTGGAATTTTTTCATGAAATCTCATCTCAGTTTTAAAACATGCAGAAAATATTCATTATCCCTATTCTGTGAGCGTAGATACTGATACCTCATATTTTTTCTGGTTCTTCTTGAAAGTTATTCAATACATGAATAATTTAATACATGTTTCTATAAATCAGAAGTTGGCAAATTTTTTTCTGTAAAGGGCCAGATAGTAAATAATTTAGACTTTACAGGCTGAGACAAAATCAAAGATTTATGTGAGTACTAATAGAATAAGAAAGAACATAAATTTCCACTAAATTTTTATTGATGAAATAAAAATGTAACAATAATTGAGTAATTATTAAAATTATTAAATTTTTGTTAATACAGATCTATTAATGAAAAGAATGGAATTCCATTTGGGGAGGATAACATTTTGTTTAATTGGGGTTCAGAATTATTGTTCCCAGCCTTGCTGTGTAGCTCTGTTGGTTAGAGTATCATCCTGATACACCAAGGTTGCGAGTTCCATCCCCAGTCAAAGCACATACAAGAATCAACCAGTGAATGCATCGATAAGTGGAACAAGTTGATGTCTGTCTGTCTGTCTGTCTGTCTGTCTTCTCTCTTTCTCTCTTTCTCTTTCTCTCTCTCCCTTTCTGTCTCCCTCCGGCCCTCCCTCCCCCTTCCTCTCTTTCTAAAAAAATCACTAAAAAAAGAAATTGCTGTTTCCTATCATCAACCTAGTAACAAATGTTCATCTGTAAACCCATTCTTAGCCAACAAGCCATTAAAACCAGGAAGTGGGTCAATTTGACCTGTGTGTAGGTAATAGTTGGCTAATTCCTCCTATAAACTGAGGACTCCTATGACTATTTTTGAATCAAAATAAGCACACAGGTGAATGAATAAAACAAATATGCAGGCTATATTTGTTTTAAACAAATGTTAAATGTTATTTTATAACAGAGTGGCAAAAGTATAGTCTAATAAAGCATTAGAAGATTTCTGTTTGTATCTGTGAATACTTTTCAAAAATCCACTCTTTTAAATATTGTTTATGCCCATTGTTAGTACCATATTATTGCTTTGTTTTGAAGGAATGGAGAACTTTGAAACAAAAGAGAGATGAAAACTACCAAAAAGTGATGTGCTGCTTGGTGCATCGTTACTTGACTTCCATGAGACAGAAGATGCAAAGCACAGATCAGGCAACTGTGGAAAATCTAAATGAACTGCGCCAAGATCTGTCAAAATTCCGAAATGAGATAAGGGATTTACTTGGCTTTCGGACTTCTAAATATGCTATGTTTTATCCAAGAAACTAATCATTTTCTAAATCACATAGAGAATAATTTTCAATAATAACTCTGAAAGGCTGTTTGCATAACTTGCAATTAAATCATAAGATATATATTGAAATACAGAATTATGTAAAAGCATTATTTAAAATATTTATAGTATAACTGTTATATAAAATATGTATATAGAATAAGTTTTTTAAAACTTCTGTAGGTAGCTTTTTTCCGAAGCAAAACAGATTTAGTAGACAGGTTTTGTGAGCATGCTGCTTGGTTTTCTTATTTGAACAATGCTCTAAAATTTTTTTCTTTTTATGTTAAAGAAGAGCAGTTATAATTATACACATTGCCAGAAAGTTCTGTAAATGAAGACCAGTAAATGTCTTCCATGGAATAACTTGAAATATTGAAGTCGTGGTTTATAAAATATGTTTTAGGACTTTACATATAATATAGTATTTATTGTTTGGTATTATAGTTTCATCTAAAACAGTAATCTGTTTTTTTTATTTTATTATAATCCTAAGTAACAAAGAAACAACCTTAATGAATATTTGAATCTATTTATGTCTCTATAAACTTAAATTCACTTCAGTTTCATTATTGTAATATATTTACTTGTACATGGTTGTAATTACTCTATTTTTAATTTTGCTTTTTTTCATTTAATAGTATTTTATATATACACTAGAGGCCCGATGCATGAAATTCATGCAAGGGCCGTGGCCCCGGCCCCTGCCCGCCATTGCCGCCTGCCACTGCCGCCACCGGCCGGGGGGCCTCTGCCACCTCTGCCGTAGCCCCCGCTGATGTGGCTTTGTCCAGAAGGAAGGACGTCTGGAAGGACATCTGGTCTAATTAGCATATTATGCTTTTATTATTATAGATTTCCACTTATTGATATAGTCCATCTGTTAAATTTTATAGAATCATATCATTTTTAAAATATATAGTTAGCAGACTTGTTATTTGTCACTGTAGAGTACTTGTTTATGTTTACAAGTTTACCCAGGTACTTCTATAAGATTAGGCATTTGGTGGTTTTTAATTTTTTCTTGTTATAATAGTGCCATAATTTTTTTCAGGTTGGCGTGAATGTTCATAGCTATAAAGCTAACCCAAAGTAAGGACTTAGAAGATATTTCTGTACCATGTGTGGTCACAGGCTGTTTTATTTTTTTAAACATTGGGAAACCCTACAGGGATCTGTTCTATATTTGAAATAAGGTTCTTGAGCTTTTCTCCCAAAGTATTTCCCATAGAATTAACATAGCTTCTATAAAAGTGACTTCATGTTGATTTGTGGATCATTCTTGCTGCTTAAGATGAAAAGCATTGACTTTTTTAAAATTAGAAAATAAAATATATATTAAAACTTATTTCCTATGTTCATACAAAGGATGTAGTTAAAATTTTTTCATAGGCTTATCTATTCTTGCAAAATTTTCAGTTAAGAGGTTATTAGGTCTATCATTGACTTCTTAACTGAATGTCATGTGGTTTTAAGGCCACGGGGTACAGGTCGTCCTTTGTTTGTAAGCACCACTGATCCAGGGATCATTGTCTGAATATATTAGTATTGTATTTTAGCTTGCTTTTGACTTTTTGCTTTTTAATTTCCAGATTGTAAGTGTTCCCTCTTTGGGGCCAGTTCTTATAAAAATGTTTATTGTAAAGTTATATATTTTGTCTACAATAGGATTATGCACTTCCCAATTGGGATTTTACATCAGGATTTTTAGTCATTCTAAAAAATATCTAATTATTAAATAAAAATATTTATGGAGTGCCTACGGTGTTTATGGATTACTTATGTGGTATATTTTGAATAACAGTATATTGTCAGAAGAAAGGTGAATAAAACAACATTGGATTGTAAATTGACAGAGTCTGTCCATTGTATTATTGAAATTTTTTTTTTACTCTTTATACTTTTTTTGAGATAGAATTCCTGTCATCAAATTCACTCTTTTAAAGTATACAACTTAATGTTTTGTTTTGTTTTTTAAGTCGTGGTAAGAAAATCCTAAAATGCAAAAAATCAACCTCAGACCTCAACACCTTTCTACCTTCAGTGGTAATTATATGTAACTTTTTAAAACTCTACCTTTATCCTATCTAATAAAGAGGGAATATGCTAATTGACCGTCATGCCATCGCAAAGATGGCGGCACCCACAGCGGAGGCCGAGTTCCCATACGAGCCTTAATGAGCAATCAGCAGGGACCTGAGGCTGCGTGGCGCTGGGCCAGGGCAGGGAACCTGAGGCTGCGCTCCCCACCCAGTGGGGCTTGACAGGGGGCCTCAGGCTGCTCCCCCTGCCCTGGTGCCAGGCCGGGGGACCTCAGGCTGTGCCCTCCGCCCGGCAGGGCTTGACGGGGGACCTCAGGCCACGTCTCCGGCCCTAGCGCCAGGACAGGGGACCTGAGGCCGCGTCCCCTTCCAGGCAGAGCTTGATGAGGGACCTCAATGTGCGCCCCCCACCTCGGTTCTTGGCTGGGGGACCTCAGGCTGCTCCCCTCGCCCTGGCCTTGGGGACCTCAGGCCATGCCCCCCACCCTGGTGCCAGGGGACCTGAGGCTGCGTCCCCCACCCAGCGCTGGGCCGGGGGACCTGAGGCTGCACCCCCCACCCAGCGGGACTTGACAGGGGATCTCAGGCCATGTCACCTGCCCGGCATGGCTTGATGGGGGCCCTGAGGCTGTGCCCCCCCACCCAGCGGGGCTTGATTGGGGACCTGAGGCTGCGCCCCCTGTCTGGCGTCGGGCCAGGGGCCCTGAAGCTGCATTCCCCGCCCAGTGGGGCTTGACAAGGGTGGGGCTGGCCAGGTCTGGATCTCGCCCAATTGGGGTGGGGCCAGCTGGGTCTGGGTCTTGCGTAATTTTGAGGTGCCATGGGTGGGCAGGGACTTGACTTTGGGTCCTGCGATGTGCCCTAAACTCTGACAGGAGGAAGATTTTCATATAGATTTTACTAATTTTCTTTCATCTCTGACCCTTCTATTATAGAGAAAGTGCAAATGGCAATATTAAAATATTTCCTCTAATTAATCCCCTTTTAATGTGCACGAATTTCGGGCACCAGATCACTAGTCCTATATAATAAAAGCCTAATATGCTAAGTGCCCAGTCGACCGGTCAGCCATTCAACCAATCAAAGCATAATATGCTAATGATATGCTAAGGCTGCTCAACTGCTCGCTATGATGTGCACTGACCACCAGAGGGCAGACACTTTAACCAGTAGTTTAGCTTGCTGCTGGGGTCCAGCTGATTGGGACTGAGTGAGATGGGCCAGACATGCCCTGGAGCCCTCCTGCGGTCCCTCCCCAGCCCCAATCATGCACCGGTGGGGGTCCCTCGGCCTGGCCTGTGACCTCTCGCAATCTGGGACCCCTCAGGGGATGTCAGAGAGCGAGTTTCAACCCGATCCCACAGGCCAGGCCGAGGGACCCCACTGGTGCATGAATTTGTGCACCAGGCCTCTAGTATTTTATTAAAAGGGCAAATATGATTAACCCAGCTGTTTACTTGAATTACAAAAGTAATGTGACTCAATATGAAAATAAGAAACTGTCTACAAATCTCTGACAGGTATAAATGGCAATATACAGTGCACATAGGGGTCACACAGAATAACAAACTCTCTTATAAAAAAAATATTTTAATGCCTTTCAAATTCAACTTTAAAATTATCCATGGAAAAGATTGTCACATCAGAATGAATACCTCTTAGTCAAGCGTCAGAAGCTGCACACCGTCAATTTAATATGCAGTGACATCTTTTCCCTAGGCCTTCTCTATCTGCTCCTCTACACTCCCCACTCCATCCTTTCCTCAGTCCTGAAAATGGAATGTGTTGAACATCTGAAATCTGTTGCTATGATGTTGTGCAAACTATAACATGCTGTTGACCATCTGTAGTCACTAAGCCAGCGGAGAACTGGTCAGTCAGTGCCTCCTGGGATAGCTCTCCCCTTAGCCCATCTGTAGCAGTGATTCTACCAACACCTCTCTCCTTTCATAGCTTCTGGATTTCTGAATCTGTAATTTCAGAGGTTTTATATGACTGCCAGCCTAGGGTGGACATGGCAGGGAGAACATCTTCTCCATTGTCTCCTTCTGAAGGCATCATTCTTGCTCCAGGTGCCATGAAGCTGGCGAGCTCACACACTGTTGAACACATTCTCTGACATGTTTTGCAATCTTTCCCATGTGAGGTATGGCATTTTTCATGATACTTGCTACATTTGTAATTGGAAGATAAATACCTTGTTCTCTGAAACTTTTTTTAAAAAAATGGATTCCAGAGAGGGAGAGAGATATAGAAACATCAATGATGAGAGAGAATCATTGATCAGCTGCCTCCTGCACGCCCCCTATTGGGGATGGAGCCTGCAACCCAGGCATGTGCCCTGGACCGGAATGGGACCTGACCCTTCAGTCCACAGGCCGATGCTCTACCCACTGAGTCAAACCGGTTAGGGCTCTGAAACTTTCTTTTAAACCATCTGTGTCTTGATGGGCAGCTGTCCTGGGCACCATCCTAAGGCTGCATCACATAATGACTTCCTCCAGTGTAGTCCGTGTAATGCCTGGTTGAGAGGCATCTATTGAGAACTGTCATCACCCATTGTCCTGAAACAGAACACCTGTCTAGCTCCTGCCCTCACTGCTGCTGGTCCAGTACTAACACCCCTGCAGTCCTTTCCCCGGGGCTGCAGGAAGGGTGGGATCCTGCACCATGTTCCCCACAGCAGTGGCAGCCTGGGCTCTGCACACATTCCTGGTCCACCCTCGGAGCTGAGACCTCACTGCCAGGGAGCCTGAGTGTGGCTATGGCCCACCCCTGAGGTTAGAGCCTGCCCAGCCCTGCCCCGCCCCTCCTCTTGGGTGGAGGAGGCCTAGGCCATGGCCTACGAGGAGGAGTGGAACTTGGGCAACTTTGTCAAGAGGGGCTAGAAGTGCCCAGCTGGAGTGGCTCAGTTCGTTGGAGAGTCACCCAGCTCCGAAAGGTAACTGGTTGGATTCCTGGTCAGGGCACATGCTCGGGTTGCAGGCTTGATCTCTGGTGGGGGCATGCAGGAGGCAGCCAATCTCTCTCATAGATGATTCTCTTTCCCTCTCCCTTGCTTTCTCTATAAAAAAAATTTTTTTAGGGAGAGAGAGACAGAGAGAGAGAGAGAGAGAGAGAGAGAGAGACAAGAAGGAGAAGGAAGGCTGTGACAAGGATGAAGGTAAGTGGAAAGAATCTGAGCAAATAAAGGTTGGTTACAGTGGCCTCAGAGATCAGACAGTGCAAATAAGTGAAAAGGAAGATGATAGTGAAAAAAGATCCACGTGTTAATTGGGAAGAAGGTAGAGCTGCTGGTGGTGGTGTAAAAAAATATTTCTACTCTAGTAATTGTTCCAGAAACCCCAGAACCGGCAATGACTAGAGGAGGAGACAGGTAAACCACAGCAAGGAAAACACAAAGATCACCAGAAATACACAGTGATCCGCAGTTCCCATCCCTGCAGTACACTGCCAAACATGTAGAAAGCTGAAAGGTAAGGAAATGGAGAAGAGCTTTAAAGTAGTAAGACACAAAACTAGAGGTACCAATGAGGTTTCAAAAAAACAGGCCCTTAAACTTCAGCCAGACAACAATATGCTGTGTTTGAAAATCAGAAAAGCAGCCACACACAGTACAATTAAGGAATGGTCTTTGCTAACACTGCTGAGGTAACTAGACCACAGCTAACCACCAGCAGCAGCCATTCATCATTTGATCTCTGCTGGGTCTACAGCATCCAATGCGGACCCTCCATGTAAGTGACAGGCCCTATTGCACTATGGAAGTGTGTCACAACTGCTCTTTAAGTATATTGAATTCAGAGGGATTTTCAGTGTTTTAAATGTGTGAACTAGATTCATCAGTGTACTTTCATAATAAGTATTCTGTAAATACAAAAACAACAACACAAAAACGGCAGCCAGTGGTCATTTCAGAATGTGTTTATGTTCAGATACTGGGCCCTCATGAGGCTGACTACCTCAGAGTTGCTGCACTCCTGGACTCATGTGGATCACAACTTCTGGATAAGGTGACAGCTGTGAAACTTGAAACCAGCTCTACTGGATCCCTATTGGAAATCCTGCAGTCAGCCATCTGGGTTCTGATCTGCTGTAAAAGATAAAGATTTAAGTGACCTTAACTAACCTGTCCTGTGCCCCACCCTCCAGGAATGCTCTCTGTAGTGGGCTCTGGCTCTATTAGACTTCCTGGAACATGCTGCTCTCAAAAGAACTGATGTGTTCAGATGCTCTGTGTAGGGCTATGATTTCTAATTTAAACTTTCAGTTGAATTATGAGGTAACCACAAATTCAATACAACTTGGGTTCACCAAGTGGGAAGGGGCATGGGAGGAAATAATCTTGTTTCTTCTAGTAATTTTTAATTTGAGTAGTGCTTTTTCTGTGTTCCACATGAAGGCCTTTCTTTTCTTTGACTTGGAAGTTCTTTGACAGAGCATATTGCTTGGTTAAGTGACTTAAAATATGCATTAGAATTGTGAAATGTCTCATGAAAGGCCAATCCTTGGAGGGGAACCAAATAGCCTTTGATGTAAAGAGCAGTGGATGCAAGGGGCTCTACTTCAGGTGCTGCTAAAGCCTTCTCGAATCAGGTATAATTGTAAAGTTAACTGCAGTAGAGAGTATAGTTTCTGCTCGGGCCAAGGGATTCACTGACCTGTTCTTACAAGTTCAAAGCAACATGAGCAGAACCTCAACCTAAAACCTGCTTAGGTTTCATGGATCTTGCATGATCTTTGACAATTCCAGATATATGTGTGCCCAAATTTTTAAGTTATTGGACATTCTGTAAATGTAGTGATTGTCCCAGAGTAGCTCTGTTATCAACCTTCTGGTATGTCTTTATGCTGTTCATTTATAGTCAGGGGCAAACAACAGGTGATGTGGCCACTTCTGTTTTTAATAATTATAGCTCCCTGGTAAAACTATCCAGTCATTTTTAGTCCTAAAAAGGGACTTCAGGGAGATACCCAGAATTACTGAAGTTTCTTCCCATCTAATGAGATAGTCTGGCAATTTCCTAGTTTAATATCTTTGGTTCAATAGAAATGCTTCAAAGTGGTTGTGCGAACACTTGATGCAGTCTGGGTTTCTCTGTAATAAATCCCTTTGCCAAATGGCGGAGTTGGGGACTTGCTACTGGCAAGATGCAAACTATCCTGATATGGAAGCATATTTCTGTGCGAGTTTATTCTTTTTTTTTTTTTTGAAACAGTAAGTTTATTGTTTGACCAAGCGCTCTTCAGGGTAAGCCAGTTATTACACAATATATAAACAGCAACCTCCTATTCAAAATTCCTCTAGATTAATTAGCATGTCTTATTTCTGTAAACAAGTTAAATCTGTCTGTATGCATTTGATATCTACTTTCACATGGTAAGTCCTTTCCCACTAGGTGTCGAGGCAGTCAGCTTCCATGGCTCTGTCGCCATGCAGGAAAGACTGGTACAACTGCAATGAGCATCACAACTTGAAGTCACACTAAGTGTTCTAAGGGGCCAATTCTGAAGAGGAGAAGAATTCGTTTTGGATATATGTTTCATTTTTAAAAATATACTTCATCCCATTTTCCCATGTGTTCCTATACACACATTTGAGAAATTATGGACAACAAATGGGTGCAAGGCCGGAGGCAGGAAACAGGACGCGGAATTTCGTGAAGGACTCTTTCTGGGAACCAGATAGGACTGTCACTTACCTCTTTGGACATCAAAGGAACAGGAGGGAGAACAGACACTCAATGTCCTTGTCAAGCTCACCTGACAGTAATGATGTCAGAATAAAGCATTTAAATACAAGGTTCAAACTAAAAGAACAAAAAAGGCATCTTCATAGGTAATCACCTGACATTTCCAGCATTCTCATGTATTTACTTGTGGTTTTAAAAATAAACTACAAGGCAGATTCCAGAAAATGGCGACCAGCAGGAAGGTAGGGAGGGAGAGAGTGTGAGAGCACAAGGAAGTGATAGAGGAGTGTGTGGACGTGTGTGGTGTGTGTGTATGAGCTAGGGACAGTTAGATTCTGCAGGTCTTCTAAGGGGCTGCTAAACCGGGCGGTCTTAGGCAGCGGAGTCCTGCTGCTCCCCGCGCGGACACTCCTGGGCGGCCAGCACAGGCTCAGCGACCACGCCATCTTTGGAAACAGAGCTGCTTGAGACTAGGATCCTGGCCTCAGCACCACCCAGTCTGATCGCAGACGCATACCAGGACCCTGCAGCCACTGGGGACAGAGACCTGTGACCACAGCTACAGACCTGCGGACACCAAAAGTTCAGAGATCCCCGCTGCAGATCCGTGAGTAACAGAGCCCATCCCCCCTTCCCGCAGGCTCGCGGGCAGCGCTGAGTAACTAACTGTTAGACCCACCCCTTGCCGGGGCCTCAGTGCGGCAGGAACTTTGGCCTGGAAGTGCGCGAGCACCCTGGAACTGATCCTTTGTGCACTGCCGGCTTCGGAGCCCTGGGCTGGTTGCAAACCAAACGCGCGAGCACCGGGAACTGATCCTACGCCCACGGCGGGCTTCAGAGCCCTGGGCTGGGAGCAAACGCGCGAACGGGAATTTGTCCGCGTAGCACAGTCCCAGGGACCCCGTTTCTCGAGGCAGGAGGCAGCACCAAGCACCAGTGACTTGACTGTGTTTCTTATCACCTGTGCCTGAGATCCTGATTCCCTGTGCATTCATACTAAGAGCCAGTGAATCCATTTCCTGGTGCATGGGCACACAGGGGCCCGGATTCTCAAGGCAAGGTCCCGCAAAGCAGCAGAGACTCTGATACTGGTCTCTTAGGGAACTCTGACTCCTGGCGCATGCTAGGGGGCTCTGGTTTTCAACACGGTGCAGGCAGGGTCCCTGATTCTAAGGGCACATACGAGGCCACATTGAGCGCTGGCAACACTGACTCAGAGCGAGCTTGGTTCCCACCAACCAACAACAACCACACAGCTTAGTGTCAGAGCTCTTCAGTGACACTAGGGTGGTGGGAGGCTCCCTCTGCACACAGCCCAGGCCCACGCAACTCGACCTTTGAACCATCGGGAGATAATCAGAATGAAGAAACGACACAACACCCAGAGGAAAGACAATGAGGAATCACAAAGAAAGGAGATTAATGAAGTTGAAGCATGCAACATGACAGAAAAAGAATTCAGAATAATGGTTGTACAATTCATTCACCGGATGGATGAGAAAATCAACAACCTATGCAAGAATCAGGAAGAAATGAAAAGTGATATAGCTACAATCAAAAACACCATGGAAAGTTTCAACAGCAGACTAAAAGAAGCAGAAGACCGAATTAGTGAGTTAGAAGATAAGGTAGAAAAACAAGCTCAATCTGAACAGCAACTGGAGAAAAAAATTAAAAAACAGGAGGAGAGCCTAAGGGAGCTTCAGGACAACATGAAACGAAGTAACATACGCATAATAGGGCTACAAGAAGGACAAGAAGAACAACAAGGATTAGAAAATCTATTTGAAGAAATAATGACAGAAAACTTCCCAGATATGGGGAAGAAAAAAGTTACACAAGTACAGAGAGTCCCAGGCAAGATGAACCCCAAAAGACCGACACCAAGACACGTCATAATAACGATGGCAAATGTACAAGACAAAGAGAGAATCTTAAAGGCTGCAAGAGAGAAACAGAGAGTTACCTACAAAGGATCCCCCATCAGATTATCAAACGATTTCTCAACAGAAACACATCAGGCCAGAAAAGAATGGACAGAAATTTACAAAGTGATGCAAAGAAAGGACTGAATCCAAGAATACTCTACCCAGCAAGGCTATCATTCAAAATTGAAGGGGAAATAAGAAGCTTCACAGACAAAAAAAGGCTAAGGGAGTTTATCACCACCAAACCAGCAATGCAAGAAATGATGAAGGGACTGGTGTAAAAAGAAGAAATAAAAAGCCCAGAAAGAAAACAGCCACAAAAAAATAGAAATGGCTACAAACAAGTACCTTTCAATAATAACTTTAAACGTTAATGGACTAAATGGCCCAATCAAAAGACATCAAGTGGCTGAATGGATAAAAAAACATGACCCATACATTTGCTGTCTACAAGAGACCCACCTCATTAGAAGGGACTCACACAGACTGAAAGTGAAGGGATGGAAAAATATCTTTCAGGCAAATGGAAAGGAAAAGAAAGCTGGGGTAGCAATACTTATATTGGACAAAATAGACCTCAAAGTGAAGGCCATAACAAGAGATAAGGAAGGCCACTTCATAATACTAAAGGGATCAATACAACAAGAAGATATAACCCTGATAAACATATATGCACCCAATGCAGGAGCACCCACATACATAAGAAAACTCCTGGAAGATATCAAGAGAGAGATCGACAACATACAATCATAGTAGGGGACTTTAATACACCACTGACATCACTGGATAAATCCGTTAAACAAAAACTCAGCAAAGAAACAGCAATCCTAAATGACTCACTAGATCAGATGGACTTAATAGACATCTTCAGAACACTTCACCCCAAAGCCACAAAATATACGTTCTTCTCAAGTGCTCATGGGACATATTCAAAAATAGACCACATATTGGGTCACAAACAAAGTCTCCCCAAATTCAAGAAGATTGAAATCATAAAAAGCATCTTCTCAGACCACGAAGGCATAATATTAGAAATAAACTACAATAAAAAAAACCCAAAATACTCAAACACTTGGAAGCTGAATAGCATGTTATTAAATATTGATTGGGTTACCGATGACATCAAAGAAGAAATTAAAAACATCCTGGACACTAATGACAATGAAAACACAACAATCCAAAACCTTTGGGACACAATGAAAGCAGTCCTGAGAGGGAAGTTTATAGCTCTACAGGCCTACCTCAACAAACAAGAAAAAATGGTAGTAAATCATCTAAATCTACAGCTCAAAGAATTAGAAAGAGAGCAACAAGAAAAGCCCAGGGTGAGCAGAAGGAAGGAGATAATAAAGATTAGAGCAGAAATAAAAGACATAGAGACCAAAAAAACAATACAGAAAATCAATGAAACCAAGAGCTGGTTCTTTGAACGGATAAACAAGATTGACAAACCTCTAGCCAGGCTCACCAAGAAGCAAAGAGAGAGGACCCAAATAAATAAAATCAGAAATGATAGAGGCGAAATAACAACAGACCCCACAGAAATACAAATGATTGTTAAAAAATACTATGAACAACTTTACTCCAACAAACTAGACAACCTGGAAGAAATGGACATATTTCTAGAAAAATACAACATTCCAAAACTTAATCAGGAAGAATCTAAAAATCTCAACAGGCCAATAACTATGGAAGAAATTGAAGCAGTCATCAAAAAGCTTCCAGCAAACAAAAGCCCAGGACCAGATGGCTTCACAGGGGAGTTTTACCAAACATTCAAGGAAGAACTAAAACCTATCCTCCTCAGACTACTACAAAAAATCCAAGAGGAGGGAACACTTCCAAGCTCATTCTATGAAGCCAGCATCACCCTAATACCAAAACCAGGTAAAGACAACACAATGAAAGAGAATTACAGGCCAATATCCCTCATGAACATAGATGCCAAAATCCTCAACAAAATCTTAGCAAATCGGATCCAGCAGTACATCAGAAAGATCATACACCATGACCAAGTAGGATTTATCCCAGGGATGCAAGGATGGTTCAATATCCGCAAATCAATAAACGTGATACATTACATAAACAAATTGAAGGAAAAAAACCACATAGTCATTTCAATTGATGCAGAAAAAGCGTTTGACAAAATTCAACACCCATTTTTGATAAAAACTCTCAGAAAGGTGGGAATAGAAGGATCATACCTCAACATAATAAAAGCCATATATGACAAACCCAAAGCCAACATCATACTCAATGGACATAAACTAACACCATTTCCCCTAAGAACAGGAACAAGACAGGGATGCCCACTCTCACCACTCCTGTTCGACATAGTATTGGAAGTATTAGCCATTGCAATTAGACAAGAAGAAGAAATAAAAGGCATCCAAATTGGAAAAGAAGAAGTAAAACTGTCCTTATTTGCAGATGACATGATATTATACCTAAAAAACCCTAAAGACTCCATCAAAAAACTATTAGACTTAATAAAAGAATTCGGCAATGTAGCAGGATACAGAATTAATGCCAAAAAATCTATGGCATTTCTATACACCAATAGTGAACTTGCAGAAAGAGAGACTAAAAAAGCAATCCCATTTACCATCGCACCAAAAAAATTAAGCTACCTAGGAATAAACTTAACTAAAGAGGTTAAAGACCTCTACTCAGAAAACTACAGGACGTTGAAAAAAGAGATAGAGGAAGACATAAAGAGATGGAAGAACATACCATGTTCTTGGATTGGTAGAATCAACATCATTAAAATGTCTGTACTGCCCAAAGCAATCTATAAATTCAACGCACTTCCCATTAAAATACCAACGGCATATTTCACAGACCTAGAACGAACTCTCCAAAAATTCATCTGGAATAAAAAACGACCCCGTATAGCTGCAGCGATCCTGAGAAAGAACAAAGTAGGTGGGATCTCAATACCAGATATCAAGCTATATTACAAAGCCACTGTTCTCAAAACTGCCTGGTACTGGCACAAGAACAGACATATAGATCAATGGAATAGAATAGAGAGCCCAGAAATCAGCCCCAACCAATACGCTCAATTAATATTTGACAAAGGAGGCAAGAACATACAATGGAGTCAAGATAGTCTCTTCAATAAATGGTGTTGGGAAAATTGGACAGATACATGCAAGAAAATGAAACTAGACCACCAACTTACACCATACACAAAAATAAACTCAAAATGGATAAAGGACTTAAATATACGACGGGAAACCATAAAAATACTAGAAGAATCCAAAGGCAACAAAATTTCAGACTTATGCCAAAGCAATTTCTTCACCAATACTGATCCTAGGGCATTGGAAACTAAAGAGAAAATAAACAAATGGGACTACATCAAAATAAAAAGTTTCTGCACAGCAAAAGAAACCATCAACAAAACAACAAGAAAGCCCACTACATGGGAGAACATATTTGCCAACAGTATATCTGATAAGGGCCTAATCTCCAACATTTATAGGGAACTCATACAACTTAACAAAAGGAAGATAAACAATCCAATCAAAAAATGGGCAAAGGACCTAAATAGACACCTTTCAAAAGAGGACATTCAGAAAGCCAAGAGACATATGAAAACATGCTCAAAGTCACTAATCATCCGAGAGATGCAAATCAAAACAACAATGAGGTACCATCTCACACCTGTCAGAATGGCCATCATCAACAAATCAACAAACGACAAGTGCTGGAGAGGATGTGGAGAAAAAGGAACACTTGTGCACTGCTGGTGGGAATGCAGACTGGTGCAACCACTATGGAAGGCAATATGGAGGTTCCTCAAAAAATTGGAAATGGAACTCCCATTTGACCCTGTGATCCCACTTCTAGGAATATATCCCAAGAAACCAGAAACACCAATCAGAAAGGATATATGCACCCAGATGTTCATAGCAGCACAATTCACCATAGCTAAGATCTGGAAACAGCCTAAGTGCCCATCAGTAGATGAATGGATTAGAAAACTGTGGTACATCTACACGATGGAATACTATGCTGCTGTAAAAAAGAAGGAACTCTTACCATTTGCAACAGCATGGATGGAACTGGAGAGCATTATGCTAAGTGAAATAAGCCAGTCAATGAAGGAAAAATGCCACATGATCTCACTCATTCATGGATAATAGAGACCATTATAAACTCTTGAACAATAATAGATACAGAGGCAGAGTTGCCTCAAACAGACTGTTAAACTACAGCAGGAAGGCCGGGGAGGGTGGGGGGGCTGGAGGGGGGGGTAAGAGATCAACCAAAGGACTTGTATGCATGCATATAAGCATAACCAATGGACATAAGACACTGGGGGGTAGGGGAAGCCAGGGGATTGTCAAGGGCGGGGAAAAAAAAAAGGAGACATATGTAATACTCTTTGTAATAATTTAAGCAATAAAAAAATTAAAAAAAATAAAATAAAAAAAAATAAAATGAAGAATTTCAAAAAAAAAAAAAAACATGATTTATGAAAATATGTAATGAGTTTGTTATTATTTTTCAATGAATTAATAAATATTTTTAAAATTTAAAAAATTCAATTTTTATTTATAATACACTAGTAGCCCATTGCACAAAAATTTGTGCACTCAGGGGTGAGGGTGAGGGGT
>NW_005871069.1:9912980-9935355 GCF_000147115.1 Myotis lucifugus
GGGGGGGGGTAAGAGATCACAAAGGACTTGTATGCATGCATATAAGCATAACAAATGGACATAAGACACTGGGGGGTAGGGGAAGCCAGGGGATTGTCAAGGGCGGGGAAAAAAAAAAAGGAGACATATGTAATACTCTTTGTAATAATTTAAGCAATAAAAAAATTAAAAAAAAATAAAAAAAAAAAAATAAAAATAAACTACAAGTATAATAAAACAAATCCAATGGAAAATTGATGCATTTTTAAGCAAGAGATTGAACAAACAGGTTTTCAAATATTAAAATCCATTTTCAATGTAAAGCCCCGTTTCATTTCATTTCAGAACATTCCTCTCAAATTTTTATAACTTTAATTTTAAAAGAACTGTTTTACATTCCCCCTTATGGAAAAAAAGAAAGGTTTTCTATATACTGAAATAGTTTTACTTCTATCAGTTGAAACTATCAATTCAACTTAAACTAAGTGAACTAGATAGTATTTCAACTATCTAAAGAGCAATTTTAAAGGCAATTCCTCTGCTAAACATGGAAATAAGTTGTAACAAAGTTTGTGAGAAAGTGATTTATTCTACCATTTTTAAATATGGCAGAGATGACATCTAGCTGTGTATATAGTGAAACACCACTAGGACCAAGCTTTGAAGTCTACATGGACCTTAAGCGTGGGAGTTTAAATGAATACCTGTAAGATTAAGATTGCACTTCAATCATCAAAGTCTAAATAAAAGGAAAAAACAGACACCAATGTGTCTAATTGTTCTAATATATAAATGACCCTGACCAAACTTTTATGGAAAAAAAAAGGAAAACATTTGTTTCTATTGTCAACTTTGTTTTCTATAAATATAATGTATAAACTTTAAATTAGCATATTAGGGATGGGTCCTCCCCCCACCAACAAAAACCAACGATAAACAAAACTAAAAAAAATGCATAAAGTCAAAACCAAGGACAGAGTAATGTGACTGTCCCCGGTCAGTGCTGGTTATGCTGCCCTCTTGCAAAATGACAGGCGAAGTCGCACTTGTTTTTACATTTGCATCTGCAGATGTTGCCCTGGAAAGGGTTCTCACACCCATGACATCCCATGTGAATGGTGGATGTTGTCGGCAAAGTACATGTCACAGTGCTGGCAGTGGTGCAGGAGCTGCGGGTCCTGGGCCGGCAGGGTCGGAGCGGGCGTGCTCGGCTGGCTGTTTCCTATGCTCAGGGTGCTCGTGTGGGCACTGGGTTCGCTGCTTGGATCTGCCACGGGACTGTAGTTCCTCTGGCTCTGGGGCGGCCGAGGCTCGGGGCTGGTGGGGGAGGCGCTCTGAGGAATACTTGCGGCCACGGCAGAAACCACTGCCTGGGCCGAGGGTTGCTGCATCAGGAAAGGCTTCTCGTCCGGGCAGAGCACTACGTCGGGGGATGCGGGGTTCTGGTTTTCAGGGGGCAGGCTGGACAACTGCCCTGCGAGAGTGGAGAGCTGATTGAGAGGGTTGTCGACCAGGAGTTCTTGGGGGTCCCTGCGTAGGCCCCCAGTTGAGGTGCTTTTCGCCATACTTTCATACGAGTCCGTCTGGATGTTGGGGATTTCATGGGTGAAATCGTTAAGGTAGTCTGGCTTCTGAACCACCATGGAAGGCGGACGTAAGTTGATTAGTGCTCTTCTGCTATAGCCCAGGTTGCTGGTTTTCTCCTGTAAAACGCCCCACATTTTCTTGCTGCTTAAGAAAGACCTCGCACCTTTGATTGGTACCATCTTATGCTTGCGCCGTCGATGATGGGAGAGGTTACTTCGATCGCTGTAGCAGAAGGAACACAATTCACATTTATATGGTTTTTCTCCTGAATGGGAACGCATATGGGCTTCCAGGTGACGCTCGTAAGCAGAGGCAAATGGACGTAAGTGAAATCTATGAGGTTTTTCACCTGTGTGGATTCTGATGTGTTCGATAAGCTGGGCTGTCCCTTTGCTGGCATAGTTGCAATAACGACACTTGAGCTTCCCATCGAAGGTCCTTTCGAAGCCGTCTACCAACATTCCCGAGTTTTCATCCAGGGAAACCAACAGATGGTGGTCAAGTCCATTTTGATCGCCATCTGTCCCAGCTCCCCGAAGAGCCTCTGCCTCCTTGTCCCCGCCCACTGACCCCGAGATCATGTTCACGTGGTGGGTCTGCTGGGTCAGGTACTTCTGGAAATCCTTCACCAAGTCCAGAGGCTCTGGCTTCTTCTCGCCCGTCTTGTTTGTTTTGTGTGGCTTGTTTTTAAAGTTTACAGGTTGTTACACCTGGGGGGACACTTTTCACCCCAGACCAGTGCCTCCTTGTTCTGGCCACTCCAGCATGGATGAAATGCAGAGGAGCTGCAGTGTGCTCTGGAGACGCACCCGGCGGATCCGCAGGCCATGGAGGGACCTTCAACTCAGATGGAAAAGCCTCAGGGAGGTCGCCTGGCAGCTGCCCCGAGTCACCCACGCCACTGCAGCTGCTGCGCGGCCACGGCCATGTTTGGTCGCGAGTTTATTCTTGATAAAAGTGTCAATGCAGGAATCAGACTCCTGGGACGGTGGGTGGTGGTGGTGAGGTGAGTAACAGGATTTCTGGATAGGACCTGTGAACCATTTCTGGGCAATAATGGTGATGTTTCTTGAGGTAGCAGACAGGATGCCTGCTTTCTGATTTGTTTGGGTCAGTCATTGAGCAAGCTAAGGGAAGGCTGGATGATTGAGAGAGAAACAAGGGATTCTTGGTTAAACTGAAGACTTCATTTGTGAACCAGAAATCTTAACAAATCTCTTGGACCTTGAGCCACATATTTTCCCTCAAAAGTATGCATTTTTTTTCCAGCAAAATTTTGTTGAGGGTATGTTGAGGAGTGAACTGAGGTGGATATGTGGAACTTATTTAATGGCATACTGTACTAAAAATCTGAGGACCTGCAGGAGATTTAAAACCCACCCTTGTTATAACTGTTTAAAAGATTGTGAAATTATCAAAATGCACCTGAATTAAGTTTTAATATACAGTATGATGGATGAGTAGGCTGTCCATTTTACCATTTCTTTCTTTGAATTCTTAGGAATGGTTTGGCAGTGCAAGAACTCTATAATTAACAAATTCAATAAATACTGTATGGGCAGAACACCTGTCTAAAATGATGTCTAATCTTTGCCCAATTTAAACTTCTAATACAGCCCTAATTGGCTTCCATCTCCAATCAGTTGCTTGGATGGACAGAAAAATCAACCTTTAACATTTTTAGTTATTACTATTTTTTAACAGAAACACAAATTTATTGGTTTTATACAACTTGAGATCAAATAAAAAGTACATTATCAAGTACATTTGTCTCACTTTAAAAGCATATGGTCAATTTAAAATGCACTACCCCCTTTTTCCAACACTGAGATTAAAACAAATTAATAAAAGTGAAAAATTGAAAATTAGGACAAGAGATAACTCTTTTACAGATGGACTCAGGTTAGGCAGATAGCTTTCAATGATGTAGGTGTGAAATAAATTATTTCAGGGAAAAAAATTCCCAAACACCTTATGAAAAAGTATACAACTCTACTTCAAAGTATGCTATTTACTCACTGCCAAAGACAGTTTCATTTCAAATCTTGTTTCTGTAATTAAAGCCTAAGCAGCCATCAAAAAAGGTTAGTGCATATATAACCTTTCAAAGTTAAACAAAAGCCATAAAATTTCAGCCACAAGGCTTAAAGGATTATCTATTTTAAATGCTTATTTCCAGATGTAACTATAAGAATGTTAATTTGTCATGTCAACAAACAAGACCATAAGTAGATCCATCATGTTGGAGGATTTTAATTACATTGAGGATATTCCTGCTGCAATTAACATGCAATCAGTGCATTCCCTACATGGCTCTATTACGGCAATGAATCAAATTCTAGAAATACTATAAGTGAGCTTACTTAATAAAGGAGATTATACAACATAAACAATCATTGCAGCTTTTCACTTCTGTTATGAAGCAGCACCAGAATAGTCAAACTGCTTGGTTACTCAATCAGATTTCACCACATCAAGAATTGGTTACCCACATAGTATTTTCTAAAAATTTTTGGATGTAAATAATATCAATATCAGGAGCGTTATAACCATTTATAGCTCAGAGCTGTATACATCTTAGGTTTGAGATGAACAAATACAGCCTGAAGATATCACACAAAGGAATGAAACTGATGCATGTATACAGGTGGATTCTCATGGAGGCCATATTCAGTCACTCATATCCATGTCTTCGTCATGATGATCATCACCATTCACTTTGGATTCTCTCAGGGGATCACCAGTTCCCTTTTCCACAGAACATTCTTTTGTTTTGGGGGAAACTGGTTCTGTTGGTCTCTTCTCCTCTTTTTTCTCTTTCTCGCTGTCATACCCCTGTTCTTCTTCATCATAATCCCATGTAACCTGTTTTACATCTTTATCACTCTCCGATTTTCTTTCCCGATCCTTTTCTTTATCTTTATTTTTCTTCTTCTTGCTTGTTGATCGTTCTCATTCATCTCTGCCTCTTTCTTTGTCTTTATCTTTCTTCTTCTCCTTTTTATGCCTCCTAGGGGACGGTGAGCGAGACAATTTTCTTTTCGGAGACCTGGGCTTTTTAGATCTTGTGCCACTCCTGCTTCGTCGATGTCGTCTCTCTCTGCTTGCACTTCTGGTCCGTCTAGCTGTGCTATAACTTTCTGGTGGTGTTTTGGAACGTTTATTTTCTTTGTCTTCTTTCTTTTTGTCTCTGTTTTTGGATGTGCTCCTTGACCTTCTACCTCTCTCTCTGGAATGAGATCTTCTCCGTCTGGGACTTTTGGATCACCTACTCCTTGACTTAGAATGTGACCTCCTTCTAGATCTGCTTCTTAACCGCCTGTGTCTAGAAGATGAAGGAGTCCTCCTCCTCCTAGAGCGTGATCTTGATCTTGAGTGCCTTCATTTTTCTTCTTTTTTATCTGGTTCTATGGCAGCAGATATTAGGGACTGTGCTTCTCGTACTCTCTTCATGGCTTCCTCTATTTCTTTACTGAAGGTATCTGATTTCAGACTTAGTGAAACAAGACCAGCAGCTACATGATTCAACTTGGGATCAACAGTACTCATAAGCTTCAGCAACTGATCTGCAGCAAGAGACTGAGAGTTCAAGTTTGCTCCAGGAAGCCCAAGTGCAGCAAGGGCAGGATCAAGAGTAGGAGCTCCCAAAGCAGCCAATGGAACAGCGCCAATCTGGTTAAGTGCGTTAGGAGTAGGCAGGAGTCCACCACCAGGCAGAAGACCTGCCACTGCATTAGCTGGTGCCAACAGAGACAAAGCCTTAGTCTCATCAGGAATAACTCCTTCTGCATATGGTACGACTATCAATGCTCTGTCAACGAATACAGTGTTTGTCAGATGCTGTGCCACAGCTGCTGAGTCCGGATCATGGAATTTAACAAAGCAGACACGGGATGAGACCGGCAAAGGTGAATCATTGAGCGAAATAATTCCCAGAGGCAGGCTGGCACCGGCAACGGGAAGGGCTCCTCTGTCCTCCAGCTCCAGTCACGGATAGTGACGTCATCTAGGCCACGCCGCCAAGAGCGGAAGGCCCCGTGCACAGAGCGCGCCCCCCCTCTCCGCCCCGCGGGAGGCTAGTTATTACTATTTTTATACATACATATTTTGAAATATGTTCACACACAGACCTATATGTGAATGTCAAGCCAACTGAGAACAACAAAATTCCCATCAACTAGTGAATGAATAAAAAAAATGTACATCTATCCAATGGAAATCTATTCAATAAGAAAAGGGAATTATTTCAGAGTTAAACAGAGAAAGAAAACAACTAGGACATTTTCAGTATGTTTGTGTAGTGATTTGTTTATAGGGATTAACATTACACAATTGGAATCAGCTCAGCATTCTCCATGTGGTTTTTTGCATCTAGTACTAGAACTTGGAGTTCACAGGCTAGGCGGTTGGGAAGGGAAGATCCATGCAAAGTGGAAGAAACAAGGGCAAGCTGGAACCCATGAGTGACCCTAGGTCACTTCTCAGTGTCCCTAATCTTGATGATATGGGTATCCTTTGGGGAAAGTTGCCCTTTGCCAAGTTGCTAAACACACACTTGGTCCAGGAATCCGAAAAGCTGAAAGAGGATCCAAGGAAAGGTAGAACATTATAGGCCATTCTGCCCCACACCAACAAATTGAACCAGCAAGTAAGTTACATGTGTGAGCTCCAAAAGTGCCTCCATAAAAATGGCTACAGCCTCACTCCTGCTCTCCCAGCTTCACACTGACCACTCTGTGGCCCACCCTAATGGAAACATGCTAGGAAGAGAATTCTGGGAGACACAACACAATTCAGCCCAGTCAAGTTGACACAGGAAGAAACTACTAATACATGCAATAATAGATAAATCTTAAAATATTATGCTAAGTGGGGAACCTTGTCACAAAAGACTACATATTATATGATTCCATTTAAATGACATTCTAGAAAAGATAAAATTATAGAAACTGAAATCAGATCATTGGTCACCAGGTTCTGGTGGGAAGAGAAGATTGGTTGTAGGTCCTTGCTTTTCATCACTTTGCATATTTCATGCAAATCCATTCTGGCCTGAAATGTTTCTGTTGAGAAATCAGCTGACAGTCTCATGTGAGTTCACTTGTAGGTAACTGACTGCCTTTCTCTTGTGGCTTTTTAAGATTCTCTGGCTGTATTTGTTTTTAAATATATTTTTATTGATTACAGAGAGGAAGGGGAAGGGATAGAGAGATAGAAATACCAATGATGAGAGAGAATCATTAATTGGCTGCCTCCTACACACTCCCTATCAGGGATAGAGCCCGCAACTCAGGCATGTGCCCTGACCAGGAATGGAACTATGACCTCCTGGTTTATAGATCGACACTCAAACACTGAGCCACTCCAACTGTGCAAGATTCTCTGTTTTTAACTTTTGCCATTTTAATCATGATGTATCTTGGTGTGGGCCTCTTTAGGTCCATTTTGTTTGGGACCCTCTGCACTGCCTGGACTTGTATGTCTTTTTCTGTCACTAGGTCCTGAGGGGAGATTATGGCTTCTCAGAGACTCCCTGCAGCCCTGTCACTCATGTTCACACAGGACCAGGGATGCGTGTGGCAGAAGCAGCTGTATAAATGCTGGTGCAGGGGCAAGTCCTCCGGGGTCACTTGGACAGTTTGCTGATGACACGGATCAGGGCTGCGTTCTCATTCTTGAGGTGATGATTGTCAGCCTGGAGATTGGACAGGCCCTTCAGCTCCTCTTCCAGCTCAGTGGCCTTGCACTCCAGGGCCCTGTGCTCAAATCTCTCCAGCTCCAGGAGGGCTAGCCTCCTGCTAAGAATTATGAGCCTCTCTGCTAAGCGTTCCTGCCTTTGCGTGGCACACTCCAGCTCCACCTTGAGCTGCGCCAGCCACAGCGTGGTCTCACGAAGTCTCTCGTTCTTCACGCACAGCTCTGTGTAGAGCTTCCTGAAGTCTCCTTCAGGCTCTTCCAATTTGGGCTGGGGTTCTGGATTGAGGGCTCGCTGCCTCTGGGGGGAAGGGCTGGATTCTGGACTGATGTCCACTGGCTTCACCTCCTCCCCCTCCGCAGGCCCTCTCCACTCCTTGCCGTCTCTGCAGTGCTCCCTAGAGGCCTGTGATCCCTGTCCCTGCCCGTCAGGTGCCTCTACTCTCTGGGACTCGGGGCTGCCAGGAAGGGTCCAGGCTCTGTGTGGCCCCGCTCTGGATCAGGATGGGAGAGTCCGATCAGGGGCAGGCCAGAAGATGGCTGCAGGCCTATCGTGGTGGTGTGGGCAGATCCGGGGCAGGTGGCTGGGGGAAGGGCCACATGAGGTTGGCCAGTCAGCCCCACCCCCTGATCAGGCCAGTTCACTGACCACAGTGGGCATCATAGCAACAGGTGGTCAGTTGTTTTGGTAATTGTGGTAGCTAACTTTTTATATATATAGATAGTACTGGAAGTCTTAGGCATAGTAATTGTTCAGGTTGCTGAAGGAGGCACGCATGAGGCCAAAAGGGGTAAAGAATTATGAGTTTACTAGAGGCCCAGTGCATGAAATTTGTGCACTGAGGGGGGGGGAGGGTGTCCCTCAGCCCAACCTGCACCCTCTCCAGTCTTGGACCCCTCGGGGGATGTCCAACTGCCGGTTTAGCCACAGGAATAGGGCCAAAACTGGCAGTCGGACATCCCTCTCACAATCCGGGACCACTGTCTCCCAACCGCTCGCCTGCCTGCCTGCCTGATTGCCCCCTAACCACTCCCCTGCCCGCCTGATTGACACCTAACTGCTCCCCTGCCAGCCTGATTGCCCCCAACTGCCCTCCCCTGCCAGCCTGATTGCCCATAAGTGCCCTGCTCTGCCCGTCATCTTGTGGTGGCCATCTTGGATCACATGGGGCGGCCATCTTGTGAGAGGGTGTGATGGTCAATTTGCATATCACCTCTTTACTATATAGGATTAGGTCACCTGGAAACCCAGATGAGCTGAGCCCCAAAATGGCACCAGTACCCAAAGACAGGGAGTCAGATGTTTTTTAAAGGACTCTAGGTGGGCTTTTTCTGGGTGGAGAATTCTTTGTGCAGGTCTGGATTCTGGGAAAGTCCAGAGGGGAGAGATATTGGTCTAAGCAAGTGGAATGTCTGTTGTGAAGTGGCCTAAAGGTCAGTTCCCAGGGGGAAAGGTATCGATTCAATGATTTGATCAGACCTAACAGTATTCAGAAAATAAGAAAAAATAAAAAGTATCCAAATTGGAAAGGAAGAAGTAAAACTGTAATTATTTGCAGATGACATGATACTGTGTATAGAGAACCCTAAGGATTCCACCGAAAAGCTACTAGAACTAATAAATGAATTCAGTAAAGTAGCTGGATATAAAATAAATAACCAGAAATCAGTTGCATTTTTATACACAATGATGAACTCTCAAAAATGGAAATAAAAAAAATCCCATTCAGAATTGCCTTAAAAAATACCTAGGAATAAATTTGACCAAGGATATAAAAGGTCTGTACTCAGAAAATTACAATACACTGAAGAAAGAAATGGAAGAAGATACAAATAAGTGGAAGCATAGTATACTGTGTTCATGGATAGGAAGAATATAATTAAAATGTCCATACTACCTTAAGCAATCTACAGATTCAACACAATTCCTATCAAGATACCAATGATGTATTTCACAGAACTAGAACAAATATTCCAAAAATTAATATGAAACCTGTTGGGTCCAAGTTCCTCTGCCAGGGATTGGATCTCCATAAATGTGGGCATTGGAAGAACACATGAGTAGCTGCAGGCATATGGGGGAGACTCTATTGCAGACCAAGCAGCCATTGCAGTCACAGCAGCCCCACAAAGCAGCAACTAACAAAGCTGTCACACAAAGCAGTCCAGTAACCAGCTGGTCAGTGGCATCTTTTTATAGTTGTTCAGACAAAAGAGGCTTCTTGCCAAATGGTGACATCAGTATTACATAAGGTAAAGGTGCACCTGCACAGTGCATACAGTAAAACTGCTGTGTCATTGCCTTTGCACGTGCATATGGCAGATAGGCCTTGAACATCTGGCATACTCTGATCAGGGTCCCCACACTCCACACCTCATGCCAGATGGTCTTCCTGGGATACCTTGGCCCATGCGCCAGCTTTTTGAATACAGAGCCCATAACAACAATATAAACTGCAGCATGTTAAGACCAGTATTCCTGCCCCAATAGCAAAACTCAAGATTGCCCAATGTCATGTTCCACCAATCTTGGAAGAGGTCATGGGAAAGGGCTTGTATGTCCTGTACTTCACTATGTCTTTCAGGGCACTAGTTACATTGCCAGGGCTGGATCAAGGGGTCTAACTGTAATTTGTAGTCGTACCCACTTCCCTAAGGGGATAGGAAGACCACCCAGGGCCCTTCTCCAGTAATAGACCATGGCCAGGTCCACACTGTCGCTTTCCCTTCTGCCAAGGGGAGGGCTTTGGGTCACAGCAGTTCACCTGTTGCTTTTAACTGCACATGCAGTGTCTGAGAATATCTCCACATCAGTATTCAATTGTCTAGCCCAATTTTTTAGGCTAGGTGGGTCCACCCCTAGGTGGAGCTTGTCTCTTAATAGGCCATATTTCCCACAAATAGGTAAGTCTTTTTTTGTTGTTGTTTAAATATATTTTTATTGATTTCAGAGAGGAAGGGAGAGGAAGAGAGAGAAACATCAATGATGAAAGAGAATCATTGACTGACTGCCTCCTGCATGCCCCCAACTGGGGATCGAGCTCACAACCCGGGCATGTGCCCTGACCAGAAATCAAACTGTGACGTCCTGGTTCATAGGTCAACACTCAACCACTGAGCCATGCCAGCTGGGCAAGGTAAGTCTTTAAAGACAGCCCAGCTATCTGTTCCAATGGCCAAAAGGCTACCTTGCCCAATAGTGACATCAGTATCTGAATCGAACCATAGTTCGTCAATATCCAAATGAACAGTCATAACCATCCATGCAGCAGGACCCCCCACCCCCCTGCTAGACCTGTCTGTAGATCACATGGCCTCTGGGAGGGGTGTAACTGGGAAGTAACTCCTCCATAGGAGTTTCATCCCTTGATAGGGTCTCATAAATCACAGGTCCCAACATAGGGTCTGTAACTCTTGTGACAGGGAACTAGTACTTACTGCTGCCTGCTGTTCCATATGCCTCCCCCCCACACACACACACACTTTGCTAAAGTTGGGGTTTGTGCCACTCCTGACATGGGCGTGGTCATACAGACCTGCAAGGCAGCACACATGGCTAACACCTATCTTTCAACAAGAGAGTATCAGCTCCCAGTTTCCTTCTATAACTGAGACCAAAATCTGATGGGTGCCCTACTTCACCCATTTGGGCGACTTCCCTCTTGGAAGCTCCAAAGGCCTCCTCAATTTCTGGAGTCTAACTTCATGTCGTTTCCTTCTGGGACAACTGATACAATGGCTGAAACAATTGCACCAGCTGGAGAATGAACATTTGCAGACCAACATAAGTCTAACTCTTTCACCATTGTGGGTCAGGGATAAGCCTGCACTTTTTCAATGACTGCTTCAGGGATACAAGCCAGGCCCCTAGACCACCCATCCCCATGAGTCCAAAGCCTGCTGTAGACTACCAGCAGCTGCGTTCGAATCTGCAAGAGAGTCAGAGGTTAGCACACCATCAACACAATGGAACATTGGCACCATGGGAGGCTTGCCCCAGGCAGTTAAATCCCATGCCACCAAACCATGACAAATAGCAGGGCCATGCAAACATCCCTGAGGGAGGGTGACAAAAGTCCACTGTCCTCCCTCCCACCAGTGCAAGGCAATCCATGCGATCCGCTCTAGCTGACACTGCAGAGAGTAGCGGTGGAGTCATTCGAATTAGTTCTCTGCAAGCCATGGTCATCCACCAGGTGCAGTCAGATTTCCTCTATTTGCCACACCGAAGAACTATAGGGCCTACACATGCACCAGATGAACCTCACCTTCTCCAGCCTAACATTGTCTGTCCAATTTTTTCATGGCCCCCTGGGAGGCAACATTGTGGCACCCAGACTACTGGGGGGTAGGGTTGGGGGCAGGGGGCTGGGCAACAGTACAGCAGCATGATGTAGGTTGGACCCACTTCGCTCAGGGCACGGGCTTCATCACATTCATCCACAGGCAAAATTCACTTCTGTTGCTCGTACATCTATTCATATTTGCATACCAGAGGCTTTCACTGACTCCATACCTCCCAGGCCCACTGCCTTAGGCATTTTCTTACATACAGTCACAGGTCTCCTCATCCCCTGCTCTCACCATTTGACTTCCTTGTCTGCCAGCGAGCCGAACACTGCCAAGAGGGCGGCTGTGCTGCAGCCAGAATCAAATCTTTCATCAGCCGCTGGTAGTGGCAGCAGCGGCTAAGGGGCCAGACAGCGGAACCTTGGGCTCCAGTGGAGGCCTCACTGCTGTGCAAGAGCTTGGCTCTGTCTTTATCCTAAACACTAATTTGAAAGAATATACACAGTATTATTTACAACTAGAGCCCCGGTGCATGAAATTCATGTGGGGGGCAGGGGGCGGGGGCGCAGGGGGAGGGTCTCCGTCAGCCTGGCCTGCACCCTCTCTAATCTGGGATCCCTCTCACAATCCAGAACCGCTGGCTCCTAAACCGCTCACCTGCCTGCCTGCCTAATTGCCCCTAACTGCTTCTGCCTGCGGGCCTGATCACCTCCTATCAGCTCCCCTGCCGGCCTGATCACCCCCAACTGCCCTCCCCTGCCACGACCCGCCTCCTCCGCTGGGCCCCACCTCCGCTGTGTGCATGGCCATCTTGATGTTAGGGCGTGATGCATGAGGGCGTGATGACTACCTAGGCTATTATTAGTATAGATAACCAAGATTTGGAAGCAGTCCAAGTGTCCATCAGTTGATGAGTAGATAAGACAGCTATGGTACATTTACACAATGGAATACTACTGAGGCATAAAAAAGATAAATTTTACCCTTTGCAACAGCATGGATGGACCTGGAGAACATTATGCTAAGTGAAATAACCCAGTCAGAGAAAAATGAGATCCATATTATTTCACTCATATGTAGAATCTAATGAACAATCTGAACTAACAAACAAAATAGAGACAGACTTACAGATAGAGAGCAGGCAGACAGCTGGTGTATGTGGGGGGTGTTGGAGGGTGTGGAGGAATTGAGGGGAAAAAGAGAAACAACTCATGGACATGGACAACAATGTAGTGATTGTGAAATGATGTGGGTGGATGGAGGTGGAAGATGTTAGAGAGGGAATAAGGAAAAAATAAAATAAAATAAAGAAATAAAAACATATCTTTGGTGAGGATTAAAAAAGAATACATTAGAGATGTAACAGTCTTGGAAATGTATCAGAGTAAAACAATGACTCTTTCTAAATGACAAAAATAATACTTAAAATGACATGGTTATAGATCTTAACAAAATGCAACTGACAAAGAAATTTGCTTATTTTTTAACTAACATTTTAAGATAATATTCAAAATTATAAATGAAAGTATATTAGACTAAGAAACCAATGAATTTGTTCCCCACTGTCAATTGTACCTGTGGCCTTTTCATTTGTCATTAAAATGACCACTTGACATTACTATCTATCTATGTGCCTTTCCTATTTTTTAAAACTTATATTTATGTTGACAGTATTACAAATGTCCCCAATTCCCCCCCACTTTGTCCCTTCCACCCACCCCCTGTCCCGCCTTTCCCACACTAGTGTCTGTGCCCATGGGCTATGCATATATGCATATATACACTGAGTGGCCAGATTATTATGACCACCTGATGTTTTTAGGCAAATTAGCTATAATTTCGCGCTGAAGTTGCTACAGGGCCAGACCATTATAAATAGGGAAGCAGGTTATTTACCACGACAGTAGAAGTGATTTTTTTCCTGAAGGTATGGGTAAACAACGTGATTTAACAGCCTTTGAACATGGAATATATTTGAACGTGAGTGGCCAGATTATTATGACCACCCCATCAGTACTTCGTTGGGCCACCTTTTGGCTTCCATACTGCGGCAATTCTTCTTGGCATTGACTCCACGAGATGTTGAAAGGTGATTCGAGGTATCTGACACCATGCCTGATGAATAGCACTGTCCAGTTCTGTGAGACTTGACGGTTGTGGAACCAGCTGCCTGATGGCTCTTTTAACTTCGTCCCACAAATGCTCAATTGGATTGAGATCTGGTGATTGTGGGGGCCACCTAAGCAAGGTAAATTCTCCCTCATGTTCTTGAAACCACTCCTGCACAATATGAGCACCCTGGCATGGCGCATTGTCTTGTTGGAAGAAGCCATCTCCATTGGGATACACCATCAACAAGATAGGATGAACTTGATTAGCAACGATACTTAGGTATGTTGTGCTATTCAGACGTTGTTCCACACGAATTAAAGGGCCCAAATCATGCCTGGAAAACATGCCCCAAACCATAACACTGCCCCCACCAGCTTGAAGGTTTGCACTCATGCATGTGGGGTGCATGCTTTCATGCTGTTTCCGCCAAATTCTCACTCTGCCATCTGCATGATGCAACTGGAAACGTGATTCATCGGACCACATGACTTTTTTCCAATGCTCAACTGTCCAATCCTTGTGTTCCTGTGCAAATTGGAGACGTTTTATCTTGGTAACTGCAGACAGCAAAGGTGTTCGAACAGGCCTTCAGCTTCCATATCCCATACAATGCAGTGTACGGCTAATTTGCCTACAAACGTCAGGTGGTCATAATAATCTGGCCACTCACGTTCAAATATATCCCATGTTCAAAGGCTGTTAAATCGTGTTGTCTACCCATATCTTCAGAAAAAAATCACTTCTACTGTTGTGGTAAACAACCTGCTTCCCTATTTATAATGGTCTGGCCCTCTAGCAACTTCAGCGCGAAATTATAGCTAATTTGCCTACAAACGTCAGGTGGTCATAGTAATCTGGCCACTCAGTGTATATCTTCTTTGGTTAATCTCTCCCCATCCCCTCCACACCTCTCCCAACTGAAATCCATCATACTGTTCCATGCATCCATGCCTCTGTGCCTATTTCCTTCATCGGTTTATTTTGTTCATTAGATTCCACTTACAAGTGAGATCATGTGATATTTATCTTTCTTTAACTGGCTTATTTTGCTTAGCATCATAATCTCCAGATTCACCCATGGTATTGCAAAGGGTAAGAGCTCCTTTTTTACAGCTACATAGTATTCCATTGTGTAAATGTACCACAGCTATTTTATCCACTCATCTACTTTTAATTCCTTCCAGCATATTCTTGATGTCAGATATAGTATTCTTCATTTCTGACTGGTTCCTTGTTTATGTTTTTTGTTTCTTTTGGCATGCTATTGTAGTTCCCATTAAGTTACTTATAATTCTCAATAAGTTACTTGAGCATACCTATAACCATTACTTTAAACTCTATATCTGATAAGTTGCTTACCTCCATTTCATTTAGCTCTTTTTTCCAGAGCTTCCTCCTTTCCTTTCATTTGGGGATTGATTCTGTGTCTCCCCATTTTGTTGTCTCTTTGTGTTTGTTTCTATGTATTTGAACTATTATGCCTCACAGTCTTAGTGGGCTGGCCTTATGTAGTACCTGTCCTGTGGGACCTAGTGGTACAGCCTCTTTGATCTTCTGAGCTGGATGCTCTAGGAATGTCCCTTGTGTGGGCTATTTTGGCTCTTCTATTGTAGTTCTATCTTGTTGCTGTTGTCCCATTCATGGGTGATTTCTCCCTCAGGTTGGCTGACTGTGAGGCTCAAACCTCACCATGTCATGTGAACTGTTGTGCACATGCTGACAGAACAAAACAAAAGAAGAAACAAATAAAAAGCATACAAAAGATCCTACAACAACAACAAAAACAACCACAAAAGAAAAGAAAATTAAGAAAGAGAAAAGAGAACAAAAATAATAAAAGAAAATAAAAAATATAAGAAGAAAAATGGGGAAGGAAAAAGTATATCAAAGGAAAGAAGGGAGGGTATAAGAATAAAGAATAGGAAAAGGAAAATGGTATAAAAGAGGAAGGAAAAATTATGAAAAGGAAAAAAGAAGGAAAAAATAAGAAAAGGAAAAAGGAAGAGAAAGAACAAAAAATACAGTAAGAAAAAGAAAGATTAAAATAAGAGATATGAAAGAAAAAAGATAAAATAATAAAGCAATAAACAAGAAAAAAGAAATAAAATAATGCAAATGCAAACAAACAATAAAATATCTGAAGTTAGTTCCTCTTGGCAAAGTAGTGTCTCCTGGGACCTCCCTTTGGGTCCTGCTCTTATGTTGACGAATGCTGGCTGTTTTGTATGCATTTCTGGGCTTCCTAGTAGGGACTTTGGTGCTAGCCCCTTTCAGAAGTTATCCACCCTTGGCTCTTGGCAACCTGTTTGAAGTTTCAGGCGATTCAGTTTGTGGCTGCCTCCACAAGGCTTGGCTGTGCACAGGAGGGGTCAAGGCTTATTAGCAGCATGGGGCCCAGAGGCAGGTCAGCAAATGTCCTAAGGCTCCTGGGGATCTGCCTCTGCCCACCTCCACCTACTGATGAGCTGCCAGACTTAGTCACTGAAAAGGCTGTTTCTGAAAGGGCTTTTGGTGGAACTGGGAGGATGCAACCTCTGGGTCTCCTGTGAGAGGGAGGTGCCATTCAGATTTCAGGGAAGATTTTGGGGTGGGTGTGTTCCCATGTCCCAGAACCACACATCTGAGTCTGTCCCAAAATATTTCTGACCTTGGCAAGACAGAGCCCCTCATATGCAGTCTGGTGGGGTCTGCTGGAAGCCAGGAATTTCTATTAGGTCCCCAGTGAGAAGGAAGCACCAGTCAGGTTCCAGGGACAGTGGGGAGAATGGCCCTACCCCAAAGCTAGTCACTGATACCCCCTGAGACTGCCCTTTGCTGCTGCTTCCTCAGCAGGGGTGGAGGTGCAGAGTGGAGCAAGTGGGATTCCTGAGGGTGGGGTAAGCTATATCTCTGAGTGGGGGGTACTTGCCTTTCCCCTGGTTGTTGCTACTGGAAGGGACTTGCCCCTCTCAGGAAACATAGCTACTGCGATAAGGGGTGGGGGGTGACTGAGTGCAGGTCCCCTGGCTATCTCTTCCACCCCCCCAACCCCCCCCCAAATGCTTCCCTCCCCAGCCTCTCCTCAGGCAACTCTAGTCCACACTGCTCTCCCTCCACTGAAGCCTCAGGTGAGTTGCTGCAAACAAAAATCCCATGCTCTGTTGTTTTTTGCAAGTGGCTTTATCTCCAACAGACTCCTTCTCTCCCTAGAGATAGAAGCCCTGCCCCCTTTCCTGGCTGGATGCTGCATGGGCTGCTGTTCTTGGCTCTGGTACTCCGAGCTGGGGAGCCCAGCCTGGAGTCCAGGCCTTGCTCCTTTCAGGGAAACACCCCCGAAGCTGAGATATCTCTCCTCATCCTCAGCCTGCTGCCCATGGGAGCTGGGCCAGGCCTTCCCAAGACCCCACCCTTCCCACCAGTTTTGAGGTGGTTTCTGCCCTTCCTTGTTAAACGTCTCTTCTTCAGCAAGTCTTCAGTTGGTAATTCAGAGTGAATGTTACCCAATTATTTTTATTTCCAGTTTGGTTCTGGGAGGAGGTACAAGGAAGATCCACCTACTCCACTACCATCTTGAAACCCTCTCTTTCTTATTTCCCTCCACACCATTTCCCATTTTGAGTATTCCTCCTCCAATGTCTTTTCTTCCTATAATATCTCTGTTCCTTTCTTTTATCCTTTTTCACCTTTTTTTTCATGTCCTCAATTCTCTTTTTGCTTCTTTCCTCTACACAATTCTGCAACTTGCACAAACCCTCTGAAACTCACACAAACCCTTAACAACTCACACAATCCTTCTGCAGCTTTCCTAGTCTCCCCTAATTTGTTTCTTTTAAACTCATTTAGAAATAACTGTTAGGTTAGGTGGCTCAGGAGGCGGCGCAAGAAATAGAGTCCAGTGAATGAGAAAAGAAAGGAAAGGAAAGTTTATTCTGCGTCCCCGGGAGACCCACGTACCCCCAAGGACAGGGCACGTGGATTCACGCCAACATGGAGGGGGGCGCTTTTTTTATACTGCGGTTGGGTGAGGGGCGGGGACATGAGCTGAGGTATTCAGTTGAGGAGGCTTCAGCTGCAGGGGAGTATGTGGATTCAGGGAGGAGAAGCAGGTATCTGTGTCTGGCACGTTGACCTGTGAGAAATCCCAGGTCTGAGAAATTCCAGGGGGAGTCCATTGTCTCATCACATGTCTGCATGTATCCGATCCTGGGCTCTCTCTGACCTAACAATAACCAACTTTATCTCCAACCGCCATGGCTCAGTGGTTGAGCATCGATCTAAACCAGGAGATCACAGTTTGATTCCTGGTCAGGGCACATACTCAGTTGTGGGCTCAATCCCCAGTATGACTCTCTTTCATCACTGATGTTTCTATCTTTCTTTCCCTCTCCCTTCCTCTCTGAAAACAATAAAAATATATTAAAAAATAAATAACCAACCTCAGAACAACCTACTTTCAATTCTATATTACCAAAACCATATGCTTTTTTTCCAACTTAATTAGAATTGTTAATTCTTAGAAACCTTAATTTTTAGTGACAACTAAAATTAAGTAATTAGCATTCTTTAGATTTGCAAATTTATGAATATATTTCATACCTTTCAGAAGCAGTTTTTTTCTATTGGCAAATACACTTTCATTTTTTTTGTCCTTTTTAAAAAAATTAAATCTTTATTGTTCAGATTATTACAGTTGTTCCTCTTTTTTTTCCCCCCATAGCTCTCATCCACCCAGTTCCCAACCCACCCTCTGCCCTTACCCCTCCCACTGTCCTCATCCATAGGTGTACAATTTTTGTCCAGGATCTTCCTGCACCCCCACATCCCTTTCTCCCCAAGAATTGTCAGTCCACTCCCTTTCCATGCCCCTGGTTCTATTATATTCACCAGTTTACTCTGTTCATCAGATTTTTTATTCACTTGATTTTTAGATTCACTTGTTGATAGATATGTATTTGCTGTTCATAATTTTTATCTTTACCTTTTTCTTCTTCCTCTTCTTAAAGGATACCTTTTAGCATTTCATATAAGGCTGGTTTGGTGGTGATGAACTCCTTTAGCTTTTTCTTCTCTGTGAAGCTCTTTATCTGACCTTCAATTCTGAATGATAGCTTTGCTGGGTAAAGTAATCTTGGTTGTAGGTTCTTGCTATTCATCACTTTGAATATTTCTTGCCACTCCCTTCTGGCCTGCATAGTTTCTGTTGAGAAATCAGCTGACAGTCGTATGGGTACTCCCTTGTAGGTAACTGACTGTTTTTCTCTTGCTGCTTTTAAGATTCTCTCTTTGTCTTTTGCCCTTGGCATTTTAATTATGATGTGTCTTGGTGTGGTCCTCTTTGGATTCCTTTTGTTTGGGGTTCTCTGCACTTCCTGGACTTGTAAGTCTATTTCTTTCACCAGGTAGGGGAAGTTTTCTGTCATTATTTCTTCAAATAGGTTTTCAATATCTTGCCCTCTCTCTTCTTCTGGCACCCCTATAATTCGGATGTTGGTACACTTGAAGTTGTCCCAGAGGCTCCTTACACTATCTTCATATTTTTGGATTCTTTTTTCTTTTTGCTTTTCCGGTTGGGTATTTTTTGTTTCTTCATATTTCAAATCTTTAACTTGATTCTTGGGGTCCTCTTGTCTGCTGTTGGATCTCTGTATATTATTCTTTATTTCAGTCAGTGTATGCTTAATTTCTAGTTGGTCTTTTTTCATATCCTCCAGGGTCTCACTAAATTTATCAGCAGTTTCCAGAAAATTCTTGAAAAACCTTATAACCATGGTTTTGAACTCTATCCAGTAGTTTGCTTTCCTCCATTTCTGTCATTTGTGACCTGTTTCTTTGTCTTCGCATTTTTTATGCTTCCCTGTGTTGATAGAGTGGCTTTCTGTGCTAGGTGTCCTATAGGGCCCAGTGGCTCAGCCTACCCAATTACCTGAGGTGGACACTCTTGGTGCACCCCTTTGTGGGCTTTGTGCACAGTCTTGTTGTAGTCTTGCTGTAGTTAAGCCTTGATTGTTGTATTTATCACTGGGAGGAATTGACCTCCAGGCCAATTGGCTGTGAGAATCAGCTGTGCCTGCAGTGGGAGAACTTCTGTGCTGAAGACACCCTTCTGGGGCAAGACTTGCTTCAGTGGGGCTTTGGTGCTCACTGAGTCTGCCCCCTGAGTGTGTCCCTTATGGATCTGAGGAGTTGTAATCTGGATGGTCCCGCTCTGACCACTGGGTACACAGGCTCTTGGATCTAAGGAGGTGCTAATTTAGCCTCTGCCTGAGGCTACCAAGCAGGAGCTACGAAGAGATCTGCAGATTTCCCTTCCTTTTTTGGGGTTTGGAGGTGCCCAGATGAGGCCCAGCTGTGAAGCAATGCAAGCTGCTGTGGGGCCTTGGGTCTCCTCTTGGAAGTTTTTGGTCTGTCTGGCCCAGCTGCAATTTGTTAGGTATTTTTCAGATTGCAAAGGGCCAGGGCAATCATATGCAAAAGCCTCTGCCGCAGCCTGGGTGGGGCAGGGTCTCAGGGGATCAACAGGGCGGAGCAAGCAGCTATGGCTGATCCTCAGCCCTGCCCTAAGGGGCCCCATGTCTCAGTGTCCCGGTAATTGCTGTAAGCACCTCTGAGGGAAAGCCGCCCTCAAGTTCCGAGTTCTGACTCCTGCCAGACAGTCCAGTTTCTCCCCGTATGAGTCCTGGGTCCCCAGAGACTTCCTGGAACTGGAGTTCAGAGCAGTTGGGAGCTTGTGACTCCCTCCTGATTCAAAAAGAAAGCGGCGTCCTCAGGTACCAGCCCCTTTCCGCGCACTCGAGCTTCCGTACCTCTGCACTTTACTTCCACAGCTCCTCTGAGTCTCGGTATGCTTTTCTCTTTCCTTCTAGTTGTAGAATTTCCACTCAGCCAGCCTTCCTATAGTTCTGGATGATGTCCGTTTTGTCTTTTAGTTGTATTTTTGAAGTTGTTGTGGGAGGCAGCAATTTCCAGTGTTTACCTATTCCGCCATCTTGGTTTCTCCTACATTTTCATTTTTAAGACACATAACAAAATAACATAAATTCTTTTTTGTAAACACAGGCCGAACAAACATATTTTATGTTAATATCTGTAAAAGGCATCAATTAAACTTAAATTACCCATTTGGATTCTTGGTGATTACTGTACTGTGTTTTTTGGGTTTTTTTTTTGTTTTTTTTTTAGTGTTCTCAAAAGTGAGCCGGGGTCATTGGCAATTTCTAAGGAGGCTGGAGAAGAGGCAGGGGGAGATATCAGGCTCTGCCACTTGAATTTAAAAGTACCACATTTTTCTCTTACATTGAGGTGGGACAGTGGCTCCTGATGCTTCCACAGCCTTTACAGAGTTTTGAGGTGGCATTAATTTCCACATTGTTCCCCAGGCCACAGCAGCTCCTGGGTCTCCAGGAGGAGGATTTAGGGTGTTTAAAAGACTTATTTCCTCACTGTTTTCTTTTTGAGTTTTACTGTGTGCGAAGGGAGTGAGACCCTTTCCCCCTCTTTGAACCATCAATTTAGATCTTGCTGAGTAGAATTCTTATGCTGTAACAACATGTAAACTTGCATATAAATGACCTTATTCTATTTACTAGACCTTTGGCAAGACAATTCTGTGCTACAATAAAAGATCATCTTTTTCTTGGTCATTGGCTCATCAACATAGGTGGACCAATTGGCCAGAATAGGCTACCACTGGGTACTGATACCAAGCTCCCTCCCCCACATGCGTAAAAGTCAAGGGTTACATGTAAAATAACAATTAGACAAACAGGAAGGAGCAAGCAACTATATAGCGATATGATTTCTATGCAAATTTCTCTAAGTGATAATATCACAAATTAAAAACACAACTATTAAGACACCCACAAGATTTAGGCAATAATAAAAGCAAACAATACCCCCCAAATCCATATACCAAAACCAAAAGAATGTTCCAACCAAAACCCACACAGAGGAACCAGGATTTTTCTTAGTCACTAAGCAGTGCCTACTGCTGAGCTGCGCCTACTGATTCCAATGGAATCCCAAGAAGCAGGGCTAGGGCTCCTAGTCATGTACACTAGGGACTTTACCCAGTTTGGGCTCATCAACCCACCAACAACCCATTCCTTCCCCCAACTGGATGTAGCAGGCAGTCAATACCAAGAAAGAGTGAAAGACGGGCCCCGAGTAAAATCACTAGGGACTCCCAAGTTCTCTTACAGTGTCAGTCAGCCACGGGCAGTCTGGGAAACTCCCTCTCAAGTCCAGGAACTTACTGGGGCTCCTGCTTGTTCTTGGCTGCCAAAACTGTAACCGAGGTTCATCTGAAACCAAGGTTCATCTAAAAGCCAAACTCATGAGGCAGGTGCTGTTGAAAAAGGAAAGAGGTTTATTTAAGTTCTAGTCACTTGAGAAGATGGGGGACTCTTGTCCAAAGCCCGTCTTAGCATCTCAGTGCAGTCAGGGGTTTTTATAGGGAGGGAGAGGGAAAGCAGAACAAAAACATCGCTCCAGTAGCACAATTGGTTAGCGCGCGGTACTTACAAGCAGAACAAAAACATCAATGGAAGGGGGTTGAAAAGTTATCCATGGGCACTGGGGGCAGCGGGGGAGTCGCGGGGCGACCCTGCTCGCCTCCAGCCCGCGCGGCACCTCCGCAGCCGTGGGCAGTGTGCCTGGGAGCGGTCCGCGGCGCTGCTCCAGCTGGGCTCCGGCCGGCGCGTGGGGCGGCGGCGGCCAGCCGGACCAGCGGAAGGCG
>NW_005871069.1:9935455-10011818 GCF_000147115.1 Myotis lucifugus
AGTCGTGTGGGCGAGTAATGTTATATATGAGACTGTAACCTAAAGTAATGGCGTTAACATTGTACCATCTCACCCTGTGGCGTCGGGCGTGTCACCGCCAATCCTGATTCTCACCCCCGGCATTCTCCTTCTACACGATTCAAAGTCTAATAGGAGCCGGTATCATTTCTCCTCTGTCAGGTCCATGCCCCGGCGCAGATACACATCACGCTCTCAGATTTGATAGGACCATTCGGTAGCAAAAACGGATATCTCAGGGGGTTCTATCACATCAAAGGTCTTCGGGGAGGGGGGGGCGGCGAGCGGCGGGGCGCGGGCAGCATGAGTCAGCAGCGGCCGGCCGGCGGACAAGCTGCCCAGCGAGCTTGTGGACCCAGCGGAGGAGACGGTGCGCCGCTGGTGCTGAGACCCCATCAACGTGGAGGGCCTGCTGCCATAAAAAATAATGATTAATTTAGAAGATAATGTACAGTATGTGTCCATGAGAAAAACTCTAAAAGTGAAGACACCTCGGTTTGATGTATCACTGGTTTATTTAACTCGGAAATTTATGGATCTTGTCAGAAATGCTCCTGGGGGTGTTCTTGACTTAAACAAGGTTGCAACAAAACTGGGAGTACGGAAACGAAGAGTGTATGACATCACCGATGTCTTAGATGGGATCGACCTGGTTGAAAACAAATCTAAGAACCACATTCGATGGATAGGATCCGATCTCAACAATTTCGGAGCAGTGCCCGGACTGAAGAAGCTGCGGGAGGAGCTGTCCGACCTGTCGGCCATGGAAGAGGCTCTGGACGAGTTGATTAAGGATTGTGCTCAGCAGCTGTTCGAATTAACTGATGACAAAGACAATGAAAGGCTCGCGTATGTGACGTACCAAGACATCCATAGCATCCGAGCCTTCCACGAGCAGATTGTCATTGCAGTGAGAGCTCCGGCAGAGACCAGACTGGACGTCCCAGCCCCCCGAGAAGACTCCATCACGGTGCACATACGGAGCACCGAGGGGCCCATCGACATCTACCTGTGTGAAGTGGAGCAGGGTCGCTCCGGCAGGAAGGGCTCTGAAGGGGCAGGACCCTCGGCTTCTAAGAAAAGCAAACACTCAAAGAAGCCCGACAAAGAAGAAAATTCTCCACAGCAAAGTGAAGTGAGTGACGGGATTTGAGCCCGTGTGTTGAGTGGCTTTGGAGTCGCGTGGATGATTACGTATCGAGTTTGATCCCCAGCGATCAGTCACTGTGAAGTCCCCCTCAGTCAGTGGCAGCACAAGGCCAGTAGTGTCTTTGAGTGGCTCACTACTTAGATTCCGGGATTATTATGGTTTCCACATTCAGAAGCAACTCTTTTTTATAACTCACTGCTTTTTGTCAGTAACCTAGATATCCTGCCTACTGAAATCCCTTCCTCAAAGAGTATCACTAACCCCGAAGCGGTCGGTCCTGCGTGGACTCTGCCCTCCCTTCAAGGATCATGTGTCGTCATCACAAAAGCAGTTGCCTTATGCGAGTTCACATCTGCATTAGCTGCTGCGCAGTGGGTGAGCGTGCACACGCCATCTAAATGTGATGTCTGTATATATCTGTATAATGCTTAGATCGCTTACGTGTGTCTCAGTGAGTCTCTTCGCCATTGTATAGCCAAAATAATGTATATATGGAAGTTAGATTCTCTAACTTCTGTGGTATCTGTAACTTATTAGCATCCTCTGAACTTAAAGATCATGGGTTTAATGAAAGAGTTTCAGTATGATTCCCAGTGGTGGAATGGGGTCCAGGTGACCTACAGCTACTGTGTCTGAGCAGACTGGTGGCATGCCCCATGCCTTCAGGGACAAGTGTGGAGATACCATCAGGTAGTGGCTTAATGAGTGTGAGACAGGAATTCGATGATGGTGACAGCTGGAAGCTATTCTAAGCTTTTTGCCAGCAGGTTTGTGATGTTTCTGTGTGCAGCCTTGCTCCTCGCTCAGATGGGTGCACTTAGGCATTAGTTGTCCCTGGCCCTCTCTCCCGCTCCAGCCCCTTTTCCAAGTACCTAGCTATGTCTACCTCACTGGTAAATCACTTACCACCCTGTGCCTCAGCTCATTTGAGTTACCATGAGACTGTGAGCTCCTGGAGGGACTCTGTCCTAATTAGTGCTACGTCCAGAGCCTTGCATGATGCCTGCACATAAACGTGCTCCGTCGCTGAACAAACCAGTGAGTGAGTGGATTGTAAAATCAGACTAAACGTATGTGGCTTGTCTGCCATACAGGATCTTAGGAGCATCATTCAGACTTACATTGTAAACGTCTCGCTTTCAAAGAAAAATTTGAAGCAACTAGAAATTAAGATCATGTATAAAAAGGTTTAAAATAGGAATCAAAATATTGAAAAATAGTGCTGTTGAGGATGCACATACCTCTGCACTCCAGTGGCTCTTCCCTGTGCTCCATGCACTTGGCCTCCTCCCTCCGCGACCCCCCCCCCCCCCCCCCGCCCTTTCTCTCCAGGCCTGGCCTGCTGGGAGTGCTCCTGTGTGGGACTTAAGCAGGAGTGTATATAGGTCAGGTCTCAAAGAGAAGATTGGGGCTGCAAAGTAGAACTGGCAGCTGTCAGTCTACATGTGATGGTCAGAACCCTGAGAGGATGAGGTCATCTAACGCAGCTGGTTGCCAGCCTTTCAGACCTCACAGACCACCCACCAGTGGCGACCACCTGTTGGCGACCGCTGATCTAATGAGGGTAGAGCAAAAGAGGAGAGGCCCCAAGCATCTGTATTGAAGGGGAAATAGGAAGAAAAGGCCTTTCCTGAGAAGGAATGGGGGTGGGGTAAGGAAGGTAGTCTCCCCAAAAACCAACCAAGGAAGCATGGCCAAGGGTGATAGCATTGTTTCTGAGCAGCAGTTCCTTACTCGCAAAATGTGACAAGTGTTCAGCTTTACAGATTGGTCTGGGGATATAATGAGATCATGTGAACAACAGTTCTTTGTAACCATAGGCGTGTGATATAAAGGAATATTCTCCAGAAAAAAAAAAAAGAAAGAAAAAAAGAAAGAAAGAAAGAAAGAAAGAAAGAAAGAAAGAAAGAAAGAAAGAAAGAAAGAAAGAAAAGTTATCCATGGGCGTATCAGGGCAGTCCATTCCAATAAGGACCTGAAACTAGTCAAGTGATGGTCTGGTGTGCATCATCCTGGTTTTAGGCCATCCTTGTTTCACAGTTGAAGGTCAGCAATTCCACTAGAGCTGGGATATCTGAAGGTTAGAGTTTTTACCTTCTGAAGTTAGTTCCTAGGATTCTGGTACAAGCATGCGGTTTATCTACAAGCTACATGTTAATCAGAGTCAGCAATGTCAAAAGAATGATGGGGTGGGTTACAATTCCCCACTGTTACAAAACCAGTTGGTTCGAATTACACAAAGAATATATTAATGGTACCGGGGATAATGGCTGCTTTGAATTTCTCAATTGCAAGTTAATTTGCTAGTTTTCTGGCATCATTGCCCCATCTGTGAACATGTGTTTTTTAAAAAATATCTTTAGAATTTTCAATTATAGTATTTCCCTTCATTTGATCATTTTACATGTGTTTTTCTGCTCCTCCTACCTCCAGTTTAAAGAAAATATTTAAGATACACAACTCAAAATTAGTGAGGAAAAATTGTGCTAGTAACATGCTTTAAAAATAACAATTTTGGGAGAAGGTGGGTAAAGGGGGATAAATGGGAGATATCTGTAATACTATCAACAATAAAAATATATTTTAAGAATAAATAAAAATAACAATTTTTGAAGAGACACGATCTCTGATTAAATTACAGTAATACAAGAGGGAAAACAGTAGGTTTATGTCTGAGGTAAATATATGTTTGAAAAAAGTATTATTTCAGCCAACCAGATGAATAACAGGTAAGCTCCATTTTCTCTATCCTACTATCAGAAATCTAGAGATTCCTTTCCCTCAGTGTGTTTCTGTATGTCTCTCACTCCTCATTAGAAAGGCTATTCAATGGATTAAGCTTCAAAAGTTTGTCCTTGGGCTAGGGCAAACACACACACACACACACACACACACACGCGTACACACACACGCACACATCTAAGGGACAAACTGTGAAACTCTATTAATTCTAATCACTTACCTGCAGGTTACTTTGGAATAGTCTTTGCATTATAATAGTCTTATTTCTTCCTGTCCAATATAATTCATTTCTTTTTCTTGCCTTATTACATTGACTAGAGTCTGCAGTACAATTTTTAATAGAAATGTTGATTTCAGGCATTTTCTGCCTTCACTTTAAGAATATTTTACCATTAAGTACGGTGCAGGTTTTCTTGCCAGTTTAAGGAATTCCCCTTTTATTCATAGTTTGCTCGAGATTTACTTTGTCATGAATAAATGTTGATTATATAAAATGCTTTCATGAATTATTAAGAACAAATGATTTTTCCCTTTAATCTATTGTGAATAGGGCTTAACAGAACCTTTCCCCATTCTTTTAAGAGTTGACCGTTGTTTAACTCACCTAATAATCTGATAATACTATATGTCATCTTGATGCTAGGCAAACTTGCTTATGGTAAAAATGGACCCTGATTGGTAAATTGCATTGGATTGGCTGGAACTATAAGTAGCTGGTAGGGGAGCCATAGCTTTGGGCCTTTCTCAGTGTGTACCACTTATAACCAGGCATGCCATCCATCAGGAGTCTGGAAGTTGTGCCTATGGAATTCTTCTAAGAGATTAGTTGTTTCTGAGGAGATGTGAACTTTAAACTCGAGTGTTTGACCCACCAGACATGAACCCTTGTCTCCTGGCATCTGAGATATCATCTAGGGAGGCCAAAGAAAACACATCAGCTAGGGGTGGGCTGCTGCCAGGCCCTCCCCACAGAAGAAGAAAGTCTGCCACGGTCCTGTTAAGCACTGGTCTCCTTACTGTACCTTTCTGAGGGTATTGGTACCAAGAGGGCTGTGGGAGTCCTAAGCGTCTGAATGTTTAATGGCACCTAACACTCCCTACTCGGCATTGCAAATTTATTAATGTAGTGAAGTATGATCATTGGTGTTCTAAAGTTAAATCAATCGTGTTTCTGGGATAAATCTAACTTGATCATGACCTATTTTGTTTGCTAGATTTTGATTGATAACATTTTGTTCAGGGTTTTTGCACCTATGTTCATAAGGAAAATAGGACTGGTGATGCTCCTGAATCCTACTGTCTGCTAAAGTTTTGCTATTAAGATTATATTCATCTCGTAGAAAAATATTGTAGAGTGTTTCTTCATTATTTATACTCTGAAATAGTATATGTTAGGTTGGCAGTGTTTGTCCCTTAGGTGTTTGGTAGACTCTCTGGGCCTGGAGTTTTATTTGAAGAAAGATTTTAAACTCTGACTGAGCTACTTTAATGGTTATAAGGACTATGTAGATATTCTATTTCTACTTGAGTCTCAGTTGATGAATTCCCCCACTTAGGAATTTGTCCACTTCAGCTAAACTTTCAAACTTATTGACACAAAATGGTTCAGAATGTCTTATTGCCTTTAAAGATTGCCTGTAACACCTGTAGGTAGGTCCTGCTTTCAGTCCTAAATTGTTTTCTTGTCCTTTTTCACTTCTTTTCTTGCTTAATCTTGTCAGTTTTGCCTATTATATTAGTCATTTTAGAGAAGCAATTTTTGGCTTTGTTCATTTTCTCCATTGTTTAGGATTACTATTTTACTCAATTTCTGTTCTTCTGCTTATTTCCTCCTATCTTTTAAAAGTTTATTCTGTTGTTATTTTACTAACTTCCTATTTGTATCATTTACAAATTATTTTTCACCCTTTTTTAAAAAATGCAAATATTTAAGTTTATAAATTTTAAAGTGTTATTTGAGCTACATTCCACACATTTGAAAAGTTTTAAATTTAGCATTTTTATTATTGTTCAATTTTTAATATTTTGGTTTTACATTATAATTTCCATTTGATCATGAGTTATTTAAAAGCACATATCTCAATTTCCAATACCATTTTTCTTATCTTTTTTACTATTGTTTACTTTTATTAATTTCTAATTATTCCTTGTTGTTGAAGGGTGTCTGTACCTTACCAGTTCTTTGAAATGTGTTGGGATTTGTTTCATAGTGCAGTAAGTAGCGAGTTTTGAAACTGTTCTAACCATCAGGTGAATCTAGGTAACTGTGTGGCTCAAATCACCTATATTTTTTTGTCTTTTTTTTTCCTTTTAAATCTGTCCATTACTGAGAAAAAAATGTTAAAGTCTCCACAATGATGATAAACTTGTCAATTTCCATTTATACAGCACCAGATTTAGTTATTTTGAAGGATGTTATTAGCTGCATATAAGTAGCTGTTATATCTCCTTGTAATCTTCATCTTGAATAATGCCTTAAAGTCTATTTTTTTCTAATATTAATAAAGCCACATCAGTTTTGTTAATATTTTCCTGGTATAGTTTTCTTCTTCTACCCATTTCTCCTCAACTTTTCTGTGACCTTATGTTTTAGGTATGTTTCAAATAACATATACTTGGATTTTCACTCCAAAGAATATTTCCCTTGTTTCTAAAACTTTGCTTTTACTATAGAAGACCTTGTGACTCAAGTCTTTGTTCATCCCTAATATTCTTTCTACTTTCTTTGGATAGGAGTGGTTGCCCCTTTTCCACAGCTCTTAGAGGGCAACCTCCTGAGGGCTGCCAGCCACATCCACTGCAGGTACAGTGACATTTTAAGCAGCCTTGTGCAAATAATGGGAAGTCACTTCCAATTCTTCCACTACTAAGTGAAAATAGATTTCTCAAAGAAAGAGTGCATCCTAGCAGACAGCCTGATCCAGTTAACTGGGAATGAACAGGATGGGGGTGTCAGGCTCACTTCTAATTTCAAGTCATATAAAATGACCAATTATGATTTAGGCTACAAAAACAAAGGACTGAACTCTGTAAGTCAGGATAAGCGGGCTTTCCTCTGGGTCAATGAGGGTCGCTTTTAATGGTGGGGAAGGCACTGGGTTTGCAATTCGGACTTCCAAGCTTGATTGCCTGCTCTGTCTTGTGGGAGATGTGTGTTTGGACAAGTCACTAAATATACCTGAGCTTCAATATCTATCACAAAATAAAGGCATTGAATTGGATTGCTAAGGGACACCATTTGAGCACTAATGTATTCTGGTTCTGTAGGGAAGAATTATAGTGTGTTTACATTACTGGATCCATCTGGCCCCCGAAATTCTCAAAATATTGTCTTTTAGCAAAGTGTAAATTGTTACAAAGACAGCCTTCTATGTAAATTGCAGGGAATATTCTTTTTTACAGTGTCCCACTTTATATAAAAGTAGTACCATGGCTGTTACATAATCATTTAAAAATATTTTATTAAGCATCGATTTAAAAATGCAAGAAAAGAATATAACATCTTGAAGCAAATATTGCACTTATAAAAATCTCCTTTTACATCTTCACAAAACTCATTTCTAAAATACCCCTTTACAGGCATGTATAAATTAACTGCTTTCAACAGTCACCACTCAATGCCATGAGGTTCCTGTCACTGCACTACAATATCCGCTTCTCTTGATGCAGGCATGGAACTTCCATCACACCTACCTCTGTGAAGAGTCAATCTTTCTGAATATTCAATATTTAATGTCATAAGATTGTTTTTATACTGAGAAAAATAGATCTTTCAAAGGCAATGACAGAATGAAGCTTAAATGAACACAGTTCACTGTTAACATTGCTTATTTTCCAAGGCATTCAGGAACTTCTGATTCTTGGTCTTCAACATCATGACAAAGCTGTTGGGCATGATTTTGCCTCGCCCATCTTCACCCACTTGGCCCATAATAATGTAATTTTGACCTAAGAGATAAAAAATATGTTAATTTTTTCTGTGTGCTAAAAATAATGAATATAAGCTAATTTTTTCATGTGTGCTTGTTTGAAACAATTTAGACTATAATTTTTATCATAAATTGGTGCTGAATTTTATCAAATGCTTTTTCTGCATCTATGGATATGATCATGTGGTTTTATCCTTTAATCTGTTTATTTGGTTTATCGTGTTTATTGTTTTTTGAATGTTGTACCAACCTTGCATCCCAATAATAAGTCCCACTTGATCATGGTGTATGATCTTTTTAATGTAATGCTATATTCAGTTTCCTAATATTTTGTTGAGGATTTTAGCATCTATATTATACAGGAATGTTGGGCTATAATTGTCTTTCTTTCTTGTATCTTTATCTGTTTTTGGAGTTAGGATAATGCTGGCCTTGTAAAAAGAGTGTGGAAGTCTTCCTCTTGAATTTGAGGATAGGTATTCTTCTTTGAATGTTTGGTAAAATTCACTTGTAAAGCCATTTGGCCAGGCTTTTTATTGTTGAAAGTTTTGTGTTTTTTTAAATTATGATTACTGCTTCAATTTCACTAGTTGTAATCTGTCTATTCAGATTCTCTGATTCTTCCTGATTTAGTTTTGGAAGGTTGTATGTTCCTAGGAATTTATCCATTTCTTCCAGATTATTGGCATATAGTTGTAATATTTTTTTACAATCCTTTGTATATATTTGGTGTCAGTTGCTACTTCTCCTGTTTCATTTCTGATTTTATTTATTTGGTCCTCTCTCTTTTTTTCTTGAGTCTGGTTAAAGGTTTATCAATCTTGTTTACCTTTCCAAAAAATCAGCTCTTGGCCTCATTAATGTTTTATATTGTATTTTTAGACTGTATTTCATTTATTTCTGCTCTGGTCTTTATTATTTCCTTCCGTCTACTCACTCTGGGCTTTGTTCTTTTTCTAGTTTCTTTAAGTGTAAAGTTAGATTGTTTATTAGAGATTTTTCATATTTCTTCTGAAAGGCTTGCAATGCTATGAATTTCCCTCTCAGGGCTGCTATCCCAGTGTCCCACAGATTTTTGGGTAGTTATGTTCTCATTTTCATTTGTTTCAAGGTGTCTTTTGATTTCTTCCTTGATCTCCTTATTTGCCCATTGTTTAGCAACATGTTATTTAGCCTCCATATCTTTGTGTGTTTTTCAGTTTTCTTGTGACTGATTTCAAGTTATGATCAGAAAAGAGGCTTGACAGGATTTCAGTCTTAAATTTATATAGACTTGTTTTGTGTCTAACATGTGGTCTATCCTAGAAAATGTTCATGGGCATGTAATAATGTATATTCTACTGCTTTGGGGTGAAATGCTCTGAAGATATCAATTAAATCCAGTTGATCTAGTGTGTGATTTAAGGTCACCATCTCCTTGTTGATTTTCAGTCTGGAAGATCCATTGATGTCAATGGGGTGTTAAAATACCCTACTATAACTATATTATTGTCAATATCTTCCTTTATGTCCATCAAGATTTGCTTTACATGTTTAGGTGCTCCTATGTTGGGTGTATAAATGTTACAAGAGTTATGTCCTCTTGTTTGGTTGATTTCTTGATCATTCTGTAATGTCTCTAACTATAGCCTTGGTTTTAAAATCTATTTTGTCAGATATAAGTATTGTTACCCCAGCTTTTTTTCCTTTCAATTTGCATGAAATATCTTTTTCCATTCTTATACTTTTAGTCTGTGTGTATCTTTCATTCTGCGGTAGGTGTCTTGAAGACAGCATATACATGGGTCTTATTTTCTTATCCATTCAGCTACCTTATGTCCTTTGATTGGATCATTTAAGCCATTTACATTTAAAGTGATTATTGATAGGTAAGTATTTATTGCCATTTTATATTTTTTAACTATGTTCCTCTGTGTGTTCTTTTCTTCTTATTCCATTTTTTTTTTTTTGGTTGTTGTTAATCCTCACTTGAGGATATTTTTCCATTGATTTTTAGAGGACAGGGAGAGACACAGAGACAGAAACATTGATGTGAGAAAGATATATAGATTGGCTGCCTCCCACATGTACCAAACCAGGACCAGAAATCGAGCCTTCAACAGAGGATCAAGTCCACGGGCTGATGCTCTATCCACTGAACCAAACCATCTAGGGCCTTCTTCCGCTTCTTAAAGCAAGCCCTTTAATATTTCTTGTAATACTGGTTAGGTGGTAACAAACCCCTTTAGCTTTTTCTTGCCTTTGAAGCTCTTTATTTCTCTTTCAATTTTAAATGATAGCCTTGCTGGGCAAAGTAGCCTTGGTTATAGGCCCTTGCTTTTCATCACTTTGCATATTTCATGCAAATCCCTCCTGGCCTGAAATGTTTCTGTTGAGAAATCAGCTGACAGTCTTTTATGAGAGTTCCCTTGTAGGTAACTGACTGCCTTTCTCTTGTGGCTTTTACAGTTGTCTTTAACTTTTGGCATTTTAATTATGATGAAAACAAGTGCTTGCAAGGATATGGAAAAAGGGAATCCAAGTACAATGCTGGTGGGAATGCAGATTGGTGCAGCCACTATGGAAAACAGTATGGAATTTACTCAAAAATGAAAAAATGGAACTACCATTAAACCCAGCTGATTGGGTGTTTCTTTCTACCTAGTCTTCCAAATCACTGATTCAATCCTCTGCTTCATTGACTCTGCTGTTTATTTCTTCCAGTGTAGTCTTATTTCAAATATAACATTCTTCTTGTCTGACTGGTCCTTTTTCATGGTTTCAAATATGACATTCTTCTTTTCTGACTGGTCCTTTTTCATGGTTTCATCCTTTTTCGTGCTGTTGAGCACTTCTAGAAATATATCCTAAGAAGCCCAAAACACCAATCAGAAAGACTATATGAACCCCTATGTTCATAGCAGCTTTACTTACAATAGCAAAGATCTGGAAACAGCCCAACTGCCCATTAGTAGATGAATGGATAAAAAAGCAGTGGTAAATTTATACAATGGTATATTATACAGCTGCAAAAAAGAAGGGTTTCTTAACCTTTGCAATAGCATGGAGGGAGCTGGATAGTATTATGCTGAGTGAAATAAGCCATTCAGAGAAAGAGAAATATTATATTACTTGTAAGTGGAATCTACTGAACATAATAAACTGACAAAATAGGCTCAGTGGCATGGAGGCAAGGAATAGACTGATGTAAATCAGAGGGGAGGGGGTAAGACAATAAGAAATTAACCAAAGAACTTTTATATATAAATGTATAACCAACGGACACAGACAATAGTGTGGTAAAGGCCTGGCATGGGGCAGGGGCTGAGAGAAGGAGGGAATTAAGGAGTGGAAAATTGGAGGACATCTGTAATATTGTCACAATAAAATAAAATTTAAAATAATTACTATGTGTTCTGGTGTGGGCCTCTTTGGGTTCATATTGTTTGGGACTCTTCTGCACTTCTTGGACTTGTATTTCTTTTTCCTTCACCAGGTTAGGGAAGTTTTTAGGAACTATTTAATCAAATAGGTTTTCCATCCCTTGTTCTCTCTCTTCTCCTTCTGGTACTCGTATAATGTGGATGTTGTTACATTCCATGTTGTTCCAAAGGTCCCTTAAACTATGCTCATTTTTTAAAGTCTTTTTTCTTTTTTCTTTTTTGCTGATTGGGTGTTTTTTTCTACCTAGTCTTCCAAATCACTGATTCAATCCTCTGTTTCATTGACCCTGCTGTTTATTTCTTTCAGTGTAGTCTTTATTTCAAATATGACATTCTTCTTTTCTGACTGGTCCTTTTTCATGGTTTCTATATCCCTTTTCATGCTGTTGAGCATCCTTATAATTTTTACTCTGAACTCTACCTGATAAATTGCTTACATCCTCTTCATTTAGCTCTTCTTCTGGAAAATTTTCTTGTTCCTTCATTTGAGGCCTGTTTCTTTGTATCCCCATTTTGGCTGCCTATTTGTGTGTATTTCTATGTATTAGGTAGATCTGCTATGATTCCCAGTCTTGGTAGGGTGGCCTTATGTAGTAGGTGTCCTGTGGGACACAGTGGCACAGTTTCTCTAATCACCAGAACTGAATGCTCTAAGAATGTCTCTTGTGTGCAGTTGTGTGGGCTCTCCTTTTGCAATTGAGTCTTGATTATTGTTGGCCCATTTGTGCGTGGCCTTGACCCTTAGTTGGGCTGACTGTGAGGCTCAACCCCCAACACGGTGTGCAGGCTGCTGTGCAGGTGCTGATCACATGAAGTGGAATTTGCCTCAGCAGTCCTTGGTGTCTGCTGAGATATCTCTATGGATATGCTGCTTATGAAGCTTATTGGGTTCTGCTCTTTTGTTGTCTGAAGTTGGTCACTTGGTGTATTGATTCTGGGCCTCTTTGGAGGGACTCTAGTGCGGGCCAATGTCAGAAGCTGTCTGTGACTAGCCTGCACTAGAGTCGCTCCAAAGAGGCCCAGAATCAATACATCCAGTGGCCATTCCTCTGGTGCACAGAGGAATAGGTGCACAACCTGTTTGGAGCTATCAGTGATCCACAGCTTGTAGATTCCTCTACTAAGCCTGGGTACATGTGGAAAGGACAAGCTGTGCACCAAGGACTGCTTTTAGTAGCCCTGAGTCTAGGAGAAGGTCAGGCAAAGAGTCAAAGCACCCAGAGATTTGCCTCTGCCTTCAGGCTGTCTCTTAGTCTCAGTCACTTAACTGAGCCTCTGGTTGTAGAGCTCAGTCAGGTGTAAACTCCACAGGGTGGGGTGAGAGGGTTTCCAATGGGTGGGCTATTGCTCCCCCCCCCAGGCTAATGCTGCATAGATGGGAAGGGTCTGCCTGAGAAAGATGGCTTCTACAGTATGCGGGAATGACTCAGCTTAGGGATCCAGGTGGCTGTCACCTCAAGCTCTCTTCCCAGAGTCACCAACCAAGACTCTCCTCACATAGCTCTAGTCCACTCTGCCCTACCTCTAACAGAACCCAGGGTAACTGTAAGAAAACAAAATTTTGTGTATTGGCCCTTTATGACAATGCCTGCATTTCTAGCTACCTTTCACTGGAGGACAGAAACCCTGCTGCTTTTCACAGCCAGAAGTTATGTGGACACATTTCCTGGTTTTGGTGCTCTGGGCTGGGGATCCCAGCTTGGGGTTTAGACTTCTCAGGGAGAACCCCCTATAGCTGAGATATCCCTCCAGAATTTTAGCTGCTGCCTGTGGGATCCCTGTGAGCACTCTTGGGCCTCTGCCCTTCCTACTAGTCTCAATGTGGCCTCCTCTTTAAGTTGTTGGTTATAAGGTTTCTTTCCACTTAATCTTCAGTTGGTTATTCAGCATGATTTTTCTATATTAAAGTTATAAATCCATTTTGGTCCTGGGAGAAGGTCAGTGTAGCTTCCACCTAATCTGCCACCATCTTGGAATCCTAACTTAGACTATAACTTATCTCTAGATAAATTTTCTATAAATGATACACTTATACATTTACTGTATCTAGGATAAGATCTTATTTAAGACTCTCAGCAGCAAAAATATAAATTCAACTGAGTACCATGCCCCAGCTGTGCTAATACTAGGAAACTGGATGGAATGATTCGGTCAATCATGCCCTTCTCTGCAGAACTGTGGAGCTGGTGCACTCACTGAGAATCTACCAAGAACAACGCACTGTGTTCACATGAAAGGCCTCTAGTGCTCCGACACACCATCTTCAGATGTCCTCTCACAGTCCCATAGAGCTCCTGGGTTTTCCAGGCACTGTGCAACTAGTGATCTCTGCCTTCAGTTGTTGTTGTCTTGAACTTTGCCCTAATATCTCAAGATCTACATAGGGAAGTTTCTTCAGAGCATGGTTGGGTTAAATACTTCTTTGCATCCTTGTAGTCCCTCATAAAAACAAAACAAAACAAAACAAAAAAACTGGTACTAAAGAAGTACTTATACCTGTTACACTATTTTTATTACATTAGTGTGCCTGGCTTGGACTAGGGCATGTTGGGGTTGCCTCTGAAGATTTATATTGCCTCAGAAAACATCATAAAGGAAGTGTGTATTCAACCTCTTTTATTCTCCCTCTTCCCCAGTGTGTCATAAGAGAAATATGTTTCCCCTTTCTCTTGCATAACCCTCCCTCTATGCTGATGCTGTCATCAGAGTGGGCCTGAGCCTGGGAGGGCCCTGTAGGCTGTGCGGACAGGTGCCACCTCAAGGCCAGACTGCTAATGTCTTCATGAGATCACAGAGGAAGGATTTAGATGTGCATTATTTGCCATTCCTAGCAGTTCTGGAAAGCAGTGTTATCTTTTACAGAGCCTTTGCTATTTCCTCTGAAAAATCAATGTGAGGCTGCTGGCTTCCTGACTTTTCTAAACAATCTGAGTTCATGGTAAAGCTTTCTTGAAGTGAATATTATGTATAACTTTCTCTCTCTCACTCTCATTTTGTTTTGTTTGGTTTGGTTGTGGAAGAGTTTAGTAACAAGACTGAGGAAATGAATGAGTTGATATTGGATAGAGAAATCATAGCATTATTACCATTCCAAAGAGAGGGATCTATCTACACGTGTTGTTTATGGAAAGATGTGTACTAGTACATAGATATCATGGGGGGAAAGTTGCAATAGAATATGTATCGTATGACCCCATTTGTCTACATATGTATATGGACAAAAACTTCCTGGAACTTGTCATACTACCTCTGGGTTTAAAAGGGAAAGATATTCACATTTTATTTTATATCCTTTTCTACATATTTAAACTTTTTTATAACCATAGAAAATATATTACTTTTATAAGTTAAAAGAGCTTGTTTAAAAATTATGTGGTCTGGCTCTGGAGTAACTTTCCCTTTCCCATAATTTCTCTTAATAAACTCATTCCCATGTATGGATTAAATGATCCTACATCTGAAAATTATTCCCAAATCTTTAATTCTAGCCTCTCTATATGCCTCTCTCCCTTCTGAACTTGAGCTCTGAATTGCCTTTAAAAAAACACTTTTAATATTTTTATTGATTTCAGAGAGGAAAGGAGAGGGAGAGAGAGATAGGAACATCAATGATGAGAGAGAATCATTGATCGGCTGCCTCTTGCACGCCCCCCACTGGGGATCAAGTCCGCAACCCGAGCATGTGCTTTTGACCAGAATCAAACCTGGGACCCTTCAGTCCACAGGCTGACACTCTATCCACTAAGCCAAACCAGCTAGGACTGAATTGCCTTTTATTTGCTGAATATTTTCCTCTGTAATATTGGCACCTTAAGTGCAATAAATAAAAGTCTCTTTCTTCTGAACTGTTCCTCTGTGTCTGTCCATATTGATCCAACCTCATGTGCTGTTTGGACTCATTCATCATTTCCGCTTTTCATCCTTGTTCACCTCACAGGAACTGGGCTTAGAGCCCAATTCTGCCTGATGCCACAGTCTTCCTTCTGTTCCAAAAGCCCTGACTTGACTTCCCTTAACCAGCTAGGGCATGCTCAGATCCCTGAGTAGCTCGGAGAGGCTCTCTTGTCCCCATCTCTGTCCCTGAGCTCCCCTACAAGACTAAAGTTTCCCTCCTTACTCACCTCTTCTGAGGAGAGGGCACTGCTTGCAGATCACAATGACCTTGGCACTCATGTTCTTGCCAGCCTGTTGAATTGCCAGATTTCCCTCTTTATAGATGCTGATGAGGGAGATTGTGGCATGCAAGCTTCCACCCCGTGTGATGGTTGTGATAACAGTACCAGCAAATACTGCAGAAGAAAATGTTTTTGAAATAATATAACAGTGAAGGCAAATGTAAGCAGAATTGAGCATAATTTTACATTTTTGTAAGTTTCAGATGGGAAGCATTTTAATGTTAAAGAGAAGGCCCTAACAGAGCAATCAAATTTGATTCTGTATGCTTGTCACCAAAATTCAGGTTGAAGAAAGGAGCCATGGTGCTATCATGCTGCCTGTGTTGCTAGATGTTGAGACCCAGGAGAGAAACCTGAATAGCTATGCACTGTGGTCCATTACTGAGAAGGGACTCTTCACAATGTCTTATCCAACATGTAGATCAATTACCAAGTAAGGGATGGCTTATGAGCCTCTACCTGTGCATACTTCACAAGACTTTGAGTCTTCAGAGGCAACACCAAGCTCAGAGGTTGCATGAGGGTGTTTGGGCCACGAGGAAGGGAGTCTTTGTGTCTGTATGGGTGTGTGTGCCTACCTTTCTGCGTCTCCCCTACCCTTCTCTTTAGCCCCTCTCTTTAGTTGTCCTCTGTCTTGGAACTTTGGTTCATCCATGGGTCCTTAGCTCTCTCTAATTATCAGTAAATACCTGTCTTTTACTAGGTCTTTGATGCTCTCTTTATTAAATATATTTTTATTGATTTCAGAGAGGAAGGGAGAGGGAGAGAGAGATAGAAACATCAATGATGAGAGAGAATCATCGATTGGCTGCCTCCTGCATGCCCCATACTGGGGAGCGAGCCTGAAACCCAGGCATGTGCCCTGACCGGGAATTGAGCCATGACCTCCTGGTTCATAGGTCGACGCTCAATCACTGAGCCTTGACGGTCAGGCTGATATTCTCTTTGTTATCCACCCTGTTTATCTCATTTAACAAATCAAAGTATAGAACTGAGCTATAACAAAGCATTTTCTTGCTTAAAAATTTTTCTAGAAAAATTCAGTTGCTTTTCATTATGTAACTCTCTTTTTTCCATTGTCACTCTGGGAGAAAAGAGTCTAATTTCTGAGCCACAGAAGGAAAGAATATGTGTCTCTCAGAGGCGTGCTTTTGGCATTTTGGTGAGGGCAATGCAATGTGGAACAGGACCTGCATTGAAGGACTATTTTATGAGCTTATCCCTGCCCAGAAAAACCAGTAGCACTCCCTGGTTATTGTGACAACCCAAACTGCCTCTGGAGTTCTGGCTGAAAACCAATGGGCAGCTGGTGACTGTATGTGGTCGTTTTGCCATGAGTCACAGTGGAGTTAATCAAGTTTTGGACTTGGCTGATAGGAGCCTTTTGGGGTGAAGTGAGAGCTCACTGCTTACATGGTGTGCAAAGCTCACAAAATCAGAATTCTCCTCTGTGAGTGCTCACTGCAAAATGTCAGCTTGTAGCCAAGTGGAATCAGGTGGCATCAAAGGACAAGGAGGGAGATTTCCTGAAGCACCCTGCAGAGAATGGCTGTCTGTGGTGGCAGGGACACCTGTGCTGTTTGGTTCATTTTATGCCTGGAAAGTGAAAGTGGGGGATGGGCCAGGTCCCTCAATGTGGAGCTGCTGAAGACTGATGCAGGGCATGCGGAGCCCCTCTGGGAGGCCCTGGGTCTGGGGTAAGCTTTTAGGTTTCGCAGCTTTCTTTTCCTGGCAAGACCTTCCTAAATCTTCCTTGTGGAAATATAATTAAAGCAACATAATTAAATCTGGTATCTTTTGCTCTTGAGTGGTTTTCACAAAAAGGGCAACTATATTTTTGTGTAAAAAGCTCTTCTAAATTCTAAATCATTAGTAATGTCTCCTCGGGTTCCAATTTATAGGTGTTTCCAAATAGATTTCAGATTTCCAGGTTTTAATTTAATACTTTAGAAGGACAGACATTGCAGAGGAAATGCTTGAATTTCCTGTGAGAGAGGCCAGCTTAGATATGCTTTTAATTTATTAAAGTTGAATTATCAATGTATGAAAAGATAACCAATACATGAAAAATATGTGATAAAAAAAGTATACAGGTTTTTGTTTTGTTTTGTTTTTCAGTAATACTGAGCCAACCAAAATATACAGAATAGCAGTATCATGTACCAGGAATCAAATTAAATTTGTATGAAAAAGTAAATTTTCTATATACATATTTTTCTCAGTTATGAACTCTTAATATTTTGAAGAGCACAAGTCCATATACCTCAGTGTATGAGAAAGTATTTTCTTGGGTAAATCAAGAATGTAACTTACCCTTTACCATCACATTCATGCCACTTTCTTTGAGACTACTAGTATAGTCTCACGTTTCTTATAAAAGTTTCTTATAAAACCAAAGTTGCTTGGTTTTTTTTCTTACCAAAGTTGCTTGAACAGTAATTGCTTTCCAGAGTACCAGCCCATCTACATTTTTGTTGACACATGGCCATGGTGGGTTTTAAACCTTAATTCAAAAAGGAAAGACATAAGATTCAGGAAAATAAAATCAAGTATAACTGGTATTTAGATATGAATCTATCACTTTAACATTGCTATTTTTTCTCTGAGCCACCAATATGTCATTGCAATGAAATAATTAAAGATCATGCAAAAGAAATTCTTTATACTACCAACTACTGCTCCAATTTTCTTAGCATAACTGAATATTCTTTGCCGAATTTTAAACCTAAGATAAAAGAAAACCCATAATTAGCCCTATTCTCTTCTTTTCCATAAAACTAACACTATAACTAAAAATAGAGTTTCCATTTGCCCTGCTTAGAAAAACCTAGTACAACAAATATGAGCTAAGAAAATATAGGTTAACTCTTCACTTTACACAAGGAATTCTATAGTGTCACCCTAAAGATGGAGAGAGCTTTCTTGGTACATTTAAAACATGCAATTGCTTAAATGTGAGCAGTACAGGGTTTTTGGAAATACTGCTCACATGTAAAGTGTGTTATATTTGTAATTAGATACAACCAATTACTAAACATTGATATTGAGTCTGCCACGGCCTATCTGGAAATAGTTTTGTTATCACAACTAGGGCATGCTTCTAGCATCTAGTGGGTAAGGATGCTGCTAGATAACATACAATGCCCAATAGGAAAGAATTATGTGGCCCAAAATGTGACTAGTGCCAAGGTTGAGAAACCATGAGTTAACAAAATGAAATATTTAATCCCAATTACCATCATTTAAAATGTTTCAAAAATACTTGCTAATTATTCACTTATATGTGGCAATATTCTAGGAAGAACTAAGCAAAACAACAGTAACAAAATTGTACTTGTTAGGTAAGAATTTGCAATTGAAGTACTGCCTTTCTAATAGGTTCTGTGGACTCTTCTGTGAATTTATTATTTATTTATTTACTCTTAATTTGTACCCCTACTAAACTCCAAAAAGGATCTGAAGTGGATTACAACATAAAATATATAAAATTTTAATGTTAAATACATATAACACCTTAAATACACACACACACACACACACACACACACACATTTCTTTTTAAGAGAAAGAGCTCAGTAAACACTTAGAGGGAATGTTGTTCCAGAAGTTGGAGATCTAAATTTACATAATGAATTGAACCAAAAAGTAGTGGCATTATGTTCTCCCTGATGGATGAAAGGGAACCCTTCTATGTGGACCACTGGAAGCCAGCTCCTTCTCAGCCTCCAAATGTCAGAATGGAAGTTGGGTTGGTGTCCCACACTGCTCCATCCCTCCCTTCCATATATCCTTGCTCTCTTGCTCTCAGTCATCAGCTACACCACCTTAACCCTACTCACCCTACTGCCATCTCCCCACTGCCCTGCTCTCCCAGCACCCACCTGGTTCTCAGCCTTCCTCTCTGTGTGCTCCTGCACCTATCTTTGTGGGGCACCCTCAGTGTGGTACTCCCTCTCCAAGCCATGGCTTCATCCTTCCCAGAGACTTTCTCTCTGCTCCATTTCAGTCACTCAGTCCCAGGCTCACATATCCTCCTGTTGAAGTCTTTAGTCACCAATTTCTCAAATTTAGACATCCTCATATCCAGTATAATTGCCTCTACTTCAAGCTTAGTTATTGATTTACTCTCATGACTACTTTTTTTTTCTATCTTTAGTGGTCCAATACCTCTCATTTGTTCTCAATTCATCTTTACTTCCTTGGCTGTTCCACGTAGTTTCCATTATTTCTGTCATTTTCTTGACAATACCTTAATTGTCCTTTCTCCCTTGTCCTTCAACCCTGTCCGAACCTAGGCCTGCACTAAGCTGAGTCCACAAATGGACCCTCATCGAAGTGACAAGCTGTTTGGTGGATCAACTCACTCCCCAATTTCCACAGCTCTTTTTCAAATTCTCTCATTCTCCTAACCACCTCCCTTCTCATTCTTAGCAGGTGACCCTGCCTATTTTATAGAAAGAACAGAGATCATAGAAGAAAATGTCTGCAAGATCCCCACCAAACCTTCAAAGCTGTCTTGTCTGTAGTTGCTCTCTTCTCTCCCGCCCCTGAGAGAGGAGGCTGCTCCACCTCTGGCCAGAGGTCTGTCCTGTGAGTCCTCTGGAGTAGTGGTCGCCAACCTTTCAGACCTCACGGACCACCAGTGGTCCACGGGCCACTGGTTAGCAACCGCTGCTCCAAAGATTTCCTTAAACCAGCAGTTGCCAACCTTTAGGCCTCATGGACCACCAGTGGTCTTCGGACCACCGGTTGGTGGCTGCTTCTCTGGAGGCCATGCCCCCCACCTTAGTAGACGTTCCCTCCTCAGGTCATCCTTCTGTCTGTCAGTATGTTCTCCATTGCTGGCTGCTTCCCATTACCTTTAACTTCTTCTAGACACTCAAAGCCTCTCTCTCTCCTTTAGGACCAAACTTGTGGAATGAGATGCTGGAACTTACTATGAATTTCTTCACCTTGTTCCAAACACCTCAGCCCACTCACACAATTCTTGCTAGAGTCTCCAAGTCATGAAATAGAATGGAAATATTTTAATCCTTCCCTTTTTTGAAGTTTCATCAACACTTGGCTCTACTGACCATTCCCTTCTTACAACATCCTCTTCCCAGGGGTTCCCTGGCACATGATCCTGGCTTCCCTCCTTCCTCCTTAGTTCTCGCCTTTCAGTCTCTGTTACTAGCATATCCCCCCCTTTAAAGTGTTGGAGTTTCTAGAGAGTTAATTCAGCCCTTCTTTCACCTCTAACTTCTTCCTAGGCAATCTCATTCTGGGTCATGGTATCAACCATGTATTGGTGATGATTCTCGGATTCAGATATCTTGCTTAAATCTGTCTTCTGGTCTGGGTGCTCATAGATATAACTGTCCACATGACATCCACTTGAGTATCTCACGGACACCTCAGATCCAACGAGGTCACAGCTTAACTTCCTCTACCCACTTCTCAACTTCAGTGAATGGTTACATTATCCCCAAGGTTTTGCAAGCCAGGGATCTGGTAGGCATTCTTGACACATACCTGATCTCCCTAGTCCAATTAGTCACCAAGGTCTGTCAATATCTCCCAAGGTCCCTGACTTGCACAATAGTCAATAACTCTTGACTGTCTCTGTATTTTATTTATTTTAATTGATTTTACAGAGAGGAAGACAGAAGCATTGATTTGTTGTTCCACTTATTTATATATCCATTGGTTGATTCTTATATGTGCCCTGACTGGGGATCAAATCCAAAACCTTAGCATAGTGGGATGATGCTCTAACCAACTGAGCTACCCATCAGGGCTCTCTGTATTTACGTCATAGCACAGTTCACTTGGACAACCACAAGAACCTATGGATCTTCTTGACCCCTACAACCTATTCACATCACAGTGGCCAGAGTGATCTTTACAGTATAAATCTAATCCTCAACTTTGCTTAAATCCATCACCAGTTTCCCCGACACTTAGGATAAAATCCAAAATACTTAGAGCATAAGGAAAGAGGTGGTAGGGACCAAAGATGAATCTAAAAAGAGAGAATAGGGATGAAGTGTAAAGGGCCTTATATACCACATGAAGGAGTTGGGCTCTTATGCTGTCCAATTTGGTAGCCACTAAGCACATGAGGCTTTTAAAATTTCATTAAATTAAAAATTCAGTTCCTCAGTAGCACCAGCCACATTTTCAGTGCTCAATAGTGGCTAATGTACTGGGTGGCAAGGTATAGAGAATGACTTTAAGAGGGAGACAGGCCTGGTTGGCTTTGTGTGTGTGTGTGTGTGTGTGTGGTGGCAGGGCAAGCAGTGAGGAGGTCAGATAGAGGTCAAAGATGACTCTCAGAGTGTGGCTATGTTGAGAAGCAGGTGGGGGAGCAGGTTTAGGGCAGAAAGTAGTGTAATAAAAACAAGTTGAGTTTGATAGGTTTTAATATAAATGTCTAGCAGTTGCAAAACTCTAGGAGATAATTACAAATCCATGTTTGCCATTTAAGAGAAAGTTTAGGACTGGAGATAAAAGCTAGGGAACCACTAAGCACCATGGATGTGACCCGATAATTCACACGAAAGAATAAGGACAGCAGGGTCCACTGAGGTGAGCTGGAGTAATATTACATTAACATGAGACAGTACCCTTCCAGGTCACAAGGTGGCAAACTTGGGGAGTGCTCAGAAAAATCAACTCTTCCAGAAGGGCCTGTCCTCTGGACAACCTTACTTAGGGAGCATACAGGAAATAGTGGACAATAAAGTTGGTCTTATTTCAACCTGCTTCATTTCTTAACCTTAGGTCCTTCCTCCTCACTTTTTTCCTGCTCCCTGGATTTAGATTTTGATATCTGGAGCCTGAAATCCCAGTGAGTGGAGTTAATAGGATGTAGAGACTATATACAGGGAACCCCTCCTATCTCTCCAATTCTTAGATCATGTCCCAGACCAGAGTTTCCCAACTGACTTCCAGAATATGTCAAATACTAGTATTTTTGTTTGATTTACTCTAACAAAAGATGTAATATATTTTGTATTACACATTTTGGAGCAAAGTAAAAAAATAAAAAAAGCCCAAATACTGGCAGATGTGAAAACAGGCACAGTATTTTAACCTAAAATACTATAATTCTATATAATAAAAAGAAAACCATAATTTCATAAGTGCCAGCAAAGAAAAAGCAGTCTTATAATGACCTGTTATGTGGGTTCCTAGCAATTTTTAACTGGTCATAATTTTTTTAGATGACATTTACAAATTATTAGCTTAGCCCTGGCTGGTGTGGCTCAGTTGGTTAGAGCACTGTCCCATACATCAGGAGGTGGCAGGTTTGATTCCCAGTCAGGGCATACACCCAGGTTTTGGTATGCAGGTGGGAGGCAACCAATCAATGTTTCTCTCTCACATCGATGTTTATCTCTCTCTCCCTCTCTTTTAAAAATCCATTTAAAAAGTATTAGCTTATTATTCTTTTATTTAAAAGTATTTTTTAAAAATATATTTTATTGATTTTTTACAGAGAGGAAGGGAGAGTTTTTTTTATAGAGAGTTAGAAACATCGATGAGAGAGAAACATCGATCAGCTGCCTCCCACACATCCCCCACTGGGTATATGCCCACAACCAAGGCACATGCCCCTGACCGGAACCGAACCTGGGATCCCTGAGTCTGCAGGCCGATGCTCCATCCGCCGAGCCAAACCAGTCAGGGCTAAAAGTATTTTTTTATTGATTTCAGAGAGGAAGAGAGAGAGAGAGAGAGAGAGAGAGAGAGAGAGAGAGAGAGAGAAACATCAATGGTAAGAGAGAATCACTGATTGGCTGCCTCCTGCATGCCTCCTCACTGGGCATCGAGCCTACAACCAGGGCATGTGCCCTTGACTGGAATCGAACCCAGGACCCTTCAGTCCACAGGCCAATGCTCTATCCACTGAGTCAAACTGGCTTAGGCTTAGCTTATTATTCTTATACTTCATACTTCTCTTTCATTAATGGAGTCATATTAGTCTCTTATGTATTGTTTTCATCTTATTTAACTTATTTAGTTTTAAATATCTTCCTTTTATTTTATTTTTTTCCTACTTTCAAAAGACTTTTTAACACTCCTTAAATTTATGTACAAATTTCAAAACAGAAAAACTCACCTGTAGTTACAGTGACTGTGGTGGTCACTGGCAGTGCTGTAGTTGTAGGTAATTTTTTTGGCCTGAATTTGTAGTGACCAATAAATCCATCTGCAGTTAAGCTTAAGTCTGAGAAAAACTGAATGAGAAGTTCATTTCTTTCAGATACAATTGGCCTAAAGGAACAAAAACATGTTTAAGTGGATATATTTTAAAGTTTAGGTGGTACCTCTCTGAAATGTAGAATTTTCTGTTTCCATTAATTTCTGACAAATTACTACTTGTTTAAACTTAAAAGCTAAAATACTTTAAAAAGGTGAAAGCCTTAATCTGCTCAATGTTAATGCTAATATTCACTGAGTGGTTGCCGAGTTAGGCACTGTGTTTTGTATAAAACCTCTGCACCACAACCCTATTACTATCCCCTTCTTATGGAATAGGCAACTGAAGTTCAGAGTTCAGTGATTCGCCTGAGGCCCTATAGCTAGTGTGTAGGAGAGCTGGAACTTGACGCCACAGACTGCAGTGGACATGGGGATCAGTGTAAACACTGAAGCTGAGCTGGTTCGTCATAAGCACCTCAGGATTTAGATGGATGTGGGAACTGCACAGCTTCTCTGAGTGAAGACTCTGGGTCTAGCTGGCCTGGGGAGCTAGGGATGCTGGTCATGAGAATCAGATGGAGAAATTTAATGAACAAATTTCCAGGTGCTGTGAAGACACCGCCCAACGGCTGGCTACCTATCACCTGGGTATAAGAAAGCCATTAGGGTTTAATTGAAATTCCATTTCACTTAGTACTGCAGTGCTCCATTTTTAATTATTTTATTTTTATGGATTTTTTTTTGGGGGGGGGAGGAGAAACACTGATTTGTTGTTCCACTTATTTCTGCATTCAGGCTGGGTGTATTGGGAGGGTGCTCTAACCACCTGACTACAGGCCAGGGCCCATTTCTTTGTTGTTGTTGTTGTTTTTGTTAATCCTCACCCAAGGATATTTTTCCATTGATTTTTTTTTTCTTTTGGGAGAGTGCAAGAGAAAGGGAAAGACAGAGATAAATATCAATGTGAGAGAAACACATCAATTGGTTGCCTTTGCACAAGTCCCGGGCAGGGCCTGGGCTGGGGAGGAGCCTGCAACCAAGGTATGTGCCCTTGTCCAGAATCAAACCTGGAACCTTTTAGTCCATAGGCTGATGCTCTATCCACTGAGCCAAACCGGCTAGGGCCCCATTTCATTTTTAATGTGTCTTATGCATGCCTGCAGTGGAAGCATTTCTGTTCATAATCTTCGTTGCAAAATGCTATGAAGGAGAGAGCAAGTGATTATTTTGTTTTGGTGCTCATAATGACATCATTAAAAACTCCAGTTTTAGGGGTACTAAAGATTTAATGGTCATAATAACTGAGGTTTAAAAGCTGTCTTAAATCTCAGGGGATTTCATTTAAGCTTTTGTTATCATTATTTAAACAATGGTAAAAATGCTGTTTGGCTAATACTACTAAAAACTAATTAAGTGGAAACATTAAATGTCATTTGAGTTGAGGGTTTGATTAAAGTCCTTTTTTGAGGCATCTTCTCGGCAGAATCACTTCTTAGGTATCAGGGACAGCCCATGCTGAGGTAGCTGTTCCCTCCTTGCTCAGCTAATTTCAGCGGGAGGTCTGTACTTGAGCCAACCAGTCAGAAAAACTGCAAGATCTCTTCTGCCCTGAAGGTTATTACTTTCTGAGCCAAGGGACTCGGCAGACCTAAGAACGAGCCCATAACCTGCCTTTAGTCTGGTCACAAAAGTGACCTAGGAGATCAAATAATGCTTCTGAGAATCAAGCCTTTCACAGAAATATTCTGTCTTGCTTTTGAAAACACATTCCTTTAAAGAAATGCAAACAGCGTGCTTGAAACACAATTCTCAACTACAGTTACAAATAAAACGTTACTGTTGTTTAAATGATAAAATTACAAAAAGCAATTATTATAAGCACCAAAGGAAACCTTAAACCCAACCCAACCAGTCTTCTAGGCAGGATGTTATAATTATAGTGACCATTCACTGTGTTTTCTATGAACTAATCTTGGGAGCTATATTGGAAAACAAATTTTCTCGAGGAAAAATATTTTAGTAACAGTCACATTTTTGTTATGCTGCTACTGAGCTTTGTATAAATGTGACAGAATCACAGTGCCATATATTTACTGAGGGGCATGTGTTGCATTTGCAAATTAATGTTACAAATCACTAAGAAGGAAAGAAGATATCTCACTTGGATCAACTCTGCCCTGGCAAAGCCCAGTAGTAGATTGAGGATGCTGCTTCATTTCTTACAGCTGGCTACACTGGTTCTTGCATTCCACAGTCTTCCCCTTCTTCAATCATAGTCAATCAACCACAATGTTCTGCAAATTTTGCCGCCTAAACGTTCCTTGACCCACCACCTGCTCTTTTCTCCTACCCCTCCCTACCTCCTGGACTTTATCTGGAGTACTGAACAGCCTCCTGGCCAGCCTCCCTTCTCAGCAGTTTAGGACGGGGTTCTAGAGAAACAGGTCCATCACTGTGTACCAACCTGCACTTCCAGGTTGCTGTTTCAGGATGCGGAACCAAATTGAACCCACCTGCCTCATCTCTCTCTAGGCCCCAACTCAAGGTTTAGGCTCCAGAAGAACATCTGTCTGCCCTGTGTCTGGGCTAACAGAGCCTCTGTGCTGGTGTTCTTGGTCCAGCACCTAGAAGGGTTCAGGAATCTGGTTAAGGGCTGTGTGTAGATTAAATAACAGTCCAGAGAGGAAATATAGGTTTGAAAGGCATTTGGGGGCCAGAGGAGCTTGGCTAAAGAAAGAAACCAAGTTCTCCTTGTCTCAGGACCCCTTGCTATTTATTAACACAATTTGTCCTAAGGCAAGGTAGATATACATGGAAGGGTAAAGTTAGGTACAGAATCCATTGTCAGATTGGGGGAATTGCCTACGGCTGTTCAGGTGTTTGGCCAGTAGGAGGCAATAACATGTACATTGAAATGCCCTGAGCTCTCTGGCAGCAAGCAATCATTTAATGCATCCTTTTCAGGTTTGGTATACAGAATCCATTCAGATTGGAGGAATTGCCTTCAGCTGTTCAGGTGTTTGGCCAGTAGGAGGCAATAACATGTAGATTAAGATGCCCTTAGCTGTCTGGTAGCAAGCAATCATTTATGCATCCTTTTCAGGTTTGGGGAAATGCCCTCAGCCATTCCCAGGTGATTCAGCCCTGCTGACATGCTGGAATTGGCTTCTGGCATGATAGCCCCCCAATCGCAACACTCCTCCTTCTAATCATACTTTTTTGTATCCTCACCCAAGGATTTTTTTTTAACTGAGGGAGAGGGAAAGGGAGAGAGATGGGGAAGCGGGGGAGTAAAGAAGGAGGTGGGGGGAGAGAGCATGCAACAGAAACAATAATAGGTCGGCTCCCAACTGAAGATCAAATTGTAACCCAGGTATGTGCCCTGACTCAAAATTGAATCCAAAACCTTCAATTCCAATATTGTTAGTGGTATCGATTCATCCTATTCATGAGAATAGTATATATTGCTATTTATTTAGGTCTTTTAAAATATATTTTAGTAAGGCTTTATAATTTTCTTATTAAGGCCTTGTGCAAGATTTGTAAAATCTATTCTTGAGTATCTTATATTTTGTTGCTATTAAAATATATTTTTAAACTTACAAATTTTAAATTAAAGCTATTTTAAAAAGATATTCTTGAATAAATTAATGTTTTCAACAAATAAACACATAAATCTGCAAGTCACACTTTAATCTGGTGATGTATGAAATAGATTTTCTAAATTCAAGCCAATCTTGAATTCCTGGTCAAAGAGTATTTTTTATACATTGTTAGGTTTGGCTTGCTAGTATTTTTTTCTTTTAGCAAGGAATAAAAAATACTTTACTTTTCATCACATTCATTAGTGAGACTGGTTTCTAATATTCTTTTCTGGTACTGTCCTTACCTAGTTTGAGTGTCAATTTATACGAGCTTTATAAAATTAGTTGTGGAACAACCCTATTTTTCGATGGAAGAATCTGTGTAGTGCTGAAATTATTCATTCCTGCAATGTTGGTTAGAACAGATGGAGAAACGCAATCTGGGTCTGTTTGCCCACCCCTAGATCACTTTTAACTAAATATCAAATTTCTTTAATAATTATTTGGCAATTTTGGATTGTTCTTTCTTCTTCTTTTTTAAAGTGACTATTGTATTTCATTTGAAATGAAAGTTAACCTTTTTTTAAAAAAATCTTTATTGTTGAGGGTATTACAGATGTCCCCCTTTTCTCCCTCCACCCGGTTCCTGCCCCACCCCAGGCCTTCACCACCCTATTGCTTGTGTCCATAGGTAATGCATATGTGCATATCAGTTCTTTACTAGCAGTTAATCTCTTTCAACCCCTCCCCCCTTCCCTCTGAGATTCATTAGTCTGTTCCATGTTTCTATGCCTCTGATTCTATTTTATTCACCAGTTTATTTTGTTCATTAGATTCCTTGTTCAACTGATTCTTAGATTTAATTGTCAATAGATACCTATTTATTACCATTTTATTGTTCATATTTTTATCTCTTCTTCTCCTCCTCCTTCTCCTTCTTCCTCTTGTTAAAGAATACCCTTCTTCTTCCTCTTCTTAAAAAATACCCTTCAACATTTCATGTAATACTGGTTTGGTGGTGATGAACTCCTTAAGCTTTTTCTTGTCTGTGAAGCTCTTTATCTGACCTTTAATTCTAAATGATAGCTTTGCTGGGTAATCTTGGTTATAGGTCCTTGCTATTCATCATTTGAATATTTCTTGCTATTCCTTTCTGGCTTGCAAAGTGTCTGTTAAGAAATCAGCTGTCAGGAAAGTTTGCCACATCTCTGAGCCCAGAGGGTCAGAGGGAAACCGCATGGTGGCACCCAGCCTCGTCCCTTGGAACAGGCGCAGCCTCTGACGGCGGGGGTGGGGGGGGGGGGATCCGCAGTACTATTGGGGGATTTGAGATCTGGGTGCCATAATTACAAAAGACTGAGCCCAGAGGGGGCAGCCTGAAGCACTGACCAGACCATGCAGTGCCGGTAAGAGAGGAGCTCCCAGAGACTCAGTCTTCCCCGTTTCTGCAGCCGGCGTTTGTTTGTTTGTTTTCACTGAACCCTGTTCATAGGACATTTTGGATACAGACACTCACCCATGTTGAGGAGAGGGAGAAGGTGCAGACAAGTAGAATCTGGGGAGAGGCTGGGGAGAGAAGGGGGTCCAGGAGAGGTGGCAGCAAGTTGAGTGCTGAGTCACGCCCAAGCCCAGGACCTGGACAGCCATTTTCTCCTAAAGTTATAACCCCTCCCTCCAGCCCCCAGGCAAGGAATACAGCCACACCCAGATTCCACCCTGAATGAGATGAAGGATTAAAATAATCTGATTAGTCCCTGGGAGTTAACAGGGTCTGGCCTTCAGTCCCAGAAACAGAAAAAAAAAAAAATCACAGACATTCCAGAAAACTGGGATCTTAAGTCAGCCAAAGGATTGACATTTCAATTTTCCATTTTTATATTATTATTTTGTTAGCTTTTTTCTTTGTTTTCCTTTCTTTTGTTTGTTGCTTTTTTCTTTGTTTTCCTTTTTTGTTTGTTGCTTTATTTTCTACTTCTTTTCACATTATTTTTTCATCATTCAATTTTATTTTATTTTTACTTGCTATTTTCTATTTTTTTTTACCATTTTTAAATCAACTTTTGTAAATATATTATTTTGTTCCCCTTCTCTCTCTACGTATCCACTCATCCCTTTCCTACTTCCGCTATACTGAACTGAGGTCCTCCCCATATTTATCCAATTCTTAACCTTATTTCCAGTATAACTGCTCAGCCTCTACAGATTCTGCCCCCACCCTCTTTACTGAGTGTTTGGTGTTTGTATTTGTTTGGTTTATCTATTGGCTCTGTGGTGTTTTCTCCATAAATATATATTCTTCTTTTTCTTTTCTCTCCTATCTTTTTTTCTCTCGCTTAGATATTATTTGTGCTCTCTTTCCTCTCCCCTAGTTATCTTTTCTAAGGTGATTGCTTATATTGGGATCATCGGTGCCATGAGTACATTCATGCTTTGTTCCCTTTGGGTCATGTCTTGTTAAGATGAATATTTTGAGATTAGTGTTCTACATTCTATTTTCATCTTTCATTTGGCATCCTTTTACTCTACCTCAACTTTACCTTTATGCCAAAACTCTCTTCCTCACTTCTCCCCTTTTGTTGTCCTGTTTCTCTTACCCTATCCCTGCTTTAGATTTTCCCTATTCCTTATTTTTACCCCCTGTTAAAATTTCACCCTACTTATATATCTAATTACCAATCTCCTGCTCTAAATCCATATACACCTCTCTCTTCTCTTTCTTCACTATCCAAAGTTTTTTTCTCTCTGTTGTTTTGTTGTTGTTTGCTTGATTGTTGAGTATATTGGGGGTTTTTTTTGTGCTTGTTTGTGAGATTGTATTGCTTTTTCTTTTTATTTTTTTATTGGTTTTTTTTTTTCCGGTTATTTTTTTGCTTCTGTTTTCCCTGGCCTCGCTTGATATTAGTTGTTGTTTGTAGTTTGCATTCATCTCCAGGGACGGGTTGCTGGAATTTGTTGGGATTAGTGGCTGTTCTATTGGAGTGTTCTTCCCATATAAATAGATTCTTCCCCTCTTCTATTTCATTCTCTTTCTTTTCTCTCTTACTTTTTTTTCACCTTTTCCCAATTTCATTTTTGCACTCCTTTTTTTTTCTTTTTCTCTTTTTTCTTTTTCTCTTCTTTCTTCTTTATCCCCTAATTCTCTTTGATCTAGTGTCACCTTTATTTGGGGTTATTAGTATCGTGAATACATTTGTGTTCAGTGCCTTGTGAGTTGTGCCTTGTTGTGTTGTATTTTGTGCCTTTAGATCAGCCATGGGCAAACTATGGTCCGCGGGCCGGATCCGGCCCGTTTGAAATGAATAAAACTAAAAAAAAAAAAGACCGTATCACCACTGGACAAAGTAATGATGTTTACTTTGAATTTATATTAGTTCACACAAACACTCCATCCATGCTTTTGTTCCAGCCCTCCGGTCCAGTTTAAGAACCCACTGTGGCCCTCGAATCAAAAACTTTGCCCACCCCTGCTTTAGATCAATCAGCAGAGAGAAAACTACATAACCAAACACCTGTAGAAGAGAGATCATGGGAAGACAAAGAAACAGCCCACATATGAAAGAAAAACAGCCATCACCAGAAAAGGAAGTAAACGAAATGGAGGCAATGAAGGCAAGCAACCTGTCAGAGAAAGAATTCAGAGAAATGGTCATAAGGTGGATGAAAAGAATGTTAGACAAATTCAACAATATGTGTAAGAACCAAGAGGAAATGAAGAAGAACCAAGAAGGAATGAAAAATGACATCACTGCTATAAAGAACTCAATAGACAGCATCAACAGTAGACTAGAAGAAGCAGAAGACTGCATCAGTGAGCTAGAAGACAAGGTAGGAAAAGATACCCAAGCAGAGCAGCTTCTAGAAAAAAAAATTAAAAAGCAGGAGGAGAGCCTAAGAGAACTTTGGGGCAACACGAAACGAAACAACATCCGCATAATAGGAGTGCCAGAAGGAGAGGAAACTGTGCAAGGAATAGAAAACCTGTTTGAAAAAATAATGACAGAAAACTTCCCTATATAGGGAATAAAAAACACACAAATCCAAGAAGCTCACAGAGTCCCAAACAAAATGAACCCCAAAAGACCTATGCCAAGGCACATTATAATTAAATTGGCAAACACCAACGACAAAGCAGGAAACTTAAAAGCGGCCAGAGAGAGACAGAAAGTTACTTACAAAGGATCCCCCATCAGACTAGCAACGGATTTCTCAACAGAAACACATCAGGCAAGAAGGGAATGGAATGAAATATACAGAGTCGTCGTAACCGGTTTGGCTCAGTGGATAGAGCATCGGCCTGCGGACTGAAAGGTCCCAGGTTCGATTCCGGTCAAGGGCATGTACCTTGGTTGCAGGCACATCCCCAGTAGGGGGTGTGCAGGAGGCAGCTGATCAATGTTTCTCTCTCATTGATGTTTCTAACTCTCTATCCCTCTCCCTTCCTCTCTGTAAAAAACAAAAAAAATTTAATAAAAAATATTTTTAAAAAAAGAAATATACAGAGTCATGCAAAGGAAGGGTCTGAATCCAAGAATACTGTACCCAGCAAGGCTATCAATCAAAATTGAGGGTGAAATCAAGAGCTTCACAGACAAAAAAGGACTACGGGAGTTTATTACCAACAAACCAGCAATGCAAGAAATGCTAAAGGGTCTGCTGTAAAAAGAAAAAAATAAGAAACAAAGAAGGAACACAGGGGTAAAGAATAAAAATGGTGACAAACAAGTATCTATCAATAATAACTTTAAATGTAAATGGATTAAATGCCCCAATCAAAAGACATAGGGTAACTGATTGGATAAGAAAACATGACCCATATATCTGCTGTCTACAGGAAACCCACCCAAGAAAAAAAGATGCACACAGACTGATGGTATGGGATGGAAAAAGGTTTTACAGGCGAATGGAAATGAAAAAAAAGCTGGGGTAGCAATACTTATATCTGAAAAATTAGATCTCAAAGTGAAGGACATAAAAAGAGATAAGGAAGGCCACTTCATAATACTAAAGGGAGCAATCCAACAAGAAATAACTCTGGTAAACATATACGCACCCAATATAGGAGCACCCAAATACATAAGAAAACTTCTGGAGGAGATCAAGGGAGAGATTGACAGCAATACAGTCACAGTAGGGGACTTTAATACCCCACTATCACCATTGGACAAATCCCCTAAACAAAAAATCAGCAAAGAAACATCAATCCTAAATGACTCACTAGATCAGATGGAATTAATTGACATCTTCAGAACATTTTAACCCCAAAGCCACAGAATATACATTCTTCTCAAGAGCACATGGGTCATTCTCAAAGATAGAGCATATATTGGGTCACAGACAAAGTCTCTTCAAATTCAAGAAGATAGAAATCATATCAAGCATCTTCTCAGATCACAATGACATAAAATTGAAAATCAACTACAATAAAAACAATCCAAAAAAAATCAAACACATAGAGACTAAATAGCATGCAATTAAACAATGACTGGGTTACCAGAGAGATCAAAGAAGAAATAAAAAACATCATGGCAACAAATGACAATGAAAACACAACAATCCAAAACCTATGGGACACAGCGAAAGCAGTCTTGAGAGGGAAGTTCATAGCTCTACAAGCCCACTGCAAAAAACAAGAAACAATGATAATAAATTACCTAACCCTACAACTCAAAGAGTTAGAAAGAGAGCAACAAGAAAAGCCCAGTGTAAGCAGAAGGAAGGAAATAATAAAGATCAGAGTGGAGATAAATGACATAGAGACCAAAAAAACAATACAAAAGATCAATGAAACCAAGAGCTGGTTCTTTGAAAGGGTAAACAAGATTGATGAACCTCTAGCCAGGCTCACTAAGAAACAAAGAGAGAGGACCCAAATAAACAAAATCAGAAATGAAAGAGGAGAAATAACAACAGACCCCACAGAAATACAAAGGATTGTTAAAAAAAATACTATGAACAACTCTACTCCAACAAACTAGACAACCTGGAGGAAATGGACATATTCCCAGAAAAATACAACCTTCCAAAACTCAATCAGGAAGAATCTAAAAATCTCAATAGGCCAATAACTATGGAAGAAATTGAAGCAGTAATCAAAAAGCTTTCAACAAACAAAAGCCCGGGGCCAGATGGCTTCACAGGGGAGTTTTATCAAACATTCAAGGAAGAACTAAAACCTATCATTCTCAGACTATTCCAAAAAATTCAAGAGGAAGGAACACTTCCCAGCTCATTCTATGAAGCCAGCATCACCCTAATACCAAAACCAGAAAAAGACAACACAATGAAAGAGAATTACAGGCCAATATCCCTCATGAACATAGATGTGAAAATCCTCAACAAAATCCTAGCAAATCGGATCCAGCAGTATATCAGAAAGATCATACACCATGACCAAGTAGGTTTTATCCCAGGGATGCAAGGATGGTACAATATCCACAAATCAATAAATGTAATACATCACATAAACAAATTGAGAGATAAAAACCACATAGTCATATCAATTGATGCAGAAAAAGCATTTGACAAAATCCAACACCCTTTCTTGATAAAAACTCTCAGCAAGGTAGGAATAGAAGGATCATACCTCAACCTAATAAAAGACATATATGACAAACCCACAGCCAACATCATAATCAATGGGCAAAACTAAAACCATTTCCCCTAAGAACAGGAACAAGACAGGATGCCCACTTTCACCACTCCTGTTCAACATAGTACTGGAAGTACTAGCCATTGTGATCAGACAAGAAGAAGAAATAAAAGGCATCCATATTGGAAAAGAAGAAGTAAAACTGTCCTTATTTGCAGATGACATGATACTGTACATAGAGAACCCTAAAGACGCCATCAAAAAAATTATTAGACTTAATAAATGAATTCAGCTATGTAGCAGGATACAAAATTAATGCCAAGAAATCTATGGCATTTCTTTACACCAATAGTGAACTTACAGAAAGTGAGACTAAAAAAGAAATCCCATTTACCATCGTACCAAAAAAATTAAGATACCTAGGAATAAACTTAACTAAGGAGGTAAAAGACTTATATGCGAAAAACTACAGGACACTGAAAAAAGAGATAGAGGAAGACATAAATACATGGAAGAACATACCGTGTTCATGGATTGGTAGAATCAACATCATCAAAATGTCCATACTACCCAAAGCAATCTATAGATTCAATGCAATCCCCATTAAATTACCAACGGCATATTTCGCAGATCTAGAACGAACGTTCCAAAAATTCATCTGGGATAAAAAAAAGACCTCAAATAGCTGCAGCAATCCTGAGCAAGAAGAACAAAGTAGGTGGGATCTCAATACCAGATATCAAGCTGTATTACAAAGCCACTGTTCTCAAAACTGCCTGGTACTGGCACAAGAACAGACATGTAGATCAATGGAATAGAATAGAGAACCCAGAAATCGACCCAAACCACTATGCCCAATTAATATTTGACAAAGAAGGCAAGAGCATACAATGGAGTCAAGACAGTCTCTTCAATAAATGGTGTTGGGAAAATCGGACAGATACATACAAAAAGATGAAACTAGACCACCAACTCACACCATACACAAAAATAAACTCAAAATGGATAAAAGACTTAAACGTAAGACAGGAAACCATAAAAATACTAGAGGAATCCACAGGCAGCGAAATCGCAAACATATGCCGAAGGAATTTCTTCTCTGATACTGCTCCTAGGGCAATGGAAACTAAAGAGAAAATAAACAAATGGGACTACATCAAAATAAAAAGCTTTTGCACAGCAAAGGAAACCATCAACAAAACAACAAGAAGGCCCACTGCATGGGAGAACATATCTGCCAATGACATCACTGATAAGGGTTTAATCTCCAACATTTACAGGGAACTCATGCAACTTAACAATAGGAAGATAAACAATCCAATAAAAAAATGGGCAATCACAGAACCTGGCTGAAGATCCTGGCTAGATCCTGGCTAGAACCTGGCTAGAGAACCTGGCTAGGCTGCTGATCAACTGAACGCTGTCTCCATGTCATTCCTTCTTTGCTGACTCCGTCCACACCTTTGGGGACCCCTGGACCTGCTGGGGTTGGACTCCAACAGATGGTGCCCAAACAGGGACCCTTAGGTAAGCCCCCCATTCCCCTAGGTAAGCCCCCCCACACTCGGGACGGATAGGACTCCACCGTAGGAAGAGGGTGGATAGTCTTTGCTGACTCAGTCCACACCTTTGGGAACCCCTGGACCTGCTGGGGCTGGACCCCAGCATGGAAGGTCATCCAGATGGTGGTTCTGCTGTTCGGTTTTCATATTACACGTTCATTATTATAGAAAATAATTTTTTGTATAAATATACCACAGATTTTTTTATCCACTCATCTACTGATGGTCTCTTGGGCTGTTTCCAGGTCTTAGCTATTGTAAATTGTGCTGCTATGAACACAGGAGTGCAGACTTTCCTTCTGATTGATGTTTCCAGTCCCTTAGTATATATTCCTAGAAGTGGGAACACTGGGTTAAATGGCAGTTCCATAGTTAATTTTTTGAAGAAAAACCATAGTGTTTTCCATAGTGGCTGCACTAGTCTCCATTCCCACCAGCATTGTACCTGGGTTCACTTTTCTCCACATCCTGAAGTGCTCCACACACAACGTGTTGGTTTGTTTATGATAATCATTCTAAGAGGTGTGGGGTGATACCGCATTTTCTTGTTAATTTGCATCTCTTGGATAATTAGTGACTTGAACATTTTCTCATATGTATCTTGGTCATATGTATGATCCCTTTGGAGAAGTGTTAATTTAGGTCCTTTGCCCATATTTTAATTGGGTTGTTTGTTTTCCTTTTGTTAAGTTGTATGAGTTCCTTATATATTTTGAATATTAACCCTTTATCAGATGTATCATTACCAAATATGTTCTCCCATACAGTGGACTCCCTTTTCATTTTGTTGATGGTTTCTTTTGCTGTGCAGAAGCTATTTATATTGATGTAGCCCCATTTGTTAATTTTCTACATAATTTCCTTTGCCCTAGGACAGTGGTCGGCAAACTCATTAGTCAACAGAGCCAAATATCAACAGTACAACGATTGAAATTTCTTTTGAGAGCCAAATTTTTTAAACTTAAACTATATAGGTAGGCACATTCAACTTTAAATTCAACTTTAAATTCACGGTTTTCGTCTTCCGTTTTTCTTTGCTTCTTCTTTATAGCCATCTCAAACAGGGCACCTAAAAAAATGTTTCATTTTATAATACTAAAGCCACCAACACAAAAGAATTACAATTTTTAAATTGATGACAAAAATACCAGTAGGACTTGCAGCTGGTTGGAAAAATACAGGTAACTTTATGCTTTGAGTAGGTACTTTTGTCACCGGCGCGCAATTTGCGGACGAGACTAGCACTAACCACTGTACAATGAGACTGCTGACTAACTGGCTCACTCAACTAGTGCATGAATCGCGCGCGCCTCCCCCACGCTGCGTATCCCAAGGCCCACCTGAGCCGCGTCTCCTGTCCCCTGACCAACCGACACCCCCCACTTCTTCTAACGCCACTTCTTCAAAATAGACTCGCCCAGGCCAAAAGAAAAAAAAAAGGGCAATGGACCTAGATAGACACTTTTTGAAAGAGGACATACAGAAGGCTGAAAGACATACGAAAACATGCTCAAAGTCACTAATTATACGAGAAATGCAAATCAAAACGACAATGCAGTATCATCTCACACCCGCCAGAATGGCTATCATCAACAAATCAACAAACAACAAGTGTTGGAGAGGATGTGGAGAAAAAGGAACACTCGTGCACTGCTGCTGGGAATGCAGACTGGTTCAGCCACTGTGGAGATCAGTATGGAGTTTCCTCAAAAAACTAAAAATGGAACTCCCATTTGACCCCGTGATCCCACTTCTAGGAATATATCCCAAGAAGCCAGAAACACCAATCAGAAAGGATATATGCACCCCTATGTTCATAGCAGCTCAATTCACCATAGCCAAGATTTGGAAACAGCCTAAGTGCCCATTAGCAGATGAGTGGATTAAAAAACTGTGGTACATCTACACAATGGAATACTATGCAGTGGTAAAAAAGAAGGAACTCTTGCCATTTGCAAAAGCATGGGTGGAACTGGAGAGCATTATGCTAAGTGAAATAAGCCAGTCATAGAAAGATAAATACCACATGATCTCACTCATTTGTGGAATATAGAGAACAACATAGACTGATGAACAGGGACAGATCCAAAGACAGAGAAACAGTGATCAGACTATCAATCCCCAAAGGGAAAGTAGGGGAGGGTTGGGGTAAGGGGAAGAGATCAACTAAAGGACTTGTATGCATGCATATAAGCCAAACCAATGGACACGGACAACCGGGGGATGAGAGCATGAGTCGGGGGGGGAGGTTGGGGGTTAATGGGGGGATGAGGACACATTTGTAATACCTTAACCAATAAAGAAATTAAGGATTAAAAAAAAAAGAAATCAGCTGTCAGTTGTATGGGTGCTCCCTTGTAGGTAACTAACTGCTTTTCTCTTGCTTTTAAGATTCTCTCTTTGTCTTTAACCCTTGGCATTTTAATTATGATGTGTCTTGGTGTGGGCCTCTGTGGGTTCCTCTTGTTTGGGACTCTTATGCTTCCTGGGCTTGTAAATCTATTTTTGCCCAGGCGAGGCCCAGCTGTGAAGCAAGGCATGCTGGTGCTAGTGCCAGGTCTTGGGCCATTTACTGATAGGTTTGGGGCATGATGACACCAGCTGCAGCTTGTTTGAGAGATTTTAGGAAAGTCTGAAGCCTGAGCCAGGACAGATCATTCATATGAAAAAGCTGCTGCAAACAGCTTGGATGGGGCTGCAAATTGGATTGGGAGGGGTCTCAGAGAATCATCAGGGTTGAGCAAACAGTGTGAGCCAGGCTGATGAAGACTCAGATATGGCTGCCAGTCAGCCCTGTGACAGGGGAGGTCCTAGCACAGGAATAATGACCCCTATGAGCACCCCCATCTGGGAAAAAGCTACCCCTGAGTTCCTGCCCTGATGCCAGACAATCCAATTCCTCCCATGTCCCTGGATTCCCCCAAAGTTGCCCAGTGCTGAAGCTCAGAGGATGTGAGACTGTGTAAGTTTGTGTGCAGGCCTTTTAAGAGGACCTGGTACTCCTGCAGCCTCTGTGTCACTCAGCCACAACCCCTGCTGGTTTTTACAGCCCGAAATTATAGGGACTTCCCAGGTCTGAAACTCTGGGCTGGGGGTCTGGTGTAGGGCTGGGACCCCTTGCTTCTCATGAGTGGACTCCACAGGGAAGATCTCCCTCCTGATTAAAAAAATGGCACACGTGATGTCAGATCAGCCAGTTCCATGTCTCTGCCCATCCTACCAGTCTCAATGTGTTTTCTTCTTTACTTCTCTAATTGTAGGACTTCCATTCAGCCAGATTTCAGGAGTTCTGAATGATGGTTGTTCTATATTTTAGCTGTAATATTGATATGGTTGTGGGAGGTGGCGAGTACCGACATTTACCTACCGCCATCAACTTCACCAAAAGCTAACCTTTACCATTAAGTATACTGTCTAAATTCTGGGCACTAGAAAGGCTGGCTATGCATCCTATTTGTATTGCTCTTTTATTTTAAATTTATTTATTGAATTTATTGGGATCACAATAGTTAATAAAATTATATAAGTTCCAGGTACAATTCTATAATACATCATCTGTATATTGCATTGTGTGTTCACCACCTCAAGTCATGTTCATTTTTACTTGAAAAATGTATTTTCCCCTGTTGTTGGATACAATGTTCTCTGTCCATTAGAACAAGCCTATTAATTATTTTTTTAATCTTCAATATCCGAATTTCCCATCTTTTTGTAATTCACAGTTAATCTGTCAATTATTTAAAGAGTAGTGTTTAAAATCTCCTAGTATAATAGTGGTCTTTGTAGATCTATCTTTTAATTTTTAGTCATTTACTTTTTTGCTTTACACATTATTGACATACACGCAAGTTTATAACTTCTGACGAATTGTACCTTTTATCATTATACTAGAGGCCCGGTGCACAAAAATTTGTGCACTCGGGGGGGGGGGTCCCCTCAGCCCGGCCTGTGCCCTCTCGAAGTCTGGGACCCCTCAGGGGATGACCACCTGCTGGATTAGGCCTGCTCCCTGGGGGATTGGGCCTAAGCTGGCAATCAGACATCCCTCTGGCAGCCTGGCAGCCCGCGGGGGATGTCCACTTGCCAGCGGGGAGCAGACCTAAGCTGCAGTCGGACATCCTTAGTGCTGCTGAGGTGGTGGGAGCCTCTCACCACCACCGCTGTACTGGCAGCCATCAGCCTGGCTTGTGGCTGAGCAGAGCTCCCCCATGTGGGAGTGCACTGACCACCAGAGGGCAGCTCCTGCATTGAGAGTCTGCCCCCTGGTGGTCAGTGTGTGTCATAGTGACCAGTCATTCCCAGTCTTTCTGCTGTTAGGGTCAGTTTGCATATTACCCTTTTACTATATAGGATAGAGGCCTGGTGCACAGGTGGGACTGGCTGATTTGCCCTGAAGGGTGTCCCGGATCAGGGTGGGGGTCCTGCTTGGGTGCCTGGCCAGCCTGGGTGAGGGGCTGATGGGTGTTTGCAGCTGGTCACACCCCCTTCAGGGTGGGGGTCCCCACTGGGGTGCCTGGCCAGCCTGGATGAGGGGCTGATGGCTGTTTTCAGGCTGGCCACAACCCTTTCAGGGTAGGGGTCCCCACTGAAGTGCCTGGCCAGTCTGGGTGAGGGGCTGAGGGCTGTTTTCAGGCTGGCCGGCAACTGAAGCTCCCAGTCTCTCCTTTTTTTCTTTTTTGTTTTTAATTCTGGGATTTATTTACCTTCTATAATTGAAACTTTGCTGCCGTCCTGCTTGCTCCAGCTCTGAGGCCGTGGCTGGCTGAAAGCAGGTATCTGGGGTTTGTTTGGCTTCTATAATGGAAACTTTGTTGCTTTGGAGCTGTTGCTTTCAGAGCTTAGAGCTGGGCTGCGGCAGGAGGGGAACCTTGGCTTCCTCCATCACTGGAACAAGCAAACCTCCTGCTCGCTTCAGCTGTGTGGCTGCCAGCCGCCATCTTTGTTGGCAGTATATTTGCATATCTTGCTGATTAACCAATGGGAAGCGTAGTGGAGGTATGGTTAATTACCCTTTTTGTCTTTTATTAGATAGGATAGCAACTATTTCTAGTAATGCTATCTGCCCCAAATCTACTTTGTCTTGATATCAATAAAGCTATGCCAGTTTTCTTCAATAAGTGTTTTTCCAATATCTTTTTCTATTATTTTATTCTCAAATGCTCTCTTCTTGTTTTTTTGAATGTCTTATTATAAATAGCACATGACTGGATTCTGCTGTTATCCAGTCTAACAATCTTTACCTTTCCATTAATGATTTGGTCCATTTGTATTTACATTGGTTACAAATATATCTGGAGATATTTCTACCATCCCATTTTGTGCTTTTTATTTGACCAACCTTTTTTATGTTTCTTTTTTTCCCTTTTCTTTTGGATCTAACTTTTTTTCTCATTTCATGTTTTTTCTCCAGTGTTTTGGAAGTTAAAGACTTCTACTTTTTCTAGAGGTTACTCTAAATTTAACATCCCTATTTACTTTAACAAATTATAAAGTTGAATAATATATTCATCCTATTGTCAAATAATACAAGGAACTCAGAACCCTTCAATACTTATGACCAATACCTTTGTCCATTGTTTCCGGCTGCACCCTTTATTCTGTGACCATTATCTTCCTGCCTGAAGTACATAATGAAGTTTCTTTGGTTAGGATATGTTGGAAGTAAACTCTCTCAGCTCTTGTTTAACTGAAAAGGTGTTGATTTTACCCACATTCACAAAAGAGTTTTTTCACAATCCAAGTTTAATAGTTACTTTGTCTCAGTACTTTGAAGACATTCTTCTAACATCTTCTAACTTCCACTATTGCTGTTGAGAAGTTAGTTATTAAGTTATGTGTCTTTCCTTTGTGATAACATGCCTTTTGTTCTGGCTGTTTTTAATATCCCTCTCTTCTGTACTGTGGTTTTACTATAATACACATAGGAACGGGTATCTATACTAATAGAAGGGTAATATTCTAATTAGAGTGGACATCTTCCAGATGTTCATCCGGACATCCATCCAGACAAAGCCACAGTGGCTGCGAGGCCCAGGGCTCAGGTAGCCATAATCCCCAGCAGCTGCGAGGCCTAGGGCTCAGGCAACTGTGAGTCCCAGCGGCTGCAAGGCCGTGGCTCAGGCAGCTGTGAGCCCTGGCAGCTGCGAGGCCCGGGGCTCAGGCAACGGTGAGCGCTGGTGGCTAAAAGGCCCGGGTCTCAGGCCGCGCAGCTGTGATGGCTGGCAGTGGCAGCAGAAGCGGGGTGATGGGGGCGGCGCCTTCCCCTGATCAGCCTGGTCACCTCCCGCAGAGGGAGGCCAGAGGCAGCAGCAGAGATGGGGTGATGGAGGAGGCACCTTCCCCTGATCAGCCCAGTTGCTTCCTGCAGAGGGAGGCCAGACTGCAGCTTAGGTCCACTCTCCGTGGAGAGTGGGACTAAGCCATCAGTAGGACATCCCCTGAGGGCTCCTGGACTATGCGAGGAACTATGAGAGGGGACAGGCTGGGCTGAGGGACGCCCCCCTCCAGGGGACGAATGTTCGTGCACCAGGCCTCTAGTCTATATATATAAAACCCTAATATGCAAATAGGCTAAATGGCGGAACAACCAAACAACTGGTCGCTATTATGTGTGCCGACCACCAGGGGGCACGCATGGAACATGGCAGGCGTCAGCAGCAGGTGGCAGAGAGTGGAACATGGTGGGCAGTGGTCGCAGTGAGATGGTGGAGCAGGTGAGTGGGGGCGCCAGACCAAGGCAGGTCACCAGTCGCTGTCATCAGGGCGAGCCTCGAGTGGTTACTGAAAATTGTTTGCTCCTGCATGCCCCGGTCCTGCCTGGCACCTGCACCCACTGCCAGCACCCGATGCTGGCCCCGATCGTTCAGCGCTGTCAGTGGGTGCGAGTGGTGGCTGCTGACCCAGATCGCCCCTCAGGGCTTCTCCACCCCCCCCCCGGCCGCTCCTGAGGGGCAATTGGGGCAGCAACAGCTGCTCACACCTGCTGATGGTGTCGGCCCTGCTCGCACCCACTGCTGGCAACAGCACCAATCACTCTGCGCTATCAGTGGGTGCAAGTGGGGCTGGGGCCATCAGCACATGGGAGCAACAGCGGCGGGAGCGGGGCTGCCAATAGACAGGGAACTGGGGACCACAGCAGGAGGGGCAGGGTGGGGGCACAGAAGATGGGTCAAGACCTACCCCTATGCCCACTGCAGCCTAGTGGCCCACAGTTCCTTTCAAGGTGCACGAATTCGTGCACTGGGCCCCTAGTCCTATATAATAAAAGCCTAATATGCAAATCGACCAAACAGTGGAACGACCAGTCAATATGACATGCACTGACACCAGAGGGCAGACGCTCAATGCAGGAGCTGCCCCCCGCCTGCAGAACCCAGGCCAGCCAAGGTAGGTGCCAGCGGGAGCCCCCAATTGCCCCACAAATCGGCCCTGATTGCCCACCAGGCCTAGGGACCCTGCCCATGAATTAATTTCATGCATTGGGCCTCTAGTATTATATATATGTCGCTTAGGATTTATTTAGTTTTTAATTTGATGATTGATATCTTTCATCCACATTGGAAAAGTCTCAGCTATTATTTCTTCAAACATTGCATTTCCTACATTCTCTATTTTCTATTAAAGAACTGATTACATGTGTGTTAAATATGTGAGGTCCTTCCACTCTGGCCTCTGAACACTTCTTCTCCATCTATCTGTCTGTGCTACATTCTAGTTAATTATCTCACGTCTATTTCTCAGTTCCCTAATTCTTTCTGGAGCTATGTCTTATCCATAATTTAACACGTACATTAAGTTTTTTGTTTAAATTATTATATGTCTCAGTTCTAAAAATTCTCTTAGGCTCTTTGTTCAATCTGTTTAAACATTTCTGAAAGTCTCTTGTTTCTTAGTCATATTTTGAATAGTCTGCACTGTGTATTTGGTTGACATATTTCTTTAAGCATACACATTTCACATTCTGTTTCATACTTTTTATAAATGCCTCTGTGGGTCTGACTATACTGCTTATTTCTGCTGATTATTGATTATGTTGGCTTTTCCTTGTTGCTTTGTGCTTTTTTATTGAGAACCTATGTTTCTTAAAACTTTACTTCTAGGTATTCTTTTTTAAAAATTGAAATTCTTTATTGTTTAAAGTATTACATGAATCTACCTTTTCCCCCATTGACCTCTCCCCGAATGATCCCACCCCCTAGCACATGCCCTCACCACTCTACTGTCTGTGTCCATTGGCTATGCTCATATGCATGCATATAAATCCTGTGGTTGATCTCTTACCCCCTCACCCCCGCCTTCCCTTATAAGTTGGACAGTCTGTTCGATGCTTCTATGTCTCTGGTTCTATTTTTGTTCATCAGTTTATGTTGTTCATTATATTCCACAAATGAGTTAGATCATGTGATATTTATCTTTCTCTGACTGGCTTATTTCGAGTAGCATAATTCTCTCCAGTTCCATCCATGCTGTTGCAAATGGTAAAAATTTCTTCTTTTTTATAGCAGTGCAGTATTCCATTGTGTAGATGTACCACAGTTTTCTAATCCACTCATCTGCTGATGGGCACTTAGGCTGTTTTCAAATCTTAGCTATTGTAAATTGTGCTGCTATGAACATAGGGGTGCATATATCCTTTCTGATTGGTGTTTCTGGTTTCTTACCATATATTCCTCGAAGTGGGATCACTGGGTCAAATGGAAGTTCCATTTTTAGTCTTTTGAGGAAACTCCATACTGATCTCCGCAGTGGCTGAACCAGTCTGCATTCCCACCAGCAGTGCAAGAGGTTTCCCTTTTCTCCGCATCCTCGCCAGCTCTTGTCGTTTGTTGATGATACCCATTCTGACAGGTGTGAGAAAGTACCTTATTGTTGTTTTAATTTGCATCTCTTGAATGAGTAGTGACTCTGAGCATGTTTTCATGTCCCTTGGCCTTCTGTATGTCCTCCTTCAAAAAGTATCTATTTAGGTCCTTTGCCCAGTTTATGGCTGGATTGTTTATCTTCCTTTTGTTAAGTTGTATGACTTTCCTATAAATGTTGGAGATGAAACCTTTATTGGACATAACATTGGCAAATATGTTCTCTAATGCACTGGGCTTTCTTGTTATTTTGTTGATGGTTTCTTTTGCTATGTAGAAGCTTTTTATTTTGATGTAGTCTCATTTTTTTTATTTTCTCCTAGTTTCCATTGCCCTAGGAACTGTATTAATAAAGATATCGCTACGACAAGTGTCTGCTGTGTTGCTGCCTATGGCTTCTTCTAGGATTTTTATGGTTTCCCATCTTACATTTAAGTCCTTTATCCATTTTGAGTTTATTTTTGTGTATGGTGTAGGTTGGTGGTCTAGTGAACCGCGTCCACCACAGCCAGTGGTGAACCTGAGAAGGGGCGTTGAAGGATTAAAGAAAACAGACAAGAGAATACAGTTGGGGCCAGGTAGATCACTGTGCCTGGATGAGGAAACAGCGACCCTGCCTGTAAGCAGGATCTTTATTTTATAGTCAGATCACACAAAGCAAAACAAGGGCAAGATGTTTACAATGTTCTTGCAAATTTCAAATCTGCTTCTTTCCTGTTGTTACCATTCTCTATCAAACTTTGTTTAGGCAGCACTTGCTGCACCTCCAAGCCCCACTTCCCCCCTCTTCCCTCCACTGCCTTCAGCCCACATCCCTTAGCTACCTAGGACTGCAGGGTCAGACTATAAGGTCAAGCTTACAACCATTGCCTTTTGGCTATAATTGTGCTGGGAGGGCTTTGCCCTCCAAGCTAGGACTTGTATGTGGCTTTGCCACAAGTCAGACTGAGGCTTGATCCTGTCCAAACACTGTAGCCGCTCTCCACAGTCTAGTTTCACTTTTTTGCATGTATCTGTCCAATTTTCTCAACACCATTTATTGAAGACACTGTCTTCACTCCATTGTATGCTTGTGCCTATGTCAAATATTAATTGAGCATAATGGCTTGGGTCGATCTCTGGGTCCTCTGTTCTGTTCCAATGGTCTATATGTCTGTTCTTGTGCCAGTACCAGGCAGTTTTGAGAACTGTGGCTTGGTAATATAGCTTGATATCTGGTATTGTGATCCCTCCAACGTTGTTGTTCTTTCTCAGGTTGCTGCAGCTATTCAGGGTCTTTTTTTATTCTAGATGAATTTTTGAAGAGTTTATTCTAAGTCTTTGAAATATGCCATTGGTATTTTAATGGGGAATGCATTGAATCTGTGGATTGCTTTGGGTAGTGTGGACATTTTAATTATGTTGATTCTACCAATCCATGAACACAGTATATTCTTCCATTTGTTTGTCTTCCTCTATCTCTTTTTTCAGTGTCTTGTAATTTTCTGAGTACAAGTTCTTTACCTCCTTGGTTAAGTTTATTCCTGGTATCATAATTTTTTTTGTTGCAATGGTAAATGAGATTTTTTTTTTTAGTTTCTATTTCTGTGAGTTCATTATTGGTGTATAAAAAAGCCATAGATTTTTGGGTGTTAATTTTGTATACTCCTACATTGCCAAATTCATTTATTAAGTCTATTATGTTTTTATTGGAGTCTGTAGGGTTTTCTCTGTACAATATCATGTCATCTGCAAATAATGACAGTTTTATTTCTTCTTTTCAAATTTGGATGCCGTTTATTTCTTTTTCTTGTCTGATCGCTATGGCTAGTACTTCTAGTACTATGTTGAACAGGAGTGGTGAAAGTGGGCATCCCTGTCTTGTTCCTGTTCATAGGGGAAATGGTTTTACTTTTTGGCCACTGAGTATAAGGTGGGCTATAGGTTTGTCATATAAGGCTTTTATTTTGTTGAGGTCTGATGCTTCTATTTCCACTTTGCTGAGAGTTTTTATCAGGAAAGGATGTTGGATTTTGTCAAATGCTTTTTCTGCATCAATGGATATGATTATGTGATTTTTGCCTCTCAATTTGTTTATGTCATGAATCACATTTATTGATTTGTGGGTATTGTATCAGCCTTGCATCCCTGGAATAAATCTCACTTGGTCATGGTGTATGATCTTTCTAATGTAATGCTGGATCCAATTTGCTAGAATTTTGTTGAGAATTTTAGCATCTATGATCATCAGGGTTATTGGTCTGTAATTCTCTATCTTTGTAGTGTCTTTATTTGTTTTTAGGATTAGGGTAATTCTGGCTTCATAGAATGAGCGTGGAAGTGTGCCTTCCTCTTGAATTTTTTGAAATAGTCTGAGAAGAATAGGTTTTAGTTCTTTTTTGAATGTTTGGTAAAACTCCCATGTGAAGCTGTCTGGTCCAGGGCTTTTCTTTGCTGGAAGTTTTTTTTTTTTTATTACTGTTCCAATTTCATCAGTAGTTGAATTTTTTCATTGTTTTTATTATAGTTGAATTCTAATTTTATGCCATTGTGATCTGATAAGATGCTTGATATGATTTCTATCTTCTTGAATTTGAAGAGACTCTGCCTGTGTCCTAATATGTGGTATATCTTGAAAATTTCCTGTGTGCACTGGAGAAGATTGTATATTCTGTAGCTTTGGGGTGAAATGTTCTGAAGATGTCAATTAAGTCCATCTGATCTAGTGAGTCATTTCATTTAGGATTGCTGTTTCTTTGCTGATTTTTTGTTTAGAGGATTTGTCCAATGGTGATAGAGGGGTATTAAAGTCCCCTACTATGATTGTATTGCTGTCACTGTCTCCCTTGATATCTTCCAGAAGCTTTTTTATGTATTTGGGTGCTCCTGTATTTGGTGCATATATGTTTATCAGGGTTATATCCTCTTGTTGAATTGCTCCCTATAGTATTATGAAGTGACCCTCCTTATCTCTTATTATAACCTTCACTTTGAGGTCTATTTTGTCAGATATAAGTATTGCTACCCCAGCTTTATTCTCATTTCCATTTGCCTAAAATTTTTTTTCCAATCTCTTCACTATCAGTCTGTGTGAGTCCTTTGTTCTGAGGTGGGTCTCTTGTAGAGAGAAAATATATGGGTCATGTTTTCTTATCCATTCAGCTACCTTATGTTTTTTGATTAGAGCATTTTATCCATTTACATTTAAGGTTATTATTGATAGGTACTTGTTTGTTGCCATTTTTATTCTTTGTGCCTATGTTCCTTCTTCCCTTTCTATTTCTTCTTTTTTACAGACGTCCCTTTAGCATTTATTGCATTGCTGGCTTGGTGGTAATAAATTCCCTTAGCACTTTTTTGTCTGTGAAGCTCCTGATTTCACCTTCAATTTTGAATGATAGCCTTGCCAGGTATAGTATTTTTGGATTCAGTCCCTTGCTTTGCATCACTTTGTATATTTTATTCTATTCCCTTCTGGCCTGATGTGTTTCTGTTGAGAAATAATTTGATAATCTAAGGGGAGATCCCTTATAGGTAACTTTCTGTCTCTCTCTGGCAGCCTTTAAGATTCTTGCTTTGTCGTTGATGTGTCTTGGTGTTGGTCTTTTTGGGTTCATCTTGTTTGGGACTCTGTGAGCTTTTTGGACTTGTGTGAATTTTTTCTTCCCAATATCAGGGAAGTTTTCTGTCATTATTTCTTCAAACAGGTTTTCTATTCCTCATTCCACTTCCTCTTCTTCTGGCACCACTATTATGCAGATGTTGTTTCGTTTCATGTTGTCCCAAAGCTCTCTTATGCCCTCCTCCTTCTTTTTAAGTTTTCTTTCCATTTGCTGCTGTGGTTGGGTGGTTTTATCTACATTGTCTTCTAATTCACTAATGCGGTCCTCAGCTTCTTCTAGTCTACTGTTGAAACTTTCCATTGTGTTCTTTATTGTGGCTACGTCATTCTTCACTTCCTCTTGATTCTTCTTCATTTCCTCTTGCTTTTTATGCATGTTGTTGAATTTGTGTTCCATCCTTTTCACTGTCCTTATAACCATTGCTCTGAATTCTTTCTCTGACAAATTGCTTGCTCCTATTTCGTTTATTTCCTTTTCTGGTGATTCTTCTTTTTCTTTCGAATGGGGGGTTGTTTCTTTGTCTCCCCATTTTTTCTGTTTCTTTGTGATTCAAAGAAACAGATCAGATCAATTGCTATGCCACCTAGATTTTTTGAATTTGTCTTATATAGTAGATGTTTTACAGGACCCAGTGGTGCAATCTCTCTGGTCTTCTGGGCTGGGAAATCTAGGGTTGCCTCCTACTTGGGCAATTTGGGTTTTCTTGGTGTAGTTGAAATTTGAGTGTTTTTGTCCCATTCGTGGATGGAGTCTCCTTTCAGGATGTCTGGTTATGTGGCTCGCTCTCTACCACATTGACCAAACAGCACAAAATACAACTTGATAAAACACGATACAAAGGGAACAAAACATGAATATACTCAAGACACCAATAACCCCAACAACAGTGACCACCAGAGAAAAGAGAATTAGGGGAGAGAAAAGAGAGCAAAAATGATATTGAGGAAAGAAAAAATGGTACGAGAGAAAAGAAAAAGAAGAAAAAGTAAAAAAAAACAAAACATATATACGTGGGGAGAAAGCACCACAGAAAAAAAAGATAAATGAAAAAATGCAAACAGCGAACACTCAGAAAAGAGGGTTGGGGCAGAATCTGTAGAGGCAGAGATTATATACAGAAAGTAAGGTTAAGAAATTGAATGAATATGGGGAGGACCTCAGTTCAGTATAGAGGTGGTAGAAAGAGGATGAGTGGAAAAGAAGAAAAAAAGAGAAAGAAAAAATTTAAAAATTAAAAAATAAGATAAAATAACAAAAAATAGAATGAAGAAAAAATAATGTGAAAAAATAAACAAAAAACAAAGAAAATAAAAAAATTTTTTAAATAAAAGATAATTTTTTTTTAAGTGAAGTGTTGTTCATTTCAGCTGAGTTTTAATGCCCCATGGGGGCTGGTTTAAGATCTCACTCTTCTGTACTGTCTGACACTTCTCAGTTTCCTGTTAGGCAGTCAACACCATGTTGAAGTTCCACATGATCCACCGCTCCTCTGTTTGTGTCTATCTCCACCACCTTGACTTCCAGCAGGTGGGACCAGTCTGCCCACTTAGCCTGTCTGCCTCTGTCAATCTTAATCTCTCAAGCGGCTGTTTCTGACAGAGCTTTAGTTAGGGAGGTTGCTGTATTGTTTTCCGGGACTGAATGGCCTCTCTTCAACCCAGTCCCTGAGGGCTCTTAGGGGCTATTCAGATTTTTTGTGTCCTTTGTACCACTCAGGGTGTAGTCTGGGTGTGGCTGTATTTTTTGTGTCCTTTGTACCACTCAGGGTGTAGCCTGGAGACTTCTGGGAGCAGCTAAGCTCTTCAGGAGAAAACGGCTGCTTAGGTCTGGAGTGTCAGGAATGTCCCAGTGCCAGACTCCCGGTCACTTCTCCCTGACCTGCTCTTCTCCACAGCCTCTTCCCAGACTCCACAAGTCCACAACTCCACCTGCACCTCAGTCACGGGTAAGTGTTTTTATTTGAAAGGTCCTATGAACTGGGTTTAGCGAATAATGGCAAGGACCAAGAAGAGGGAAAAGAGCTTCGCCATTGTGAGTTTCTCTCACCCTGGCACCACACAGCTTGGGCAGTTCTTCAGGCTGCCCCCTCTGGGCTCAGCCTCTTCTGGCTGTGGACTTAGATCTATAATCCCCTGCCACTAACAGTCCTGTAGACTTCCTTTCCACAGTCAGAGGGACACAGACTTAGTGCTGTGCAGCTTCCTTTTTACCCTCTTTGTTTGGAGGTCTCACAACTCTCTCCAGCCCAGATCCCCAATCCTACCATTCTCTGCGTGTCCTCTGCCCTTCCCAACTGCAAACTGTCTCACCAGCTGCTTCTACTTCACCAATTCCAGCTGGATGTTATTCAATTTAGATGCTTTTTCTATCTGCTCTGAGATAAGGCTCAGGACACGTCTGCCATTTTGGCTGCCATTTTGTGTCCTCTCTCCCATTTTTTGCTATAGGTATTCTTAAAGTTTAAGATGCATTCTTCCAAGGAGAATTTATATTTCCTTCTGTCAGCCTCTGTCGGCACTACCAACTCAGAAACTTTATAAATTAAATTCTTGAGTGCATTTAGTGTAAATTGTAACCTTAGACTCATCTGTGGACTGCTTTTTGGTTAGGAATTCTCATAAGGAACTACCTCTTCATCCCTTTACCAAAAGCTAAGTCCAAAACTGCTGATGTTCCTTACTAACACCCGTGGGTTGTAGGGAAAGTTAGTTCAGTCACATTGGTGTCACTTTCTGTAGGTCCCTTATGGTCTTTGATCAAAAGTCCTCCCTTGCCTGGACCCTGAGCTCTATCCTCTGTTCCCAAGCATGGCCTGTGAAGAATGAAGTTCTAGGTCATCAAAGACTGGCACAAATACTGAAGAAAGCTGCCACCTGCACATACTTGTTTCTCTCTCCAGATTTGGGCTTTTTGTCATTTTTTTTTTGTTACCTCAGATGATTTCTTTTATTTTTTTGCCAACTCAGCAATGCTTTAACCTAGCTTCTTTGCCATATTGCTAGAAAATTAAATGAAATTATTTTTAAAAACAGTTGTATATAAAGAAAAAACATGGCAGAAGAAGCTAGAGAAGGATAGAGAGTCAAGAGGGAGTTGTTTTTTAATTTGGGAGAACCTAAATTTATAGGTTATGGGGAAGGAACAAAAAAAGGCAGAACTGAAGATGGAGAAAAAGAGGACTACTGGGTAAAAGGGAATTTCAAGGGAGGAAAAAAGGAGCTCAGAAGGAGGATCTAGAGCAGTGGTTCTCAACCTTCCTAATGCCGCGACCCTTTAATACAGTTCCTCATGTTGTGGTGACCCCAATTTCATTGTTACAAATTGAACATAAGTAAAGCGTAGTGATTAATCACAAAAACAATATGTAATTATATATGTGTTTTCTGATGGTCTTAGGCGACCCCTGTGAAAAGGTCGTTCGACCCCCAAAGGGGTCTCGACCCACAGGTTGAGAACCACTGATCTAGAGGAAAAGACTAGCTGAATCAACAAGGGTGTGATTGGCTGAATAATGGCCCCTAAAGTGTCCACATTCTAATTCCTGGAACTTATGAATGTTACTTCATATGCAAAGGGACTTTGCAGAGAAGGTTAAATTAAGGATCTTGAGAAGGGGAGAGCATCCTAGACTATGTAGGTGGGCCCTGAATGTAACCACAAGTACCCTCATAAGAGGAAGGTCTGACTGCCATGGAGGAGAAGAAAATATGATGACAGAAGCCAAGATAGGATGATGTGCCTTAAAGACAAAGTTTGCCAGCAGCCTTCAGAAGCTAAAAAAAGGCAAGAAAACTGATTCTCTTTCAAGTTTCCAAGATAGGCCAGGAAGCCAGGACAAGTGAAATGGGGAAACTGAGACAGAGAGCTGAGCAAACTGCAGAGCAATTTATAGCAGATACAGAAGGTCACCTCCCTAGAGATAACATCTAGGCCTCAGCTATATTTCAGCTCCAGACCCATAAAAGCCGCAAAACCAGGTGAGCGACACCAGGACCAGCTTCAATGACTAACGACCCCCTGCTCTGACACTGACCAATCCGTGGAGACCACGGCCCTGGAGGAGCACACCTGGAAAACTGATGAATATTCTGCTGCTTCCCCTGAGACCTCCCCTAAGATTCCCACCTGTGAGAAAGAGATAAAAGCCCTCAAGACAAAGGAGAAAGCGAGTGCTCTCCCTCTGGGAGCAGCCACCGTTCTTCCCTTTCCCCTCTTCTCCCCACCAGACACATATCTCCTAAACCCTAAAGGATCCTATGAGACTTGCAACCAGGGCAGCAATGGGCAGTGGCAGTTCATCCCAGGAAACCCCCTGGCCCTGGCCCCAAGGCCCCCTTTTCTCTGACTTTCCAGAGAATTAAGGCAGCCCAGCCTGGGCTCTCCTGTTGCTCCTTCTATGTTAAGCTCTTCCTTATTTCATTGTCCCCAGCTTTAATAAATGTTTCCTCATAATCACCTGGATCCGTGCTGTGAAACCTTTCCTGCATGAAGTCAAGAACCCACACACTACTGGCCAGCCCTAGGCAGACCTGCCCACAGCCAGGTCCCCTGTCTGGCAGCACTTCCAGAAGAAAACACGCTGCTGACAGTTTGATTTGAGCCCAGTGAAACTAATTCCAGACTTTTCACCTCCAGGATATAAGAGAACAAATATGTTGTTTTAAGCCAATCAGTTTGTGGTAATTTGTTCCAGCAGAATAGAAAAAGAATATAAGGGACTCTTTAGGAGCTTAGAAATGGGCTTTTCTCCAACACATTCATCTATAAAGCCAAATTCAGATATACTAATGTTTAATTATAACTAACTTGAATGCATTAATATTTTAAAATTATTATTGGACTTAAATATAAATGAATTGAAACTGAAAATGAACCTTGCTTTAACTCAAGCGTGTCTGTGGAAACCATAGACACATGTAAAAGCAGGCAGTGCATATAACCTAATTCTGTTTAAGAGTAGGAAAGGGTGTTTACTTTGGTGACTTTGATGGCAAGCTGTAGTTGTTTCAATTGTCGCTTTCCTAGTATTGTATACCAAGGTGTGAAATATCTTGCACCAAATATCTTACAGGTAAGTAATGTGCCCAGTGTCATGCAGCTAGTAAGTGGCAGAGCTCTTGGCTCCATAAATGTTCTGATAAGTACCTTTCGGGTTCACTCACCAAAATTTGAACAACAACATGAAGAGGAGCTACAAGATCCAGGACAGGACCTGATCAGGTAAAATCACCTGGATCTGTTGTAAGATTTCTGTTTTCTTTGTCTAGGTCCCCAGTAGGTAGCCCCCAGTTTTTTTAATCAGAATTTTCTCTTTCACTCTGAGGCACAACCTCACCTTTGCAGGGTAGTGACATATCCATGCATCTGACACAGCATCTGCCTGTAGTCATCACCACCTCTGCTTCTGTTTATGTACGTGGCTGTGGAGGCCTCTCTACACTCGTTAAGGTTGCCTACTCACTGTCATGGAACCCAGGAACTTATGAACAAAACAACAACATAAAATCTTTCAGAAAATAAAACATAGCACATCAGTTGAATAAGAAATAAGTTTTGAGCCCTGGCCGGGTGGCTCAATTTGTTGGAGTATCCCATACACCAAAAGGTTTTGGGTTCGGTTCCCAATCAGGTTTCAGGTTTGATCCTGGCCTGGGGCAACTGATCAATATTACTGGTCAATATTTCTCTCTCACATTGATGTCTCTCTCTCTCTTACCCTTCCTATCTAAAAATCAATCAGCATATACTTGGGTGAGGATTAAAAAAGAAGAAAGAAAGAAGTTTTGAAATAAAACAGGGGCTACTTACACGGGTGGACTATCACCACAATACTTTCCAATTCTTTTAGCGTCGTTGACTTCTCCACCATTAAACACCGCCACATAATCATATCGGCAGTAGTTATCACGCTCAACATCAAACTTCTCAAACTTTAATTCTATAAGCTTTAGTGAAAACACAGAATTAGAAGGGTCAAAATAGCATTGCCAAATGTCCTCAAATAGAATTCTTCCTCCCCCCAGATTTGTAGGTACCATGATTGTCCTTTGTAAAAATGCATTCTGTTTAAGTTATTCTTGCTTGTTTCCATAATTCTTCTGTGGTATTCATATTTCTTGCGCAATTCTTTTGATTTAATCTTTAGTCATTCCAAAAGATCATCTCACTCCCAGATCAATCCTAGTTAAGATCTTAAACTTAAACCTATCAAACTAGGGAATAAATTATTTTCAAAAGTCCACGGGGTAAGCTTGGTCTATTCCCATGCTAAGTTCTGTCCTGCAATTAACATATGAAAGGGGGTCCCAGAAAGGGTATAAATTCATATAACCACTCACTAATGAGCAGTGGACATTAGACCTTCTCTGTTGATTGTTTTACAGCAATGAATAAAGTTAACTGTGGGGAACTTGCACAGATTCTATTTTTTAAAAAAAACAAAAGAAATTATAAAGCATACTAGCTTTCACAGCAGACCACTTGCTCTTTGAAGAAGTGTGGCCTGTTTGCACTGGCTTGGTCAAAGTGATGCAGGAAGACTGTTTTTTATTTGGTGACTGGGATGGCTATTATTAGTATGAGGACCTGATGAGTTTGCTATGCGAGCAAAGGGTAACCTTGAATATATACATGTACTTGGGTACTTTTAGCTTTCCACAATTAGTGGCTTCTACTTATAAAATCTTCCACAGGGTTAAACAATTTCACATAGGACTTATTTACCATTTGTATTTCAAAACCTGTTTTGAAAATTGTAATTATGGAATAGGAAAGTGAATCCGTGATTTTGCAAGTCAGATAGTGCAAAAGCAACTTGAATCTGGGTCTTTGTATGAAGAAAGACCTATGGCCAGCCAGGCCTTTCTTGCCCTACAACAGTAGCTCTTGAGAGTTGGGCCCCTCACACTGTCTACACAATTCACACATGAATGCTTTCTTCATATTTTCAGGAAATCTCACCTGATTCTTTGGGGCTAGAATGTGCCATAAGCAAGTGACTCCTGCAGGGTAATCACGGTCTGGCCAGTTGGGGGTTTTAAAAGAGCCGGAAGGTCTTTCAAGGCGTCCTCCACAATATTGATCCCCTGAAGTTATTAAATATGAAAAAAATCCAAGTTTATGTCCTCATAGAGGTTATCCCAATGCAACCATGAGGAGATTAAGGATTTGGAATATTAGGTGATAGTATAGCAAATAAGGACAATTTCAGAAGCTCTTAAATTTTCTCTTAAAAATAGTCACATAGAGAAGAACCAAGATGGCTGCATAAGGTATATACCTGTACGTGTCGCCCCCCACAACCACATTAAAACTACAACTAAAAGACAAAACAGTGATCATCTAGAACCACGGGAAAGCTGGCTGAGTGGAAGTTCTACAACTAGAAGGAAAGAAAAAAGCGCATTGAGGCTGGGTAGGAGGTGTGGAGGCACCAAGAGCAGAGGTACGGAGGCGTGTGAACCAGGCTGCACCTGGGTGCGTGGCTTTTTTCAATCGGGAGATACAAGCTCCCAACTGCACTGAACTCATTTCCGGCGAGACTCTAGGGAACCACACTCCTACGGGGAGAAACTGGACTGTTTGGTATCGGGTCGGAAAGCAAGGGTGGCTTTCTTGCAGAACTGCTCACAGGGATCATTGTTACTGTGGGGGCACGGGACTTGGGGAGTCGGGGACGTGGAGACACTGAGATGCAGAGACTCGCGGAAAAGCGCGGAGTCGCAGAGAAGGCTGATGACAGCCATCGCTGTTTGCTCCACCCTGGTGATTCTCTGAGACCCCGCCCCACTCAACTTACAACCCCACCCAAGCTGTGCCCAGCGGCGCAAATGAATCACTTGCCCTTTTGCAGCCTAACCTAACAAACCGCAGCTGGGTCAGAGAGCTCCAAAATTTCCAAATCCCAAACAAAGAGGAGAAATCTGCAGATATCCCGGTAGCTCCTGCTGGGTGGACTCACACAGTGGTTGAATTTGCACCTCCTTGGAGATCCAGGAGCCAGTGTACCCAGTGGTCAGATACCAGATTTCAACTCCTCACATCCATAAGTGACACACTCAAGAGGCAGATTCAGTGAGCACCAAAGCCCCACTGAAGCAAGTCCTGCCCCATAAGGGTGTCTCCAGCACAGCAGCTCTTCCACTATAGACACAGCGGGTCCTTGCAGTCAATTGGCCTGGAGGTCATTTCCTCCCAGGGATACCAACAGCAATCAAGGCTTAACTACAACAAGACTGTACACCCAGCCCACAAAGGGGTGCACCAAGAGTGTCCACCTCAGGTGATTGGGGAGGCTGAGCCACTGGGCCCAATAGGACACCTAGCACACAAAGCCACTCTATCAACACAGGGAAGCAGCCAAAATGTGGAGACAAAGAAACATATCACAAATGAAAGAAATGGAGGAAAGCAAATTACTGGATTTAGAGTTCAAAAGCACAGTTATAAGATTACTCAAGAATCTTCTACAAACCTCCAAGGAACTTAGTGAGACCTTCAAGGATCTTAATGAGAATGCCAAAAAAAAAAAATGGAAAAGGACCAGTCAGAAATTAAGCATACACTGACTGAAATAAAGAATAATATACAGAGATCCAACAGAAGACTAGAGGATCACAAGAATCAAGTCAAAGATTTGAAATACGAAGAAGTAAAAAACACCCAACCAGAAAAGCAAAAAGCAAAAAGAATCCAAAAATATGAAGATAGTGTAAGGAGCCTCTGGGACAACTTCAAACGTACCAACATCCGAATTATGGGGGTGCCAGAGAAGAGAGAGAGCAAGATATTGAAAACCTATTTGAAGAAATAATGACAGAAAACTTCCCCTACCTGATGAAAGAAATAGACTTACAAGTCCAGGAAGTGAAGAGGACCACACCAAGACACATCATAATTAAAATGCCAAGAGCAAAAGACAAAGAGAGAATCTTAAAAGCAGCAGGAGAAAAAAAGTCAGTTACCTACAAGGGAGTACCCATATGACTGTCAGCTGATTTCTCAACAGAAACTATGCAGGCCAGAAGGGAGTGGCAAGAAATATTCAAAGTGATGAGTAGCAAGAACCTAAAACCAAGATTACTCTACCCAGCAAAGCTATCATGTAGAATTGAAGGTCAGATAAAGAGCTTCACAGACAAGAAAAAGCTAAAGGAGTTCATCACCACCAAACCAGTATTATATGAAATGCTGAAGGGTATTCTTTAAGAAGAGGAAGAAGAAAAAGGTAAAGATAAAAATTATGAACAACAAAGGGACAGCAAATACATATCTATCAACAAGTGAATCTAAAAATCAAGTGAATAAAAAATCTGATGAACAGAGTAAACTGGTGAATATAATAGAACCAGGGGCATGGAAAGGGAGTGGACTGACAATTCTTGGGGAGAAAGGGATGTGGGGGTGCAGGAAGATACTGGACAAAAATTGTATACCTATGGATGAGGACAGTGGGAGGGGTAAGGGCAGAGGGTGGGTTGGGAACTGGGTGGATGAGAGCTATGGGGGGAAAAAAGAGGAACATCTGTAACAATAAAGATTTATTAAAAAAATATAGTCACATACTCTCCTGTACACACACACACCGGTGTGACATCTGTTACGTGACATATCACATTGGCACAAGAGAGTGAAGGAGTGCAGTCAGGGCCATAGCTTCTTTTCTTTCTTTCATTTTGTTGGGGCAAATAAAGACAAACATTTGGGCATGCACTCATTCCATGCAGGCTCAGCAAATGATGTTGATTTTAGGAGCCCTTAAGGCAGGGTATTTATAAATATGGTTAAAGTTTATGTTCATAGACAAACTTTGATTTAGTTGTAGAAAACTCTTATTACCTGAAAAACTTTGTTATACATCTTTAATAATTTTAAGAATAATTTGCCTTTGTAAACACAATACATGTTTTTATAATTTTAGCAAAACAGAAAAGCATAAAAAAGAAACTAGAAACTTACCCCAAACTCCACCACCTCAATTTAACCAGTTAATATTTTACAAACATTATTTCAGACATCTCTATGAATATGCGTTGATAGGTTGACAGTACTAATATTAGAAATATATTTTAATACAAAGTTTTAAATTTAATTTTAAAAAAATTTTGTTAATCCTGACCCAGGATATTTTTTCCATTGATTTTTAAAAATATGTTTTTATTGATTTTTTTAGAGAGGAAGGGAGAGGAATAGGGAGATAGAAACATTGATGAAAGAGAAACATCATTGATGGCCACCTCCTGCATGCCCCCTACAGGGTGTCTCCAGCACAGAAGTTCTCCCACCATAGACAACCTGGGCATGTGCCTTGACTGAGAACTGAACCAGTGACTTCTTGGTTCATGGATTGATGCTTAGCCACTGAACAACACTAGTGAGGCTACATTGGTTTTTAGAGAAAATGGATGGGAGGGTGGGTGGAGGAGAATATGAGAGAGACACAGATTGGTTGCCTCTTGCATGCAACCCAACCAGGACTGGGGATCAAACCTGTAACCCAGGTACATGCCCTTGACCAAGAATTGAACCTGAGGGGGAAACCAAGATGGTGCCATAGGTAAACCCCTGAAATTGCTGCCTTGCACAACCACTTCAAAACTACAATTAAAAGACAAAATGGACATCATCCAGAACCACAGGAAGGCTGGCTGAGTGGAAATTCTACAACTAGAAGGAAAGAGAAAAGCACACTGAGACTCAGAGGAGGTGTGGAAGTAAAGTGCAGAGGTATGGAGGCACACGCGGAAAGGGCTGGCAACTGAGGACGCGGTTGTCTTTTTCAATCGGGAGGGAGTCTCAAGCTCCCAACTGCTCTGAACTCCAGTTACGGGCGAGTCTCTGGGTACCCAGACTCATAAGGGGAGAAACTGGACTGTCTGGCATCGGGTGGAACTAGAGGGCGGCTTTCTCTCAGAGGTGTTTGCAGCGATTACTGTGGGACACTGAGACCCAGGGCCTCTTAGGGCAGGGCTGAGGATCAGCCATAGCTGCTTGCTCCACCCTGTTGATCCCCTGAGACAATGTCCCACCCAAGCTGCACGCAGAGGCTTTTGCACATGAATGGCCTGGCCCTTTGCAATCTAAAATTACCTAACAAACTGCAGCTGGGTCAGAGAGACCCAGAATTTCCAAGAGAAGGCCCAAGGCCCCACAGCAGCTTGCATTGCTTCACAGCTAGGCCTCATCTGGGCACCTCCAAACACCAAACAAAGAAGAGGAATCTGCAGATCTCTCCATAGCTCCTGCTGGGTAGCCTCAGGCAGAGGCTAAATTAGCACCTCCTTAGAGACCCAAGAGCAAGTGTACCCAGTGGTTAGAGTGGGAGCATCCAGATTACAACTCCTCAGATCCATAAGGGACACATTCAGGGGGCAGACTCAGAGAGCACCAAAGCCCCACTGAAGCAAGTCTTGCCCCAAAAGGGTGTCTCCAGCACAGAAGTTCTCCCACCATAGACACAGCTGATTCTCACAGCCAATTGGACTGGAGGTCAATTCCTCCTACTGATACCAACAACAATTAAGGCTTAACTACAACAAGATTGTACACCCAGCCCACAAAGGGGTGCACCAAGAGTGTCCACCTCAGGTAATTGGGTAGGCTGAGCCACTGGGCCCTATAGGACACCTAGCACAGAAAGCCACTCTATCAACACAGGGAAGCAGCCAAAATGTGGAGACAAAGAAACATGTCACAAATGACAGAAATGGAGGAAAGCAAACTACTGGATAGAGAGTTCAAAACCACGGTTATAAGGTTACTCAAGAATTTTCTAGAAACCAATGATAAATTTAGTGAGACCCTCGATAAATCTAGTGAGACCCTCGAGGAATATGAAAAAGGACCAACTAGAAATTAAGCATACACTGACTGAAATAAAGAATATTGTACAGAGATCCAATAGCAGACTAGAGGATCTCAAGAATCAAGTCAAAGATTTGAAATATGAAGAAGCAAAAAACACCCAACCAGAAAAGCAAAAAGCAAAAAGAATCCAAAAATATGAAGATAGTGTAAGGAGCCTCTGGGACAACTTCAAGCGTACCAACATCCGAATTATGGGGGTGCCAGAAGAAAAGAGAGAGCAAGATATTGAAAACCTATTTGAAAAAATAATGACAGAAAACTTCCCCTACCTGGTGAAAGAAATAGACTTACAAGTCCAGGAAGTGCAGAGAACCCCAAACAAAAGGAATCCAAAGAGGGCCATACCAAGACACATCAAAATTAAAATGCCAAGAGCAAAAGACAAAGAGAGAATCTCAAAAGCAGCAAGAGAAAAACAGTTAGCTACAAGGGAGTACCCATACGATTGTCAGCTGATTTCTCAACAGAAACTATGCAGGCCAGAAGGGAGTGGCAAGAAATATTCAAAGTGATGAATAGCAAGAACCTATAACCAAGATTACTTTACCCAGCAAAGCTATCATTCAGAATTGAAGGTCAGATAAAGAGCTTCACAGAGAAGAAAAAGCTAAAGGAGTTCATCACCACCAAACCAGTATTATATGAAATGCTGAAGGGTATTCTTTAAGAAGAGGAAGAAGAAGAAAAAGGTAAAGATAAAAATTATGAACAATAAATACATATCTATCAACAAGTGAATCTAAAAATCAAGTGAATAAAAATTCTGATGAACAGAATAAACTGGTGAATATAATAGAATCAGGGGCACAGAAAGGGAGTGGACTGACAATTCTCGGGGGGAAAGGGGTGTGGGGGTGCAGGAAGATACTGGACAAAAATCGTACACCTATGGATGAGGACAGTGGGGGGGGGTAAGGGCAGAGGTTGGGGTGGGAACCGGGTGGAGGGTAGCTATGGGGTGAAAAAAGAGGAACTACTGTAATAATCTGAAGAATAAAGATTTATTTAAAAAAAGAATTGAACCTGAGACCCTTCGGTGCATGGGCCAATGTTCTAACCACTGAGCACACTGGCCATGGCTAAATTTAATTTTACTTGAATGTAACCAACAAAGAAACTGAGTTGAAATGAAAAGAATTAATATAGTTTAATGAAATACTTGTTTAACAAGATGATCAATCTTAAAAGAAATCTCTAAATTTTAGTAAATGTATTTTAAAAATTGGGGTTAGAATAATTTCTAAAACTTGTTATATTCATGGAATATTTTAAGCATATATAAAGTAAATAGAATAACACAGGGTGTACCAAAAAATGTATACACACACTAGAATAATGATAAAGGCAGTGTTTATTAAAATACATTTCATTTTCAAAATTGAGCTATCAGCTATTAAAGTGTGTATAAATTTTTTGGGGACACCCTGTATAATGAACTTCCATGTATCCATCACTCAGTTGCAACAACCAACTAGCATCTATCCCCCACCTGCTTTATTATTATTATTGATTTACAGGTTTGGAGGTGGTAAATTCATACACTTTGAAGTGTACAAATCTTAGCTGTAAAGTTTTCAAAAATGAATATATTCATGTAATCCACACTGCACACTATGTAGAATCCCTTTTACACCAAAATTCCAGTATCCCAGCCCAGTCAACCTGCTGACTCTCTACACCACGTTTCTGAACTTTCACCTTCCATTAGTTTTACTCTGGACCTTCATATAAATGAAATCATATAGTGTGTATTCTTTTGTGTCTGGCTTCTCCTGCTTAGCACAACACCAGAGATTCATTTATGTTGCCACATGTTTTGGTAATCTGTTCCTTTACACTGCTGAGCAGTATGCCAGTGTATGGAAACACCACAATCTGTTTACCCATTCTCCTGTTGACATTCACTTGGATGTTTTCAGTTTGCATTATTGGGTGAATAAAGCTGCCAGGAACATTTCTGGAATTTATTTTCATTACTTACACAAATGCCCAGGAGTACAATTCCTGGGCCAAGAGTAGATGTAGATGTTTAACTTCACATGAAACTACTGAATATTCTTCCCAAGCGGTTGTAGCTTTTATACCTCTCAAAGTATGAGCACTTTGGTTGCATTACATCCTTGCCACTGAGAAGGCTAAAAGGCTAATTCCAATGTAACCCTGATATTTGGGGGGGCTAGCAATCTGAATCTGTGCCAACAAGCCCAGTGTACATTCTTGATAACCTATAATTAAGTCATTGCCTCTTTCCCAGAAACTGGTCTTGCAGGACCTGTTACCTAAATGCTCACATTTCACAGAGGCAATAAACTATGAACAGTGCACAGCCCCAGAGGGGGTGTTATTAGCGCTAGCGCCAGGCCAGACCATTAGATATGGTCTCAAGACCCCCAACACCTGGAGCGTTTTTTGCAAAGCCCACGAAAGGACCGGAAGCATAATCCATATTTGAGGGACAAAGACACCAGAAAGATATAAATGAGAAGCTCCCTGCATGTTACTTTGCTCAGACTTGGGAAGTTATTCCGCTCAGTCCACCGGCATAATAAACTGTGTAACTCCATTTTTCTAAATCGTTGTTTGGTTTTTCTCCAGTCTTCTACAACACCACCATTTGATGTTTTAGCCAATCTGGTGAGTGTGTACCAATATCTCCATGTAGTTTTATTTATTTATTTATTTATTTTATTTATTTTTTTAAAGGGAAACTTTTTTTAAAATATATTTTATTGATTTTTCACAGAGAGGAAGGGAGAGAGATAGAGAGTCAGAAACATCGATGGGAGAGAAACATCGATCAGCCGCCTCCTGCACATCTCCCACTGGGGATGTGCCCGCAACCCAGGCACGTGCCCTTGACCGGAATCGAACCCAGGACCCCCCAGTCCGCAGGCCGACGCTCCATCCACTGAGCCAAACCAGTTTTGGCTCCATGTAGTTTTAATTTGCACTTCTCTGTTGGCTAATGATACTGAGTAGTTTTTCATGTACTTATTAGTCAGTCATATATCTTCCTTTGTGAAGTCTGTTCAGGTATTGGCCCATTTTTATATTTATTGGGATCTTTATCTTTTTTTGTTGAGTTTTATGAGGTTTTTCTATATTCTGAATAGAAGTCCTTTATCAGATATTTTCACGAATATTTTCTCCCATTTTGTAAGTTACCTATTCATCTTAGTAACAATACTTTTTTGTTAGTATTGGTTTTAATTTTAATGTTTGCATGGTACATATTTTTTCATCCATTTACATTCAACTTATGTTGACTTTGTATGTGAAGCACTTTCTTATATATGAAGCTTTTTCTTATAGTGTTGGGATTTCCTATTTCACTCATTTTAATAATTATTGTCTTCTTATTGGAATACTTAATCCCTTGAATTTAATACTTGGATTTAGTGTGCCATTTATTATTTTGTTCTAGCCATTCCACTTTTCTTTTGTTCCACCTGCTCTCCCTTTCCTGCTTTCTTTGGGTTAGTTGAATGATTTTAGTATTGCATTTTAATCTTTTCCCTTCTAGCCTAACTCTTACTTTTTTTTCACTTTTTAAGAATTCTTTTAATTCTTACATTTTTAACTGTTACTCTAGGGATTATAATATGCATCTTTAACTTATCATAATCTGCCTAGAGTTAATATTGTATTTCTCATGTATTATATATGTGTGTATATGTGAACAGCATAGTTCTATTTACCTCTCCATCCTGTGTCCTATTGTTGTCATATATATGACATCATTATACATATGTCATACATAATACATTCCATAATACAGTATTAAAGTACTTTTGTTTTCTTAACAGACACATGTAAAGAAATTAAGAGAATAAAAAATAATATATAGCCTTTTATATTTATCACTAGAGGCCCAGTGCACAAAAATTTGTGCACTTGGGTGGGGGGGAAGTCCCTCAGCCCGGCCCTGTGCCCTCTCACAGTCTGGGACCCCTCGGGGGATGACCATCTGCTGGCTGAGGCCTGCTCCCCAGGGGATTGGGCCCAAGCTGGCAATCAGACATCCCTCTGGCAGCCCGGCAGCCCTCGGGGGATGTCCACTGGCCAGCAGGAAGCAGACCTAAGCTGCAATCGGATATCCTTAGCACTGCTGAGGAGGCAGGAGAGGCTCCCACCACCACCGCTGTACTGGCAGCCATCAGCCTGACTTGTGGTTGAGCAAAGCTCCTCCATGTGGGAGCTGACTGACCACCAGGGGGAAGCTCCTGCATTGAGAGTGTGCCCCCTGGTGGTCAGTGTGTGTCATAGTGACCAGTCATTCTCAGTCCTTCTGCTGTTAGGGTCAGTTTGCATATTACCCTTTTACTATATAGGATAGAGGCCTGGTGCACGGGTGGGGACTGGCTGGTTTGCCCTGAAGGGTGTCCGGATCAGGGTGGGGGTCCCGCTGGGGTGCCTGGTCAGCCTGGATGAGGGGCTGATGGCTGTTTTCAGGCTGCCTGCATCCCCTTCAGGGTGGGGGTCCCCACTGGGGTGCCTGGTCAGCCTGGATGAGGGGCTGATGGCTGTTTTCAGGCTGCCCGCACCCCCTTTAGGGTGGCGGTCCCCACTGGGGTGCCTGGCCAGCCTGGATGAGGGGCTGATGGCTGTTTTCAGGCTGGCCACAACCCTTTCAGGGTAGGGTTCCCACTGGGGTGCCTGGCCAGTCTGGGTGAGGGGCTGAGGGCCGTTTTCAGGCTGCCTGCACCCCCTTTAGGGTGGGGGTCCCCACTGGGGTGTCAGGCCAGCCTGGATGAGGGGCTGATGGCTGTTTTCAGGCTGCCCGCACCCCCTTCAGGGTGGGGGTCCCCACTGGGGTGCCTGGCCAGCCTGGATGAGGGGCTGAGGGCTGTTTTCAGGCGGGCCAAGCCTGCAACTGAAGCTCCCAGTCTCTCCTTTATTTATTTATTTATTTTTATTCTGGGATTTATTTACCTTCTGTAATTGAAACTTTGTTGCAGCTCCAGCTCCGAGGCCGGCTGGCTGAAAGCAGGTATCTGGGGTTTGTTTAGCTTCTATAACTGCAACTTTGTTGCTTAGAGTGAAGCTCGGAGCCCAGCCGAGGCAGGCGGGGAACCTTGGCTTCCTCCATCACTGAAGCAAGCAAGCCTCATGTTCGCTTCAGCTGCCTGGCTGCCGGCCGCCATCTTGGTTGGCAGTTAATTTGCATATCACCCTGATTAGCCAATGGGAAGCGTAGCGGAGGTATGGTTAATTACCATGTTTGTCTATTATTAGATAGGACTAGAGGCCCGGTGCGCAAAAATTTGTGCACTCGGGAGGGAGGTGGGGGTCTCTCAGCCCGGCCTGTGCCCTCTCGCAGTCTGGGACCCCTCGGGAGATAACGACCTGCTGGCTTAGGCCTGCTCCCGTGTGGCAGAGGGCAGGCCCAATCCCTAGGTGCAGCCCCTGGTCGGGCTCAGAGCAGGGCTGATTGGGGAGTTGGGGCGCCACCCCCTGTCATGCACAGAGCAGGGCGGATCGGGAGGTTGTGATGCCATCCCTAGTCACGCTCAGGGTAGGGCCGACTGGGGGGTTGGGGCACCGCCCCCTGTCACACTCAGGCAGGGTCAATGGGGAGGTTGCGGCGCCGCCCCCTGTCACCCACATAGCAGGGCCGATCAGGGGGTTGGGCGCTGCCCCCTGTCAAGCACAGAGTAGGGCCCATCAGGGGGGTTGGTGTGCTGCCCCCTATCACTCACAAAGCAGGGCCCATCAGGGGGTTTGGGGCTCCATACCCTGTCACGCACAGAGCAGGGTCGATCAAGGGGTTGGGGAGCTCCCCCCTGTCACACACAGAGTAGGGCTGATAGGGGAGTCGCGGCACCGCCCACTGTCACACACACAGCAGGGCTGATCAGGGGGTTGGGGCGCCGCACCCTGTCACACACAGAGCCGCAGGGTGATCAGGGGGTTGGGGAGCTCCCCCCTATCAGGCACAGAGCAGGGCCCGTGGGGGGGGGGGTTGGAGCACCGCACCCTGTCACACACAGAGCAGGGCGGATAGGGAGGTTGTGGCCCCGACCCCTGTCACACACAGAGCTGCAGGGCGATCAGGGGGTTTGGGTGCTGCCCCCTGTCATGCTGATCCCGGTGCTGGGAAGCCTCGCGGCTCCACTGATCCCAGTGCTGGGAGGCATATTACCCTTTTACTATATAGGGTAGAGGCCTGGTGCACGGGTGGGGGCTGGCTGGTTTGCCCTGAAGGGTATCCTGGATCAGGGTGGGGGTCCCCACTGGGGTGCCTGGCCAGCCTGGATGAGGGGATGATGGCTGTTTGCAGCTGGTCACACCTCCTTCAGGGTGGGGGTCCCCACTGGGGTGCCTGGCCAGCCTAGATGAGGGGATGATGGCTGTTTGCAGCTGGTCACACCTCCTTCAGGGTGGGGGTCCCCACTGGGGTGCCTGGCCAGCCTGGATGAGGGGATGATGGCTGTTTGCAGCTGGTCACACCTCCTTCAGGGTGGGGGTCCCCACTGGGGTGCCTGGCCAGCCTAGATGAGGGGATGATGGCTGTTTGCAGCTGGTCACACCTCCTTCAGGGTGGGGGTCCCCACTGGGGTGCCTGGCCAGCCTGGATGAGGGGATGATGGCTGTTTGCAGCTGGTCACACCCCCTTCAGGGTTGGGGTCCCTACTGGGGTGCCTGGCCAGCCTAGATGAGGGGATGATGGCTGTTTGCAGCTGGTCACACACCCTGCAGGGTGGGGTCCCCACTGGGGTGCCTGGCCAGTCTGGGTGAGGGGCTGAGGGCCGTTTTCAGGCTGGCGGGTGACTGAAGCTCCCAACCGCTCCTTTTCTTCTTTTTTCTTTTTTATTCTGGGCCAGCTTTAGCTCTGAGGCTTGGCTCCAGCTGTGAGGCCTCGGCTGCTGAAAGCAGGTATCTGGTTTGTTTGGGTTCTATAATCGAAACACTGTTTCAACTCCAGCTCTGAGATCCCAGCTGGCTGAAAGCAGGTTTCTGGGGTTTTGTTTAGCTTCTATATTTGTAACAATGTTTCAAACTGCAAGCTCAGAGGCCCGCAGCGGCAGGCTGGGAACATTGGAATCCTCCGTTACTGAAGCAAGCAAGCCTCCCTGTTCCCTTTAAGCTGCCTGGCTGCCAGCCGCCATCTTGGCTGGCAGTTAATTTGCATATCGCCCTTATTAGCCAATGGCAAGGGTAGCGGAGTGACACAAATTTGCATGTTTCTCTTTTATTAGTGTAGATTTCCAGTGGCCTTTATTCCTCTTACTAGTACCTTCATGTTATCCTGTGGTGTCATTTCCCTTCAATGTGAAACTCCTTTTAATATTTCTGTGATGTAAGTGTTTATTTGAAAATGTCTTAATTACGCTTTCATTTTTTTAAGACTGGCTATAGAATTCTGATCGTCAGTTTTATTCCAGCACTTTAAAAATGCTGTTCCTCTGCCTTCTGGCCTCCATTGTTTCTCATTAAAAGAAAGTGCATCATTCAGACTATTTGGTTTATATCTTATTGATTTTAAGATTCACTCCTTATCTTTAGATTTCTGTAATTTAATTTTGATGTGCCTAGGTGTGGCTTCATTTTTATTTATCCTATTTAGGTTTTGTTGACCTTAGTCTATAAATTGATGTACTTCACTAAATTTTGGTAGCTTCAAGCCATTATTTCTTCAGATATTTTTTTCTGCACTATTATGACTCTCTTATTCTCTGGGACACAAATTACACATGTGTAAGACCACATGATATTGTCTCACTGGTCTTGGGGGCTCATTCTCATTAAGATTTTCCCTCCTGGTTCTTCAGATTACATAATTTCTATTCAAATTCAGACTCTTGCTTCCATCATCTCCAATCTACTTGTAAGGCCATAAGGTAAAATTTAAAATTTAAATTTCTGTATCTTTCAGATCTATAAATACCATTTTATTCTTTTTTATAGAGTTGTTTCTCTTCTGAGATTCTCAATCTGTTTATTTATTATACATATATTTACCTTTAAGTTTTTTAATATTTTTGTCAACATCCATATGTTTTTTAAAAATATGTTTTTATTGATTTTTTTTTTTTTTTGGAGAGAGGAAGGGAGAGAGAGAGATAGAAACATTGCTGAGAGAAAAACATTGATCAGCTGCCTCCTGCACACCCCCTACTGGGGATTGCGCCCACAACTCAGGCATGTGCCCTGACCAGGAATTGAACCAGTGACCTCTTGGTTCATGGGTTGACACTCAACTACTAAGCCACACTGGTGAGCTTCCCTTTAAGTTTTTAAACATATTTGTTATAGTGGCTTTCTGCCACTTTAAAATGCTATCTGCTAATTGCAAGCTCTGACTTGTCTTGGTATCAGTTTTTAGTGTCTATTTTTTTTCTTGAATATAGACACACTTTCCTGGTTTCATAACATGAATGGATAGTGGACATTATGAATGATACCCATTATAGAGACTCTAGATTCTTTTGTGTTCTTATAGAATCACTTGAAAAGTGATTTTTGTTCTAGCTGGCACTTCGCTTGGCTAGACCCGAGCTCAAACTATGCCTCTCTGGCAGAGGGCAGAAGCTAGCAGCGATGGCGAACCTATGACACGCGTGCCAGAGGTGATACGCAAACTCATTTTTTTGGTTGATTTTTCTTTGTTAAATGGCATTTAAATATATAAAATAAATATCAAAAATATAAATCTTTGTTTTACTATGGTTGCAAATATCAAAAAATTTCTATATGTGACACAGCACCAGATTTAAGTTAGGGTTTTTCAAAATGCTGACACACCGAGCTCAAAAGGTTCGCCATCACTGAACTAGAGTGTCTGTCAGTTCTTTCATCTTACAGCTGATGCTTTTGTGCCAGGCCAACTGAGCTCTCCCCCACCTATGTAGAATTTAGCTGTCAGCCAAACATTAGGGTGGATTTTATGTGTATACGTTCTGCCTCAGTTCCTCTGTAGCTACAAGCCAGGATTTCCTCCCAAACATTCTGGCTGCTCTTGTTAACCCTGACATCCCAAACTAGTAATGTTGCACTATAGCCCAAAGTAAGAGAAAATTATGAACTTGGAAGAAGAATGGCAGCATGGGAGATCCCCTTGGCCTCTCCCCCTGAAATTGTAATAAGTTAATCAACTATAACTCAATAAACAATTCCCTGCTCAATATAGAGGCACATCTGAGAGACCTGTGCATTTAAGCATTTAAAGGTGAGCACACGGGAAAAAATAGGGAAGTGTGAAGGGAAGACAGCTCAGACAGCCATGGACTCAGCCCTGCAGACAGGAGCTTGCAGCCAGCCTGGCCAAGAGAGGGAAGAAAGCCAGGAGGAGCAAAGTCTTAGGGGCAGAGTAGCAGGGTCAGCAGGGCAAGCAATGTGAACAGCGGCTGAGTCAGCTGAAAGGCTGGGCAAAGACACAGCACCGGGGTTCTGTTGCAGCTGTCCACTGTCAGGTGGTTGGTGTTTCAGACAAAGAAAGGGAGTCACAGAACCCTGTTGCCATTTGGACTCCCAAAACTTGCCTCCTATTGCCCTTGGTGTGGGGTTGGGTTGAGAAGCACATTATCTGTAAACTGAGAGATATTGCAGCAGAATCGCTGCTTCCCTCTGTGACTGATCCTGAGTTTGGGCGCGTGGCAAGAAATCCCATAGAAGTCCAGGGTCACGTTTGGCGAGGGCAAAACGAACCCCACCCTGAAGCAGCAAGCAGAACAGCTGTGCTACAGAAGTCAGATGTGGAAGGTCACAGAGGTAAAAATCTTTGATTCAGTACCACCTACGGGAAAACACTAGAAAGGTATCTTCAGAGAAAACTGCTAGAAAAGGGCCAATTTATATATATAAAAGCCTAAGCGACCGAATGACCAAAAGACAGGTTGACTGGGTGCTATGACGTGCACTGACCACTGGGGGCAGACACTCAAGGTAGGAGCTGCCCCTTGCTGGTCAGTGTGTTCCCACAGCCAACCTCCTGCAGTCCCTCCCCCTCACTGGCCAGCCCCCATTGGCCCCAATTGGGACTGGGCAAGATGGCCCCAATTGGCTCCAATCGCCAGCCAGGGCGAGGGACCCCACCCATGCACGAATTCGTGCACTGGGCCTCTAGTAATATATAAATGCCTAGACAGAGCAGATCAGCAAATACCATGAATAACCATGGTAAATCTCCAGAAAGCAAAGTGAACACAAGGAAATATGTTACATAATTGACAGAGAATTAAAATTGCAATTCTGAAAATAGTCAACAAGATGCGAGAAAATACAGAAAGGCAATCCAATGCACTCAGAAAACAAATAAATGAACAAAACAAGTGTTTTATCAAAGAGACTGAAACTTAAAAAAGAACTAACCAGAAATCTTTGAAATGAAGTATGCAATTAAGGAGATTAGGAATGAACTATTAAGCATAGGAAATAAAGTCAACCATACAGAGGAAAGAATTTTCTAGGTAGAAATCTAGAAATGACAAAAAGGGAAGAAGAGAAAAACCTGAGCAGGAAAAACAAAAACAAAGAGCTCTACGAGAACTATTTGACTCTATCAGGAAAAGCAATAGCCTAAGAATAATAGGCATTCCAGAAGAAGAAGAGAGGGAGAAGGGAATAGAGAGCCTATTCAAAAAAATAGTGGATGAAAACTTCCCAAACCTACAGAAAGAACTAGATCCTTGAATCCAAGAAGCAAACAGAACACCTCAACCTAAAGAGGCCCTTTCCAAGGCACATAGTATTAAAACTGTCAAAAATTAATGGCAAAGAAAAAATTCTCAAAGCAGCCAGGGAAAAGAAGGAAGTGACCTACAATGGAAAATCCATTAGAATTTCATCGGACTTCTCAGCAGAAACTCTATGAGCCAGAAGAGAGTGGAACCGAATATTCAAACATCTGAAAGAGAAAAATTACCAGCCATGAATAATATATCCAACAAAATTATCCTTTAAATATGAAGGAGAAATAAAGATGTTCCTAGACATACAGAAGCTGAGGGATCTTATCACCAGAAGATTTCTACTGCAAGAAATACTCAAGGAGTTTATTCCACCTGAAACAAAGAACATAAGGTCACAACACTACAAGATGGACAAAACAATTACAGCATAAAGAAAGATAATTTGTGAGAAAAAAACAAACGGGAAGGGGGTAAAGGGCTGAATTGATAAAGGAGGCTGAAGATCAGATGCACTCAAAAGAAAAAAAAATTACTGTATATATGCAACTTTATTTTTTATAAACCTAACAGTAACCACACACAAAAATCCCAATGTGGGAAACTGATATAGGGTTAAGCCTCAGACTGTTGGCAAAGTCACAAGTCCCAGCTTAGAGGGCACAGTCCTCTTAGCATAATTAGGCTTGACCTTATAACACTCCCTAGATCTTATCTGGGAAGCTAATGGACTGAGGAAGTGCAGGAAGTGTAACCATGGTCAAAACAAGTGAAACTCACGCAGGACGTGGAGGGAAACACGACATCCCAAACCAAGACACATAGCTTTAAAAAAGAGGAAAGATGGAATATCAGCAAACAAAAACAACAGGCAGAAATACAAAGGAAAAGAACTAATGGAGGCAAAGAGCTATCAGAAAATAAAGGATCAAATGGCTAAAAGAAATCCTCATACATCAATAATTACCATAAATGTAAATAGACCAAATTCACCAATAGAGAGGCATAGAGTAGTAGAAAACAAAACAAAACCATATGCTGCCTTCAAGACACACATCTAAGCTGCAAAGATAAAGGTAGATTCAAAGTGAAAGAATGAAAAATAATTCTCCAAGCCATTAACATCCACAGAAAAGCAGGTGTAGCCATACTTATATGTGATAAAATAGATTTCAGATAACAAAGGTAACAAGAGACAAAGATAGATATTTTATAATGTTAAAGGGACACTACAGCAAGAAAACATAATACTTCTTAATATATACATCCAATTAGGGAGCACTGAAATATATAAAGCAACTACTTACAGAACTAAAGGGAGAAACAGATCAAAACACAATCATAGTTGGGGACCTTAATATTCCACTGACAGCTCTAGGTAGATTATCCAAACAGAAAATCAATAACTATCAGACTTAAATGACACACTAGATCAAATGGCCTTAATTTACAGTTATAGAGCCTTTCATTCTAGAACATCTGATTATACATTCTTCTCCAATGCATGTGGAACATTCTCAAGGATATCCTGAAGCAGGGGGTCTCTCGGGGGTGAGGACGACGGAGCCCCAACGCGCTAGGGCGTCTGCATGCACGACTCCAGAGACCAGGTTCAGTGACGCAGATCCGTTTTATTGTGGAACTACAGGGGTATATATAGCATGAGGGGACCATCAGAGGGAGACACGTTGCTACAGGAGACCAATGGCTGAAAGGCTGGGGTACTGTGCATGTGGCTCTAGGAGTTCGTTCAGGCGGGCGTTGCTACTTCCTGGTGTGCCGAGGAAGCATGTCATGGTGGAGTGTGCTCACACCATTGCATCAGCCGCAGCGCTGAGACATACTTCCCGAGCTCTACGTACATATCCCATATGTTGGGTCATAAAACTAGCATCAACAAATTCAAGAAGATTGAAATTATACTAACCATATTCTCTGACCATGATGCCTTGATATTAGAAACCAACTACAAAAGGGGGTAAAGAAACCGACAAATACGTGGAGATTAAACAGCATACTACTAAAAAATGACTGTGCCAATGAAATAAAAGGTGAGATCGAAAGATATGTAGAGACAAATGAGAATGACAATACAACATATCTAAACCTCTGGGATGCAGCTAAAGCAGTAATAAGAGGGAGGTTTATATCATTACAGGTCTATCTCAAGAAACAAGAGAAATCTCAAGTAAACTATCTAACATACATCATAAAGTACTAGATAAAGAACAAAGCAGCCCAAAATCAGAAGAAAGAAAATAATAAAAATTAGAGCAGAATTGAATGAAATAGATAACAAAAAGACTATAAAAATTAATTTTTAAAAAACGAGCTGGTTCTTTGAAAAGATTGATAAAACTGACAACCCCCTGGTTAGACTCACTAAGGAAAAAGGAGAAAAGACCCATACAAACAAAATCAGAAAGAGGAGAAATCACCACAGACATAACAGATATACAAAGGATCATACTAGAATACTATCAAAGACGATATGCCACAAAATTCAATTACCTAGAACAGTGGTTCTCAACCTTCCTAATGCCGGGACCCTTTAATACAGTTCCTCATGTTGTGGTGACCCCCAACCATAAAATTATTTTTGTTGCTACTTCATAACTGTAATTTTGCTACTGTTATGAATCGTAATGTAAATATCTGATATGCAGGATGTATTTCCATTGTTACAAATTGAACATAATTAAAGCATAGTGATTAATCACAAAAACAATATGTAATTATATATGTGTTTCCCGATGGTCTTAGGCAACCCCTGTGAAAGGGTCGTTCGACCCCCAAAGGGGTTGCGACCCACAGGTTGAGAACCGCTGACCTAGAAGAAATGAATAAGTTCCTAAAAAATATATAACCTCACTAGACAAAACCATGAAGAATTGGAAAATCTAATTAGACTGATTAGTGGTGAGGAAATTGTAAAAAAGCCTTGCAAAAAGTAAAAGTCCAGGACCAGATGGCTTCACCAGTGAATTCTACCGAATGTTCAAAGATGATTTGAAACCTATCCTTTTCAAACTCTTCCAAAATATTGTAGAAGAGGCAATACTTCCTAACATATTTTATAAGGCTAACATAACCCTGATACCAAAACCTGGCAAAATGACACAAAAAAAAGAAAACTGCAGAGAAATATCATATATAATTAAAGGCTAATATGCAAATTATCCCCTCGACCAGAAATTCGACTGGGAGTTTGACCAGGGGGTGGGGCTGGCCAGCCAACCACCTGTGGCCCCTCCCCCTGGCCAGACCCCACCCATGCACGAATTCATGCACCAGGCCTCTAGTCTCTGATGAATACAGATGCAAAAATCCTAAACAAAATACTAGCAAATCAAGTATAACAATACATCCTATATAATAAAGAGGTAATATGCAAATTGACCATCACTCCAACACACTAGATGGCTGCCCCCATGTGGTCAAAGATGGCCGCCCCCATGTGGTCAAAGGTGGCCGCCCTCATGTGGTCAAAGATGGCCGCCCCCATGTGGACACAAGATGGCTGGCAGAGGAGGGCAGTTGTGGGCGATCAGGTCAGCAAGGGAGGGCAGTTGGGAAGGACCAGGCCTGCAAGGGAGGGCAGTTGGGGGCGATCAGGCCTTTAGGGGAGGGCAGTTGGGGGTGACCAGGTCTGCAGGGGATGACAGTTGGGGGGGGGACCAGGTCTGCAGGGGAGGGTAGTTGGGGGCAACCAGACCTGCAGGGAAGGACAGTTAGGGGTGACCAGGTCTGCAGGGGAGGGCAGTTAGGGGCAACCAGGCTGGCAGGGGAGGGCAGTTGGGGGCAATCAGGCTGGCAAGGGAGGGAAGTTAGGGGTGACCAGTCTGGCAAGGGAGGGCAGCTGGGGGTGACCGGGCCAGCAGGGGAGGGCAGTTGGGGGCAACCAGGCCTTCAGGAGTGGACAGTTAGGGGTGATCAGGCCTGCAGGGGAGGGCAGTTAGGGGTGACCAGGTTGGCAGGAGAGGGCAGTTAGGGGCAATCAGGTCAGCAGGGGAGCAGTTAGGTGTCGATCAGGCTGGCAGGGTGTGGTTAGGGGGCAATCAGGCAGGCAGGCAGGGAGCAGTTGGGAGCCAGCAGTCCTGGATTGTGAGAGGGATGTCCGACTGCCCGTTTAGAGGATCGGGCCTAAACGGGAAGTCGGACATCCTTTGAGGGGTCCCAGATTGGAGAGGGTGCAGGCTGGGCTGAGGAACACACCTCCCCACCCCTGTGCATGAATTTCATGCACCGGGCCTCTAGTTAAAAAATAATACATTATGATCAAGTGGCATTCATTCCAGGAGCACAAGATGGTTAAACATAAGCGAATCAATCAATGTAACACACCACATTACTTTAAGAAAGGATAAGCCATAAAAAAAAGACTCAAGATCCGGAAAGATGGAAACCAGAAGGAAGGTAGGGAGGGAGAGTGTGTGAGAGAGTGAGGGAGCTATAGAGGAGTGTGTGGACGTGTGTGGGTGTGGGTGTGAGTGAAATAGGGACAGTTAGATCCTGCAGGTCTTTCAAGGGGCTGCCAATCCGGGCAGTCTTAGATGGCAAAACCCCGCTGCCGCCGCAAACACTCTGGGGAGGACACCAGCGGCGCAGAGACCACGCCATCTTGAAGAACAGAACTGCTTGAGACTAGGATCCTAGCCTCGCCACCACCCAGGCTGGTCTCAGTAGCAAACCGGAACCCTACAGCCACTCTGGTAGAAGACTTGCGACCACAGCTGCAGACCCAGAGACACCAAGACTCCAGGCACCCAGGCCGCAGATTTCTGTGAGTCACAAAGCCAATCCCCCTCCCCCGCCGCCCCTGCAGCAGTGTCATAGGAACTGCCAGACCCCGGCTGCACAGTGGGGCTGTCTGCACACACTCAGCAACAGCAGCTCTGCCTGACTTTGAGCCTTGGTGTCGGACACCGGAAGTTATTTCCCATGACCAGGCTCCGCGGGCAGGGAGACTGTGCTGAATTTGAGCCTGGGTGCGCATCCTTGGGGAGACTGTTTCTGTGACCAGATCCCACACCCACACAGGGCAGGGAGACAGCGCTGAGTTTGAGTCTGGACGTGCGAACTCAGGGAATTTGTTTCCTGCGACTGGTCTCCATGCCCAGGCAAGGAGACTGTGCTGAGTTTGGGCCTGGGTGCGCATTGTTGGGCAGACTGTTTTCTGCAACCGGGTCCTGTGCCCACGTGGGGAGACAGCGCTGAATTTGGGCCTGGGGGTGCAGACCCAGGGAGTTAGTTTCCCATGACCAGACCCTACACCCTAGCAGAGAGGCTGCGCTGAATTTGAACCTGAACGTGCAAACCCGGGGAGTTTGTTGCCCTCGCCCAGGCTCTGCGCCCAGGCGGGGAGAGTGTGCTGAATTTGAGCCTAGTGCGCAACCTTGGGGAGATTGTTTTCCGCGACTGGGTCACGTGCCCACGTAGGGAGATAGCGCTGAATTTGAGCCTGGGGGCATGAACCCGGTGTTTGCTTCCCATGACCAGACCCGACACTCAAACAGGGAGACTGCACTGAATTTGAACCTGAACGTTAGAACTCGGGGAGTTTGTTCCCCGCGACCAGACCCCATGCCCACGCAGGAGGGCAGGACTGAATTTGAACCTGGGTGCATGAACACGGGGAGTCTGCTTCCTGCAGTGCACACCCGCATGACCAGACCCCACACCCACACTGAGCGGCAGTGCCACCTGACTTTGATTCAGGGCAACCACACACAGAAGGCTGTTTTCCTCAGAGCAGGAGTGGACCTTCTGCCAACACAGTGTGACTGTGCAACCCGGTCTCCCAAGCAGATCGGGGACCCTGAATCTCCACACAAGAGGCGGCAATGAGCACCGGTGACTAGACTCTGTTTCTCATTGCATGCACCTGGGATCCCTGATTCCAGTACATTCACACTAAGAGCCAGCGACTCCAATTCTTGGTGCATGCGCACATAGGGACCCTGATTCTCCGTGCGAGACAGCACCAAGCAACAGAGACTCTGATACTCAATTCTTGGCGCAGACACAGGGAGCCTCTGACTCCTGACAC